>NC_079565.1:8793333-9432500 GCF_015846415.1 Triplophysa dalaica | reverse complement strand
ACCATTGCTTGCAAGCTGTTTTCAGTATGATGTTCTTGGGTCATGAGCTGCAGGTGCAATGAAAGGCTTCATGCATTATCCCATAAGCCCACTCCTATTACTTCAAATGAAAGTTCTTGTCCTGAAATCCCTCCATACACAACATTATCCGCACAGATATAAACACTCCCTGGGGAAAAGAAAAAACTCATCTCAAAGCTCATATCTTCTCTTGTTCAAAGTTGAGAAGATAAATCAAGACACAACCCACAGATAATCCTTGAGAAGAGACAAATAAATAGAGAGACAACACCAAGACAGATTATAGAAATATTAAAGGGACAGTCCACCCAAAAATACAAAGTCTGTACCATGACTCTTTCATCTGTGAAACACGAAAGAAGATATTTTGAGAAATGTCTCATTGGTTTTATATCCAAAGTCAATGGGGTTCGATGTTGTTTGGTTATCGATAGGGATGTAACAATTTGATAATACCTCAGTGTAACATCCAAGGCATGATATTTATTGCAATGTTTAAAATGACAAAGGATGACGTGCCATAAGCATCCTCTTTTCTTTATCCTCTAATCAAACATGCTGCTTAGAAGTCTGAATCAAAGTCAAATGACCTAAAATTCCCTTGCATAAAATAAAATAGTTTTACCAGATGGACCTAGCCAAAGGTATCATCTATTATATTTTAAACGTTCTCTATGTTAGGCCCGGAAGACCTATGGTTTCATACAGTCATGTGACCACAATGATATTGAGACAATTTTGCTATTGCGAAAACACGATAATATTGTTACATCCCTAGGTGCCAACATTCTTCAAAACATCTCCTTTTGTGTACTGCAAAGTCATTCAGATTTGGTTTAACACTTTAATGATTCATTTTTAGTTGAACTATCTTTTTAAAGGAATCTTTAACTAAGCTTATTAGACATATTTACAAACACACAAGTCTTAATACTTTATATACACAATCACTTGCTGCTTGCTTTGCGAATTTATAGATAAAAAAGACAGTAAAATAGTAGTCAGGAAGGCTTCCAGATTTAACAGGCAAATTAAAGGGATCATTTCTTTAATTTTCTATTTTTGTCTTAGTTTCATTACAGCCATAAACTGTGATTTACTGCGTGCAGGAATTTTTAAGGGGCTGGACATAAGTAATCATGTGCTCAGTTTTCTCATTAAATAGAATGTACATTTTAAAGCTTATAACAATTTTGCACAGTTGGAGTACAGTCATGTAATGGTTTGAGGGATCTTTAAGCTTCCAAATGAAACAAGCCAGACACACACCGTGTGTATTAACCCACTGCTCCCCATATGCCTCTCACAGTTCTGGTTGCCAGACACATTCGGTTACTCCGCTCAGCTCCCTCAGATCATGAAAGGCTGTGGGATCACGCGATTTCTCACTCAAAAGCTGAGCTGGAACCTTGTTAACACATTTCCGGTACGTTCCGACCACATCAATACCTTTTCTGAGGAATCCGCATACATAAAAGCCTTTGTTAAAGTAATTTATGACATTAACACACATCTCTCTCTCCACCAGCACAGCACATTCTTTTGGGAGGGCATTGACGGCGCGCAAGTTCTCACTCACTTTCCTCCTGGTAACTCGTATGAGATGAAGGGCAAAGTGGAAGATGTACGTACTGTACTACGCAGACATGTGGCGCATCATTTGCTAGCTCTCTCTCTCTAAACACTGTCTTACTGTATCTGTCTCACCAGCTGATCAACACAGTGAAGAACAACAAAGATAAGGGCCGGGCCAATCACAGCGCAGTGTTGTTTGGTTTTGGAGACGGGGGCGGCGGCCCCACACAGCTGATGATTGACCGTCTGGAACGTGTGCGGGATACAGACGGCCTCCCAAAGTGAGTTTCCTTTTTGTCTGTGGATGTGACATTTCCTTTTGCTTGCACAAGGGAAGAGTGTTGTTGGGTAATGTGAAACGTGTCACGCCTGAGTGAACGTGCTTTCATGCGAATTTCTAATTGTGATGTGTCATCCAGGGTTCAGGTGTCCTGTCCTGATCTCCTGTTCTCTCAGCTGGAGTCAGACTCGGCCCTCTTGTGTACGTGGGTTGGCGAGCTCTTCCTCGAACTGCACAATGGCACATATACCACCCAAGCAAAGGTCAATGATTCAGCTATAAACACGTCCTCTTTTTGACCACACACTTTTTTAGTGGCCTTGGGTTCGGAAGTATTTTTCCAACGCAGAAGGGATTTAAAAATGGCTCGAACCAAACTAACCAGTGTTGAGAATGAAGGAAATGTTCAGGGAAAGATGTAATTCTGTTCACATTTACTCAACCTCATGTCGTTTCAAAACATTGACAAAACATACTTTTTTCGTATGCCATACACAAAAGAACACTAAGAAATTAAGAATGTTTGTAACTGAACAACGGCGGGACCAACATTCTTCAAAATATCTTCTTTTGTGTTCCACGGAAGAAAGTCATACAGGTTGGAAATGACAAGAGGGGGAAAATCTTTACAGAATTTTTTCATTTTTAGGTGAACTGTCATTTGAAAGGTCCAGTATAAGAAATTTAGCGGCATCTAGTGGTGAGGTTGCGAATTGCAACCAATGGCTCATTCCACACCTCACTTTTGAAGCACTACGGTGGCTGACACAGAACTAAGATGTCGTCACGTTTTTGCTTCTTTGGAGATCCTGCATTTATGAAACGTGCTCTGTAGAGCAGTTTGTCCGTTTATTCTTACTGTAGAATAAAAATGGCAAAGGGGACCCCCGGTGTATGTAGATAGAAATAGCACATTCTAAGGTAATAAAAACATAACGCTTCATTATGTAAGGTCTTTATACACCTCTGATAGTTATGTAACGTATATTGCATTTCCGTCAATAGATCCTCCAAAAAAATGACACTTTGGACCTTCAAAAGTACATTCTATAATAAAAAATGAAAATGTTTATCAATGATACGTCCCCTTTTAATTCTGTTTTCGTGTGCTGCAGATAAAGTTAGGCAATCGACAGTGTGAAGCTCTTCTTCATGATGTAGAGGTAGCCAGCTGTCTGGCTTTGTGCAGGGGGAAAAACTTCACATACCCTGCAAGCAAACTTCAAGAACTGTGGCGGTAAGAACTTAAGCGTGAGACGTCCTGTTGATGAGCATACAGATCAAATTCCTGAGGGATCTCATGGGTGTTATTATTATAGATTGCTTCTACTCAACCAGTTTCATGATGTTATTCCTGGAAGCTGTATTGAGATGGTTGTTGAGGATGCATTGAAGTACTATGAAGGTAAACTGCTCTTGGTGTTTACGCTTTTTCTTTATGTACACCATAGTTATTATCATGTAGTCATCCTAATGTCAATCAAAAACTTACACCCCATCATCACCACCTTTTTGAACTTTACCACAATGACCGTAACATCAGAGGATGTTAACTATCTTTCCAGAGATACGCACCACAGGGTTCAAACTTCTGCTCTCTGCGTGTGAGTCACTGCTCTCTGATCCCGCTCACACAACATCATCCAACATGGCTGTGCTTAACACTTTGCCTTGGGAGAGAACCGAGGTCGTATCACTAGCAGGGGAGGAACTCAAAACAAGATTAGGTATTCCTCAGACAAAAGAGAACATTGTGCTGATGACCTTACACACGATCTCCTACTCATGAAAGGTTTTTTAATAAATCAGCCTGTTGCATTCTGGTCCTTGTTTGTTGCTGCAGCTTTGGTGCGAGTTCCAAGCGTGGGGGTATCTCCAGTAACAGACACAGCCGAGTCTGTCCCTTCTGTTTCTGTCACAACAATGGTACCTTATTGCCTCTGATGATTTTCCTTTAGTCTGTGCATTTGCTTTTGACCTTTCATGACCTCTCTTTGCGTTTCAGGACGATGGGAGCATTCAGATGGAGAATGGCATATTGAAGGCTGTGATAGACAGAGCAGGTCGATTGACATCTGTGCTTTTAGCGCAGACAAACAGGTTGGGCTTTCAAGCATCTTCATTTTGTTTACTCCAGTGAACGTGTTTGAGTTCGGATTCTTTTAACCAATCACTGACTGCCTTTAACTCTTTCAACGCCATTGACGAGTTACCTCGTCATTTAAAAAAAAAAACTTCCCCGCCAAAGACGAGTTTTTACGGCAATCAGTGTTTGTAATGTTGTACAGCCAGTGGCGCTGTTACACACCACTGGGAAAAAGTACAGAATCCCAGAACCTAAAACGTATATGTTTTAGCGGTTTTTAGCGGATCGTTAATTATCTTATCTAGCTGTTTAATCAAAATGATGCATTTTTGAAGAAACCTACCCACATCTACGGAGTGATAAAAAATGAACAAATGAAGATAGAAGAATATGGTTTATTTTGTTTAAAAGCTGAGACTCTGTTCTTTCATTTGACATATTGTTTATCCATATATTCTTAACAGAACATTTACTGTGAGCCATTAAATTTGGGTGAAAATGTTAAAAAACGTTGGCGTTGGCTGGTAATTTTTTTAAAGAGGCTGGCGGCAAATGAGTTAATCATCCTTAAGGGCTCAGCATACTAGATTCAAAATCGAAAAACGATTTATCTGACTAAATCTGGCCGGTAAACACCCTCGTGCCACCATTGGTCCATGGCCATTACGTAATAGATGGGTGTGTTATATAGCGCCACCCGGTCTGTGGGAAATAACGCGTCATTTTATTCATCTTATGTCATGTAAACCCCGCCTCCAGAAACGAAGGGGTGTTGGATTGTTCGAAAACACTATACCGTCTCTCAGCGTTTTCGAGGTTCGTTTTACCCCAAAACGCAGAACGAAAGCGCAATGCCGAGCCCTTTATGGCTTAAAGAGACAGTTCACCCAAAAATGAACATTCTCTCATCATTTACTAAACCTCTTGTCATTTCAAACCTGTATGACTTTCTTTCTGGAGATATTTTTGAAGAATATTGGCAACCCTTTCACTCTATTGTATGGACACTGAACCAATACAAGTGAATGGGTGCGGTGACTGTTTGGTTACCAACATTCTTTGAAATGTCTTCTTTTGTGATTGAGGCGAGTAAACTATAACTTTAGATTAAACAAGTGGACCACCTTTTAGGCAAATGTTACAGATTGCAACTGGTTAACCAATAGCATTGGTTATACAAATTGATGTTGGCTGGTTTAACTGGTTCTTCGTCTACATCTCGTAGGGAAGCCATATCAGAAGGTTGCTTCGCGAATCAGTTTATTTTGTTTGATGATGTACCTCTGTACTGGGATGCTTGGGATGTGATGGACTATCACCTTCAGACAAGGTGAGTCAAAGTTAATTTTCTTTTCGGTTAAAGGAATAGTTCACCCATAAATAAAAAGAATGTCATCATTTATTCACCTTCGTGTCATTCAAAACCTGTGGATGAATCTTTCATCACAAAAGAAGATATGTTAAGAAACGGTTTTGTGTCCATACAATGAGAGTCAATATGGGTCAATGTTGTCCGGTTACCAACATTCTTCAAAATATCTTCTTTTGTGTTCTGCAGACGAGAGAAAGTCATACAGGTTTGTATTAACACGTGTGTGAGTAAATCATGGAATAATTTCTGGGTGAACTATCTCTTTTATTAGTTTGTGATCCAATGTGAACTCACCTTTGAACCCATTTTCACAGGCAGCCAGTCATTGACATCATCGAACCTGCCAAAGTGGTGAGCTCAGGTGGAATCCGAGGAAGCGTCACCTTCTCGCTGAGAATCAGTAACAAGAGCACGATTACACAAGAGATCATCCTTGATGCTTGCTGCCCCTATATCAAATTTAATACCCAGGTGAAGGCCGATCAACTTCTTTATTACGGCTGTTTTTGTTATCTTAAATATTGGACCTTGAAAGGGGTGAAGCGTAATGGATATCTTGTTGTCAGGTTGACTGGGAAGAAGCACACAAGTTTTTAAAAGTGGAGTTCCCCGTGCAGGTGCGTAACCCAAGCGCTACCTATGAGATCCAGTTTGGACACCTGCAGAGGCCTACGCACAGAAACACCTCATGGGATTGGGCTCGCTTTGAGGTAACATGGATAAGTGCTTTGTTCAAAGTCCTTTATAAACACGTCCGCCCCCGTTACCAATTTGTAGACTTAAATGATAGAATGGTGCCATACATCTAGCTAGAAACTTCTCCGATTTATTTTCACATTACAAAGACTCAGTAAACAACAAAGTTGGCTGTTTAAATTAAAAACAGGACTTTGTACTAGAGTGTGACCTTATACTGTCTTAATTTTTTATGTCTTTTCCGAGAACATTACATTATGCATGAACTCATGGTTTATTAGGTGTGGGCACACAAATGGGCGGATCTGTCCGAGTACGGGTTTGGCGTGGCTCTTCTCAACAACTGTAAATACGGCTACTCCATACATCAAAACATCATGGTCATGTCCCTGTAAGTTACCAAAGAACAAATACAACATCATTTTCCGACGAGCCCAGAGACATCATTAAGATACATTAGGGTGGGTGTACATGAGGCAATTTCTGGTGGTTGGGAGTCAGAAAAGATTGCTTTCTTTGGTGGGGCGTATAATGAAAATAAAAAATATCTCTTGAGCATTTGGAAGATCACAACATGTTCTGACTCACGTCTTGTCTGCTTTATACCCACAGGCTTCGTGCCCCAAAATCCCCAGATGCCAACGCTGATATGGGCTGTCATCAGTTCACCTATGCGTTAATGCCACACACAGGTGGGTGCATCACATATCCAAAAGCATTGCCAGACAAAACAATGAGTAAAAGCGTAATTTTGTCTGAAAAAAGGCACCTTCCAGGAATCTTCGGTTATACAGTCTGCTTATAACCTCAACTTCCCACTCCGCCTGTATAACGCTGTCATTTCTGAATCCTGGAGCGCGTTCTCTGTAACCTCGCCTGCGGTCATCCTGGAGACCATCAAACAGGTGCCCACCCTTATGATTGTGACCTCTCCCAACAGACTGACTGGTACTAGTGAGTCAACAGGTTTCCTTTTGCTTGCAGGCGGAAGCAAAGAAGAATGCCCTTCTTGTACGCCTGTACGAGTCTCACGGAAGCTCTGTGACGGCCATTCTGTCCACTTCCTTGCCAGTGAAAGAGGCCTGGCAGTGAGTATACAATTCATAACCTAAAAATGCTTTATTGTTGTAATGTCACACTTCTCAAAGGAACAGTTCACCCAGAAATGAAACTTTTGTCTTCGTTTACACATCCTCCGATTGTTCCAAATCTGTATGAATTGCTGTTAAACACAGAGAAAGATATTTGGAAGAATGCTTGTAACCAAACAGTTCTTCGACACCATTGACTACCATAGTAAAAAATGGCTTTATAAAATGTCTTTGTTCTGTTTAACACAAAAGAAGATATTTTGAAGAATGACAAACGGTTCCAGGGCACTTCTAACATTTTTCTTCCATGGTAGTCAATGGTGGCCAAGAACTGTTTGGTTACAAGCATTTTTACAAATATCTTCTCTGTTTTTATCATAACAAAGACATTTATATAGATTTGGAACATCAGTAAATGATGACAGAAGTTTTGTTTTGGGGTGAACTGTCTTTAATTTTCTGAACTTTGTTTTACAGTTGTGATCTTCTGGAGCGACCTGATCCCAGTATTCCCGTCTCAAACACAGCCTCTGGAATATCCTTAACGTTCAAACCCTTCCAGATCAGATCTCTTCTCTTCATTTTACAGTGAGCAATCAAATTCTACATCATTTGTATGTCTAACTGAACATCAAATTCCAAAACATGTTTCAACTATTTTAGATTTAAAATAGTTTTAATAGTGAACTTTGATGTAGGTTTTTGTTTCCAATATAACAGTTTGCATACAATTCAAACCCTTGTGACAGATTTTGTTTCAATTGTTACATGACTCGGTCTACAATTAAGAAAAGAAGAATAAAAATGTATTTGATATTCATATATCTTCAAATGATCATTGATTGTATTTATTTTGAAGACTTTTATATAGGATTTAAGCAAATTACAATACATAAAAAAACTCCAATACATTTAATGCTACAAAAATATAAGGACTTTCATTTATAGTTTTTTTTTTTTTCAGTTACATTATAAACGTCTTACAGATTATAAAAAAACAAGGGTGCTCCGATAAACCATTGCTTGGAATCGCATCATGTGTTACGACCTTGGCTGCTTTTCCGCTTTGACTTTCCTAAAACAGAATCCAGAGGAAGACCAAGTAAACATCTTACCACAAAACAAAGAGCATTCAGTATTGAAAGGCCAAAAAAATCAATACCTTTTGTGGTGCGTTTCCTGTAGGTGGCAGCTTTATTTGGGGTTTGACTTTCGATCACTTGCTTCTTATTTTGGCCCATAGTTCCTGTCCCCAGAGAAGGAAACCAGAGAGTCAACATAATGAACACTTAAAGCAATTGTACAAATGGCAAAAGTGAGATTCAGACCTGCTGTTCCGCTCCTGCGTGTGTTTGGTCTTTTGGTTTCTTCTACGTCAATCGCCTTTTCATCATTTTTCTGTCTTTTTAAGCAACGCTGTGACCTGGATGTCTTTGTTTCCTCCTTTATATTTTTGATCTCCTTTCGCTTAACAGGCTTTTTATTTGCTACATCGCCTGCGCGTTTCTTCTTGGCTTTCTATTGCGAAGATGACGTGAGGTTCAATCAACAGATTGAAAAAAGTGCTCTAGAATATTAGCTTATCTACACAAGACCTCTCACCTTTGAATCCGTGTAATCATGATCACTCTTCTGTACTTTCCTTTTTCCTCCCACATTTCTAATTTTACCTTTGGGGGCCATAGGACCAGGATCACCCTAAAGCAAAGCAAGCAGTGAAACATACTTACATCTTAAATATTATCATTTATAGTGTAGCTATAACAATCACAAAATTGTTCCTACTTTAAACCACATCGTCCGTCCGTTGCGGTCTCTTATTGATTTCATTCCATCGACACCGTAACATTGCATCCAGGCTATAATTTTCGAATAATCCGACGTTTGGGGGTCATAACCTTTTCCACCTACAAAATAGAAGATGCTTTATTAATACAGTAGATGGACGCTGATCTGGAACTTCAACTCAAAGCTTTTATAGTGGTGTTTGCTTATTCGTTTTGGCCTTTAATGTATGTCCCCAGAGGAGGAAAGCAAGTTACATCAAACACCAAAGAGACTTATTTGCATTATAATTTAAAACACTTTAGTTGTAAGTAGTTCTGTAAGCCAAAATGGGATGAATAAAATTTAAACCATTTCCATCTAATGGACAAAATGTGTTTTCTTTGAATTAAGGACACAGAATGTATGGACATTGCATGTGACTGCTATTGACTACACTAAACAAAAATGACACCAACCCAGTTTGACCACCTCTAATGGAAGAGTGTGACACAGAGAGAGAAGATCCGGGGTCTCGGTTTCAATCTTTATTGTATCTGCGGACTGAAAGAAACAAAGCAAAGCATTCATGTAAAACTGTCTGAGTATAAAAAGAGACTAGAGTCAGAATATGTCACCTCGGTAATTGAGATTTCCGCTTTGACCTTCTTTTTATCTTCGTCTTTTAGCTCGAGTCCCTGAAGTACTGTCCTGGCATTCACGAACGGGGGAATTTGTGATCTGATAAGAAAAAGCGTGAAACAATGAGATCCATTTTATCATTAGATTGACATGATGCGGATTATTAAGGAGGACAAAGGTTCAATGTTTTCGTGTAAAATTTAATTAAATTGCTGCAGATTGCTCACGACTGGACAATGTGCTTTTATTCTCTCCGTTGAAATAAATTTGTTGTAATGGACAAGATCCTTTAAAGGAACGCTTCACCCAAAAATGAAAATTCTTTCAACATTTACTCAACTTCAAAATCAGTATAAATATTTTTTTTACGATGAAAACAGTGAAAGATATTTGGAAGAATGCGTATAACCAGACAGATTTTGCACCCCATTGATACCCATAGTAGGGAAAAATACGTTATCTGTTTTTTTCTGTTGAACACAAAAGACATTTTGAAGAACAGTTCTGGGGCACTTTTGACTACCATTGTATTTTTTCCTGCTATGGTAGTCAATGGGGAGCAAAATCTGTCTGGTTATAAGCATTTTTCCAAACATCTTTCACTGTGAACAAAGAAATTTGTACAGATTTGGAGCAACTCGAAAGTGAAACGAACACAGAATTTTCATTTATGGGTGAAGTATCCCTTTAAGCACGAGGTGGCAAATATTGGACAGTAAATGTAAAACCTCACCTGTACAAAATTTCTGCTCGAAGATAGTTTCCGACCCCGTTGAAATACTTCTGATTTAAGAGCACTTCACAGATGGGCCTGTCAAAGGCCTTGTCGGACAGATTTGAAAGAACATTCTCTCTAAAAAAAAAATGTATTATTGTCACATAAACGCATTGATTTGTACTTCAATTGACCCTTTCCCTTGCTTTCCTTCAACATCCCACAATGCAACTTTACTGAAGCCCAATGCGTTTAAGAATATTGATATGGGAAAGGGTCTTTAAGGACCAGGTGGTCTCGTCCCTCACCTGAAGCTTTGGTATTCAAATATGATACAGGGTCCCCTGTCTGCTTGCCAACTTCCATTTGGTTGCCAGCCTCCAAATCTGCGCGGATCCACAAAACTCAGAGCCTTGCGTGGGGTCTCATTTGTGTAGAACCGCAGGTGCGCGTGTTTCGGAAGTTCATCCACCGTGGTGAATCGGAAAAACCCAGACATTCCAAACCGGAAAACCACATCCATGGGCAGCTGGGATTGATTTTTGTCAACCTTGCTTTTTTCGTCGCCATCGTTTTTTATGGGCGTGAGCGTGAGACGTGTCTCCTTTCCTCTGGACTGGGCTTTGATGCGATAGGCGTCGCAGCAGAACGGCACCTCGGGACATTTGCTTACTTCTGATTTCTCCACAGCACCAGTAAACACAACACCCTCACAAACCCTGTTGACGAACAGTGTGGCCAAATGGAGCTCGGGACCTTCTGGCATTCTTCTGTTGGAAAGAAAGACAGGCTGTGAAATATATAAACATAAGAGATGCAGATGTTGTGAATGGAGTGTTTAACATTTCAGGTAGTAAAACTGAATATCAGTCAAAGGTTAATTTTGACTTCATATCATAGATCAAGTTATTTCTCATACCTATATTGAGATAAATAATGGTTTTATTACAGTACCCAAAGATTAAATATGGTATTTTGTGGTAAAAACCATAGTAACTAACCACCAATTTTCGATTTGGTCATGAGTACAGGGACTGCACTTAGGGGGATGGATGGAGTTTAACTTTGCTTCACTGCAGTTCGTTGTTGCATAAACATGCATGCAAACAAATAAATCTGACTGAAAACATCTCTGACATACACATCCGTCTATAACGTAGTCTGTATATAGTTTAGAGTCTTTAGACATTCTGTGATTTGTGTTAAAGCGAAATCACGTGTTATAAAAGTCTTCTGCGTGTGCTAACTAACGTTAACCTCCACGGGCTTCATTAAAGCGCACGCTTGGCGTCGCTTAGCAACGTGTGCCTTGAATAAAATATTAGCATTTTCCTGCAGCACGATTCGCAAATGTAATCGGCTTTGATCATATTCAGTGTCTCAAGATGTGCAAATCAGACTCACCTTTACTCCTAAAGCTTGTTATATCATACCGGACATTAGAACGTTGTTCTCAGACGTTATCAAACGGAAACAGGTGCATCATGGGAGATGTAGTTCGTTGCCAGTCATATTTTTTTATAGAAAGCTCTAAGCTGCCGAATTAATTCTAGACCGTGTAATGTCAACATAGAACTAATGCAATAAACAATAAAGTCAAGATACTGTCACTGGTAAATAAATATGTAAATATTTGAAGTGTTACAAAATGACAACTCCTTTTTTTATCATGTTTAATTATTGTGCATTGAATTAATATCAATCAAACTGCAGTTGGTTTATTTTGATGTAAGCCATAATAACAAAAAAAATACAGCTTACTAACACAATAACACACAACGAGTTATCTCATTTTGGAACAAAACACTTCATTTATAAACAATAATACTACTGCAACATACATCAACATAAGACTCATACACAATCATGAAGCCATTAATGAATTTTATTGAGAAATAATACTGACAAATAATGTTAATATATAACAAAAACGATATTATTTTGAATAATAAATGTGCTTAAATAATCATTCGGAGATGAAAAACTTATGTGAATAAAAATCATAAATCTGTTTTTAATGACATGAGTCATTGGTAGTCAAAGGCCTGACAAAGCAAATTAAGATCCTTATTTCTAGACCGGAAGAGCTAAGAAAAGATCTGTTTCATATTAATTTCCCACCCTGTGTGAAACCAGATGTCTTGTCACTGCTCAACAACAGTTGACTAATCAAAGAGAACTTTAGATGTCAAACCCTACTTTATGTTGCAATTTAATGTTACAAAAACTTTTATACATACAAAGTCAGATTCAGTGCACATAAACATGAATATTTAAACAATTCAGCAAATGATTATCACTGCAGCGAATTCATGATAGCCTGTGCTTGCTTGAGTTCTGCAAAACAAACAAAAACAAGAAAGTTAAACTTATTTGGTCGTAAAACAGAGATGCATTAGAAAAGATAATGACATTTTATAATAGAGCGCTCGTATTTCATGCATAATATTAACTGAGTTCTTCTCACCTGTTAACAGTACTCTGAATTTGTCAGCTGTGATGGAGACAACAGTGGTCTCTATTGAGTCTGTCTCTGGGTTCTGTGCCTGAAGCCTGAGCTGAACGGTGGGTTCATTGACTTCCTTTAATTCACTGGAGCTCAGGGTGTAATCCACCCTCCAGTTCACCGCTTCTAGATGACCCACTAACACACAAAGTAGATACAGGTATTACCATCATTTACGTCTAGCGATCGACACTATTTTAATGCATAAAAGTCCCTTATTTTGGGCATCTTTGGTGGAGTACTCACAGCGTAGACTGCTCTCTCTTAGCTTCTCCTGTAGAGCATTGTGCTTATCCTCATATGATTTACACAATCCTGTGGTGTGCTCTAAAAAAAGGGAAAACACTATGTTTAAACTCTTCATAGAAAGAATTAAAGACTAACCATACTATAAGCCTTTCATTGTGATATTACTAAAGATGACAGGTTGTGTTGGGAAAGCATATTGGCGAGACTTTTGGATTCATCTAAAACAAATATATGCATTCTCACCTTTGGGTAGGCCAAGTTGCTGTAGTTCACTAGAGAGAGATTCCCCATCTACATCATGCTTTGCAGCACTAGACAAAATAAAACTCAGGACGCCAATACTGGCTTTGACATCTCCACTCTCTGTATCAAAACATGAGAAAATTTGTTGTGTGAAGGACAAAATATACGAGTCATTTTCTTTTAAAAGAACAAAGGTGCATGATCACATGATGCAAAATGTTTGTCACCTTTATCTATATTTACATAAATAAATCTATAATTTAATTTGAATGGCACCGTATTGTAATATTTAACTTTAACTAAAAAAGTAATACAGATTATATGTTTTTAGCTGAAATTCAACTTTTGATGACATCCCTGTTGATATCAAAGAGTCACATTTTTACTAGTGTAAATGTATATACTGATATTCTTACTAGTATAAATTAATGTCATGTTATCATTAATTTGCATATTTAGTCAAAATGTACTTGTTGGCATGAAAAATTCATATCCTAGGAATAACTGTATGTCAGTTTGGATTGTCACTCACCAAATTTAGCGTCTGATGTCAGTTTTGAAACTTTGTCATACTATAAACAAATAATAAAATCGCTTTAGTATTGTGTCTAAGTAATGCACGTCAAACATGACTCGTGTGTCGTCTTACATCGATGCCCTCATCAAGAAGATCTTTAATGACTTGCACACAGAGAAGTTTCATCTTGACACTAGACTGTGAAGAACAGTAAAACCGACAACATTAATACTTCATGTTTGGTGTTATTTGTGTCAATGCATAAACAACACACGTTTGACAAATCGCACTTACTACTCTTGCTAGTGTGCTTATTTCTGCAAGGACCCAGTCAGGACAATCCAGATCTCCGCAAAATCGGAACCGCTATAAACAAAAGTATAAAAAGGGTTTAACTGTGTGCTTGTATAATACGGACCTTTAATTTCACAACAGATGGTAAGCGCTAAGCATCCACAAAACTATCAAATATAAATCGTGACGTTTAATAAAACTGAAAAAGACAATCTGAAGCAAGAATAGGAAATCTTTTTTTTACCATTTTGACATGTATTTGATAAAGATTAGTCAGTCTTCCTCTATTTCCTGGTCTAGCGCTCGCGATTCTACGGTAAGTCTATAAGGACAATTGAGCCATATTTTCAAAACGCGAAATTGCGCATCGAAAGCACGCCCCAATTGAAACGCGTCGTATGCGGTGTTTTTTATTTATTTACATTAAGTAATATCTTATATGTTGGCCCAAATGCAGGAAAAAGATTGAGTAAGGTAGATTTATTAGGAACAGTTAGGTAATATGAAAATATATAAGTAAATAGATAGACATTTCTCATAACTCTTTCATCATAGGTGGCACTATTCACTAAAGTTTGCTTGCAACCTGCCATAAAACGTACAAAGAAGAAGTAAAATACACTTTTAAATCGCAGAACATAATTTAATGGAAACCCAGTCATTCCGCGATATTATTTTAATCGACATCTAGAAAACATCGATGCAATTTAGCGCAAATCTATAATGGAAACCTGTCAACTGGCTGTGTACTTGACATAATGAAGTATTGGATATGTTTTCAATTCAGTTCTGATTTTTGTTCACATTAAAATATTTAGGCTACATCTGTCCTTGTTTAAAAAGTGCTTCTGAACCAGTCAGTGTTTACTTATGATCTATAGTAGCCCACACACAGATTTAAGAAAACCTTTAGACACACTGAGACGAGACTGATGTGTTCACACCTAACTTACTGCCTCCTACACGGTATGAGTGAGTGCGCTGGAAATATACTTTTAAAGGGGAAGCCAAGCATCTGATTATATAATGCACTATATTAATATAGGCGTAATTACTGGACATCATGTTTCTGCGTTGGTGTAAATGCAACCAAGGACAAATGCATAATTATTATTGTATTTATTTATACAATTTACGAAAAAATGTAGGTAAAGGTAAAATGTAGTTAAAATTTAGATCTGTAGGTAAAGGGGCAAGCTAAAATACCCTATGCAGACTATAAAGTCAACTCTCCGACTGACTGGGATGGGCGGGGATGTTACGCATGTTACCGTTTGTCAAAACGGGTTTGAAGAACATTCTTGGAGACCGTCCGAATGTCGGACCAGAGACGGGGATCTGGGATCAGGATCATGCCCCTGAAACGGCGTCTGACGTCTCGATGGTTTATTTGTGGATTGTGGTTTCAACTTGTTTTTTCTGAAGACGCTTCTAAGCCTAGATTAACACTTCAGCAAGGTAAGAATGAAGCGAAGCCTCAGCAGCACAGTTTTTTGCTTATGTAAATTGTTATTTCCTTGTATTAATGTTTACTTAACCGTTTTGACTGATAGGTCTACATAAAATCGTATATATGTGACAATGGACAACAAACCAGTCTTATGGGTACATTTTTCGAATTCAATATTTTTACATAATTTGAAAGCTGAATAATTATGCTTTTTATTGATGTATAGGTGGTTAGGATATTATCATATCTGCAGGAGAAATAACTGTTTAAGTTTTTGTAATCTGAGTGTGCAAAAGAATCAAAATATTGAGAAAATTGCCTTTGAGGATGCAAATAAGAGGATCTTTAACTGGTCGTCCACTCACAAAAATAAAGTTTTGATATATTTAGGGCAAGACATTTACAAAATATCTTCATGGAACATGATCTTTATTTAATATCCTAATGATTTTTGGCATAAAAGAAACATTTATAATTTTGACTCATGTATTTTTGGCTTTTACTTAAAATGTTGCCATGCTTCCTAAGACTGGTTTTGTGATCCAGGGTCACATATACTAAAATAAACTATTTGTTATGTATATCATATATAATAGCCTATAGGCTATTATTCAGCATATGGAAAGTGTCTTATTTATCTTACGTAGCATTTCAGCCAATTGTATTTATTAGTTTGATCTTATTTAGCCTTTATTTCTTCACAGATGATCCTCTACTATACAATAGAAACTATAGCCATACAGTCTTGTTTCATGAAAAAGGATCCAATATTCTGCTTGTGGGAGGTTTAAACTTTGTGCTCCAGGTTGACCTTGAAAATGGTGAAAATGAGGTAAAAGAGATTTTCAAACACTATCAGTTAAAACCTTTGAACCCACATGCCATTTAAGTTAAATTATAGATGTGGATTGATCTCAGTAGCCTAAACTTTTATTGATGCACAGTTTGCGCACAGACACTGGCATATATACATAGCTGACCCCGAAATTTCAACAAAGTATTCAATGTGTCTGTTCAAACAGTGGATGGAAATATAAACAGAACAAATGTGCGTGAGAGGAACTCATTATTATTTATTCAGCCAGCCAATTAATTATTTAGACTTCAACGGTATTGTAGATCAGGGGCCCGTTTCAATAAGGAAGTTCAACAAACACCGAGTTAAAATCTGAACTCTGAGTTGATTTACTCAGAGAATCGCTACTCTGAGTTTTCAGTTTCAGAACAGCTGATTTGAGTTAGTTCAATCAACCCTGAGTAAGTTCACTCTAGGTTACGCGCGTTCAGCATGGCGATGAAAAGCCATTATCAATTGAGTGAAGATAGCACGATTCACCATGGCAACGGCACGTGACAAAAAGCGCTCTGTTCATTTCTCGCCAATCGAATTGAAGGTACTGTTACAAGCTTAAGGTGAATATTAAGAAAAAAAGAGCAACACAGCCGCAGCAGCAAAAGAAAGAGAGTTGGTATGGGAGAAAAGTGCTTCACTTGTTAATGCGCCAGTTTATATGTCAATCACTTTTATATTTATTTTGTTGAAACTGTGAAAATGCGAATTATATTTAACTCTCTCGCTCTCATGTAGGTGCTATCCTTTTGCAATAAAAAGATCTTGGCAGCAGCTGAATATGAAATATACGACGGCGTCGTAAAAAAAAAAAACATTTCGAGAATAAAGTCGAAATGTTACGAGAATAAAGTCGAAATATAAAGTCAAAATGTTACGAGAATAAAGTCGAAATGTTACGAGAATAAAGTCGAAATATAAAGTCGAAATGTTACGAGAATAAAGTCGAAATGTTACGAGAATAAAGTCGTAATATTTTGAGAAAAATAACAGAATTTCTAGAAACAATGGATGTGGAGGATTTGGTTAAATCCTACTTTAGATTATGATTTAGCAATAAGGAAATTCTTTGTATTTTGGCGCATCATCACGGAGTTATAATTAGTAAAAGGACACTGCAGCCGTTATGTAGGAAACTGAATTTATTCAGAAGAAAAAATCTGACATGAACTACGAATTAACTCACTGATTCAGATGACGTGCTCAAACATAACTTCAACTCTTAAACTACAACCTTCACGAAAATAAAATACGTATTACGACGAGTTTATTCTCGTAACATTTCGACTTTAATCTCGTAACATTTCGACTTTAATCTCGTAATCTTGAATTTATTTTATTTTTAACGTGCCACTAAAACGCCGTCGTAGAAATACAATAACATCATTTATTCAGGAAACTTTAAAGAAATAAAATGGTCTTGCTAGTAAGATGCCTGATTGGGAAATGTTAAATATACTTCTTAAACTGGCCTTAAAAGTTAAGATAAAACGTCCAAACGGGGCCTCACAATTCTCTCCCGACATAAATATAATTCTCTGCGAATTAATGCAGCTTCCTCTTCTATGGGTTCCTAAATAAACGGACATGCCATTTTAAGTTCTGTGTGACTAAATTGAGCGCGATTAGGAACACGAATCAATAAACAAATGACGTATGTAATTTCAACACCGCTCGCTTTCACTTCGAAAAGGGGGAGGAGATTGTAACAAACCCTAGGTTTGCGGAATAAAACCTGCTCCCGACCAGGTTAGGTTCACGGAGTAGGTTACTCTGGTTACTCACTCGGAGTATAAAATACCTCGATTTCTGAAATGGGCTTGACTTACTCCGTGGTCGCGGGTTTGACATACCTCGCGTTCTGAAACCAAAAACCCTGAGTATTCCGTTTTCTGGGGTTGACTTACTCTGAGTTTGCACTTACCCTGCTTTCTGAAACGGGCCCCAGGGATAAAACAGTCTTTATTGTTCTTTATATCAAAAACCTGTGAATGGTATACGTTTTGTTTTTAAAAGTGAGTAAAATATTGCTTATAACTTCAATCATGATTATTATAAAAGACAATGTGGATACAAATATATTCAACAACTTCTTTAACCAAAACAATACAAAGCTAACAGCAAGTCTTCTTTATTTATTGATTTCTTTTTCTTAGACCTTCATCTTGAATCCAAAATTGCAACCATTTTTTGAAGATGTAAGTCCATTAAAGTATTACAATCATGAGGGTTTTTTGATTTTGGGAAGGTTGAGAATGTAAATAAATATTCATTTGAATCCTTATGTCTTGACTATTATTCCTCCGTCCTTACAGAAGTCTTGTGAGAACGTTGTGACAGTAATTGAGCTATTTCAAAATAGCACATTAGTATGCGGAACAAACGGAGAAAACCCGATGTGTTGGACACTGGTGAGACAAAATTTGCATTTATTTGTCGCTGTACATAATAAGAACTGCACAGTGTCTGTCATATGCGACATTCTTGTGGTATAGTTTTTTTTTAGCACAGTGGCAGCTACTTTTTTCTGTATAAATTGGTTTTCTTCTCTTCTGCTATATTTCCACAGTTTTACGATAAAAACAATAGTTCTGTTGAGGTTAAAGAGTTTGGAGATGGCACTGGAATCTCACCTCACATGTGTACACAAAACTCCTTATGCCTGACCGCAGGTGACGTATTCAATCAGCTTAATGCATTAATCTCCTAATAGACTTTGGGGCGGTTTCCCGGACAGGAATTAGTTCATGCCAAGAACTGGCCTTAGTAATTAGGATATAGAAAAAAATACACTTTACAAAAGAACATGGTGTGCATCTTGAGACAAAACAATTGCATTGATATATTTTAAGATACAACTTGGTCTTTTACAGACACTGCAAATAGTTTTCGATCAAGACACCGCTTTCATTTAAGTTAGTATGAGACTAGACTTAAACCCTGTCCGGAAACCAACCCTTTATGAGTGATCTGTAAGATTACCATCTTTTCTAGTTTTAAACCTAAACTTCAATTCATTATAATGTGTTCAGATGGAGATCTCTATGCTGCAGCTCCTTTGTACAGTGATGGGGCTCTTCTCCAGTTTCGTAGACGGGCTGGAAATCGCATCAATTTATGGATGCATGATCAGTGGCTCTCAGGTTTGCAGAAACACATGTCATTTTTTTTTTTTGCTTTTTAAGCTGTGAAAATCAATTAATAGAAGAAGGTGATTTTTGGGTCTGTGTTATGGCATCTACCACAGTGGCAGGGACTTGGGGACTATGTGAAGGACCCAGTCCTTTGGCGTTTTTGAGACTTTGATTATGTTTTTTGGGCGTTTAAAAAAAACGCTTTATATTTCACATGTTTCAAATCTATTGTTCATCGTTGTAACTCTTCTAACAAAACGACTGGATTTCTTCTGGTCTTTATATAGTCCCTCCTTTCGAAAAGCTCTGATTGGTAAAGCTGACCAGGTCTGTCATGATTGGTTCCCCGCTTAGAGTGTGTGTGTGTGTGTGTGTGTGTGTGAAGATGTCCCACCCATACCATATTAGCGAGCTTCCGCTTCTCAGGCTGTTGTGATTGGTCGATGACCCTCTCGGTGCACGTGTATTCATAAACTTTTAGCAGCGAACCGTAAAAATGGCATCAACTTCACTTTATCAGTTAAAAACATGAAGATCGATCGAAGTGTAACGGAGGTCTATAAGTGCATGTGCAAACGTCAATCTTTGTTAGAGATTGCAAATTTCTTTCCTACTATGCCAAGGGGAAATGACCCTGGATTGAAAGGCATCAGAATGCAATATTATTTAACAATAATAACAGAAGCGTTAGTCTTGCCTTTTTATATTCGACCTGAGTTGGATAGAAAAAGCAATTTGACGATGAGACATTTGCAAGCAGGACTTCAATGGACGTTTCATAGAAGTGTTTTCGAGTTATGCTAAGTGCGAAGGCACACACTCGTATGTTTTATGATCTCCGTGGCCTGTTGGGACCTCAATTTTGGTCCTCACAGGGACACAGGTCCCCATGAGTTGGCGTGGGTTCAGGTTTAGGTCCCCACTAACATATAAAACCAAGTCCACACACACACAATATCAGTGTATTACACAGAACAGCTTTCACAGCCGATGATAAAGTCATGGAAGCTGTTATTTGACCGTTGATTATCTTATAATGTGTGTAGTTGAATTCTTATTACCGGCTGTAGGACTGTGATAAAAGTGAAAGTAGTTTAGCGCATAGCTCAGTCAAATGTTTACAATCTCTGATAACAAAACACTACTCCAGCGGCTCTTCCTCTTTTCTAAGGAAGGCTTCACCCATTTTTTGGGTGGGTGGAGGTTATTAAAGCATGTACTCGGGAAGTAGAGGGCTGCAGACCGATTCCAGCCGTTCTATGTAGTCCTTGAAAAGCGAATTCTGTAAAGACAATTTCTCGAACTTTGAACTTTATCATTCTGTAGGTATTATTTATGCTCTAACAGCAACATTACACTCTAACTAAAGGTTGAAAACTGGGATGGCGGGGGAAAGAGTTCTTTAAGTGTTTCTTTCTCACACATACACATAACACTTGCTTTACTAAACCACAACAATGTGATGAATAAGCGTGAAGGCCAAGAACCTTCTGGAGTATCACTGGCCTTGCAACTTCTGAGTAGACAGAACAGCATTTTGTCACTGCGGCAACAAAATACAACCTAGTAGTCATTGTTCCGCTTAGAGCAAAGGCCTGCTATGTGTTTCTAGAAAATTTGCTGTTTAACAGTAATATTCAACTGTCTTTGAACATTCAAAATTCTTGATTGGACTTTCTACACAGAACCCACCTTCATCTCCAGTTTTTTGGCCGAGCGCAATGACGATCCAACAAACGAGAAGATTTATATCTTATTTCGTGAGAAAAATACAGACACCAGTCCAGATGCGGATCCGTGGATATCCAGGGTGGCCAGAGTGTGTAAGGTATATCTTCAATTATTAAACATAATAGTTCACTCAAAAATACAAGTTCTTGCATTATTTAATCCCCATGTCACAAAAAAATCTGAATGCTCTTCCTTATACAGATAAATGACAAAAAGGATCATCAGCTTTAGGTAGTTCATAATACAACTCAGGCTTTATTCCAAGTTGTCTGAGGATAAAGGCAATACCGTTTAGGGAAGTCGTGCAGCCATGTTAGCAACGCACCTCTGGGCAGTTAGGGCAGTTTTTACGTCATTTTAATCCCAATTAAAAACAACATTTAAAAACGACAATGCGTATGTTTCCGATGATCAAATTGAACTTAAAAAACATTATTTTTATGTTGCTTTGGATACTACGCATGCGCAAAGCTTCGCTAGTGTGGCCACATTGAGAACTGCGTCCCTCCCCATTAATTTCAATGGCAGTGCAGTGAGGTATCTTGTTATTATTAATATCTTTTATAAAGGTAAGTTGTAGGTCACTGTTGTTTACCCCACAATTCCCAAATCTAAAGTCATGGTTATGAGACATGTGAGAGCCTGTAGGGTTTGGCATCATTGACTTTGGTATCAAACCTGATCTTTCTGGCACCTTTAAACTACATTAAAATATTATTTTTAGTAAAGGTACAGTATACTTGGAAAATGAAATTAGAACCATATTTGAGAAGGAATTTACTTTGTAGTAAAATCAACTAATGTACATACAGCCACAAAAAAATGAAGAGAATTTACTATTTAGGTACAGCATGAGTTTAGGTAAAAATATCATTTTTGTTTATTTGCAGAAAATGAAAACTGGAGAAACAGATCAAAATAACAGTGTTTTAATGTTTTTCAGACCTCAAATACTGCAAAATCAAGTTTATATTGACTTTTTAACAAATATCAATAGCTGTACATGTATTTTTTATGTGATGAGATCGTTGTGTCTTGTCATGCTGTCAGTATTTTACATTGCTGTTGTATGACATGGCGCTCTTAGGTTTTGACTTTGTTGAAATTCAACAAACACTGGACTTGAATGACCACAATACATCTAGAAATCACGATTTAATGAAAATTTTGACTGGCCTCTTGATTTTCTCTGTGGCTGTTTTTGCACATTATTATTGAAAAGTGACCTACAAAAATGAATTCAGGACACTTCTTCCTACACATTCATGGGAGGATGAATAGACTGTTGTTTTCCATTACTTTCACAATTCAACAGAATATGTGGGAGTTCATTGTTAACTCTTTTTAAAAGCATATGAATTTCCAACATAACATTGTGTGATTCATAAACAGGGTTTGTTTATCTTCTGTTTGACAGGAGTTCTTCGTAATTGTTATAAAAGCAAACAGGGAATAAAGAACATTCCAAGACCCCTTCTGATGTAACTTTGTATGGCTGATCTTTGGTAACCCTGTGCTGAACTGGTGTGGCAATAATAAGAACCTGTTGAAATATAAATCACACCCTGCAGGTTGATGAAGGTGGTCCCAAGCAGTACCTCCAGAACATTTGGACATCCTTCCTCAAGGCAAGGCTTGTATGTGGGATTGCCGGAGAATCGCTGTACTTCAACCGTCTGCAGGACATTTTTGTTGTGCATGCTGAGAACTGGACAGACTCGAGGGTGTACGCACTCTTCTCCAGCAGCTGGTAAAGAGTTACTTTGTGCTGTTGTCTGTGGAGCTTCCTTATTATGGTATTATTGAAATCCAGATTGTAAAAAGAGAACTGTTGTTGGAAAAGGATGTTTGAGATAAGCATAAGAATAGCATCTCTATCAAGGGAGAATTTCCTGAACGTGACTACGTGCTTTCCAGAAGTATTTATTTTGAGTGCATACTCTCCCGTCTATGTGTTTATATAGACTGTTTCAGCGGCAACAACATGTGTTGTGGCCCAAACTTATAAATTAAATTCTTCTTGTTACTTTCTTCCAGTTGTTTCACAGTTATTTTTGGAACTGTTACAATAAACTAGACTTACAAAATGATAGTGCACTAACATCTTTTTTAACCTTGTCATAGGAACTCTACCGCTGTCTGCATATATTCCTTGAAAGACCTCGATGCTATCTTTGAGAATTCTGCTTTCAAAGATTATGTTGGAAAAATTCCCAGCACAAGACCTGGAACAGTAAGCAAAAATGTCTTTGTATGTATGTTTCCAAAAACTGCATAAAAAATTCCATAAACATTCTGGTCAAAATATTCGCACCCACAAATTTGTCTATTTCAGACAGTTAAAATATTTACTTAGACTAATTATTTAGACTAATTGAATTAGACTAAATAAAAGAATAGAAAAGAAGAGGAATAGAATGATAAGGAAACTTCATGAATGATAGAATAAATAATGGTCATTAATAAAATAGCCTTAAACGAGTTGAAACATAAATAACTACAATTAATGTGACATGTAAATCAATGTTATTTGAACATTAAATGGTTCTGATCTGGTAAGGAAACATTAAAATAAGTTACTCCCCACTGGATGTCTTGTTTTCTTAAAGGGATACTCCACCCAAAAATGAAAACTCGAAAATATTTGGAAAAATGTTAGCAACTGACATTTCTGGGACATCATTGATATATTAAAATGGTAGTCAAAGGTGGCCTAGAACTGTTTGCTTTCCTAAATTCTTCAAAATATCTAATTTTATCTTCAACGGAACGGCATGATACAATAATTTTTCCTACTATGGTAGTCAATGATGTCCCAGAAATGTCAGTTGCTTACATTCTTCCACATTCCTTTCTTTGCATTCATCATAACAAAGATATTTACATGATAAATGGTGACAGCATTTTCTTTTTTGGGTGAAGTGTCTCTTTGAGGCCATACCCACTTTCCTTAGAATTTCAGTAACTCGACATCGACCAAAATAAACTGAAAACAAAGAGCGAGTCAATATCAACAGACTTAACATCTGGCGCTCTGTTACAAATGTGGGCTGCAGATGAATTTAGCTCTAGTTCACAAATCGATCAACAACAATTACACATGTCTGATACCATGAAAGCAGTAAAAAGTATCTTGTTGTCTTGCGTTAAGTAGTATCTTTGGCAATTTTTCACACTGTGTGCAAACTCTGATTCAAACGAACCTTTACTATTAAATTCATACGGTATGTTTTCTAACATTTCGTAATGAATGTGCCCAACAACTTCCACGATGATGTAAACCCTTGACCCAAAGGTGAATTGCTTCTTATAGCATTGTTGAGAACCAAAGCTTCTTTTTCCCACAATAGTGCTGTTACTCTTGAGGAAATGAGAGGTCATTTTGAGAGGTCTTTTGTCTTCAACAAAGGAAAGATTGAATTGTCAGACCTCAAACAATACCGCCTTCTCTCAGGTTTAACACTATTTTAATTTTCTAGTGTGTGAAAAACAGCAACTCCATTCCCATCTCTACTCTCAATATCATTAAAGACTACCCAGAGATGCAGGACTGGATTCGTCCTATCGATAAAGACACGCCGTTCTTCATGAGCAAAACCAACTATACCAAGATAGCGGTTGACAAAGTCATAGCTTCAGATGACCTTGTTTACAACGTGTTGCTGTTGGCCAAAGGTACGTTTCTATCATTAGTGAATGGAAAATCTGTGCATGAATATGAAGTACTTTGTGACTTCCTTCATACCATAGAGATCAAAATCTTTCTTCCTTCCCACATAGAATGTTTTTATAATCTTCTATAATTGGCTTACTGTTTTCGTTACACCTCTCGTTCTCTTGTACCCTCGCAAATGGCTTTCTATTTTATCCCTGAAACCATTATTGATTGTAACCTCAGGCTGTAACTCGATCTGATCACATTTATTATCCTTAGACAATGGCATGATCCTCAAAGTCCTCGAGAATGACACGAAAGCCTTCATCATCTCCGAAACACGGCTTTACAATGGCTCATCACCAGTGCAGGCTATGAAACTGGATTCTGAAATTGTAATAAACAGTTTTTGGGAATAATGATGGTCAGGGTTTTGAAATCCCAGTGTTTTTTAGGAATTGAATATTAAAGTCTCTGTTATTCTTTGATGTGTCTCCAGAGCAAGCTTTTTGTAGGATATCCTGGTCAGATTTCTGTGTTAGACCTTCAGAGATGTCAGGATTACAACGCATCCTGTGAGTTTTGTGTTCTGTCCCGAGATCCCTACTGCGCTTGGACTGAACATGGATGCACAGCCCAAACTAAGTATGATATATACACACATGGATTTAAGTCGTACTGCACTTTTTGGACGTAATTCATTCCTTAAATCTAGCCCTTTTTTCAATAAAATGAGTCATCTTAGGACTGTAATATAATTTTTGGTGTGGGTGCAGACCAGAAAGCAACCACCCTTGCAACCATATAGAAACATACTAAGTATCTCTCAGCAACCAAGACCTTCAATATTTTCACATTTCGTTACAGAGGAGGAATACAAAACATTGCTGATGGAAACACATATGTATGTGATCAGAAACAAGGTATGTTATTTTTAATATGTATTGTACCATTGATTACCTTGTTTTATACAGAGAAAAAAGTGAATATGTCTTCAATGATTGTTTTGTAGAAAGACGATCCAAACGAGACTCAAGACTATCATATGTCCCATCCGTTCGGCATTCTGTGCCCACCGAGGTTCCTTTTTACCTCTCCTGCCCTGTCGATTCCCACCACGCAACCTACAGATGGAAACATGGAAACAAGAGCACCACATGCCAGCTGACCCAATCCGATTGTCTCCTTCTCATTCCGTCAATGACATCAGAGGATTACGGCATTTACAAGTGCATTTCCCACGAGCGCGATTACACAAGAATTGTGAAGGAATATTACCTTGACCCTGAGCATGTTGCTGACAGTGCTTTCAATCTCAAATCCACAATGGCCACATTGGTCATGGTTGCCATTTATCTCTTCTAGCTTTAAGGTCAATGCAGTTTTACAAATGTCAGCACCTTCTCAAGCATTTCCAGTTGCCTGTAACCTTAGAACATCATTAAACACACATTGCTTGACGCATAATCCTATACTAAGCGTTGGCTTGTGGTTTATGGGCAATTAAATATGCAATGTGCAATCCAAGTCAAGCAGCAATTCTACTTATCCGAGTGAACGGCTTCTAAAAATGAGAAAAAATGTAGGGCGGGACTTGTTTTCGTCCGTCGAGAACTGATTGGATAAATGTTAATTGCCTATTGCTAAACGTTGTGATCTTTTCACGGGCAGAAACGAGTCTCCGAAAGCCCCGCCCTTGCGCCATTAGATGTGACAGGAAGGAAAGGGCACATGCATAAAAAAAATATGAAGTGCACAGATAAGCAATTTGTAAATAAACTACAATATTCCATGAAAGATGAGAGCCTTCAATTTCACTGTGACTTTAAAGCTATAGTTTGGTCAGCAGGCTAACGCTAATATGCGCAGTTCAGTCTAAAACGGATAGTAAATAGGTAAAGAAAAGGCGATGGGTGTCCTAAGAACTTTATGTGGAACTCATTTTACACACCATGGATGCCTCTAACTAATCCCTTAACTATTTCACAAAGCTATGCTAAAACTAGCAACGACGTGACGGTCTGTTCCTAAAAAGGTTACTGAAGTACCAAAGACTTTTGGGAGAGAGTCTGATAAAGTTAGATGGTGCGACTGAACGTACTATTGTATATTATTACTTAAATCGGCCGTGACATCGGAAAGTAAAGCTGTTTCTTCATAACGGCTACGCCCCATCCCACCCAAAACGTTAGCTATAACGTTTTTAACATTGCTCTGTATTTAACATTTGACTGTTACAACTATAGCAATCAAAATCCATTTCAATTTAAAGTACTTGCACACATGCAGTGAAACTGCTTCACTCTGGTTTAAATAAACATGTTATGTCCGTATTTGTAGAGGCAGATGTAGTTATTGTTATATTTATCTGTATAGTTAGCGTTCTTGGTGGGATTAGGTTACTATGACCAAGTGATTAACAGTGATGGGTCCCAGGGTTCCGATTAAGTATCGGCATTTCTGAAAAGGCGAGTTAAGTGTCCAATTTTGGCAAAAAAGTGAAAATGGGACTTCACAAAATAACCATAGTCAAAATAATTTAGTAATCAATGCACCAAAAAACATGGTAACTACATTTTTATTGCAAAAAAAACATGGTTATTTTCGCAAAGGCAAGGCAAGTTTATTTCTATAGCACATTTCATACACAAGGGCAATTCAAAGTGCTTTACATAAAATGATTGACAGAAAGAAATAAAATGTATCTTTAAAATGCAAATGATTTAAGATCACAAATGCTTTAGATTTTAAGAAACAATAAAACACCAATAAAATTGATTAAAAATGTGAGTGTATATATAAAAAGAATAAGAGCAAAATAAAATAAATTAGAAATAGAAGTGCAGTTGATGTGAACCAGCACAGTGCTCAAGTTGTGACTGCACAGCTAAACGAGTGTGTCTTTAATCTGGATTTAAAAGTAGCTGCTGTTGGTGAACATCTGATGTCTTCTGGAAGCAGATTCCCAGCTACGGGTGGCGTAATGCCTTAACGCTGACTCGCCCTGTTTTGAGTGAACCCTTGTTATCTCTAACTGACTTGATCCTGATGATCTGAGAAGTCTGTTTGGTTTATATTCAATGAGCATATCTGAGATGTATTTAGGTCCTACACCATTGAGTGATTTATAGACAATTAATAATACTCTGAAGTTGATTCTAAAAGTAACTGGTAACCAGTGTAAGGACCTGAGAATTGGAGTGATATTTTTCAGATATTTTTCAGAAGTGCAAAGGAGCACTTCTACCCCTTAAGGCCCTCTAAGTCACAATATAGTGATATGTGGTCCGTTTTAGAAGGACATTATTTAATTATAGCATTTAAGAGCTGAAATCATGTGTTACCAAAGGCAGGGTGTTGCTGGTAAACATAAATCTAGATCATTTGTAAGATTGCAACCTTTGATCTGTATGACGTTCTGGCTATCATTTCTCTATTTTGTTATTTTTGCACTGTTTCCAGCACTACGTTTCGCTTTAGGACTGGGTTTAGTTTGTGAGGATATAGTGTTCAACAGAAATTTTTAGGTGTTGTCATATTCATGAGGAAGCCAATCTGAGGTGTGATCATGTTGAAAGACATTTTGGCAACAGCAGAGGGGATTCTGGGTGTGGTGGTCAACATGATAGGCTTCATGCTGTGCAAATTGGAAAGAACAGTGGTTGCATTTGCTAGAATGTAAAAATGAAGAATTTAGGGATAGTGTTTCGGTAGCTTATATGGCTACGCTAAATGCTAGTCGTACCAAGGTTTTGAGGTAAATTCTAAGGTTGTGTACCATCAGCTAAATGTACAGCTTGAATGCAGCATAATTTGTTTCGCTTGCCAATGTGTTGAGCGAAATCCATAAAGGATATTTACGACAAGCTGACTGTACAGTACTTTGGACTGACTTTTATGGTTGCTAGCACTTTTATCTTACCTAATTAGTTGTAATCGAAGTAGTCAGCTTTACTGTACATGACCCCTGAATGGGTTTTTTCTGTGAAAATGTGCAGGACTGTACATTATTCTGAGTATTACACAGCGACTTGGCAAATGACGACAAAATTGAATTTGAAAATTGAATATTTTTTTCGTGGTTAGATTTTATTCATGTTTGTAATTAAAAGGATAGTTCAGCCAAACAAGAAAATGCTGTCACTATACTCACCCTCAAATTGTTTCGAACCTGTATTAATATCTTTGTTCTGAACAGAAAAGGAGATATTTGGAAGAATGTGTGAAGAGTTATGGTGCACCATTGACTACCAATGTAGTTTTTACCCTACTCTGGAAGTCAATGGTACCCAGAACTGTTTGGTAAAAATCTTTCAAATATCTTATTTTGTGCTCAGCAGAACACAAACTTTATACAGGTTTGGAACAACTTGAGGGTGAGTAAATGATGGCAGAATTTTCATTTTTTCCTGAACTATCCCTTTAAAATTTGGCGGTCATTTGAACTATATAGTATAGTATCTCCTCCCAGAATGTGAAACCATAAAGTCCTGTAATATTTTATAAATGTAACATTATTTTTCCTGTTTAATTGCTGATATTTCTCAACTGTACTTAATTTATGTGAAAATGTTCTTTATTTTAAAGCTAATAAAATGATATATATTTTTTATCACTTAATGTCTGAATGATACAGTTTATGCTTAAATACCTGAACATCCTGAACAGAGAGATTTTACAAAACTAAAACCTCAAAGTTCTCAAAACGTTTTAGAAAACGCAAAGAGGTACAGTTCCGGTAATTAAATTTAGAATGAAACTTGAAAAGGAGAAAGTTTACATAAAGTCCTTCCAGTCAGATCTTAAAGTTCTACAGACTATTGAAACGTTCACCTTAAAAACCTATCAAACATTTTAAATTCATGTCACATTTTGTTTGTATAAGTTACATTCTATCTGTCCTTGAACTATTACAGTGAATATTTCATCCAAAAGTATTTTATACAAAATTGTCTAAAACTAACTGTTGTTTGATTCCTTTGAGTTGTCCTTTAAACGAATATGCCATACATTAGATATTTCTTTCTTTCTGTAAAACACTTTTGAACATCACAAATCCTTTGTACTCGGCCAAATCGGACCAGCAGCTTTCATAGTTTTTGTTTTGCTAAAAAATGTTATTTCGAAAAAAAACAATAGCAAGTTTAAGTTGTAATCATTCATATCAATTGATCAAAAACATAAAATTATACAATAGTTCTACAAATAGTAGTCTACTTTTTTCCAATTGTCCCCATGTTTTTGGTCAGTACTGTCACATTTACATAAAATTCTACATAAAATGTGTTCAATACGCCTTTGGTTTGACTCAGTGGAAATGACATCGTTTGACTGAGCTGTAGCTGACACTGTTCAAGGGTGAGTTTTGTCATCGAATTGTATGATTTTAAGCTTTTTTTTGTATGTCGTTTTTTGTGTCAGGCCCTGTAAGGGCAAATGTACCCTTCTGGTAGAATCTCCCATAATTGTATGCTTGTTGACTGTTGACATATAATTTAGGTTGTGGTTATTTTCGAGAGGAGGCTTGGGGAGGAAAAGGGCTGTAGGAACTGAAAAGGACCTTGAGCATGGATTCCAACTTTGGTCGCCCAAAATGTTTCTTTAGAGCTCTTTCCACTTAACCCCATCAACTTGGTTTGTTACTTTAAATGTATTTTAAAAGATAAATCGTCAAACACGTGTAAGGATCCACTAAACAAACTCATTCAAGTATTGCAAACTGTTATTTATCTTAAACTCATAAAAACTGTAAGTACCACAAAAATAAAAAAAGAATAATAGACCACTGGAGTAATTGTCAGGGTTGTGGCCATTACTCATTTTGTGTAACTGGAAACGTAACTGGTCCATATGATGTTAACAATTATTGTCTAGACTGTATTGTTCTTTGTGGTTAGTATTCTTTTTTTATTAAAGGTTTTAAACATATTTTTCATGACCGCAATGTTTTATTTTGACCGCCTACAGTTCTGTCTTCATACCCTTATTCATCTTTCTGTTTGGCACATAAACTGTAAATAGTCATTCAAAGTTTTTTCTTAGAAAAATTCCTTTTAGAATGACCCATCATGACTAACTTAAGTGATTGTTCTTAACGCCTCCTCCACTATTTTGAACTTAAAAATTGAGGAACTGATTCAGGATACTCTAAAGTCAAAGATATAGGCCTTAAGTAAGTAGGCTACTGAGGTTTTTACTAAGGTATCATACATGCTTTAAATTCACTATGCACTAGTCCACATAATAGAGTTCTTTCAGTGTCAGATAAAGAGTTAAATGAGCTGTGCATTTTTTTTTTGGGAGGTTCTATTGACAGAAATGCAATACAATAAACATAACTATGTCTTCAGAGGTGTATAAAGACCTTACATAATAAAGTGTTATGTTATATTACATTAGAATGAGCTATTCCTATCTACAAACACAGCGGGTCTCATTATGTGGAATTCGGCATGTTGTTGCCCCAAACAGACAAACTGCTCTACAGAGTGTGTTTCGTAAATTTGGCATAGAAGCGAAAACATGACGACATTTAAGTTCTGTGTCAGCCACCATATAGTGATTCGACAGGAAGGGGTGGAGTGAGCCGTTGGTTGCAATTCGCAACCTCACCGCTAGATGCCGCTAAATTTCACACAGTGGTCCATTAAGATAACTTTGGCCATGTGCTTACTGCCTAAAGTGAAACCTACCTTGGGAAATAATCACTGGAGTAAAGTCTCTCAATAAAAACTATCCCTGTTCAGTATAATTTCGGAACAGAAGACAACGATTTTATCAGACATAAAATAAACAGTTTAAGGGTGAATAAATCAGTTTAAAGACTGAGGTTAAGTTCTTGACTATAATCCATAGTCAAGTGGTATTCTTAGATTCAGTACTAACAGAACAATGGATAACGAAAGGGTGGGTGTTAAAATGAAATGTGTGAAAGAAATCTGCACGGCACGTCACCAAAGGAACTCCATTTCATCAGGACCTCATACACGGAATGTTTTCAATGTTTCTCTATTGAACACACTAACAATCTGATGTTGGATCAGCTTTTTTAATAACGAGACATCTTAAATTTTCTTTGACTGAAGACTAGAGATTGGAAAAGGAAAATAACCATTGTCCTTTATCATAGCAATAACCATAGTATCCCTACGACCTCTACTGGTAAGGTAAGGGAGCTACACCGTTCCTATAACCCTGAAAATTGGTTATAGGTATCTTCAAAATTGATTGTCATGTTTATCTAACTTATTCTCATCTTGTTTCTTTTAACAGATGAATGCAGTCGGGTGGGTTCTGTGTAGAAAATGAAAATTCAGGTTAACACTTTAAAACCATGCAAAGATGAACTGGAGCTCGAGACAGCTGACCTCTAGAGGAAAGTTGCTGCACGAAGTTAGGCAAACTGGAGTGAAAGCGGCATAAATGAATACAATTTGTTTACAAGTTTATACTTAAAATGCATTTAAAAATTAAAAAAATATTTGGAAGTACATACATATTGACCATGAAAAGACAAATGATTGGCCTACTCCTACATTTCCAAAGATCAGCATTTATTTATCATTTTCCGTCCTATAATTATTTATTGCTTAAACGGTTTGAATTTCTTGTCCAAAAAATATGTGAATTGTCTTATAACACGTTTCTTCTCATGTAGAGTTTTTTTGTATTGCACACTTCCCTTTTTAATGCCATAGGAAAAACAAATGCTGATTTACAGTAAAACTTTTATGAGTTAAATATAGTTTAAGTGTGGGTTTCCGTACAGGGCTTAAGACTGGTCCTAGACTGAAATAAATGTCTTAACTGAAAACATCATGCACTGACATATCTTAAAATACATCAGTGCCACTATTTTGTCTCAAAATGACCACACGTAATGTTTTTATTAAGGAATGTTTGTAAAAACTACTTGATGTCCTAATTTAACTAAGGGTAGTCCTGCTTTAATCTAATCCCTGTCCGGGAAACTGCCCCTAGGTGAATATTGTATAGTTATAGTGGTAGAATCAGAACAGAATCTTGACGGATTTGTTCATTGATACAAACTATTTATAAAAAAAATCTATGTTAAAGCAATTTAGATTTCCTTACTAATATTGAGGAAATTAAGTGACACTATGATTTAACGTTAATAATAACATAATGTAGCCTTATGATTTTACAGAATCTACTCAGAAAGTTGATATTTCATTTTGTGACAAAATGATACCAAGCACCAGATTTGACCTTGTTTTATATGTCTTGAACTGTGAGAAGCACATCTAATTTACTGAAAACAAAAACTAGCATCGCAGTACAGCATCTCCCTCTTTATTAATCTACCATGTAGAATAATACAGCCGAAATCAAAATTTTCAACGTTTTAAAAATGATTGCTTCGCTCATATTTATGACCGTCTGCATAAAACTTATTTAACTGAACATCTGAAACCCACATAACATTTTGCTCAGAAAGAGAAAATTCAATATAAGACCCAGGTTCCTTTATTAGGACGTTTAAATAACATACTTAATGTTTTACAGGGTTATTCTGAACAGTTGCATGAAGGTTACACCAGAAAGCCCAGAAACCTGGGTACCCTAGAATGTGCGTGGACAGAAAATTACGCAACAGACATTTATATACATGTGTTTGTGAAGAAAATCTAAAAGTTGATAGCTTTTCCAAATGAAGCAGCAAGGTTAGCTTCTCTGAAGGCCTCTGACACAGTCTGGAAGAAAAGGGGAAATGCTATTTAAAAACCCTGAAAATGTTAAATATTGCAATAAAAAGCCATACATATTTTGTTTTCTAAATTAAATGTATACAAATTTTACAAAATTTGTGGTGAACATACATCTAATATTTTCCATAAGTATTGTTCATAAAATAAACTGAACCAGACTTTGGCATAAATAAACAATACTTTGATCACATATAGTTTTCCGTTATTGAAAAAGAAATATGCAATGGATAATATTAACAATGAATCAAACATTGTACGGTTATTTCTGAAGATGCCTCTAAATAATAGTACCTTACAGAGGAGGAAAGTATTGAAGTAAATGTAATTAGTTACTGTACTAAAGTATCTTTTTGACTACTTCGTAGTTGTACTGAGTATTAAAGATATTAGCAAATTTTACTCTATACTTGACTTCATTTTTGCAAGTATATGTACTCTTTTTACTCCACTACATTTGTAATGACTAATGCAATTATTCTTTACATTTTGCATGGCACCTAGCTTTTTTGCAAGAGTTTATTTTTGCTAAAGAAAAACTAATATTGCCATTTACAGGGCATTGAAGGTACTAAAATGTTGCTCTTCCTTTCTGAAAGTTTGTTTCCTTACGAGCACTTGAGTTTAATGAGACTTGGGGGTTTGTCATAGATGTAGGTTATGGTGTCGGACATGATTTGTTGCAATTTTGAGGTGTTCAGTCTTTTTACGATTTAAGAAAATAAATGTTATTGCTCTCCTCCCGAATCAACTGTTTCTTGTGTTGAGGACTAGTGCTTCTTTGAGCCAAAGTGTAAATTACTTAAGTACTGTTAAAATCAGATACTCCAAGACTGAAGTCGTTTTGGAATTGGTGACTTGTAACTTGTAATGGAGTAATTTTCGCAGCAAGGCATCTGGTCTTTTACTTAAGTATGGTTTTCAGGTTCTCTTTATACCTCTGATACCTTGACAACAGAGAACACGAGTACACTAAACTACACACTTACAGGGTGGGCATGGCAAACTCTGGCAATATCCTCACATGAAGCCCCGTACTCCATAGCTAATGTAGCCTCATTGATCATCTCTCCTGCCCCCTGTGGAAACATTACTCATAAATCAACAAATCATATAATTAACAAAGATTTCCCCATACAGGAACAGCCAAATCAGGTAATTACCGTTCCCACAATATGAGCTCCCAACATCCGGTCTGTATCCTTGTGGCTGAGGATCTTTACCAGTCCATCCGTATCAGCATTTGTCTTTGCTCTGCTATTGGCAGCAAAGGGGAATTTGCCCACTTTATATGGCACGCCCTGAAAAACAGCAGTTACTGAGTAAACAATGATGCATATTGCATAAAAAATACTCTAGATAAAAAAAACATGCTCGTAAATTGTATCTCCAACCGCCACCTTAGTTGTGCATCTTTTTTTTAGAAAAACTAATACATTGAGCAAAGAAACAGATTTGTTAGGTAATTTTTTTGTGGCAATAGAAATAGAAAGCTATACTAAACGGAATCCTGAAACTCACCTCCTCTTTGAGCTGTTCTTCGGTCTTTCCGACCCAGGCAACCTCAGGGTGAGTGTAAATGACGGAGGGCACACAGTTGTAGTCGATATGGACGGCTCCTCCTGCCATTCCCTCGACACAAATAATACCCTCATCCTCAGCTTTGTGAGCCAGCATGGGTCCAGCTATCACATCTCCAATGGCATAGATACTAACAAGACATAAAAAAATCATATTACTATTTATCTTTAAAAAGAAAAGATCCCTCAGATTTAAACGGAAACTATCTGAAATAGGAAGACATATCATAAGTACTTTAAAATATAGAATGACAAAAAAAGCCTGAAAATACGAATTTACAAGCAACATTTCCCTGTTTTATTTCCCTCAGAAAACAAATGTACCTGGGCACTTTGGTCTGAAAGCGGCCGTTGACAGGTATCCTTCCTCTGCCATCCAGTTCAATACCAACAGACTCAAGCCCGAGGTTTTGGCAGAAGGGGCGGCGCCCAATGCACACCAACAGAACGTCACAGACGAGCGTCTCGTTCTTGCCACCGGCAGCTGCCTCCACGCTGAACAAACAAAGCAATAAAATGACCTAAGGGTTCTTAACCAACTGAAACCCCTACATAAGCATCTTTAGAAACACTGCACTCACGCCACATCGATCTTTCCGTCAGCTCTCTTGGTGGCGCCCATGACCTTGGTGCCCAGTTTGAACTTCAAGCCCTGCTTCTGAAGAATTCGTTGAAAGTTTTTGGAGATCTCCATATCGATACCCATTCCACCGACGTGGCCGAGAAACTCCACAGCCGTGACTTTTGCACCCAGCCTCTGCCACACAGACCCCTAGAAGAAGAATATAAACCCGTGTTGAGATTTAAAAACAACCACGGTTCAAAAGAAATGCATTTTTTAAGATCAACCCCAGGGCAAAGCTTCTGTAGCACACTTACCAACTCCACACCGATGACTCCACCCCCGATCACAATGAGCTCCTCTGGAACCTTCTTGAGTGATAAAGCTCCAGTGGAAGACACTATGGTTTCTTCATCGATCTGTTGTAAAGCAAATCTTAAATACATGAATGGAACAAACAACTGGAAACGTCCAGTAGATAAAGCTGTGAGTCTCACAGATGTACCTCGATCCCTGGGAAAGGGGTGACCTCTGATCCAGTAGCGAGGAGGATGTTCTTGGTGTTTATAACCTGATCTCCATCAGCGGACTTTGCCGTCACTTGATTCTTACCAGTTATCATTCCATACCCATTGACGTGAGTAACCTACAAATACCACAAACATTGATTTATACAGAACAAAGATTTAAACAGGTTTGGAGGGTGAGTATATGATATATGATTATTTTGGGTGAACTATCACTTTAATAACATTAAAGAAAATACACTTGTGATCTCACTTTGTTCTGTTTGAATAAGTGTGCGATTCCTCCTGTCAGGGCCTTGACTGCTCCACTCTTCTGTGCCATCATCTTTTCCAGGTTCAATGAGATCCCCTGAACTAAAGCACCATAAATTGATATAAGGAGTATAACTTCACTGCTGTATAATAGTGATGCAATGGTTGTTGTATACACTGAAATATCTACTGTTCAGCTTATCCTTGATGGTCCAGATAAATGTATTAATGTGCACCAATGGTCACGCGATGTTGATATTTGAACTTACTTTCAATCCCTCTGCTTTCAAAATCGTTTCCGTGTGCCAAGTGATATAGATAAGAGTTGTTGAGCAGAGCCTAAAATGCAAAAACGAGAGAACGGAATAAGAATTTTTACATCTTTCCGGATATACAGACCTCACCAGCCCTGTATTTTCAAGCGTATACCTTTGACGGGATGCAGCCCACATTTAGGCACGTTCCTCCGAGAGTCGCATTCTTCTCCACACATACTGTCTGTAAAGAATTGCATTTTATTAGCATCCTTGAACAAATGATAATGTTATACCATAGATCTTAAAGGGTCTTTACCTTGAAGCCAAGCTGAGCTGCTTTGATGGCCGCGACGTAACCTCCAGGCCCAGAGCCCACAACTGTGACATCAGCATCAACTATGGCAGAACATGGTATAATGATTTGAATCTTGCCTTTAATATTATAGACTATTATTATTACACATTATTAAGTTTTAGAGATACATGTCCAAGGTTTTGTTAATGTTACCACAGTGAATATTACGGTCTATTATGACTTCACATCTTACTTGCTGCTTTGTCAGCATACGTTCTTGCAGATAGGACTGTGGCTCCATGCAACTTGCAGGGGAGATGCTGACCTCGCTATATTAAATACAGAGAAACATCATATTGTATTTTAGTAATAGTAAGCATACACAGGTGTTTTGTGCTTTATACTGGTGCCTAAAATAGAAATAGTAAATAACCCCAATGGGAGGAGAAAGGAAATAAAATGTGACATTTAAAGGAGCACACCAGAAAGTTGAACGGTCGTCTAACTGTTTTGCAATAAATGTTTTCAAGGCCTATAATGTCTCTATGGCAAATGTTCAAAAAAAGAGAGACAGACACAGTATAAATCACAATCCCATCCTTGCATGTTTAACCACTGATGACAGACCTCATAACGTTACTTGGTTGTGTAAGTTACATTTGCATAAGCACTTTCGAAAATTTAGATAAAACAGTCTTGCGCCAAAATTAATGTATTTAGTGTAATCATTGTAATAAGTTGACAAGTTACTTAACAACGCTGACATGCAAGCAAGTTGGGCCTAGAGTAACAACGCTGTATTTATTTTCACAACACCTTTCTTTTGTAGTAATAGAGACTAAGATAGACACTAGAAGCTTCGGATCGGCCACATAAGTCAAATTTACCGTGGCGAGTGTGCGATATAGATGGTTCCAGCTCTGCATTTTGACAGTACGTCCCGTTCAAGACCGCTTCACCTACAGCGATCACAGCGTCCAAGGACTTGACAATTATACGCATGCGCAGTACAGAGGGCGCTCAGCCGTCGCGGGGTAATGACGTCACCCACCTTGTTACGTTGTACATTTTTTGTCTGGGCAATTAGCACATTTTCACCAGCGAGTGTTATTGGTTTGGAAAATCTGTTTTCAACGTAACTTTATCCACACAAAGGGCTTCTATGGAATAGCTGCTATTCCAAATGGATTCAAAAACAGCTAATTAAAAGTCATCTTACGTTTGGGATTAATGAACGGATATTTCATGAGCTGTCAGTCTATGGCATTAAACTCGTTTCCCTTTCAAGTAATAATAAAACAGTTTGATTTCATTTTTAAATCAAACATAAAATCTCTTCAAGAGGAAAATGTTTTGGAATGCACAGATCCCAGATATTGATTGGAAACTGGCATGGTTAGCTCCTTAAAAATTCAGTATCTACAACAAAAGTGCACTTTAAAATTCTGCACGAAGTTTACCCAAGCAATTTATTTTTCTACATTTATGGTTATTAACAATAAATGCACTTTTTGCAATATGGGGGAGGACGGATCATTTATTTTATAAATGTGATGTAACTCAAAAATTTTGGTCTGATGTTAGCTCCTTTATAATCGCCCTCAAAAATGCTTAAAATACTATTTGTTCATATACTAATGAATGTAAAATGTTTGATTATGTGGTGAACTTCTTGCCTATATTTTACATGGTAAATATTTTATTCATAGAAAAAAGTTAGAAAATTCTGTACTTAATTGCAATAAGTTTTTGTTAGAAATTGAGACTAAAAAAATTTGCTTATAAACAACAGAAGGAATGACAAGGTGTTAAAATTCTAATATCTAATATCCTGCCTCTTACCATACTATGTTTTTATAAATAACGCTATTTTTATGTATGTGCATTTTGTCAATAGGAAGAAGTAGGAATGTTTTTCTTATTTATCTGTCTCTCTTTTGTTTAATACGTTTATTGATTTTTATAATATTGTAAGCTTCAAATTGTATCAATAAAAGAAAAAGAACCAATAGAAGCATTTTATGTCACATACTAAAGTACAATGTCAAATTTCACAGGTATTTCATGTGTATGTTGGAGGTTTGGCTCGTTGTCAATAAACGTCATATTTCTTTGATGGCTTTTGGAAGTAAATTGTTTATCCAACACAAACAGACAACACAAACATTTTTGACATTCATAAAAGTCTGACTCCAAATAGAAGTTTTTACTTTAAAAATGATTTAAGCTTTTTTGTAGGCAACTGTTTTGCACAACTGCACAGATAAAAACTCAATTAAAGCTTAAAACATTGCAAGCGAATGATATTGTTCTCTTTTTCTTTTGTATATTATTTGTTACTGGTTTATTATCTTTTATTGTCTATTTTACTTTTATGATTTCTCATGGCATCAGTCCTGTTTATGATGTTATGTTAGTAAAAATATATAATTCAGGTCTTAATGCATATTTATTGAAGTAAACACATTAACACATTAAAAATGCTTACATGATGTTTCGTTACGTTCATTTTCATTTCTTTGACAATAACTTACTTTTTCCTGAAATTTGTTTGGATTATTTTTAATAGATTAACTTTAATATAGTTATTTCTTTCTTAAAAGGCTGGTTTTGAGCTATAGTTGTCAGTGAAGAGTCAAGACAAAATATTTCTCCCCCACACAGTCATTTTATATGTAGCCTATATTTAATATTGTAAACATATATGTAAGGGAAAGCCTAAAAAACCTTAAAAAGCCAAAAATTCTAAAATAATCACATAATAAACACATATTTTACTCTTTGAGAAACACAGTGGCATTAAAAAAAAGCAACAGCTCTCTCTAGTGGTATACGAGGCAAATGATGAAAGGTATAGGGCGCAAACAACAGAAACCGTGTTTTGGCAGATCGTTAGCTCTTTTAAATGCACAAGAGAGAGTGATGATAACGGACATACATATATGTTTCATAAGTTTGCATAGCCTCGTAAAGCTGTTCAATATATTCATATAAGAATAGCCTATTAGCCCAACAGTTTTTTTTGTCAGATTTAGAAATGGTAATAAACACGTTGTTTAAATGGTAAATAATACATTGGTACAATGTATACAATAATTAAAATTCATGTTTCATGTACCAGCTTTGGTTTACTTTACTTTGATTCACATTGATTTTATGTAAATTAAATGCAAATAATAAAAGTCGGTTAAACAATCTGAGAGCGACAGCACATAGCACGCCTGACTTCAGTTCCCAACAGTTTCCAGTGACATAATGAGGTCTAAGAGGATTAAATCCGATGTTCTCGTCAACAGGTTACGATTACGCGAAATTGTCGTTTACTTTTCTTTCTTTTACATAATTTAAACATAATTCACCATAAATAAATGATAAAATAACCAAAAATAAAAAAAGATTAGTTTGTGAAAATAGGTTTTAGTGTCTGGGATTCGGACTTTCATGACCTCGCTGCGCAGGCGCGGTATCATAGCAACAGTGATACACTTGCACGAGGGCACCTCAGGGCAGTGAACCTGTGTTCAAGATGTCAAAACGGGAGCAAGAGGAAGCGGAATATCTCGAAAAACACAAGATTATTGACCTGATTGATAATTTAACTAGTATGCTGTTTTTCTACAGACCAGGTGGGAGTTTTAGCGTGTCTTGTTGTTGTCACGGTTTCCAAACTTGAGCTTGTTTTGAACGGGGCTGCCTTTATAAGTCCAAAGGTGTCTTTTAAAACGACTACTGTACTGTTCTTCTGTCTATTGTGCCAAACAGCACAATATAGAAAAATAGTTGACGCTCATTGCCACACATTCTGCTTTACAGAGCGACCTCAGGAATTTCTGATCGATCAGCTTGAAAAGCTTAAAGAATCTAAAGTCAGTCAAGAATACAGTCCGTGTCTTTTTAACGAGTCCAACTTAGACGCTCTATTTGGTATCCTGGATCCCTCTCATCAGGGTTATTTCACTCATACTCAATACAATGAAGGTAGGCTAAATCTGAACATGCATGTCTTTTGTATTTCGTGCTGTAGCTATTATGACACAAAAGTATCAAATATACCAATAGCATTGCATTCTTTATTATGAGAAAAAATGCTGCTAAAACTTATTTTAACACCTTATGCCAAAAATAACTAATTGGGGTGTGTCGGGACTTTACTATTGTACCAAAGTACTCCCTACACCCAGTGTTCTCGAGTTGTTAACACAGGGCCCTAGCAGAGTTTTATTTGGGGGTCCCCGTGTGCCCCCAAAACAATCTACTATTGTCAATGTTTGGTTATTTGCACGCACACTTTAAATCTAACACACCCAATTATATTAGTTGTAGCTGTGTTTGGGATGTTGGAATGTCTTGAAAATAAAGACACATCAATCTTGCATTACAAGTGTATTGTGATTGTCAAAACATTTGATCATTTCATTACTTATTTTAGGTGAACTGTCCCTTTAAATCATAGGCACAGACCTTATGAAGGTTTTGAAATTCCTTGTTCAATGCATTTTAGTATTTGCTAAGATTTTATATTAAAAATAATTTTCATTTTATTTAAACCACAACCTATAGACACCATTTTAAAGCCACACAGCCCTTGATGATGATTAAATCTTTTTTATTTTTTTATGTAGTGTATTTACTTGAAAACCATTTATTTTATTTACAATATCCACATTATTACTCTTAACCCATAATTATAAATTACATGAATCAGGCAAATTATATATTTTTAATCTAAATCTCCATTTTGTCGTTTGCATCAGTGAATACTGTCGGTTGTTCAACATTTCTATTAATCATTAAACACTGAACTGTTGTCAATTATGGAAAGTTTTTTTAGTCACTTACAGTATGTCATGTGTTGCAGAGCACTCTTACAACTTTTAAACTGAATGTTTCTTTCTTGCTGAACAGCTGAAGACATGATAGTAGCTCTGTACAATTTGATTGGTCACTGCTCTTTAACCATTAACTCCCTCTTCCTTTAATTTGATTGGCCAGCTCACTTATTTGGATATTGCAATGTTGCGTTTTTAATTTCTTGTGCTCTTGGGGGCACCCTTGTGGCGGCGTGGCCCTAAGCAGCTGCTTAGTTCGCCAGATCTGTCAACAGATTCATTTTTTTATTTTCAATGCCACAAATATAATATTGGAATTAATATATACCGTAGACATAAAAAAACATTACTGTGCATGCATCCTTTTGTGACCCCAACTGAACTTCTGGAACCCGTTCACAAACAATAGAGTGTATGTAGATTATTTCTGGTGCCAACTTGTCTCTCCAATATTTTGAATTTAGACTGCGATACCAAACTCAACGGCTAGATGTCAATGTACCATACGGTTTTGTTAAATGTGACCAAACTACAGGACCCAATCAACAAATCATTTATTTAGTACAATTATTATACAGTAAAATAACAACACAAATCAATATTAACATAGGTTAAATCAAATAGTTATATTATTAGACACCAGTTCAAACACAATCCGGATGTTAACTGGGGGTCTATATAACAATAAATAGCATACAAGAGTAGCGTAGTAGCATCTTTTTTAGTGAACATACATAAATGATGTTCCAAATTCAAGTGTCTTGTTAACAGAGCTGACAAAATAACATGACACAATTTGTAGTTAGTTACGTAATCTCTTAGATTACACATTTTTGGGAACGTTATTTGACTATTTTTGGATTACATTTAGATTACTTTTGACTGACATCTTATTTGATGTTACATATATTGGCGCAGGGTATTTTTGTACTATTTTGACACATACAACAAGGACAAATGTTCCATTCTTTATCACCAACAAGAGCCTCAACATCTTTTTCAAGTACAGTACGGACAAAATAAGACTCATATAACTTCTTGTTAGTGTTTACTAATAGTAACAGTGAATAGTTTTCGCATGAGTTTCCATTAAAATTAAAGGGTGTCTATTGGGGTGTGACAAGATCTCGCAAGATTAAAATGTGGCAAGATTTTTTGCCAAGATCTCGTGATGACAGTGTGATGGAGTCTGATGGTGAAATTAGAGTTGAAGATGCCCTGCCACTTTTAAATAATATTATAATTAATTAAAAAATTAATGCATTTTTTTAAGCAGAATTTTCAAATTGCATCTGTTTGGCATTTTGAGATTTTGAATTGAATAAAGGGTGAATCTTGTGTCTTTTCTCGTGGGATAAGTGTCTCGTCACACCCCTAGTGTCTATACATCCAGCCATCAAATGCTAAGTGCCGCTCCATTTTGCATTTCTGTGCGATTCCAAACCCCTCCCCTCTCTGCTGCAAAAAGCACAGACATATATTAGTGGTAGGTATGTTTATTATAAATATTTAGAAAAAAAGAAATAAAAAATGTAGGGAAAAATCACTGAACTGTAAACAATTATCTGCCAATCTGTGAATATTATGTAATCATGTTATCCATAAACAAAGTGAATGTACTTTGATTAGGAGTGTTTTAAAAGGTAGTTTACTCTAATTACAATTAAATATATGGTATCAATAGTTAATCATAGAGTCTATGTTGCTTCTCCATAGCACTAAAGACACTTGGTGTCAAGAATTTCAATGAGTTTCCAGATGGAGCTGGTGAGGACAGAATATCACAAGAGACTTTCAGAAGAGAGGCGTAAGTATAACCACTACTTCAACAACTCCTCATCATCTGAATTAGAAGTTGTTCTTTGAATTTAGAAGAAGCTGTTTAGTTCACACAGTTTTTGGTGCTTCCAAGAAACCTTTTAGGTTGGAAAAACCTTTTGTGTCAAAACAATTGCTTGGGCCTTTTTTCAATCAATTAATTTCTTTCTATTTGTTGTACAAGACTTGCGAAGGCTGATTTTATTCTCTGTCTAGGAAAGACGGGTGTCTGAGAAGTGCAGCAACTTTCCAGACATAGATATTCAATGGACAAATCAACAACTCAAACAAACATATTTAACAGTGCTTATGTAACATAATGATTTATGAAGAACACATTTTATGTTTTCTTTTTTATATACGTGTATGTCAATAAAATGTTAACAGATGTCCCATCATAGTATACCTCTTCGTCATCCTTAAAATTCTTTTCTCATGTGTTTATGTATATTTGAAATGCAGATGAGGGAGTTTTTGTCTTGTAACCTGGTAATAAATAATCCTCTGATATCCAATTCTGATTATTTTAAGAGCAATGAAAAAAAAAAAATGTCTTTGCTAACACGTGCAAGAAAAAAAGGATTTGAACACTTAAGACACTATAGCTACATCATGTGACGTGTTTCCTTTACTTTGTGTACATTATGGTTGAAAACGAAAGGTTCTACAAAATCAAATTGTATGTTAATTTAAAGCTCAATATTTCAAAACTGGAAATAATGCAAATGGAACCACAACACAAGGCACAATATAAAAAAAATAAACAAGAAACACATTTGAAGCAAAACATTTCACATTAACAATTATTTTGCTATTTATTATTAGATAGGGCAGACCAGAGACATCTATAACCTTGGAAAAATGTCATGAGGGCTGTATCTCAGTAATTATAAAGTTCAAGATCATAAATTTGTCACAAGTTTGTTTTCAGTGGTTTGTTATGTACGTTGGCAGTACAATAGTGAATTATGTTCTCTAAAACTCTTAGAAATGTATTTGAAGTCGTTAGTAGTTAAACACATCAACACATTAAACTAAGGGGCAAATATAAAAAGGTAAAGTTTTAAATGTGTTTCAAATGTTTCACGTATACTTGTATGCAATTTTTTACCAAACTATTTTTACATGTCTGTATGTGAAATGCTTTTTTGTTTTGTTTCATATTTGCTTTGTTTACATTTGACTAAGATAGACAACTTACCCCATATAATGTAACATGACACACGTAAGGCAAGGTAAGTTTGGTTGTCAATCATTTGCTGGGCAGTAACAGAGAATATGTTTGATTGTTAAAAACATTTTTGTTTGCAGCCTGGACTTTGACAGATACAAAGTCACTCCATTCTATCAAAATGTATAGTATTCAGATACCTTAAAGTTGTCCAACAAATACAACAAGAACTACACCTGTGATGGCATTGTAAGGGCACCTGCTAGGTCAATTTCAAGTCTGCGTCGGTTTTAAAAGTCTAGTATCATTTGTTTGTAAAAACTTGGTATGATGTCATCCAACAAAGCAAAATGTTGTCTCAACTGTCTAAATATTTCAAGAACCACTTTGAATTTTGTTTAACACTATCACAGACAGCATCTCTGTAGACCTGCAACAACACGGTACTCTTTATGTTATCAAAGGATAATCTCTTTAGGGGGGATAGGGGATAGTTTTGACACTTCTTACTGAAGATTTATAGAGTGGAACAAAATTTACAGAAAATATTCTCATAGGAAGACTAACTAGAAGACTGGAATTATGAATTTTTGACATTTACCTTCTTTGCCTAATGCTATTGTGTATTTTTAATATAAACATATAAATCCTACTGACTCAAGTTTTGCCCCAGAAAAAAAAGTTATTTCATTTATATAATTGAAGTTTCTTAAAAGCTTAATCAATTTTCCCTATTTGCACAAATAAATAAATCAATAGCAATGTCAGTCTCTGTATAATAACATTGCAGCTCAAAACATGATGTGCTTATCAGGATTCAATGTGTAAAATATAAATAGATAAGAACAAAAACAAGTGAGACCCTCTCCTTTATATAAGTGCTCAGCTCAGTGGAAGGAGCTTTATAGAGAGGTGAAGGGAGTTAGAACTGTTTACATTAACAATTCAATGAGAAGAACAATGGCATGCTAATTGTGGTGGCAACAGTTGGAAGTTGTGACAGCATGTCGGTGTGTGTGCAAGATAACAAGTACTTGTAATGTCCTAGTATAACTTTTCTTGTCCAGTTTAAACTCGAAATTAAGCGTGCGTTTATGTTTAAACACGTTTAAATGTTGCTCGAAGCTTTTGCATTGCGACCTGTCAAATGGGTCGGTTGTGGCTTTGAAAATGATTTTGCCATAAGAACTTCACAAAAGACATAAAACGCGAAGCGAATATAAATCGCACGTCAACGCCGCTTTATATCGTGCCATTTGGGGATCTCTGGAAAGTTTTGAAAATATTTTAACAAGTTTAAAAGCTATCTTAGCCTACGTGCCAACGCAAAGATAATGTTGCGTTGGTTTAAATTTCGGATCAGGAGATTCGCAAAGGCTTCCTCTTAATCGAACGGTTGGTTCATTTTACACAGATACTGGTACGTATTGCGGGGGGTCTGGTGTTGCACGCCAAACTGGCGACAACATCGGGTGCCACATTTTGGTGGTCTTGAACATCCATTGCACCTTTGCGCAACAGCCGCTTCTCCGCCGAGAGGTCCTCACGGTGCACAAAGGCAGCTTCCGAGAGGGCAGCGTCAGCGCGAGAAACAACCCCCGGACCGTATCAGACCCTCCTAACTCGAATTTTCACCCTTCGAGCCTTGCTTTCCGAAAGGTAAGAACTCTATGAAAACATCTCGCCTATTTTTGTGCCGCGAGTTGCCTACTCGGGCCCGGAATCGTGCAGCGGACCCGTGTCGTTTCCTATCCTGCCCGAGCGTGGTTGTTCTCAGAAAATGGCGTCACCGTTCGTGCTGGCTGTGCAACCGTGGAAAACGCACTTGTTCCGAGCGCTTTTATTAGAGTCGGAGTTGATTTGGACTCATCCCGACCGTCCGCGTCGACAGAGCGAGTCTGCGGGCCCGCTTGGGAGTGATTGTGGCACTTCGTAACAAAATATACAAGAGGAGAGGACGCGTAAAGGCGGAAGGGTCACCAGACCTGTGCGCCAAAGCCGCTTCGGGAAGATGGCACGGCGCCGCAAAGCGCAGCACTTTATCATTTGGACGTGCCCTGTAATCGCGCAAATCCCCTTGAGAGTGTTAGTGTTACACTGTGTGCGGACGCGGGGATGTATTTCGTAGGTTGTATGTTCGGAAAGCAGTGCAAGTTACTGGCAACGTCGTCTTTTGTATCAGCCTCTCGCGTCAGCCCGCCTTTACGCCGCACTCGCTCCCTGGTAAGCATCGGTCCGTGAGCGTGGGCTTCTTATGCCGTTTCAAAGCTCCATTCTGCCCATGGGCTCTCCTTCTCCATCAAGTTAATCTGGCCCATTGTGGTCCGCAATAGAGGAGATTTGGCCTGACAATGTAACCGTGTAAAAGAGATTTACAGAATAATGGAGCGATGCAAATTGCTTCGCGAAAAAAACGCTAAATAGGCTGAATAACTGAAAAAAGCCGGCGACACATCGCTAATATAACCTGAGCTTACATTTTGAAACAGTTTGGCCAAATGAACTGTGTATGCGCCACGACGTCTCGGAATTGCGCATAGGGGAGAACGCGAACGAAGAACCCTGCCCTTTCCAACAGGTTTTAAAGCGAATCGGACCACAAAAATACTCACGAATAATAAAAACACGGCGTTTCTTAAGTGATCTTGGGGATATTTAGGGCACAGTCTCATTTTAACGGTTAGATGTATCTTGTAAGACACTGTGGATTTGGTGATGCTCGTCCTGGCAATAGCTTCGTGCGTTCCCGAACACATGCATCCACAATCTTCAGTCATAAGCGGTGTTGACGTGTGTGAAACGATCATAACACGTCTCTCTTCGTCATCGTGAATTTCCCCGTGACTTGTCTTTCTTGGTTTACAGACTGTCTTTGCTAAACTTTTGTGTCAACTTTTGCATTGTTCACCCAAATCTGGCCCGCCGTTTGCACCCACTTGAGATGTTTTGATGGGGACTTCCTCTGTATGCCTTCACAAATTGAAGTTTGCAAAGAAACTTTTCCAAGTTTGGTAGATGCATCGCTTGACTTCGTATCCCCGCGTGGACGTCAGAATTTGTTTGTCAGATGTGTGATAAAAATGTTGTTTTTGTTTCACGTGTGTTGATGGACAAACGCGTGCACGCTTTTGTAAACAACCAGATGACCAAATCTTTAGCAGGGATGTGTTTTTTAATTCAATCATGGTGTGATAATAACGACGTTGACATGTTTATCAGCATCAGAAGGGACTGGCACGGATCGTGTGCCTATCAGTTTAAATGATTATTTTTTCCGGTCACGTGGCCAAAGTGCCTCAGATGCTTTTTGGAGCTGATGGTCATTTTAAGACGTGCACGGGTTGCACAGTTAACAATGAATTCGCGGCGAATTGCAACTTATTCTTCAGCATTTGTGTCGAATCGTCGGGCGATAGTTGTATCGGTTATTTCAAGCCAGCTGAAATGAAGTTTTTGAGGGAGGTTTTTTGCTCCCCGATGAATGCACAAGGTAGATGTAGTTGTGCATGCGGCGTATTGATTTGGCTCTCGCAATATGATTTGTTTAAAACAAATTTGACAGCCATTAAACGAACTAAGGAAGCGTGAAGCATGAATGTGTTACATTAAAGCCGGGTGATGTTCATTAGTGCAGTTGGGTACGACACGTGCTCTCCGGTACACAGTCTGGTACTTCCTGCCTCGCTAACGTTTGGGCAGGATAGTGGGCTTATGGTGCGGTCAGGTGTATCTTTAACAGAACAACACTGGATGTCATTATAGCCTCATTTAGGGTTATATGAGCATTTAACCTCAATACTAAGCACATCAAAAAACCAAAGCGCAATGAATAGGCTACATCGGTACAAAAATGACCATGGTTATCATTGTTGCTTCAGATTTACTGACTGTATTTGTTACACAAAGGATGTTATTAAGTTTAATTAATGCAAAAATTGCTTTTATTGGTCGCTTAAGATTGAAAGCCAGATATATTTCGAACAAACAAAAGATTTGTTGGACAGTGAGTTTATTTCAATTGTGTAATTCTTGTATTATGATTGTTATGCGGTTCATATTCATTTAAATACATATTTCGACTTTTTTAGTATTATAATGAAATACATTTGAAATGTTATTTATTTTTCACTGTTATTTTTTATTTATTTTATAAGCGTAGTTGAGGAAGCCTATTGCATAGGCCAGGGGTTTTTCAACCTGTGGGTGGGGACCCACTTGTGAGTCACACAGTGGCATGAGGTGGGTCGTGGAAAGTCACTTGGCTGTTGAATGACAATTGTTTTTAAAATATTTTTCCATAAGATAATTTGGTATTTCATCTTAAATTGAATTTATTCTATTTAGATAAATAAAAACTACTCTATTTTAAGGGAATGACTGTGTATTTTCTCCCCATATTTACATACAAATATTTTGGTGGGTCTCAAGCAGTGTTGGGTAAGTTACTCTGAAAAAGTAATTAATTACTAGTTACTCATTACATATTCAATAGCGTAATTAGATTACTGTCCAAATTACTCTGTCCAAAAAGTATTTAGTTACTCATTTCTAATTACTTTCTATATCCTACATCGACCTCGATTAGTTAAGTGATTCAAGGATAGACATGAAACGGCTTATTTAATTCATTCAAATAAATAATATTGTTAACTGACTAAAAAGTATTACAAATGCGAGCACAGATTTTAAAGTAAGACTTTGAATTTTGATGTCAATTACACTATTGCACACGCATATATTTCACAAAGTATTTAGTTTAAGTACATCAAAAGTAACTGTAATTAAATTACCGAAAACATATGAGTAATCCCTTACTTTACTTTTTCAAGGGAAAAGTAATTAAAATACAGTAACTAATTACTTAGTAACTAGTTACACCCAACACTGGTCTCAAGATAGATTTCTGGGGGGTGTTAGGGTGTCAAATTGTGATACCATGATTGAGTTTGCTATAGTCCTAAGGGCTAATATGGCGTTTAAAAATAAATATACAAAATGTTATTGTATAGTTGTCTGCATAAAGTAACTGCATAATTCAGTTGTTAAAAAGTAATGTGTATATACACATTAACCTATAGTAGATTATAGAAAATGTCCCCTGTTTGTATATCCAAACTTGGCATCTGGACTTGTCTAATACCACTTGTATATACTATGGTATGTTATTTTATTTGAACATGGTTTTGTTTCTTGACCCTTTTTAAAAAGATATGGCTACAAAAAAATGATAATCAAAATATTAATTTGGATATTTGTCAATTCTGCCATCTATGCGGTGGCTTTTAAAATGCATTCAAGGCACAAGTTAGTGCATTAGTATTAAAAGCTGTGGGATCAAGGATGAGCTGTCATTACACATTTTGTCCTTACAACTTCTGTGCAATTATGATGCTTTGATGCATTACAAACATTTACATAATTCATATTTCTTGTCCTTTTGAGGTCCGAAACATTGCGCCACACTTTGGTCATTGAAAATAAACGGTGCGGTGTAAAATTTGCATCATCACGTAATAACCACGCCGTCTGTTTATCTTTGAAAATATCCAGATAAGCTATAGTTGTGTTGTCTTATTATAAACAAATATTTATGATTTAGTTTTGATTAGATTTAGTACTCGGTTTGTGTCTGATTTTGAGCATTTGTTTATGCACCCAGGTTTCATATGTAAAGGTCTTTTTTGCATTTAGGAAAAAATAATATATTTAATGTTAGAGAGCTACATTACCAACGTGATAAAATGCACATAGTAACAAAATGTATATGTTTAATCTTGCATGTTTAATGAACAGAACGTTTTGTGTTCTCCACTGATTCACTTTTGGATTTATCTACCAGGTTTGTTAAGACCTAGCGGAGATGGAGGCTTGTCACACTGAAGATCAGGAAAACCTGACCAATGACAAATGGTGTCAGACGGAGACACTCCAGGTCTACACTTGCCAAACAACACAAACCCCTCAAGAGCCTTGTGGAAATAATCCAGGTAGGAATTCGGTACTTGAAAATAATATGGGTCCTCTTGGTGTATTATCTCCTATTGGAAATGTTTGTGTTGAATCACTTGCTGTCTTTCAAAATCGATGAGCTATATAGTCAATATTTTACAATTGTACTTTCAATTCACTATTTAACTTGCACTTTTGTGTTGCATTGAATACAGTGATGTATCTATAGAAATATATCAGTTGAGTTCAAATTTGATCATTGGACACGGGCAATTCCAGGGCTATGAATGTGACATTTTCATTCAAAACTTGTAATATAAATTGGCAGAGAATGAATCTATTACCAGTATACTGAAAGGTCTGTATATATTTACTAAACCCCTGATGATAGAGTCCAGACATCGGAAAATCATCAGTCTATACACAAGTTTTCTATTTTAAAAGAGAGAAAAATTCATTTAAATTTAAGAGATATTTTATTTAAATTAATGGAAATTATTGATGTGACAAAAGTGATGCACGTATTTGAAACAACACACATTGCAGAATTTCTGTGAATTTAAAATGTGTATACCAGACGCAATACCCAACAAATGGGGAATGAACGGCTCTTTGTAGAACATAAAGTAGTTAAAGTATATTATATTAAAATTTTCATTTGCCCATATATGATGAAGAAGGAACGCTATTATGGATGTGACAATTTAGAAAATTCAGCAAAAATGCTTTAAAAATCTTTGAGACTTCACATGGTTATTTAAACCATCAAGTATAGGCATCTGACTTATCAGCAATCAGCATGTTGAAAACTTTAGTTAAAAACTGATTTTCTTCACCATAAGGTTGACATTTGCATGGAATTGCCCACACAATATTTTTAGGTTGGTGTCATCACACTTGCAATTGTCTAGGCTCCTGGAGAGCAGAAAAGTTGTCGTCTTTATTCTGTAGAACATTTCTAAATTGTCACTTATGAGTTCCATTAGAAGACAGCTGCCTGAGCGGGCAGAAGGCTGACAAGGAGACCACTAGGTTTTGGACACAGCTACTTTCCAACCTGCTTACATTGCACAACATCAAACAAAATTTATTGCAAGGATCACTTCCGTTTGGCTTCGTTAATATTCACCTTATTTTCGGCGTAAATGTCGCGAACCTTATGATCTGCATCTATTATTCATTATTTTAGCCAACTGAATGCCCTTTCTCCTGGACAATTCACATTTTTGAATACAATAACTAATAAAGATCGTTCAAAGGCAGGCATTTATGGGAAGAGTGACACTTAATGTAGAAAAATCATATATACTGTATATCATAGATTACATATAAGCAAAACATATTTAGCACAACTAAATAAACAGTAGGCAAATAATATTAGCAGAAGTTAAAACTTAGCTGTCAGCATTGTTATATATATTTAACAGTTTAAAACTTAACAAGCTAACCTACCTGCCAGAGGATCGCAGCTGCATAGTTACAGGACTTGCCCTGTCATTACATTACACTTTCAATAATTTAGCCGACACTTTAATCCAAAGCATATTTAACATTTTGTCAACACGCTAAAAATACGCATTGAATCCCATCAAGTCTGAGAGAAAATACAAAATAATTGAATATATCTTCATATGATATATCAGGCTACTTCATCCTCACACTGTGTGTTACATCACGGATGTGAAAAATATCCACCAGAGCTGTTTTAATGGTGTTTTGAGCGTCCTCCCGCGACACCAATTCCATCGTTTTCCACCGGGTGGCTTATAAAAAGGAAGTCTCAAGACATAACGGAAGTACGTCATATGGTTTTCTTTCACCTTCAAAAATAAGGTGAATTTTACCAAATTTTTGAAGATAAACATAATGTCGATTCTTTATTTCTTTGTTTTCCTTAAAATAATCTTTTAAGTTGTCTCTGTATGTTGATACAGTTCAAGGCATTAAATTCATGTCTGTATTTATGTCGACCCGTTTTGCTATTATTGCCATTCAATACACACTTTTGATGTAAATATATGTGTGGAATTAGTGACAATTTCTGTTCAGTGAAAGCCTGGATCCAGGTTTTTACATTTTGCTTTAAAAAGAGGGCTTGTCCTCCTTGTGCCAGAAATGAAGTCCCCTTGATTTACCAAACTCCCATATATACTTTGTCACGCTCCGAGCCCCTACAATAGGTTTAAGCATTTCCGTCCCCACATCCATTTAGTTGAACGAACTTACACAGAAGAATGCAAAAGTCTATTGTCATGTTTTGTTTGTATTTTAGAGCATTTGATCGAGCCCGGTGATCCACCACTGCTTCAACAACAGCTCCAGACCTCCAAGTCAGGCATTCTTCAAATCATTGAGTGTTTTCGCTCAGGTATCTCAAACCCTGAAGTTACATCATTCAGTGAATCTACTTCCTTTTATTTGTCTATCCTTATTGAAAACAACAAAGTTGTAAACTATCAAACCTATCTTGTGGGTGGGGCAACACAGGATCACTTGACCACCAAAAACAGACACTTTCATACTTCTGTATATCCAAACATACTTGTGGTCGCATTTCCTGATAACTGTTTGCTTTGATGTGTCCAGGTACAGCTCAACTCAAACATATGCTGTTGAAGGAAGTCGACACCATATTTGAGTGCAAACGCTGTCGAAGTCTTTTCCGTGGCCTACCAAATCTGGTCACACACAAGGAGTTTTACTGCTTTTCACGGCAACCTCAGTCAGATGGTACGTAAATGACTTCTCGTACCTCAGGTAGCTCGCCTCAGTTTTTCCTCTGTCTTCCGCATCTCTGCCATCATGCCCTTCTTCATAAATCCGGTTTCACAGAGAACACGGAGATCAGTTTTCCGAACAATAATGCTAAAGTTATGTTCCTGCGACAATCCTAAACACTAAGTGTTCTGTATACACCATATTATAAAGCATATTGTGTAAAGAAAAGCAGAAGCCTCGAACATGAATGCAAAGCCCTCACACTTTGTCTTTTCTTTATATAATACACTTTATTAAGATGTAAACTGAATCTTAATGAATTAAGCCACATTTAGCTTTTAGGAATGTCGCAGGAACCCAAGTTTGTCCGCAGCGCTAGAAAACTGAGCTCTGTGTACCGCACACAATGAAGCCGATACGGCTGCCGTCACAATAGCACATGTGGCGGAGGGATGCAAGCGCATGTGCTCAACAGATCTGGCAAACGCAGGATTGCATATTCCTCATTTATAGCCACCATGTTACTCTTACACACTTGTACAAATGAACATGTAAACATGCTCCTTTATCCAAGTTAATGGTAGTGTAAGACCGAAAGGCTATGTAAAGCGACTATTGTGTTGCGTATACACTTTTGAAATGATATGCAGACAATCGACTAATACAAATTTGTTTGAATAAGTGTCTTCTAGTCGAATAACGAATAGTCGATGGAAAGGGGGCAGCCATTCATTGCACATACTCAAAAATGTGTTCTTTAAATGCTTCTGTATATTTGAGCTGTAACACAAGTTATGTATTCCATTTTGCCCCTCTGTATTAAAAGAGTATAACATTGGGTGATCACATTATTTCCTGCAGATCCCTCAGAAGGCGGGCAGAGCCAGACCATCAAAGAACTTCTTCAAGTTATCTATCCTCAGAAAGACAGCGAGGAGAGTATCATTCAGCTTGAGGCCATTGAGACCAACCCCAACGCCTTGTTTCAGCACGTGTCACAAGTCGACGATCAGGACGCACCCGAAACCCCAACCATCGCCCCCACTGCCGAGAACTCAGTACCTGTGAAGAAGAATCGCCGCAAATCTATTTTGGCACCCAAAAAGATCCAGCAGTCAGACATTGAGGAGGAGATCCAAAACGAACCTGAAGAACCGCCCTCTAAAGAAGGCCCAAGCTCCGAAGAGCCAGAAAAGACTGAACAGCCCGAAGCGGAGGATGAGGAAGAAGAGAATGCCACCTCTGAAGTGAAAGAGTTGAGAATTTCGTGCTGCCTTTGCGGGAAAGACTTCAATTCCAGACGCAGCATTCGCCGTCATTGCCGTAAAGTGCATTGGCAGAGGCTGGAGGAGTTGCGCAAGTTCACGGAAACACGCACGGTTCCCATCAGCCTGCTTTCGGTGGTAAAAGACAAGTGTTCGGTTGTTGAACCTACTCCATCTCCTGGGAAGAGCTGCCCTGTGTGCAAAAAGTCTTTCGCCACCAAGGCCAACGTCCGTCGGCACTTCGACGAGGTCCATCGCGGTTTAAGGCGGGATAGCATCACGCCGGAAATCGCCACTAGACCTGGCCAGCCTCTTTCACTCAGTCTTCCCGCACCGAAGCCCCCGAGCCATCCTCCGAAGGAGGAACAGCCGCAGGCACAGAACAACCTGACAAACTGCCGCTGCAAGCTGTGCAAGAGGAAGTACAGCTCGCAGGTGATGCTCAGGAGGCACATGCGGATCGTCCATAAGATACACACCCTTGAGAACGGCTCTACCGCCAACCGCAGTTTATCCAAACAGAAAGCCAAAACAAAGCACAACAAAAAAGATAAAAAGAAGGATGGCACTCACAGTAAAATGGCGAAGTCTACTGAGGAGAACAGCAACAACGGCGTGAGTTTCGACTTCAGACGGATCTACTGCTGGTTGTGCAAACGTCAGTTTAGTACCGGTCAGAATCTGAGAAAGCACATCGCTGAGCTGCACACGGACGGAACGGACAGCATCTACATAAAGTTCTACCGCTGCCCCATCTGTCGATACGAGTCGCGGCGGAAGCGCGACGTCATCCGTCACATTACGGTGGTACACAAGAAGTCGTCGCGGTATCTGGCTAAGGTCATGCCTGCTTTGGAGAACCAGGCGGTGAAGAAGCCAGCCGACGCCATTTTAAGCAGCAACAAGAACACTAATTCAAAAGAAGAGGAGAGACATACTGACAGTGATGAGCAAGACCCACCGGCATCCCCAGAAATTGATCAACAAGATCCTCCCAAACCAAAAAAACAAGAATCCCCAACCTCACCCAACACTCGAAAGAATTCTGCTCTCACATCACTGAACACGGGCAAACAAGACTCTCCGCTCACCCCAAACACATACAGGCAAGAAAATAACCTTCAGGTGTCCAAGAACCCACATGTGACTCGGAGTCATAATATTATGAAGGGGGCGCCCACGACTAGAAGCCAGGAGTCTTGCACGGAGGTCAGGGTGACGAAAACCTTTTCCCTCCACGCGTGCGATATGTGTGGCCGCGCTTTCGCCAAAAAGGTCTACCTTGAGACACACAGACGAAGGCATAAGACTGCCATCACAAGTGGGAACAAACTACAAGGAAGAAGCACTCGATCAAAGGCCCTTATTTAGTAGGTTTGGATTTATTATCGTAAACGTTATGGAAGCCTTCTGAGATCTTAGACATCTTCATTCTGACATCTTGTCATTCAAAATCTGTATATCTCGCAGTTTCTGCTTAACTCATATTCATTTTGAGGACCTATACAGTAGTACCGCATACTTCATATCTTCGAAGAGTACTTAGTTTAATCAAATTTATAAAAGATAGATATCTGTATGATTATTTCCAGAAAAAGATGAGCTGCTGGAGCCGTTTGGGGAGGGGGGAGAGGTGCGGGCGGAACTATAGCAAGAGCACACAATACATCATCGCATTAATCCCTTTGTGTTGTTTACATTATGCACGTACGCGCGCCGATTGCCAACAAAACACAGACATATGACATAGTTTGACTTACCACGTGCGGTTTATGTCCGGCATCTTTTAGCGCTGGGACAGCGCCATCTATCAGTTTAAAAAAATCTCTGAATTCAGCATTATATCCACCGTTTATATAACACTCATCACCGAAATGCAGTTGGCAAACAAACACAGCTAAACTTCCGTCAGCCGAGTACAGTGGGATTGAAGGTCAACCTCTTTCTCACGCTGGCTGGTTGACGCATGGGCGTGCTATTTCTCTCACACTCGTGCGTGGGCGTGCTATTTTGATCGGTGGATGAGGCATGGGCCTGCTTTTCTGAGAAAGTTGTCCAATAAGGGAATAAGAACCCTTGTTACGAAACGGTAATCCATGTTCGAAAAAAACTTTCCGAAACCTGTACAATCCTTGGCGGAGTGAATCGAGCACAGAAATACAACGTAAAACATTCAACTCATTTCTTGACAAGTTGACCAGGTTAAGCTTGAGAAGCCAGCACGTTCAACTGTGTAAAGGACTGTATGAAATAGATAGTTACCCCACCTTTAAGCAAGTTCAATAAAAAGTTGTATAATAACTTATAAGTACAGCAACTTGTAAATAACACTGTATGATATTTTGTAAACAGCTAAGGCAACCAACCTAAACTCTCCTCAAGAAAAGCAGTACTTTGCATTCCCAAAAGCATTAATCCTAGAATGGTAAATATTGTTAAATAAAAATGGTTATTGTAGACTGTTTCATCTTAACAACATAAACAAACGTTACAGCACATGCGCACTTTCGTAATTGCCACATTCACAAACAATAGAGTGCCTGTAGATTATCTCTGATAACAATCAAAAGAAACCAAGAAGAATTGTTACTTGGCTAAACTTGTCTCTACAATATTTTGAATTTAGACTGCGATACCAAGCTCAACCGCTAGATGTCAATGTACCACACGGTTTGTTTAAATGTGACCCAGCTATGGGACCCATTTAACAAATAGTTTATTTAATAAAATGAATACACAACAAAATTCAACAAGTAGTTTATTTAATACAATTATTACACAGTAAAACAATAATACAAATGAATATTAACATGAATTAAACAATAAAAATAGTTGTATTATTAGACACTAGCCAAGTTCTGACCGCAAGTTCAGGCGGTCAGGCGAGAGTGTGTCTGATGAAATATTTTTATTTCTCGTTCTGTAGTTCTCATACTTCTGACAATATACTATAGCAGCATACTTTACAATTACTCTTAACACACTAGTGACTGTATCACCCATAGGAAGCTAGCACGCTGTTTTGGAAAATGTCAAAATTTAGTCAGATTTTTTTCATTATTTGATGGTTTCAAATAATGAATGCTATATATGCTTTAAATTATTATTTTTGTTATTTCAATCTGATAACTGTATTCAATTTCAGTGACGTTGTCTGAGCATGTAAAGAGCTTTCTTTACTCTATTCAGATCATCGCTGACAGGGATTCCCTATGATTTCCTTCCTCTCCAATAATTAAAGATGTAGTGAACTTAAATATTTTTACAGGGTTTTTTGTGATATTACAGTTTATAGTGATAATTCATTTGCACAATATTGTTACAGCAGCCAATTTGAAATAACGCAAATACTTCAACACAACATATTAGCATAGTTTTACATTTGTCTGAAATCAGAGAGCTTATTTTCTTTAAGAGTATGAATGCTCTGACCACGGAGAATAAACAATTCCTATGATGATAAGAATGTAAAAAGTATAGCTTGCTGACATATTTCAAAGCAATCTGATACTGAAAAGCTACATGGCATCAGTTGCATATGAAAGTGTTGCTGTTGACAAGCGTGAATATATTTGACTATTAAACGCAACTTATTACTGTATACAAGGATAAAAGTATTAATTACCCGATGTTATAAAAACATGCCGTCACATGTGATTGTGATTCTTTGAATGTGCAGAAGTTCCAGAATAGCTTTAGATAACTGAAACAACTTCAATTTCATTTCCCCACACAAAGCTTTTATGTGGCTTTAGAAGACCTGTGCAACAAACTAGTACAAAAGTCATATAGACTAATTATATGTTGCCTATTTGTCCTTTTTGGAGATATAGCACTTATGCATTTCAATATTGTGCGTAAAGTAATTTGTGTTTCACGGATGTAAAATGAGATGACCAGAGTCGTTAAATTGATTTTACATTTTTAAGTGAATCCTTATACCTTTAAAATACAGATAAATGCTGCATTTTCATGTTATCGCTCTTGTTTTGACATCTTTTCTTTTTTCCTTTAGACTGATTTTTTTCTCTGAATACGTAGCACATTTGCACTGGTTTCCATGGATGGGTTTATCTCCTTGTGGAAGAAGAGGAGGTCATATGGACAAGCTTGGGAGTAGAAAGCCGAGGATAACTTTCGAGTATGAATTGAGCATGAACTGCACCAAAAATTGCATTTCCAGCTTTCTACTCTGGAGGGCGCTGTTACAAAGGTTATGTTATCCACCATCCAAAATGAAATGTATCTTCATTTGAGGTTCAATATCAGTTTCTGGCATTGTGTTTAGTATTGGTGTTGACGACGTGTTTGATCAACTTTTGGAATGAATTTGTTTGTACACGGATTATACCACAGTTGTTTTGTAATCCCTCCGACAGTCTTAAACACAAAAAGAATGTTTCATAAAGGAGGGGGAGCTGACTATAACTTCTTTGAAATGTACAGCATGTCTAACTAATGTTAAATAACCATAAGTAGATAAATAAATGTAAGTGCTTCATGTTTTGTTGACGCGCGATCACCTCTCTAATCAACTATATGGATTGAATTGCTGCTAATTCATTAGAAATGTACTCTCATATTTCTTCTGCCCTTTAAGTCAAAGCCTAAACATTAAGCTGCTCAGGATGTCTTTCTTAAGAAGTTAGATTGGTTTAAACAGCTAAAACTTTGTGTTAGTCTAACTAAAGTTGCATATGACTGAAAAGAAATAGAATGCTGTTGACTTTGTTTAGTTTGCTAGCTTACTAATAACTACAGTTATTAAGAAAATGATTTTATTTGCTTCCATTATGCTTTCAAATAGTTATAATGATGTAACTGGCATTTAAGCAAGTTCATTTCAAGTACCGTTTTGTTTAGTTGGAGTGCATGCTGAATGCTTTCAACCCTTAGTTTGTGAATGCCATAGGACCTTTTTTTTAATGCCAAAACCTAGATTTATTCTGACGGGGTGCTGCACTCCTTTTTATTTGCAAAATCCTTGCTTGCAGTAGGATATTTTGGTCAAATAAAAATAATTAAAAAGCTCAGTACGTTTTTCTGTTGTGTATTTATCTTACACTTAAAACTGCCTTTTGAGTGAGAATTAAAACTGCCTTTTGAGTGAGAATTGTACATTTCAGACCTAAAGCTCGAGCTGTGTATATTTCCCTGTGTGGTGCATAGGTTGAGTTAATTTTGATTCCAGTGTCTCGAAGCACAAAAAGCTTACATAAAGAACAAATGTATAGATTTAACATGATATATATATGTAATAAAAGAGATGTATCTGCTATCAAAGATGGAGTGTTACTTGCAACCTATGACCTAATGTAAAAATAAATCAAATAGACTGGAGCATACCATTCAGTAGTGATCGTCCCTATGCCCTACTCCCTTTGAAGAGAGAAGCCCATGATGTGTAAACTCTAGAGGGAAAAACGCAATTGCATCTCTTAATGTGTGCGATTAAAATTCACTTGGAAAAACGTAATTTTCTCTTGAATTGGAGCGTCGTTTTATGTGGTGCCCCTTCCAGAAGGGCCCTTCCGAGGGTGATATATCCCCTTTAAATCCAATCGCTGGTCTGCGTTTTACGTCAGCTCGTAATGCAAACGTCACGAAATACCCATTTCAGTGATCGACAATCGTTCGCCTGTTGTTTTGGCTTCAATTTTGACCCTGTGTCTCGATCAGCTCCCTAGATCGTGAATCAGAATATCGTCTACCGTTCACGGGGCCGGGCCCTGGCTCCCTTCTCATTGGGCACCGTTCACGTATTGTCATGTGACGTGACTGCTTAGGCGCGTCATTATCACAGGTGGCATTAATCAACAACCGGCCAAACCGACATCTCCAAGACTTTGCTTTTAAAAACACTGGTTGAAGTACATATGAGAAACACTTTCATTATTCTATCAAATTAACTGTCGTGTTACCTGCCTGTCTAGCAACGTTTATTTATACATAACATAAATAGCGTTTGTCTTTTCAAAAGTTACATCACGTCTCATAAAGTTGGCTCCTACGATTTCGGTTAAACGTCTTCAAGATTTGTCACGTGATATCCATAAATGGCGAGGGAACATAGGAAGCGTGCTCCCTGGTTTTTGCGGTGCATTGTGGGAATTTTTAGGGATCGAACGTTTCAGTGTGCTGAGACCCTCAAAATGGCCGACTCCCTGGACAGTGCCCTGCCTACTGAACAGTGTTGGGTAAGTTACTCTGAAAAAGTAATTAATTACTAGTTACTCATTACATATTCAATAGTGTAATTGGATTACTGTCCAAATTACTCTGTCCAAAAAGTATTTAGTTACTCATTACTAATTACTTTCTATATCCTACATCGACCTTGATTAGTTAAGTGTTTTAAGGATAGACATGAAACGGCTTATTTAATTCATTCAAATAAATAATATTATTAACTGACCAAAGTATTACAAATGTGAGCACAGATTTTAAAGTAAGACTTTGAATTTTGATGTCAATTACACTATTGAACACGCATATATTTCACAAAGTATTTAGTTTAAGTACATCAAAAGTAACTGTAATAATTACAGAAAACATACGAGTAATCCCTTACTTTACTTTTTCAAGGGAAAAGTTATTAAAATACAGTAACTAATTACTTAGTAACTAGTTACACCCAACACTGCTACTGAACAAGGGAGCTGATCGAGACACAGAAAATACTAAACATAGAAAATCATTTGAAAACACTCTCGGTTCGGACGTTGGTGTAAAAACATATTTAGTTCAGACTTGAAAATGTAAAACTCTTTTGACTTCGATTTCTCTTTTGACTTCGGTTTCTGCTCAAAACGCCGCGGTAGTTTGCCAAAGATAGCAAATTCTTTTGATGTTTACATTTTATGTTTACGTGAGATCATGTTTGATAGAAGACTTTAGCAATAAGTAACAATAAAAAACGTACATTTTATTCAATGTTTAAATGTAAGCTGACCTAAAAGGTAAGGTGTTCTACAGCTTGATTTAAAGATGTAGCTGCACCTTGTGCACTCTAGATGGCGCAATTGAATAATCAGACCGGTGCCTGTTGAAACCGTCTGACATCTTCACGCAAACGTGCAGCTGTCAAACTAACACTGATCTGTCTGCATACCGTTGTGCTTATTCCAGTAACAACGCTTATGTAGATTTGCCACAGCCACAAATTTAAAGGCCCGCACGTGGACGCATTTCAAATGAGAAATGCTCATTTGATGTAGTTCTGCCAAAATGTCTTTTAATAAATGAACTCGTTATCCGCAATTATTAAACTCCAGTTTGACTCGACGCGGTTCAGCATGAAGAAAGCGTCCAAATTGTCAGACCAATCATGACAGAGTGGGAGTATTTGCGCGATGCTCGTGAGCTCCGGGTCCCTCTCGCGCGCCGTCCCTCCCAGCAGCATCAAAGCGTCAAGCGATCAGCGCACGAGCGAGCGGCAAAAGAGAGAGGAGCGCAGCCACCTGCAGGTATGCCAGCGTTTATCTTGTTATTTTCATTTCTTTTCGCCTACGACGCATTATTCTGTAATATGTTTTTGTGGTTGTTTAATTGTTGCTATGCAGTTTGAAAGCCACTGTAGTTTTAAATATTTCTAGCTGATGCGCTTTTTTGATAAATGATGCGTTTTATAGATATTGCACGAGTATGAAGAACATCTTTTGCGCCTTTCTGTCAGTCAAAATGTTAAAAAGTTTCATGCATTAACAGCAGTGACATGAAGAATGTGTGTAAAGCTATTTCTTCATCCCAAGAAAGGGACACCGACCACAATCTGTGCACTGATGCGTTTTTGTGAGTTCTTACGCAACATCCCTGACTGCTCGTTTGCTTTGACTTTTTTCAGTTCATAATTGTCAAGCATAATAAAGCAAGAAAATCGTATTTGCAATAGTGTAGTTGCAGGAGTGAATAAGAATACAGAACTGTAAATGTGCGCATTCATGTAATTCGAATAATCCATTTAAATTGACTGGAAAGATCTGCTTTAAACTCTGTTTTGTCAGTTTTATTGTGTTTTATACCGGACTCAATTGAAGCCATTAAGCGCTGATAGAGAGGCGATCTATGCAAGATTTCATTTGAGTTGTCTAAGGTTTAGGGAGGAATTGATTGGCAACAAAGCATTTGCGCGTGCATGTGTCCATCCCTGCCTAAAATGACACATTTGATCACATTTTCAAAAATTGTATTTCTTCAGAAACACATGCATGCTTTAAATGCAAATTGTCTGATTTATTTCAGCAAATAAACATATGGGTCGTGTCACTTTTTTTCACACTATAGATGTGCCACGCTGTGCTGCATGTGTGTGTTCTAATAAATAATGTGCCTGTTCTTTGCTTATGAAAGCATCTTCCTCTGCTGTTCCCTCTCACACAGGATTCAAATGTGCTGTAATTGAGGAGCCTAGCGACTATGGGATTACTTGAAATCCACCATCCTCGTTCATAAAGCACCTTTTTACCTTTAGCCTCCGAAATCCCAACCCTACAAATCTAATGTTCTTATCCGATTCCAGCATTTGGTACACGGTGGCTCCAGTGAAGAGCACTGATGACCTGCTTCACTCAATGCTTCCAGCCGGCTTCCCCCCATATTAACTGTACGACATACTGCTATCCCATCGCTCCTTGCTCTTTCGGTTGCACCCATAGCCTTATGCCGCCATGGTGAGGGCCTTAGCATGGTATGGCGGTTTTCTTTTGCTGACGGCGCTGACCGGTTCTGTCGGCCAGCGTGCCGATCCCCTGACGCTCCCCGCCCCTGAATATGCCCATTCTGTACGACTGGATGGCGACATCATCCTGGGTGGTCTTTTCCCGGTGCACGCACGAGGCGAGCGGGGCGCCCCCTGTGGGGAATTGAAGAAGGAGAAGGGGATTCACAGGTTGGAGGCCATGCTCTTTGCCATCGACCTCATTAACAAAGACCCCGACCTGCTGCCCAACGTAACGCTGGGGGCGCGCATCTTGGACACCTGCTCACGTGACACCTACGCGTTGGAGCAATCGCTTACGTTTGTGCAAGCGCTCATCGAACGCGATTCTTCAGATGTGCGATGCGCTAGTGGCGAGCTGCCCATTTTTGCCAAGCCGGACAAGATCGTTGGTGTGATAGGTGCCGCGGCTAGCTCCGTATCCATCATGGTGGCCAACATCCTACGCCTGTTTAAGGTAATTTTGTTGAATGCTACGCTACGAATGTTTAGGAAACCTTGTAAAGTTGCACTCAGTAATTTTTATACTCTTAAAAATGCAAATAGGAACATTAATATGTCGCAGCTGTTTTTCTGATACCTCGTATCTCCATATTTTGTGATTTTTTTTTTTTGTCATAAATCATTATTATTAGTTACTCCTTATGTTTGCCACTGGATTTTGCAAATATCTAACCAATAAAAAGTAAGCTATTAAAAGTTTTTTCACTTTTCACTTTCCATTTCCTGAAAATCATCGAATTCGGACGGTTTTGGAAGGACAGCGACAATATGTTTATGTATGTACATTCACATGTGACTTCTCATATCAGAAATCTAAGTCTTTTTATTTATTATTTGTTATTTCTTTATTTGGTTTAAATTTTTATTTTGTTTTATTTGTATGTTTTTACATGGAGCGGGTCATGTCATGGGGTGCTATAAGATCACATGACCAGTCAAATACTACTCACTTTATCTGGGGAAACTCATCTACTATTGAACACTTTGCTTACAAAATGAATGTCATCGGTAACGGGGGAATCTTTCATCTGTGCCAAAAGAGTTTCACTTCTAAGCCAAAGCTCAAGCTTTTTGGCAGCTCATTCCTGACTTTTGTTGGTTGTAGTTGCCTGCAATAGCATCTCTTCCAAAAGCTAATCGATAATCACTTGAGTCTCTTAAACAGTAAACAGGGATCAGCTCATAAATATAAATAAATAAAATATTTCAGACTTTTCCGACAGGTCGCCAATAGCATTTAATGCAGGATCTGAAAATGTTTCCGGATCCTCCTTCCTAAACTGATTATTATTTCTGTCAGTTTGGCTGTGCATAAATTCTCCTTTTGGTTCTTAAAAATCCTTCCACTGGGTTATCTTGTGTTTCATGTCTCATTAATAATTGAGCATCTGTTACAGATGCTAAATATAAACGGCTTGTAATTGGATCAAAGAATTGGTGTCGTATTTATCCCATGAAGGAATTCACCTTTTCAACTGCAAAGAAATCAGACACAAGCCATGACTGCTGAATAGAAGCTTGTGTTTTAAAAGAAAGAAGATTGTTTGTTATGAGGTCGTGTTTTTAGTATTCATAGAGTTTGTCGCTAATCTGATCAGTGGATTGTGTTTGCTGGATGACTACATAGAAAACATTGGCGAGCTGGTTGCATGTAATTCATTACACAGATCTTGTGAAATGTCCGGCTCAGTCAGCAACAGCGTAACATGCTCATACAGGGACTTCACCAGGTCGTCTCTGATTGGCTGCTGCATTTTTCTCCACCTTGCACATCCGTCATTTAACTCAGATATTGATTGTGTTTTTATTTCTTTTTATGGTCTAAAAAACTCACAGATCACTTTAAGCTGATGTGGTTGATGCTTCATTCACTTCAATGTGAGCGAACGGAAATCATCCGATTAGGAAATTTTAGAGCGTACCTGACAAAGTAGAAAGTGTGTAATTGGATGACGGTCCCCAAAATTCTACCTTATCGTCTTTTCAGCTTCTTCCCTGCATTGATCTGCAGTGACTGGATGTTTGAAAGCGATACTTGCCTGGAAGTCTCGTTGAGGAGTCACGTGATAGAAGCCATCGAGTTGGATGTGGTATGGATTGATTGTAGCTCAAGGTTGCAGATAAGAGGACGTTTGGTGTCTATTGGGCACAAAGAGGATTTCAGATGTAAAAAAAACCAAATGATTTTTATAATGTAAGTAGTTAGACAGTTGTAACATGAGCAACAAGGAGACAAAAGATTACAAGTGTGCTTGAGGGAGACAGAGACTAAGCGTGTGAGATTACCTCCGTCTGATATGTCCGTTGAGTAAATCAATAACTTTGTCATCATATAATTTTATCGGTCAGTGTGGTAGAGTGATACAAAACTGTAAAGAGTCCCAGTCCAGAATCAAGAACCAGAACTACTGTAACTGGTATAATGAAAGATTTATTGAGTAAAGATGGATTACATATTTCCCAACACTTAGGGGCGGTTGCACGAACAAGTTTTAAAACTAGTCCCAGACTAATTTAAATGTTAAAGGTGTCTTGATCACAACTAAGACTGACATAACTTTAAAAAGATAATCGTTTTTGCAAACCAGAAATGTTTTTTGTAAGGTATTTTTTTTAAATAACTTAAATATCCAAATTTAACTAAGGCCTAGTCCTGGTTTAAGATAACCCCTGCCCGGGAAACCACTCCATAACGTTCAATCACAACTCACTTGGGCTCAGTAAAAAAAACACTTTCACAGGCAGATAAAGAGGAAAGTTAAGAATAAATCAAACTGTCACACCGCCATGTATATTTTAGCAGCTCTTCGGTTGAGAGGTGTGAAATATTTTCATGAATATTTCATGAAATGGAAGAATTGAGGAGACATTTCTGATAAAGACTTTGTACTGGTCTCCGTAGTGGCAGAGCGTGTCCAGCAGAGGTATCGCCTGCCCCATTCATCTAGCTTTTAACAAAGATGTGGAACTGTAGACATTAACCGCTGTAGACCTGAGATCACAGCCAAGACCAGTACTGACAAAGGTGATGTTGAGGATAATGGTGGTATGTGTTTAAAAGAAATTAAACATCTAAGGTTTAAAGTGAAAACATTAAAGCATTTGTGTGGTTTTGTTGACTTGAAGTTACTGTTAACACTGTAAAGATAATTCTAAACATCTACATTTTTCAGTTGGCTGTAAATGTTAGGAAGGAACAGACTTGCACAAGTGATGACTTGCAAATGTGCCAATTAAAAGAATTGAGATGTTACCAGTCACTAGAAAAATTTGAGTTGGAGCCAGAATTTTTTTATAGTGAAGCTATAGGATAGAAAATAGGGATGCACGATAAATTATCGGCCATATCGGTATCGGCTGATAAATTGTCTTTTTTTAATGTAATCAGTATCGGCCGATCATAAAATTGATGCCGATATATTAAAGCTGATAAAATCTTAAATCATTTCCTCTGGTTAAACTACTTCATCTGCACACTGCTCGCAGTTAAAATACATTATAGTACTGTCTTGATCATTCACTTACGCTTTTATCAAAACTTTGCTGATGTTGGAATATACAGTATTTAGGAGGTGTATATTTATAATTTCAATGTGTAAATTATACGTTAAATTATACGTATATTGTTTGAATCAGACTGCTGTCTGAATGCTTTCTGTCACGAGACCTGTTAGACATGTGGCCATTGAAAACATTTTTCTGGAAGAACATCTATAATTTGTTTATTAAATATACCAGAAAAGTTTGAAGGTTAAAGAATCGTTAACTAGTGTAAGTGGTCTTGGTACATGATTTTCTGGGGGAAAAGAGAATTAATGGTTACCTTGTTTTTTGTGGATGTTTTTAATTAAAAGCAGTTGTCCACCTTTTACCTTCTGTTTCAGTCTTAAGGAATTTTATATTAATATTTAGATACGATATATCGGTTATCGGTTTTCAATGTTAAAGATTTATCGGTGATTGTTGTAGGCCAAAATTTACATATCGGTGCATCCCTAATAGAAATATAAGAAAGTAATGTTTTTCAACATCACAGTTTTGTAACTTTGATACCAACAAAGACAAACAGAAAGCAAATGGAGTGCTTAAGACTAGAGAAAGATTTATAGATGTTTCTGTGCTCAGATATGCCAAGACAAACAGTATCTCTTTTATCTGTTCGAAAGGGGAACAGTATCCATATTTAGGATAAATTTAATGTGTATATATTGATATGTATGTATATACATATATTATGCAATTAATATTGTGATGCATGGAAGAAATTTCCAATCCGACGTATACCTTTGGGTGGCTTTGTGATTATCATATGCCACACTGAGTTCATCCATCTGAGGTATTTTGAATGGCAATTGCCTCATTGGCATATTAACTTGAAATCATGCGTGCCAGGTCATTCCAACGCATTATACGCAAGAAGTCACCTAATCAAAAACAGTTTGTGCAGCCCACTTTTTTAAGGTTGCTTTGCTATTCCCAGGATATAATCTCCTTTTGTTGGTTCCAGTGTTAATATTTCAATTTTTCTCATTTCAATCCAAGCAATAATGTCTCTTGTAATAAGGTGTGCTGATGTAACTGTTTCATGTCTGAATGGGCTTAATAAACAACAAGGTGAAATAACCACATTCTCAAAGAAAAAATTAGTCCTAAATCTCAGCATTTATGTTTATCATCTAAACAAACTTGTGAATCGTCTCAATACAAACAAAACGGGAATTGACCTGTTGGTGCAAAATCAAATCCATCAGGCTTCAATATCGTGAATCGTGAATGGAGTAGTAATGTGTAAACGGACCTGATTTGTTTTGCATTCACAGTATGATTGCCGCCTTCTGGTCTACATTATGGAATTAGATTAGGTGAAGCGTCGCATTGCGGTGTTAATCAATACAGCGTCTCGGCTCGATCGAAGGAAACGGAGGAGGGAAGCTATTCATTCTGTCCTGTAGCTGAGGCTTTGAGAAACATCTGTGTTTTCATGCCAGCCTCCCACGCCAGAGTTCTTGCGCTGTGATAATATGTGGTCAGTGCATTAGTGTGGCTGTCGCCCTGTATTGACTCTGTGAAGAGATACGAGTGGGGTCAGCCCACCTGAGGGCACATGCTTTAGCGGGACACAGGAAATGAGGTCATAGAGTGCAAGGCTTAGAGAGAGGAGGCTTCTCGAGTGTGTCACGTTCAGACGGATGGAACAGTCATTGCATGCAAGTAAGGGTAACAGCAAATGAGATGAAGTTAAAAAATGCAATCCATAAAATATTGTAGTTATACAATCTACCATCAGGCCAATTTTGGAAGGCTTATTCCTTATTTATTCTTTCCTTATTTATAGTTTTGCATTATAAATGTGGGAGTGTTTGTACTATTATAATGCACTTGATATGAATCATAATACATTCTGTGGCTTTATCGCACTTGAAAAGATGTTGCTCCCCGGACTCACAACATTGTTAGTGCTTTGTAAGCAGATCAGTGGACGACACCACCTGGCACTCCAAACAAGTCTCTATTCTCACCTGGACAAGTGGATGTGTTAGATGCTATTTATAAAGCCAGATTGTCTCTTAGTTTTATAATCGGAAGGTCTGCAGTTCTGTCTATTTTTCTAACTGTAAGCTGTTTTACATAAACACTGGTGTGGTCTCATTGCCAGAATGCACGTCTGTAAGTTTCTGCAGTACGCTGGAAACAAACGCATGACCAGATTGCTGACTACACCATTGTAATTGGACTAATTGACTGCAGTTACGAACCTCCATGGAGGAAATAAAAGCCACTTTTAGTGTAATGTTTCTGGGAAGATTGTGTTGTATATACAATTATCTTATGTGTTATTGTTTTAACTGGTGATTTGTGTCATTGAATCTCTTGCGCATGCAGATGTTATTCCTCTAAAGCAGTTTATTTAGCCAGATGGTGAGAAACCAAGGTACATGCTGTCATTTTAAATATAATTTTGGTTTAGCATTATGTGTTATTATCCCAGTTCACCTGTTTAGAATGGATTAAAAAGGTGAAGGGTGTAATGGCGCCACTAGTGGCACCAAGTGGAACTGCAAAAGTCACTTTTTCCAAAATCGTCTTCCAACACAAGCTCTTCTGAACTACAGTGTTTGGTTTTTTTTAAAGTCAACTTATTAATGCATATCAAGCCTGAAGGATGTATTTTAATAGGAAGAACTATGAACTTCACCTTTAGGAGGAACATTAGTGTATTTTCAGTATGTCTGCTTGTAGGCTCATGAATGATAAATGACTGAATTAACTGCATGTGAATTAATGCCACATAATGTGATGCTGCAATGAGGCGAACATTAAATATTTAGAAAACAACAATTACAGTGTCAATAAAACAGCAAAGGCTAATTGGACTTCTTGAAGCTGTTTAAACCAGCAATACCAGCAAATTCAACTGCAGAACATCAGTGTTTGAATTTGTGTGTTACATGCATCAAATTTGACATTTTCAACCTCATTTTACAGAAATTTGGGTTGTTTGAGGTGGCTAATCCATATGATTTCTTACTCTATGAATTATACCAAAACCTACAATTATTATGGAAAAAAGTAATACTGAAGTCCCACCCGTACAACACCTAACATCACTGGCGCAAAAGCAAATCATACTAAAATGTACAAATAAGATATGAATTCAGCCATCTTGTAAAATAGTTAGGAATTCACGTGAGATTGTGTTGCATTTTTAAGTTTGAATGTGTAGATAAACTATTATTAATAACCACATACCATAATTTGTTAAAGAAATAATAAATCCTACAAATCAACTGAATGTTTCCTCCAGCAGACCTTGTTTATTCTGCTCAAAGAAGATGTACACATTGTGTTTATTTGAGAAAGCACATTTAGGACTGTATGCATGCTAGAGAATGAATCGTGCATCTTGCCTATTGTCCAAAGTAGTTTTTAGTCTTCATATACAATGTGTTTTAAAAATAATAATTTCAGTGTTTGTGTAACTAATCTTGAAACGGTTTGTGAGTTTCTGTTGACGGGTCTGGTGAATCTTGTGCTCTACTGTGGAAGTGCAAACTTTTTTTTGAGTTTTTAACTAATCGCACAAACATTGGCTCAACCTTTGGCCTTTATTTGGGATGGGGCTGTCTGTCTGTCCAACTATAGTACTAGAGGAACGTCCAGAATCCTTTAAAACAGTCATTATTTTTTAAAATTTAATAGAATTCGAAGAATTTATATGCAGCTTTTCTTCTGGGTTGCCTCCAGTTCTTTCGTGCTCGTGAATGTTTAACAAGTGCACTTTTGTGGTTCAATGCAGATTATGAATCACTGAAATGAATCTGTTCATTGCCGAAGAAAGGGTCATCTTGATGGGGCGGCAGCTTTTGCAATTTAATCCAGTGGTAGGGTGAAATGAAACCACCACCAATTCACTGCAAGACGGGCTTTGTGAGGTGTCTGCTGGGACTTTCCACTCTGAAGAACTGTGATGGATTTTAAATGGATCCATTTTAGCTACATTTCAGTTTTCTTTCCTGCCATTGACAGGATAGGTATGAAGAGCTGCTCAGACCCAAATTGGAATTTCAAGCAGCGTGTTTGGTGACTAATTCATGTGTTTTTTTTATGTGGCGTGTTGATGTGAATCTGTGCACTCTTGGCTTTGAAGCAACATTTATTACAGTCTTGATTAAGAAACACATGTTTTATGAAATGGTGAAAATACGTCTTCATTTTATCTCTTACCTTACAGGGATAGCTCAATCAAAAAATACAGTTCTGTCGTTCACCATCACAGGGCCTTTTAAAACCTCTATTTAAAACCTCTTTTATTTTCTTTTTCGGTGAAAACTAAAGACATATTTTAAGGAATGTCTCTGGGATCTGCGTCCATACAATGGAAGTCAATAAAATAATAAAAATGTTGTGGTGAACTATCCCTTTAAATCCTCTCAATTTCATCTAAATCAACATGTTTCTGCGGAGATCTGATAACACTGTTAATAGTTTCTGTAACCTGTCATGTCCGTTTAATGTAATATCTGGATTAGGATGCCAAATTAATTGCAATCCCATGGTGCGCTTTCATTTTCTCTGCTTCATACGTCCACCGAGAGCACTTTAATGAGAGCTCTCGCCTCTTATCGGTCAAGCACATCCTAACATATGACGGCGGTTGAATAAAACTACACTTTGATGCCTGCGACGTGCGAGTCACCCCCCGCCCTGCGTTTCCTTCAGATACACTCACACGCTCCAATCAATCACTGTGTTTGCGAAGCCCGAGGTCAAGCATGCATATGTATGAAAAGAATCCCACAAGCGGGCGCAGTCGATTGAACTTAACATTCTTGCAAGTGCTGCCGTTTTCTGATAAGCCATGGCAGCCAAAACCAATATTGCAACTTTTTGCTAAAGTTGTCAATAAACGTCCAGCCCTTTTAAAAATACACAGTGCGATTATGGATAAGGTTAGCTTCTGTGATGAATCTATTTTTTTGCTTGGATAGCAGAAAACTGATTAGAGCGTTCCCACCAAACGCGACGTGCGCAAATAAATTGCGCTATTCGCACGAAGTTGGACGCTTGAATATTTTGAGTTAACCCACTTCATTCGCACATGAAATTCAGTTCACGACAGATGCGAATTTACGTCATGGGAGGGGCTTCTGCCAGGCGGCTCCAGTCTCGTGTGTACATATACGCCCGAAACGCTCAATTCGCACCACGTCATTCGCGCCACAGGATGTCCTATCGCGTCTTTGCATTGACTTATCATGTAAATCACTTACCCTTAACACTTCGTTCTCGTTTGGTGGGAACACAATATAAGGAGTGTGCAAATTTGTGAACAATATGAAGTAAAAACGCAGTGGAAGCAGTGCTGTTCCGTTCACTAAATCTGAGACAGATCTTAAGGACTTGCATGTAGAAGTATGTAGAAAATAGCTAAAACCTTTTTTTTTTTTAAAGGGGTTTACTAAACTCCCCATGTTTTCAAAGAAAAAAGATCACGCTTAAAGTGATAGTTCACCTAAAAATAAAAATGTTGTCATCGTTTACTCACCCGCTTGTCATGTAAAACCTGAATGACTTTCTTTCTTCTGCAGAACACAAAAGATGATATTTTAAAGAATGTTGGTGGCCACACAACGGCAGTATCCATTCACTTCTATTGTGTAGACCAGTGGTTCTCCAACTTTTCAGATCAAGTACCACCTTTAATCAAATGAGTTGTCGAAGTACCACTCTGTGTGTGAGCTGCCTGTCATGCACCTTAGTTACCAATGATAAATGAACGATAATTAATACAACTGTATTTAAATTGCACATAGGCTATATGAGATGTATTCTGTATTTATCGATCATGTATCAAACATTTTACATTGTATTTAAAACACAAAATGAATATGCGGTTTTTAATTTCCAGTCGTGTCACGCACCACCAGTGGTACTCTTGAAGTTCCACTAGTGGTACGCTTACCGCAGTTTAAGAACCACTGGTATAGACAAAACCAATGCAAGTCAATGGGGACCATTCGTTGTTTGATCAGCAACATTCTTCAAAATATCTTATTTTGTGTTCTGCAGAAGAATTTTTGTTATTTTGGGGATGAACCATTCTTTTAATCTTGTCCTTCATAGAATGACCAGTAGCATTGCTCCTAATAGATACTGATACAAATGCCCAAAGGTGGGACCAAGTCATTGCTTTGCAACTCACAAGTACGTCTCAAGTCTTCGCATGCAAGTCTCGGGTCAAGTCCGGAATCAAGACACATAAATCCAAATCAAACCCCAGTCCTCATCAAGTTTAAACTTCAAGTCTTTTACAAGTCATTATTTCTCATTCCCCAAATCTGTTTCACTGTATTAAATAGTATAGTAAATGTATATTAATCTATGTCAGAAAGGCTTCACAATGTTTTATATGAGATCATTTTCACTGAGGGCACTGTGGTAGAAATGTACTTCACACACCTGACTGAAGATACAGTTTATAGATTATAACTGTATGGGACACTATTGTAACCATTCTAATTTTCGGTCTGACCTCTATAACTGTAATATTACTGTATACTCTGTAGAAAATGGAATTTAGGTAGTAAGTTATAATTAAAATAAACAGTTATAATAAACAGAATGCAATTTTCATTAAACAATATGTTATATATATTAAATGATTTATTGTTCTAAATTAATTATTAACTTTCCAATCAAATTTAAGTATACAACATTTGTTATTGAACAACGTGAAGGTTGATAAATAATGTCAGGATTTCAATTTTGGGATTAATTATCACGTTAAATAATGCATTGACTATGAATCATATTTGTACATAATTTTGTAAGACTACACTAAAAAATCTGTTTAACATGGTGTTTAACATGAAGGAATTTTCTTTATTAATTTTTTACAGTTGTTTTACCTGTATTTTACATTTTGCACTGTATTAAATTACATATTAGAATTAACGGAAATGTCCGTTGAATAAAGGAAAATGTACTGGTAATCGTTTTTGGGGGGATTTTTATACAGTAAATAGAAAGTAAGAAAATATTTTCTGCCGTATATGACTGGGCAATGTGTTTTAGTTGTAAGAAACGGTTCACTCTTTTCCTCATTATCTCTTACCTTTCTCTAACTCCGTGTCCTTTATTCTGCCTATCTCTTGCACCAGTTTGTTCTCTCATTCCTCCAAAATAAAAAGAAACTTCTATAAAAATACAAGCATATCTTTATATGTCGTTTAAGCTCCAACTGATTTCTGTGTGCTATACACAATTTATAAATTTAAACACTACATTCTACAATCATACTTTATGTAAGCTTTTTTTTCTGTTAGCTAGTTACAGGCACAAATATAGAGCTTGTATTCTAGAAATGTGATACAACGTCAACTAAAAATGTAACGCTGTATGTATCCCAATGCACAGAATGAGCAAGCGATCATGAATTATAAGCATGAGAGCAACTGTCTTAGATATTGTGTACATGGAATGCCTTTAGGCAGGCCAGCAAACAAGTTATAATCATCACAAAAATACCTTCTATGAGCTTCTAAACGATATGTTTCATAAAACAGATTGTGAGTTTGGCGCCTCCCGCTCCGTTCGACGTTCCTTCATTCATAAAACAGCTGACCACCTCATGCTTACGAAGGTCTACAACACATGGGCAGAAATGTGGATTTTTCTGATATTTATGTCTAAACGTGTACATCTATTTTGCGTAATAAGTAGACAATCATTTGATGCCAGGTTATTAGGGCTAAGACTAAAGTCTTAAATTTAAGGTTGAAAGGTTAATAATTGCCGCCTCCAAAGAAGTTCAAGTATTTTAAATGTATTTTTAACAGTTTACTTGCACTTGTGTCTAATTAACGGACAAATTGTCCGAAATATGAAATAAACATATCGTTTAAAACACTGAGCAGTTTGATATGACAAGCGCCCGTTGGCTTTCTCCTGCACAGTGCCTAACACAGCGGGCAGCTCTTACATGAGTGATTCGCTCCAGAGAACCGCCAACTGTTATCACAACTTCGATGTTTGGTTTTAAAATATATAAAGACTTGCCGAGTCATGGCGTTCAAGTCTAAGTCAAGTCGTTAGTCTTCTCTGATTTTGTCCAGTCGCAAGTCATCAAATTTGTGACCCGAGTCAAGTCCAAGTCATGAGACTCGAGTCAACAACCCTGCAAATGCCACAGGAGATTCCACCAGTCTGCAATATACATCATAAGTCGGTCCTCTCTTACAGTGTCCTGGTTTGATACCAAAGATCTCACCTGCTCTCAGTGTGTAATACATCCTGATGGGGGCTGAACTGTCTGAAGTGTTTGCTTATGGAGAATAGAGTGTGAATGCGGGATTAGCCGAGCAGAAATGAGATCCGAAATTCAATTTTAAAGAACATGGTCCGCTTTATGCTTCTCATCACTCCTAATGGTTTTGGTTGCAGCCGAGACATAAAGTGTTAGCAGCGAGTTTATCAGGCAAGCTCCGGTGCTTCTGAGATAATGCGTTGTGTTGGGGAAGTGAACCTGTGTACTTCATATTCTCGTATCCAGCGAAGCAAGCGAATTCAATACACATGGAAGAATCTTACAATAACAAATGTACTCAGAGCTTGAATATATTCTTTCATGCCTAGTTAGCATATACAAGCTGTGTTCAAAATGTAGTGAGCTGCCTATCAAAAACAGACTTTAAATCGGGGGTGGTTCAAGAAAAAGTACAAATTCTGTCATCATTTAGTCGCTTAAAACCGTACATGAGTCTTCGGACACAAAAGAAGATATTTTAAGAAATGTCTTGGGGTTGTGTGTCCATACAATGGAGGTCAATAGGGTCAAGTGTTGTTTGCTTGCCAACGTTCTTCAAAATATCTTTTTTTGTGTTGCAAGTCAGGATTTTGTCTGCTTTTGGAAAATCATGCCAGAAATGAACCAGTTGTTTATTTTTCTTTATGCAAATGTGAAGTTGTCCTTGCAGCCTGTTTAGTGTCAGGTGAATAGATCTGCATAAGTGTAATGAGGTAATAGGTCAGCATCTGTCTAAGGCTTGTGGCCTTACACATGACTACACATCTTAATTTTGCGAGGCTCGTTTGTCTTGCCTCCAAAATTAGGAGCTCAACCGGAATCCTGAGCTTTAGTATAGAAGTCGCATTTTAGGCACACAAGTCTTTTTGTAGGATGCACAGTTGCTTGTGCATGCAAATTGTTTCATTCGAAGATGTTTGGCATTAAAGGTACAGTTTGTAAGAATTTTGCAGTAAAATATCCAAAAACCACTAGGCCAATGTTATATATTTTTTTCAGCTGAGTATTTCCAATATCTCAAATGTTTCCCACTACTTTTAAATACTGAGAAAATCGCCATTCTAAACAGTCGACCGGGGCCATTTTGTCACCTGTCAATTGCGTCATATCCGTGTTACCCTTTGTCACCACCTTTACTGAGGTAGCAACCGCGTGACACTGTCTTAGACGGTGTATCAGCGGTGGAGTTGAAGACAACATATCCCATCATTCCTACTCAGCATCACCCATCTACGCGATTGTTGTTGTTTTGATTGTGCACCCTCTAGCGCTGATTTTTACAAACTGTACCTTTAATCTCTTATCAGATCTTTAAGCGGCCCTGGAACGATGTGTCATTCATTCTGACTTCTTTACAATGTTAAACGTGCTGTCTTCTCAGGCTTAACATCGTCAACTTGTCAAAAAACGAGTGGGGTGTATTACGTAGTATTTCTGTGCTTGATACACTCCCCAGCGATCGTAGAGGTTTCGTAAAGTTTTCTTTGAACATATACAACTGTTTCGTAACAACTTTTATTACTCCCTTATTTGACTATTCTCCCGGAAAACGCACGCGACACAGCGACAAGAGAGCAGGAGAAGGAGCATTCGCAGACGTGACTTTCACTTGTGTTCAGGAGAGAGAGAGAGCACAAGTTCATGAAGTTCAGGTGTTTGTTTGTTCACTGCGTTTGGGTGATGAATGGTGTATAACATGTGGATATAACGCTGGATTTGGAGATTGTGTTAAACTGATATATGAAGCTGTTCCAGCGCTAAAAGATGTCGGACATGAACCGCATGCGGTGAGTGAAACTGATGTCTGTGTTCTGTTGACAATGGGTGCTCATGTGCTTTGGTTCAGCCTACCCCTCCCCCTGCACGCGCCGTATGTTTTCGGAAACAATCGTAAAGCTTTATCTATCTTTTATAATTGTGATAAAACTAAATACTCTTCGAAGATATACAAATTATGCAATACTACAATATATGTTCTCAAGATTAATATGAGATTGGCAGAAACCCGTGTGTTACAGCCCCTTTAAACCACTTTTTTTCCCCTTGGAAAACAGTTCATTCATTTCTAATGAAAGGGTATGAGGACTGTCAACCCTTACAAAGTATAGTTAAAGTATTCTATGTGATTGTCGCCTTATGTTTTATGAGTCATATACTCTGTGTGAGGAACAAGCTGCTTTAACTCTTTCACAGAAAATCTTTCCTTTGAAAATTTAGCTTGACAGCCGTGGTCACTATTCCCTTTCATTCTATGAAAAGGAGCAACGTTGTACAATAAACAACTACCTAATCCACAGAAGAAAGATAGTCAAATGGGTTTTGAAACACATGAGGGTGACTGAATCATTTTCTGGGGAGGAGTTAATTTATTTTTTGTGTGAACTAGTCCTTTAACTTTTCATGGCTGTGTGTGCATACACAGAGGTCTCTGTTTAGTTGTCGACATCGAATTCCAAGGTGTTTGATCTCAATACACTGACTTGCCCCCAAGACATATCACACTCAGCATGCAGCTGGCTATACTCACAGATGTACTGTACTAGATGTGTGTGTGTGTTTTACTGACCCTTTGAAATATCCATGGGACACCATCAGATATTTATACATGCCAAGATGGATTTTGTGGTTTGTATGGATGTCTTCTCTCTCTGTCTTTCTTTCTGTGTTGTGTAGTCTGTAACTCTTGAATACAAAAAGGGAAGTAAACTGAAGTAAAAACTATTCATTATTATTTAATCTGACATTGTTTTTAAATTTGATGTGACGACATGAAGGTTAACCAATAACAAGAGAAGTCATTTAGTTGTTCATTTATTTGTTCAGAAATCAGGTAAAAAATGGAAATTGGAGAAACTAGATGACTATTTATCATATTTAGTGGACGACACCTCCATTCACTTTTTATGCACTAAAAGTGTACTTAGAAGCTGCTTTGTAACAATGAAAATGATAAAAAGCGTTTTATAAATAAAGTTGAATTGAAGTGTACAGTAGAAGTGTATACAATGCAGTGTTTTTCAACCAAAGTTCCCAGTGGGTCTCATGGAGACTTGATTATTTAAAATAAGATAAAACAAGGATGAAAATTTGCAAAACAAATAGAAATCGTCGAATATTCTGATGGGTTAATATTACATTTTTCTGTGGACCTGAAAAAGGTCAACCTGAAAAGTTGTGATCTTCTAATATAGTGGTTCATTGAAGTGCAGTGTTAAAACCTGCATACACTTGTGAATGTCTCTTTATTTTTGGAGATTTAAAATTGTGAGTCAATCCAAAGACTCTCAAGCCTTCATGCATATCTTTAGAAAAGCATTTCAACAAATTTCTAGATTTAAGTGTTTTAAGTTTTAAGCCTTAAGTCTTTCACGTTTGGGAAATGGGAGCGCTTTGTCCTATTTTACACTCTTGAAAGAAAAATGATCTTGCTAAACAAGGTCACCAGCCAAGTGCCTTGCCATCCAAGAAGGTTCACAGGTTCCTGCCCATCGTGCAGTCTTTCTGCGTTACTCTACATAAGTACCCCTAAGGTCACACAGACATGAATCTCTAAGGTCCGTCCTAGAAAACACGCTATTAAAAGGTTGAAGGTCTAATTAATCAATCTCTTAAACAGAGTTTTACTTACTGGTTTACACCGCAGAGGTAATGCTAATAATTCAGGTCGTTGCTTCTCCCTGAAAGCAGCATACAGCTCGGATTATGAGTTGGGACTCAGATCTTAAGGGAAGAAAAAACCTGAAGTCTCATTCCTCATCATTAAGTTTTAAACCGTTCTGTCGAGTTCTCCCAGGCTGACGGCCACAGTTAATCACAAGCTCAGGGTGAAGTGAAGAATAGAGGAAGGACTTTCGGAAGAAACCCGAAATGCGTTTAATGAGTGAAGAAGGACTATTATATCGTCTCTGCTGCAAACCCAACAACAAAGTATTCGGATACTTTGTGTAAAGCACATTTCTTCCTCCTATACATTTTTTAAAGTTTTGGTTAAGATTTGACAGCTCACAAATGATCTGTAAAAAGCCTGAAAACCTTTGCAGGCTATTAGTCTTTTAGTATTTTCACCTTAAACTATGAGGTGTATACTGCATAGCTGCAAAAAAGACTAAGACTGATAATAATAGAGTAGTCTATATCACATAAGCTTATCAATTTAAAATAATCACAATTATTTGCATATATTCGATCTCTAAATAACTCAAAACTCGAAAAACCCACATAGTTCCATTTATATCCACCATTATAAGAATAATGTCCCAAAATAAACGAAACAATCAAACAACAGCCAAAACCAAAATAAATCAAATAAACAATCAATAAATATACAAATGAATTAGTGAAGACACCTAGTCAAAACCCTTGTTTCTCCCTATACCTTGTAAAAATCATATTTTTATACCTCTTTTTAAACCGGATAATACTTAGACATTGCTTGATCCACAGACTTAATCTATGCACTCTTTCATTCTAACTAACAACATTTCTCCTAAATTTAATATAAAATATTCTTGCTATTTGCAAGTATTTGCAAAAATGAAAACGGTCAAAATAACAAAGATGCTCTGTATTTCTAGACCTCAAATACTGCAAAGAAAAACAACTTCATATTGAGTTAAAAGCAATACAACCGTCATATTTATACATGTGTTTAGGAAAAGTTGAATTATTTTTATGTGATAACCTTGATTTTAATCTCAGTTTTCATGTGTCTTGTCATGCTGTCAGTCTTTCACATTGCTGTTGTATGACTTGATGTCACTCCTGAGGTTGGATTTTAGTGAAATTCAATAGACACCGGACTGGAATGACAACAATACATCAACAGTAGAATTTCTGATTAAATACAAATTTAATTTTCTTATTTTTGTTATGCAGCTGTATATATATTTATTATCTCATGGAACACATCTTACTGGCTTCTGCACAAATTGTGTTTGGGCAGGTAGGCGAGTATAACTGCATCATTCTATACCATGAGATTATAAAACATTAAGGTTCCAGCGAGTTCAGTTGTCAGGTTAACATCCAAAACTGCCATCAAAACCCATTAAATAAAGTGAACTGAGTGTAATGTAGCTGACAGATTATATAAAAGGCTTTATTTTCCACCCGTGCGTTCCCATCTTGGATGCATCACATTTCTGTGACGCCTGACTGCAACTTTGCATTTGCGAAGACACAGTTATTAATAAGTACTTCACCAACACCTTCGGCAGACTTTTGCTTTCTCATGATGTGTGGTAAAACACGCTTATAAAAAGACCCTTTTTTTATTAAAGCACGGTGGCTTTCTCTGGCAGAGTCTTTTTTAAGTTAAAAATAGCCGGTGCGATACAGAGGTGCAATATGCTTCCGCACATTCTTATAGTGTGAAGATGAGCTGTTATTACAACGTGATAATTAATTGGATCTTCAAACCGCCTGATTTAGAAGCCTAAGGCAAGACTTCCCATAAAAGCTAACAGTGTCATTGATGAAAGATATTCATGTGCATGATTTAAGTGGCCGCTTTTGTATCTGGAATACGGATCCTTTGATTCAGATTTATTGAGATGTTGAGTAACGTAGCTATTAAACGTAGATATCATCATTTATTCACCCTCATGTTGTTCAAACCTGTCTATGGCCTTTTCCTCTGTGCAACACAAAAGAAGATATTTTGAGAAATGTCTCGGTGGGTTTGTGTCCATACAGTGGAAGTCAGTGGGGGCCATTGTTGTTTGGTTACCGACATTCTTCAAAATATCTTCTTTTGTGTTCACTAGAAAAGTTAATGCTCTAGATAACATTTGTGCAATTATGGAATTTGATTTAAGACAATTTGCACATTTGCTCCACCGAGGAGTTAGTTTCCCAGCATGCACCACGGCATGTACAAATCATGCCGATTGCCCCCTCATTGTTTAATTCTATTGAAAACATAGTGTTTTGTTCCCTATAAATTGTATGTGATTTGATGTGATGATAACTTTAAGTGCATGTCTGCCCTTAATGATGTCATTTTAAGTGTCATTGTGTTTTCTGCGTGGAATGTTAACAAGCAATTTTGCAGAGTTATATAACTTTATTTTTCCATACATGTCGAGTTATGATTCTACTCATTGGAAAGCGCTTTAGATGAGATGCATTTAATACTAATCTCTCTGGCACTTATCACTTGCCAGTAATTATTACTTGATGTGCCAGTAATGCCACACATAGCTACGGTACCTGACCGCTGGTGTGTAATATGATCGCTTTAAAAGTTGTGAGGTGAAGCTGTAGTGAGATCGGTGTCAGATTCAATAGGCATTAAATTATCACAGTGCAGTTGGGAAAATTCCAGCTCGGAGCTTTAATGAAAGCGGGGACGGCTGGCTGGCATCATGCCATTCGAGGGAAACCGTTAGCGGGACACCTTGTCAGAACAGCTGTTTGCCAACTGGCCACCTGAAGTATTTTAACTTTCGTTTAAATAAAATAAATGACGAAATGGTTCGTGAGATGGAAGTAACTGGCAATTTTTATGTGCAACATCACAGATTTTTCTGTCTGGTTCTACCCGCGACTGAGGACATGTGAGGTTCCAACATTCACACGCTCCAGTGCACTGTGGGTAGAAAACACTTATTCTGTCCCAAAGCACTGGTCACTTCTCTTTTGGTACTTTTATAAATGAAATATTACTGCTGGGAAATCCATCTTAAAAGGATAGAACACTCAAAAGATTTAATTATGTCATCATTTACTCCTCAAGTTTTTCCAAATCTGTATACATTTATTGTTCTGATGAACACAGAGAAAGATATTTGGAAGAATGTCAGTAACCAAACAGATCTTGGCCACCATTAACTACCTTAGTAGGAAAAGCTGCTCTATAAATTACTTTGTTCTGTTGAACACAATAGAATACATTTTGAAAAATGTAGGAAAGCAAATAGTTCTGGGGCACTTTAGGCACCATTGTCATTTTTCCACCTTCAGTAGTCAATGGTTGCCGAGAAGTGTTTGGTTTTTATTTTCTGTTTGAACCGTCCATTTAAAGGAATAGTATGCTAGAAAATGTACTTTATTTACTCACCCTCAAGTTGTTTCGAAGCTGTATAATCTTGTTGCTGAACACAGTAAATACACTTTGTAAAATGTTTGTAACCAAACTGGGTTCTGGATCACTATTGACCACCATAGTGGGAAAACAAACTACTATGATAGTCAACAGTGCCCAAGAACTTCCCACATTCTTCGAAATATCTTCTTTTGTGTTCAGCAGAACATTCATACCGGTTTTGAACAAGTTGAGGGTGAATAAATGAAGACAGACTTTCCATTTTTGGGTGAACTATCCCTTTAAACTGGTAGCTGGTTCCTGGCCAATCCATTGCTTTTTGATCACCTTAAGCGTGTTTAAACAACTTCTTGCTGTTTTGTTACCAACCGATGACCAACTATCTAATGAACCATTTTGCACAGAAAACCAAGATGTGTGTGAATAAACCTCCAGCCTTTCCCCCGTTATTGATATTGATTAATAGCGCTAATATTTCTATTTTGCCTGCTTGCTACAGGTGACATTGCTTCAGAAATGTTAGTAAATATCAGTGGTTTTATCAACCTGATAAATCCTCTTCCATGTACGTTGTGTCGGTTTGCTGTCCACCACCGACGCCGTTCCCAGAGTCCCGTAACTGTCACAACCACGTCAGTCAAAATATTGGGCGCCGCTGTGGGCCAGGGGTTCGCCGAGCAAGAAATTATTTGTTTGACCGAGTGGAACAGTCACTTAGACAGAGCGGCCTTCCTTACGCCTTTGACTCACATAGCCTTACGGTCATATCTTTTCTGTTCTCTTCAAGCAGGTCAAGTGTTACAAAGTGTCTCTGACGCCTGCGCTGAACGAGCGTGATTGTTATCGTAAATTCATCTTTAGATCTGTAAAAATAATGCTAATCGGTGACATTAAGCCCTAAAAGCATCGAGACGCCACCCCGTTCAGCTTACGACAGCATTAGTAGCACGGCAAAGTGCATAGCTCGAACATGGCGTGGTAAAGTGCATCCCGCTATAAAGTGTGCATTATGTATGATATCATACGGAAAGCAAAGCCGGCTGGAGATTGCCTGAATTATACGGTTCCTTTTAAGCTTCTACCGCTGTCCGGAGGTGAATTGAAAGCACTGTTGTCTTAAACCGCAGTTTGATGGTCTCAGCTGGACACTAGGAAGCCGTGGCAGATGCAGTGTAGCGTGGTAGCATATGTCTCTGAATGTTGCGGCCGGGGTCCAGCAATTACCACACCGGGGGGCTCCGCTACACCTGCGCAAGCCGCAGCCCGGGATAATGAGCCATAGCCACAACAAACAGCGGTTCTGCCATAGGACATCCAGACATTCACACAAGCCTCCCAGCTGGGCCTGCGGAACGTGTCTGATTAGGAACTGTACAATAGTGCCAGGAAATCTGTGAGATGCGAATGGAGACGACCGCGGAGGAGATAAACTTTGTTAGCGACTTTATTTTTGGCCTAGATAAAAAAAAGTATTTCGCACTGTCAGGTTTTAGATTCAAGAGGGCGCCTGCACACCATCTGGGGTGTAAAGGAACAATCGCCGAACATTCCGGCGGCATATTATCAGTCAGCACTTTTCCTGAAAAGACTCTCTCCTTGAATGTTTAAGGGGTGTTCTTTGGGAGTTGTGTCGAGCAAATGGATTTTTCTTGACGGGCTCTTGGGGTTTGTGGTTTCTGTATTCATTCATGTGTTGACAGTGTGTTTAGATGGAGCTTTTAAGTAAGGGGGATGCAAAAAACGCCTTTTACTCTCTCACTGCACTAGAGGAATAGTTTGTCATTATTTACTCTTCTCCATGCTGTTACAAAACATATTTATCTTTCATATAAAAACTACAGATTTGGATTTTTTGACAGAATTTTAAGAGATGGGTGTTTTACAGGGAGCACTGCTGATAATCTCCAAAAATGATAAAAAATTTTTTTAATTTTGCTTAGAAATTTCAGTTATAGCCATATAATAGGCTTAAGAAAGACACAGAAATGTAAGTTATTATTCCGATCACCAAGGTCATTGAGTCTGTGAGCTAAAATGTAAAGGGAAAAGTTCAAGCAAAAATGAAAATTCTGAAATGAATTACTTATTCTCTACCTGTATACATTTCTTTATTTGGTTGAAATCTGAGGAGGAAAAATTACTTTATCTTTTTTTGTTTCTGTCGAACACAACAGAAGATATTTGGAAGAATGCAGGGAAGCAAACCGTTCTGCTGCACTTTTGACTAACATTGTAATTTTTTCCTACTATGGTAGTCAATGGGGTCCAAGAACTGTTTGGTTAAAGCAAGAGCAATCTTCAACCAAATAAAGAAGTTTATACAGGTAGAGTGAGTAATTCATGACAGAATTATTATTTTTGGGTGAACTATTCCTTTGAAATAAGAATGACTCGTGTAATTCATAAAAATATATTATTAGGCAAATAACTATAACTTCACTACTACTTGGTCAATAAAGATGAGTTTGTCTTAAGTTTAAATAGATCACTATTAAATCTTTATAAATAGTAATTATAATAATTGTAAACATGTCTAATCATATATTGAATATATACAAATTCTGTATATTTAATATATTCAAATATATCCATAAATAATCATATACTGACATCCATGGTTCGTTTACGGAAGGCTCTCACTAAGTCCTTTCGAGTCAAATCCGTGGGAGTGGCTTGTCGGTTTTGACTTAATCATTGGTGTCTCAAGTCTTACGAAACCTTTATCCTAACCCTAACCTTACTCTAACCATCTTAACTACCTATGATTGTTAAAATTGCCAAAAAACACAGTTGCGTGATGACGTTAGACTCAAAACACCAAGGATTTAGTGAGAGCTGTTTACGTAAATCAAGCCACTCGAGAGTCCCCCCCAGAGAATCATCATTATATAGATTAAGATTATAAAATATATAATTATAATTAGACAGAATCATTATGCTTAACACATGTGCTTCACAAACATCGTAGTCCCAGACTACAAACAGATAACAGGTCTTTTTACAGAATGAATGTTGTGTCACATCTCAGCTTATCCCTCCAGGCAAAAGCATTTCACTCACACTTTGAAAGAGCTGATTGGCTGTGGCAGTTTTCATCTTGTTCCTTTACCCCGTCGATTTCATTACGGCAGAGCGTCTGGAGCAACATTCACATGCTTTGACAAGCGACGTTCTGATTGGTCCACGATAAAATCTTCATCCCCTACCTGGATTTTATAGCTTGATATAGAATGTGCATATATAAATATATGTGTGCGCGTGGCATTTGCCAGGGTGTCGGATGCTAAAAGCCTGAGGCTGATTCATCTATGGCCAACTGCTCATGAAGGAAGATTGACAGGCTTCCTCCTGCCCATGACAGATGGGCCTGTTTTTAGCTTTAGGAAATGTGGAGGCAGAAAATGCATATGGTGGTGTTGCGCAAGGTAATATTGGTATTTTTTTGTTATTTTACAGTTTAACCATTTTTATATCAACTAGGGTCTTAGATTGGCTCATTCAAGCAGATTAGATTAATGTATAGAAAATCTTTTGTATACGGTAACGCTGCAGTTCATCTATTAACTTTTTCAGCATTAGAGTATGTTTTTGGTACTGTCCCTTGAGTACAAAGCAAAGTGGGAAGCACAGTTTAGACACTTTAGTTGCTATGATGTGGAACATCTGAAGTAAACAAAGTCATGTGACTCTAGTATGTGTTTTGGGGAGTTAGTACGTTTATTCAATCAACAAATGTTAATATTGTGGTAGCCAGGGACATCATCTGGTCAGGGCTGTCGTGATATCAGATTTTCACTACACACTTATCATAGCCAAAAGAATTTGCAATAAAGAAATCAACACAATAAATATTTGTATATTTTTAAATAAATAATGTTATCAGAAGTATTCATAGTCTATTTCGTGCCTTCTCTTTTTTGTCAATGAATCAACCACAAAAAAATGAGTGTAGGGAGTCAAAGCGAGAGTTTGTAACCATTGCAACTTTTTTTAACAGCAGCTGAATAATTGATATGATCGTATAAATCACAATTAACGCAATATCATCTTGCAGAGAAATTTTCCCTTAGAACAAGAACAAGATTTTGCTGCGTGTCCTCCTTTTCTATCGTTTAGCTCCGCCCAATTGTTTCTCTGTGAGTGTTTCATCTCCCTCACCTGTTCCCTCATCTTCTCGCTAGTTTCCTTATACGTTAAGTCTTGTCACCTGCCAGTCACCGTCCCAGTCCAATTATCCCTCATCAGTTCTCCCCTTTATAAGTCTTGTTTATGTTCCCAGTTCTTGTCGGTTCATTATGTGTCTTACCTTGTCTCGCCATGCGTTACCCTTCCTTTATTTGGGTTACCCTGGTCCTGTTCTCCGTGCCTTGTCATTGTGGATTTATCATTTGGATTTTCCTTGGACCCTGTTACATTATCCCCCTTGCGAGAAGTATTTTGGTTTGTTTTCATGGTCTGATTTATATCATGTTTTCCCCATTGTGGGTTTTTGCGTTTCCTTTTTATAATAAATCTTTGTTAACCCTTTACTGCCTGCACTTGGGTTCTACCTGTGAAATCGCGACAGGGCGTATTGTCAATGCCAGTATATTGTGACACCCCGGTGCATAAATGGATACATCAATATTTACTTTTGCATTGTATATCTGCTAGGCAGACATTTGATCGTACATGTAAATTTACACATTTGGCCGACACTTTTATCCAAAGCGACTTACATTAAATTATACTATACATTTGTTTCTAATTATGTGCAAACCCTGGGATCGAACCCATGACCTTGCCATTGTCAGCGCCACGGTCTAACCACTGAGCTACAGGAAAGCTGTGTAAGTATTATGTACCAATTGGTATGATATTAGGTAATTGGACGAATAAAAATGTTTTCCCACAAAATTGAACAATTGAACAACTCTCTGTGACCAGAAAGGAACACAAAGCACTCAGCGCAGAGTGTAGAATAAAAACACTTAAATATTTATCTACCAGAAATTGAGTCGCCAGCGTGTGTGCAGAAACACCCTGTAATTATACAAATCCATCTATTCTTCTTTTTTTAATCTCCTTTAAACCACAACAGTGACGCAAAACAGGCTGTTGGCGTTCCCCTAACGATCTGATGTCACATTGTTCACGCCTGCCCATGACCGCTCACAGACTCCACCTTATGAACGCCTAGTTCCACCTTCCGCCAGAGAAACATTGTCAGCCCTTTTCAGGCAAGACCAGATGGACAAAAAAGACGACAATTTCATGCAAAACTGCATGCAACAGCTTAATTTATAAGTCCTTATTATAAGCTTTCTCTTACAGAGACAGTTCTTCTTTCATTTTTGTACACTTGCTCAATTTTTTAGCAAAAAAGTTACAGATTTGTTCTGTGTTTTCATGTCTTGTATGATAACTACCTGTTATTCAGCTGAACCATATGTTATATTATGCATTTTAGAGGGATTGGTGCAGGCGTTTTTACCCACACGTTCCTAAGACTGAGCTCTGACTTGCAAAGTTTTTTTTCTGCACTCCTTTTTTCTGCAAACCTTCATACTTTATTCCTGCACATTTTTCAAGCATTAAACAATGCTCATTTCAAACAGTCATAAAACGTGATGGTAATTTGCAGGTTTGTGATGGATGGGGCCATTTCCTACCCTGCACTCCTTATGTAACCCACCCCGTTCAGAACGGAGGCGGCAGAGTTCTGGCTCTCCTTAATTGCCACCTAGTTCCTGTTTGTGCACAGCAGCTTCTGTTTTTTTTAAACCTCAACCAGAGGCTACATTTGTAAATGCCAGCCAAATAACACAGGTAGCTGTCTGTCGGAGCTAGACGGACGTTCTGGCACATTCAGTACGCTTGGCTGATGATAATGTGGCTGGTTCACAAGCATTTCAGACTCGTTCTACAGACTCATCATCAGCTGTTGTTTCTGCAGAGTTTCCAAGGGCCCGTGATCAAAGGAAACTAGGATGTGGTTGGAGTTCTACACAGTATTGCACAGTAATCGCATAGACAGCTTACCTTTCTCGCACGCTGGGGATGTGACATCCCATTGGCACCAAGAGAGAAATTTGTAAGACTCTTGGACCTCCAAATTGGAGTCGGGCATTTTTAAGCTTTTCAACCTTCGTTTCAATCCAAGTCGTCCTGCGGTCCTTTTCTGCATGCAAGACTTGCTAGTGTTGGGCAGTGTGATGGAATGTTAATGGTGTGCGACGCTTCGAATGTATCAACCAGTTGAGATTCTGCTGAGATTGTTTAAGATTAGGCCGTGTTCAGACTTGACTTCTTTTTTGAAGCTGTTAGCGTCTGTTTTACATTATAATCAATGGAATAAACCGTGTTTTCAAAAAACGTCCTGAGCTCTTTTTAACGCCTGCGCAACTGTTTAAGTTGAAAAAAGTTAAACTTTCCTGAATAAAACGCCCTACGTCAAACTCTTTTTCCCAGCTAACCAATGACAAGCGAGTAGTGTGTCGTTTCCATAACAACATATGAGGGAGTTAATTGGTCGAGCAGGATCAAGCTAAAAAAAAAAAAACGGCAGCCGAAACGCCGGTTGGTTCATAGTTTTGTATAAATGTAAGTTGAACTTTCACTCTCGAAAACTTTTGATTGCATTTCTATCGAGAAATGAGTATTATATTGTGTGATCAGTTATTGCAAATACGCTCTCTGCTTATACTGGGCTGCCTTTTTGAAGTCATGGCGTTCACCTGCTATTTGTTACCAAACGCGGCCAGCGTCTACTTGTTCTTGTCAAAAAAGACATCAAGTGTGTTCATGGCCTTAGGATACACAAAATTTTGATGTAAAAGAAGGGTATGTGTAGTGAAAGATGCTTCTTCAGAGATTCAATGTTGGGGACTGGACCATGTGTTTGTTCGACCAATGGCAGAAAGGGACTGGTTTGTTAAAACCTTTAAAAAAATCTTAAACCAGCAGCAAGTTCAGGAGAAGGATATTTTTATCCAGGCAGCAGTTGAAGACATGATCTTTCGATAATTAGACTGTGGAAATGAGCAGGGACATCATTTCTTCATGCGCTGATTGATGAATTTCAGACGATTGTAGTTTAAGGAACCATTGAGCAGCAAGAAAAAATATTAGAGAAATTTTTTTTTTGCTGTAAAAGTCTGGGGTACACTTTATCCATCCACTTACTGCTAGAATCATATTAGAAACTGCCATAGACAAGAGAACTGTGGTGAAAAAAACTCAAGTATTCATTAATTTAAGTACCCCTGTTTTGTCTTCTATTGCTTTGATTGTAGGAATTATACAACATCCGCTGCAGAGATTAGAGCATTTCAGTCGAACACAACGCCTCAAATGCACTTTGAATAGAGCTAATGTAATGTAAATCTGTAGGTTGGAGTTGGAATAGGTGTTCATTACTAAAGATGCAATTAACACCTAAACCAAAGCAGTGAGTCACTGTGTAGTGTACGCTGCAGTCACGATGGAGGACTTTGGCCCTTTATTACAGAAAAAAGATTTTTTAGATTATTTTGCATGTCATTTTTTGTGAAAGGTTTATAAAGAGTGTTTGTTGCAGCACTACAATGTTTCTCATTGGAAAAAAATAGCTTGACCCATACTGGAATCTGAACTTCACGTGTAGGTATTCTATGTGGACATATAGTATGTGCAAATTTCTAATTTGGCTACTTTTTGTACAAGTATGTGACTTTATCATTGTAAAGGATTTAAAGATTTATTATATTTATGTGTTAACATAGATTTTATATATTACATTTCATCATTGTAACAGTGCTACATTTTTTTATTGTATTTATAAAAAGTATACGGTAAGAAAAGTGATTCTGGCACTTTAAAGAAGAATTTAATATCCATTTTACGAGATGGCTAATTTCGGCTAATTTGAATGAATTCGTACAATATCATTCGTACATTTAAGTACGATTTGCTTTCGTGCCAGTGACATTTGGTTAAGGGGCGGGTTTAAGGATGGGCCATCAACTGTATGCTTTTGTACGTTTCAATTTACGAATTCATACAAATTAGCCACCTTGGTAAATACTTATAAATTCCTTTGAGATCAGATTGGAAGTAAAGAGGTTGGATTTATACTCATATAAAAGATGTGAGGTTGGATTTATTAATTCAACAAGCACGAACCAAAGAACAACAGCAAAAAAGCAGCAGGTGAATAACAACCATAACTGCCAAGCATACACTGGAAACACTGGGGTAACGTTACACATTTCAGGGTAACAATAACTAACACATTAGGATGAGTAACAGTGAAAGAACTACAAGGATCATGGACATGACTACAACAGGAAGTGATAAAATTCAAAATAAAAGACATTTATGGGTACAGTTTTCTAGGAGTGTACACAGTCTATGTCCTGTTAGTTTTAATGTATGATAGCTGTCAGTGGGGTTGTACCCCTAACGGTTGCCTTTTTTTACCTCTACAGGCTCAAAACATAAAATGTGGTACCCTTTTGGGTAGACAGTTGTGCCATAAAGACATTTTGTATACCTTCAAAGATGCAGTTATGTTTTGTTCACCTAGGGACAAAATGATAACTTTACAGTATCTGACAGTATACCCGGACACTCTTCCTCGTCTATTGATCACATAGACAGTAAGTGTCATGAAGTAACGAATTTAACAGTAAAAAAATTTCTTGCCAAGTTTGACGGAGAGGAAAACTAGTGCTTAGGCCCATTAAGCATATTATTCAACATAATATGCAAAGCCAAGTTTTAACTATTAATAAACTCTTCACAATACACGACTCGAGAGCCAGTAATAATTTAGACTCACTTGAGTGTATTCAAATGACTTAAAAAGTGGTTATTTGAATAATAACGATACTCACAGCCCATAGCCAACCTGGATGCGAAGAGTCTCATGATTATTTCCTTTAAACAATTTCAACCCAGAACCCTGAGGATGTTGCTATCCCGCATATCTGCATCTTTTTGGTAATTGCGGATATCCTATTTCCGTCAACCCCCCAAAAAATTAAGTTTGACTATTGCAGCTCCGCTCATATTTTCACAGCTCGCCCCTGGGGGGGTGACTTATGCTAATGCCATCTCTACATCGACAGTGTTGCCTTTGAGAGGATAAATCCTGTTTGCTTCACCACGCTGTCAGAATCTGAGTATGCGCATCCTCCAGGCCTTTGGCTTATTATAATCCACTTAAAGGAAATTTACTCATTTGGGGAATCAGAATAAATTTGAGCTCTGCTATCTTCGGTAATTAAAGGATTGTTTTGGGATTCTTTGGATGGGTTATCTGCTGTGGTTTGAGCGCTTGATGCCCAAATCACATTTTAGGTGAACAAGCATCTCGTCCTGTGGCGGCACTTGGTAATGACCGTAATGTAAACGACTTAATTGAAAGCGGGAGAAGTAACTTAAGCACAACACACGATTTAGCTTGCGTAATGTGATTCTGTTAAGAGTTAAACAGTGTATTGAGCTGTAAATGATGTAAGGACTCGATTTTGTCCAACGGGATTTTATTGGTGCATGAAACGTAGGAGGGAGTGATCTCATGTTTTGGGGATGAGGCTTTGATTTTTTTCCCCATCTCAAACTCATCCGAACGATGATATAAGAAACGAGTTAACTTATAAAAAGTCAAAAATCATGAACTGATACGGACTGCCACATGGACAACCGCCCGCTGGCTAAGTAAAGGGCTGACTGACGTCATTCAGCGGAAACGGACGCTTATGTAGGTGGAACCCTCCTGATTAGCCAACCACGTGACCGCGAGAGAGGGGAACCAATCAGGAAACTGAAGACGGAACCTATGAACTGAATAGGTTAAACAAAACAGTAGAGACAAAGAAGAAACAGTGGAGCCAAACAATACATAATACACAAGTGGAACATGACAAGCTCATAACAGCTTATAACATCATTATAACAGTGTGATATTATTTCATTTTAAACCAAAAAAGTAACTTTACTGAAGTTAACCAATACAACATTTGTTTTTAAGATTCATGGTTTTTGGATTTTAGGATTATCAAGTTTCAATACGGTGTCAAAACAATGATTTTAGGATTTTAGAAAATGTCAGATATTGATTCTTTTATATATACTCCTTATAGTACTTTTTAGCAACTGTAAAATAGTACGACTGTAAATTAATTTTCCTTGTTTCTTGTGTCTTTTGTTCTGTGATGCTATTCATGGATTTTTTGTTATTCTTTAAGGATCTAGAATCTGTCATGATTCCGCTATCATGTCATGTTTATTCTTATTCTTGCAGCGGAGTCATGACTAAGTCTAGGGTTTTGTGTGAGAAGGACATGGCATGGCTTAGATATTGGCTGTCATGCTCCTTCTCGTGTCTCGTCTATGGCCCCGCCCCTCTCGTCTCCTCGTTAGCTTCCCTTGAGTGTTTTATTACCCACACCTGCCTATTGTTAATTATCCTTTGTTCGTCTCCCTATTTAATGCCCTTGTATTCTCTGTCCTGTGCTCGTTTGTTCTTGTACATAGTTGTAACTTTGCTCGTCTGAACTGCTGTACCCAGGATTTATTCCATACGCTGTGTCCCAGCGTTTCTGCTCCAGCACTCTGTTCCTGAGAGTTTTTGTTACAGTTTGTTACCCTACGTGAGTTTTTCGTTCCTGTTTTGGCTGTCTTTGTTAATCCCCTGTATTTTACCCCATTGTGGGTTTTGTTTTGTGTTTTATAAAGATATTTTGTTACCCCGTACGGCTGCCTGCATTTGGGTTCTTCTCTATCACCACACGTTTCGTGACAGAATCGGTGCAGGTTTTTATAGTTTATAGTCATTGTAAACTGATTCATTCTGGGTAGACCAGACATTTTAACTGGCAGCGTATCCTATAGGGGAGAGGGGAAACTTCAACTTGTGATTAAATTTTATTTTGTTATAAAAGTGGTAAATAGGCTGGATAAATAGATTTGTTTATTCCTTGATTCTTTTAATATTTTACAGCATAATTGATCAAAATTAGTTTTAAATGTAAACAAAACTAAGTATATAATTTTTACTCGTAGTCTGTCTACCTCTTTCTACCTCTGATGGTTTGCATATCAAAAGAGTACCCGCCTATAAATATCTAGCATTATGGCTTGACGAGAAGCTGACTTTTGATGCTCATATATAGATTACTTGGTGAATACAAACCAATGTATGTAGGTATTCTCTTTCAACAAAAAATGTCTCCTTTGGAGTTAGATAGCAAATTATACGTTTGTATTAGAATGTTATCACCCATTCTGGATTGTGGTGATATTATCTTTATGCATGCATCCTTATATTTATTAAAAAACTTGCATGGTATTTATCATGCTATGTTGCAATTTATTTAAATACCAGCTCAGATACAACAGTGTTGGATGGTCGTCTTTATAAAAAATAAAATCCAACAAATGTGATGGGCCACTGCAAAAATATCCAGTTGACAATTCAAGTGATTAAGTATTTACTAATAATAAGTATTTAATATTTACTTAATGCTTGTACCTTTATTCTCTATTAAATAATAATATGTCAGTTTAATCAAAGAAGAAAAAAAATATGCCTACAATGAACTTTGATTATGTATCTGTCCAATCAGAATATAATATGTAATTCCCCCCCAGTCAAACCAGGACGGGGCCTGGTTAGCAATGTTAACATGGTTTGGGATTCATTCTTTCATTTATTGATTTATTATATATATATATTCTTAAAGAATGACTGGAACAAATCTGTTTAAAAAGTTCCCTTTGTGTTTGAAGTTTATAAAGTTTACAGTAATGTTGCCAAGTTAACTGAATATTTTCATTTTATGGAGTTAACAGAGCAGTCAGATAATTTAGAAAAACCCTGATGGATTAGAGTCTGTGGGTGTATTGAGTAATGTATTGTCTTTGGTAGTAGAAGAGAATAATGTCAACACAGAGTTAGATTTTGTGTTTTATTTTGTTTGGTTATTAAAAATCTCAGTTTATCTTCGACATCAACTAGCACTTCAATATAGAAGGTAAAAATACAGTGGAGAGTGGACATTCTTATTTTTAATAACCGGTGCTGTGGGGGATTGTACAATACTTTGCATTGATCCATTTAATAAGTGACTCCACAAAACTGTTATTTTTGTGTCCACATCAAATGCTTTTTCTGTGTCGAGTGATACAGACGTTGTTGTTGTTGTTCTGCAGATATTCATAATGTGTTGTGTTCTTGAATGATTGTTGTTTTTAATATACCTGTTTGGTCTAGAGGACTGAGATGTGAGGTAACTGATTCTGAAGGCTTTGCTGAATATTTATAGGTCTGTTAATCACAGAGAATTTGGGAATATACGTGAGAATGATATTACCGCCGTTTGTTATAACAAGAGTCAATCAATTAAAACGTCAATGGAATTGAATCTGTCCAAGTCATCTCCAGAACCAAATGAAATAATCAACTTGAATGCATTAAAACATCTTAACACTATTAAAATACCGTTTTAACTTTCACAGCCCTTTTTAGAACGTTCATGGCCTTTCGGCATCTCTCTGGTTTATCTCGTCCTCGCATTTCAGTATTACCTCAGATGTGTTCTGCCTAGGCAAACTGCGTTTATCAGCTCGACAAGCTAAGCGATCTCTTCAAGGATATATTTGTCCCATCTCTAGGCGCTCAACGTTCCCCTACTTTTCCGGCATAACCAAACTTTCAAAAATGCAAGTGCTCCTTCAACCTTGCCTCAAGTTACTCATCATCTGAAACGGGCCGGTCCTTTGAAAGAAGCAGGTATGAGTATACAGTGGCAGCATGCAAGCTCGTATTTATTTGCTTGGGGTGCCAGACGCAGGCGGTACAAGATGCATGATTCTACGCTTAAGCTAAGCTAGAAGTCTCTTGAGAACGGGCTGTCTGACAAGCAGAGGTGTGAGGCTGAAAATGGAACACAAATGGCAGCTCTCGCACGCTTCGTGTCTGAGAGCCGCAGAAGCAAGTCGCTCGAACCAGAGTGCGAATTGCATCGCAAACTCCTGAGAAATCTTCAAAAATAGTGTCTTGTGGATTCGGCTATGGCGAGAGTGTAATTTTAGAATAAAAGGCCACAAGTTGATAACGCATGTGAGACGATCTACCCCATTCATGCGATATCCGCGGCGTCTCTCAGTGGAGGCTTATCTAAATCCACGCTTTAGAAGGAAGCCTCAGATAAGGTGTCACGATTTCAACTAATAGGCTTCGTGTTAAGAAACTGAACCATGATAATCGAGTCATGTCTCTTTGTTCGTGCACGTAAGCGGTGGAACACAACTCTGACAGTGAAACAGGGTCTGGCCTGCATGAAGTGAGCAATGTGTTCGCAGTCAAGGGTTTCCCTTTTTGGTTTATTTATAAGCACAGAAGAGACAGGAAGTGAAGTCACTTGGATGGGAGTTCAATTTTGTAGTTTTTTCAATAATGAACCACCTGATTATCAAACGATTATTATAATAATTACTACTTTTATATGGAAAACTTTGTATTGGTTTGACTGACATGGTTTGACAAAACATTGATTCATATGTTTTGTAGTAATTGTGTAACCAAGGTTTTGGTGTATTGTTTATTGATCATACTAATCTGAATGGTGACTTTAAAACGTATTCACACGCAAGGTCTTATGGGTATCCCTCATGGCATTTTCTACTAGTGTTAAGAACTAAAAAATATGTAATATGGATTTTATTTTAATTAAACTTGATGTTTTTTAAAGCGGGCGTAACACACAGGGTTTCTGCCAGTCTCAAATTAATCTTGAGTACCTATAGAGTTGTATTCTTCATATCATCTAAGAGTATTTAGTTTGATCAGATTTATTAAAGATAGATACAGCTTTACAATTGTTTCCGAAAATATACGGCGGTAGGCCGATCTAATGCACATGCACACCCATTGTCATCAAAGCACAGAAATCAGTTTCACTCACTGCATTCGGTTCATGTCCGGCATCTTTAAGCGCTGGGAAGGCTCCAAATATCAGTTTCAAACGATCTCAAAATCCAGCGTAATATCCACAGTTTATACAACATTCATCACCCAATGCAGTGAACAAACAAACACCTGAACTTCACGAACGTATGTTCTGTCTCTCCTGCATACCAGTGAAAGTGACGTTGCGCATGCCCGATTTTAACTTCCGGTCTGTTTTTGGTTATAATATAACAATTTATTTTAGATTTAATATTAATGAATATAACAATTCTATTGCATATTAATTTTATTAAATAAAATAACCTTTAAAGGGGGGGCACGGTGGCTTAGTGGTTAGCACGTTCGCCTCACACCTCCAGGGTTGGGGGTTCGATTCCCGCTTCCGACTTGTGTGTGTGGAGTTTGCATGTTCTCCCCGTGCCTCGGGGGTTTCCTTCGGGTACTCCGGTTTCCTCCCCTGGTCCAAAGACATGCATGGTAGGTTGATTGGCCTCTCTGGAAAAAATTGTCCGTAGGGCGTGAGTGTGTGAGTGCGTGAGTGAATGAGTGAGTGTGTGTGCCCTGCGATGGGTTTGCATTCCATCCAGGGTGTATCCTGCCTTCATGCCCGATGACTCCTGAGATAGACGCAGGCTCCCCGTGACCCGAGGTAGTTCGGATAAGCGGTAGAAAATGGAATGGAATGGAAAATAACATTTACATTTAGTCATTTAGAAGACACTTTTATCCAAAGTGACTTACAAGTGGGGTAAGCAATGGAAGCAATTGGGACAGCATAAGTACAACAAAAGCATGAAATAAAAAAAGAAGACTGGTCCCATATAACCTAACACTGATCATATAACCTAACTGATCAGTCAGATGTTGACAGAAGAGATGTGTTTTCAGACGTTTCTTAAAGATGGCTACAGAATCTGCAGATCTAAACTTTAATCATTTCGTTCTTTTAATTAAAACTAAATCAAACTAGTTATTGTTTTTTTGCGAAGGTCTACTGGATGTTAAGTTTGGCCAAATAATGTTTATGTTGTTGCCACTGAAACCATCTAGTAACCATGTTTTTTATTTATTTCTAGTAATGCCATAGTTTATTTTTATTAAAGTTAATTTATGCTGCGTCTATGATATGTTGATGAAGAATAGCTTGAAAGCTCGGTTACAGAACCGTGCTGAAAATTCGAGCTGAGAACAGTTTGTAATCGTGTCGTGTCAAACCAGGCTCACGTGGACATAACTGTAACCGTTTCAGACTGTGTTTAGAACAATTTGGCGTGATGGTGGAAAAGCCCTCTGTGTCTCGATTCTGTTGCACTTCTAAAAAGCATCATGTCTTTGTTGGGAAGTGCAAGGGTGCATTATCCCTCTCCATTTTATTCCAGACGAAATTACCAAACTAAAAGTAATCGACATTAAACTTATAAGTACTAACTTCCCAATACTTTAATGCCAGGGGAGCACACGCAACAACCAGCAGACCACTTATCTTACCCGCAACTGAGGGTTTTGAATGACATCTTGTGACCTATTAGGAAGTCTAACATAGAAGACTGCAGATTTTTTGTAACCGGGCAATTTTGTCTGTCTCACTTGCGTTGACATGCATCTGTCTGTCAAACAAATAACTCTGACATTTTCACACCATGCCCGAGATCCCCCAGATCAAACATCTATAGCTGCACATGACGCCAACCTGAGACAACAACGTGATCGCTGAATAAATATCACCCCGGTAGACTAAACCGGTATTAAGAACTTAAACCTGATGCATATTTACAAAAAGCTTAACAGGCAGATCTGATGTAATTAATTATATCCGGTTAGGGATGATCTACCTCCCGCAGACCTAACAGGAAGTTTTGTCATAGGCTGCCAAAAGTGCCACTGTATTGTCCTAGCTTTGCAACATAAATCGAAACTTCCTTTGAAGATCGCAGAATAGTAATTGTGGACAAGCGGTGAAAGCGAATGAGCAAATGATTAAATGCAGACATCTTTCACTCTGCAGCAATTTGCGTTCACTTCTCTTTCCAGCGAGTGTTTTAAATGAAGGTCAAGCGAGGGGTTAATTAGTATTGTCTAAATGTAATCTATCAGCGTCCAGTGAGTCTCCAGATTTGACAGCTCCATTATGGAGGCAAATACACATAACTGTGTGCTTCGTTTCGCAGAGATAAAGACGATTTCAACCGGTAAACAAAAAGCTTCAGCATTCAGAGTTCTAAAAATTCCAAGATTTTAATTTCATGGATTTCAGGGCTGTTGGGGTTACTTTGAAACAGTAGTTAAGCTTTGCTAAGTTTTTTTTTTGGGTGGCCGTCCTGCCTACATGCAATGAATGGGTATGGGACAGCTCTAATCTATTTGAATAAGAAAAGACAAACATCACCAAAACTTTCTAGGTACAATTTTACGTTTTTAGTTTTAATTGTTGCTTGTTTCCCACAAATCACAGTTCGTGGTATGAATTGACTAAGACCACCCATATGTACAAGCAAGTTAGGGGGCCGTACCTGTCAGTTATTGCTTTGGAACGTGATGTTCCAAATATGGTAAGAGGTGTAACATTTCCGTCACACGCTTGCAGTATTCGACCAATCACTACGCACTGGTTAACTGGCCAATCATAGCACACCTCGCTTTTCAGAGCGATGAGCATTTTTTTGATATACGCGTTGCAGAGAGGCGGGGCAAAGCGGAGATACAAACGTGCAAAATATTTTTTTTTACCTTAAATCATGTATAAACATTGCAAACGATAATGTTCGATTTAGCCGTGTCACATGACTCCTTTAAATATGAATTAAACTAATCTTTTTTAGGGTGGTCTATCCAATGCAAATGAAACTAACATTTCAAAAACATGATTGCCATCTTAAATTAAGGTTGGGATTTTCCTACAACTTCATATTCAGCATTCATTAGTTATATTTTTGGGCTTTCATGCCTTTATTTTGACAGGAGAGTAAAGATTTTGACAGGAAATAGAGGGATCAGACCTTAAGCTGGGATTCAAATCAACTTTGAGTTGGTTTATGGCCAGTGCCAAATCCCTGGTAGGTGCAGGCCAGTCGTGTAACATCTGTATGTAGCAGTGATGAAATCTCAAGACTGCAAGACTTTCTCTCACCGTCATTCTTCACTTTTCAGACAGGACTCATGAGACGTCTGATGACCGCAGATGCTTTCAGAATAACGCAGCCATGAAATAGCAAAATTACAGACAGTCAAATTGCGCCGTTTGAAATGCCACAATCATGTGTCGCAATTGCTTTAAACTCTCTTTGTGTTCTTGAACTTTTGACGCTATTTCAAAAACGTAGTAGTCAAATAAGCCTGATATTTTAGACCAGGACTCCTGTGGGTCGTATTTTAATCTTCAAATATATCAGACTGATTTTGGTGGTACATTTACTTAAATGCACACTTATTTTAGTTATTCACATTAGTGTTATCAGTTTATCAGCTCAGTGACACAGGGACTTAATGTGGATGATGAAAATTGAACCTTTAAGTAGACTACACAGAAATTAACTGCATGATATTGTTTTATTTAATAAACCAATGTGTCTTGTTTGTTCAGAATCTGTAGTGGTCATAAAATGTAAGGTACCATTACACCTACGTACAGCCACAGAAATAAATCAAGAGACCATTTGATTTTCATTTTATCAGCATTGTGGCCATTCCAGTCCAAGTCAAACCTATAAATCACCTATAAATGGTAAATTCTGAAAAACTAAAAATACTTTTTAAATTGTCTATTTTTTGCAGCTGTATATTGATGTCTATTTCTACACACGGTATTTGATCGAAGTTAAAAACATCTCTTTTATAAACATTATTCAACCAAGATCCTTCTTTGTTGACCAATGCACAGATGTCAGAGAATTTCACTGGCTCTGTTTTACTTCAAACACTTTCAGAACAATGAAAAGGATTATTTTTTAGCACTATGGTTTTAAGGATTTTTTTTTTAATTATGTACATGTCAGTTCTCTTATATCTGTAAAGAATACAGCCTTAAGCCGATCTTTTTAATGTTCATCCTTTGTTTTATCTTTGTGAAAGCAGTAGCCGTCAAATTAAATTATTTTCAATGTGTTTGATTTATTGCCGCAAACTCATGTTCACTTCAAGCGACCTTAATACATAATAATTAAATATCTACTATTATCGTAATGTTAATTAACACACTAGTACTTTTTATTTCGTTTTTCAACTGAATGTTAGACTTTCAATATAAGTGATTTGATAATTAAACTGAAATGTTTTGGCCCGCTATTTTTTATTTGGAGTATCAGGCCCTCAAACTAATTTAGTTAGACCCTTTTAGCCTTTGTATTGCCTAATCACACATCATGCTTTCATGAATCGAAAGTTAACCACGTTTATGGGTTTCTAACTCAATGTCATTTACATGAAATTGCAAACTAGTATTCATTTTTTTTTTAATAGTGTTGCATGAAGAAATTGTTTACTGCAGTGCTGATGAAGGTTATTTGCTTCTCCCCGTCAGTGATATTACATTATTTTATAAAAAACATCAGATTTGATTTCCCTAGTGCCCGCTTTACAGACATTTTCGGTCTCTTTTGTGGATCTGTAATATTGTATTGATCTCAAAAAACATGCGTTAAATTGAGTTCCACAGCCATCGTTTCAAGGAAATCTTAAACTCAAACACTGAAGGCTAAGTGTGAAAAGAGGCATTTGAAACCACCCAAACTCTTGATACATAGACATGAATGAAATGTTCCCGACCTGGCCTTGAGGGTAGAGTTTAAACAGTTGACCAATGTCTTGTTTTTAAAGCGAGACCATGAGCCATTCAATATACTACCAGATGAATTGACAAAACATAGAAGTGTCAAACGGGCATGATATTCACGTGGAAATGACACTCGCGGCTTTAGGTATGCGTATGTGAAAACATGTCTTTACATGTGATATGGTAACAATCAATGCAAAAAGATTTATTTAGACTACATTTAAAATTTACTTAAAATTATTTTAATAGTTTGTAGTTTATGTGCTTTGCCCATAAAGATAATCCTTTGAATGCCTGAATTTCGACTTCAAAGGAATGTTGTGAAGTTCTTTTAGAAGATCTTTGAAGTTGTCAGATACCACAGAAAACAGTTTTGACTCATAAAAGCGAACAAATGCATTACTATTATTACATTTTTTTTAAATCTTTTATATTATTTTCCCTGGGTGAATGAACTTCTGTTTTAGCATTACTGGTTTGGATAACTTTTTTTCAACATTTCATATTTTACTTCCTGTACTCACATTTTGGTTAACCTGAATGCTCCTACATTATTTAGTCAAACATCAACTAATTTCCAACACCAGCATCAAATTTAAATCAAAACGCTCCTTTGAAGTGATGGTTCACCCCAAAATAATAATCCTGTTGTTCATTCACCCTCATGTCATTCAAAATCTCCATGTGACTCTTTTTTTCTGTGGAAAACAAAATAAGATATTTTGAGACACCTCACGGTCGACTGCCGGTCTTTTACTTCCGTGTTATTGTTTTTTTATTTTGATCACATTTTGTTAAATGTTTGCTGGTTCCCGCCTCCTTCCTTCCCTACTTTGAACTATGCTACAGTAATAAAAGATATTCACATTATATTTTTACTTTTCACTTAATCATCATATGTAACTAAAGCAAACAACAGCCAGTCTAAAGGGCAATTCACATTTTGCACAAATAGGGAGCGACGCGGTCGTGTCTGCGGCGTTCACATTTTTCCTAGTCGCTTCGGTGACGCATCGAGTTGAAAATAGTCCCGCATTTAGGTTTTAATGTGCTAAATCTTTAATATAACACTTCCCCAAAATCACACAGAACCCCCTTTACTCAGTCACAAATAACACCCACACGTTCCATGTCAACACATCCGTGACATTTGTATTTACAAGCCTCCTATCCGTTGTTGCAGGCCCAAAAGTGTCAGTGCCTGATTTGCCAGCCAGCAAGTGGCATTTGTATTTGGGCCTGGTTCTCGGCTGCCGTGCTGTTGTGATGAATGTAGATGAGCTCAGCCTCTGGTTCTCCACCTGACAGCCTGGCCTTTTGGCTGAGGAGAAATCAATCAGACCATCAATCGCCACCACAAGCCATTACCCAACCTGCCTTCTGGCAGGCTTCAAGTCCCTTCTTTCTACCACAACGCCTGATTTGTCTTGTTTCACGTTTAGCGTCTCCACACAGGATGGCTGTGTTTTGCATCGATAGCTTTGGGCAAAACTTATTTTGCGGGTTGCATGTGTTATAAGTCCACCTAGAGGTCTTTGGTTGCTTTAATTGGTCCTGCATCATCCGTGTAGCTTCAGGCTGTGCTTCACCATTAACTTTGCGTTTGGAGGATGGCTGAAACTTTTAGCCTGACAAAATAAACTCTACTTTTTGAGATAGTGAATATATTCTTACATTTTTCGTGTGAACTTTTCATTTCTTATATTTTGGCTTCTGATTGTCAAAAAGCTTTTACATTACAGTTTGTTCTTTCTCCTTCCGTAACAGATCCCTCAGATCAGCTATGCATCCACAGCGCCCGAGCTGAGCGATAATACCCGGTACGACTTCTTCTCTCGGGTTGTGCCGCCTGATTCCTACCAAGCTCAAGCCATGCTGGACATCGTGACCGCCATGGGCTGGAACTACGTCTCCACGTTGGCATCTGAGGGGAATTATGGAGAAAGCGGAGTGGAGGCTTTCGTCCAGATCTCCAGAGAAGTCGGTGAGAACCATTTAAAACATACAATACAAATATGGCAAAAGTGAGAATTCAGTGCTTATGGCAGCAGATTAACTTTTTTGTCGACTGGTGTGATGTCGTTGAGTCGAAGCGGCTATGTTTTTCACCTTGGTAGCATTTTAATTTTCCTGTGCATGTTATATATTATAATCTAGCTTTATGTGAGCATTTTTGACCTTTTCTCTGACTTTTGATATTATAGACTGTTTTTGCTACAGTTTTTTAAGACGTCTCTTTATAATAACCTCTGTTATAATTGGCTAACCTTTTGGCAACCTGTATAGTTCACACGGTGAACCACTAAATTTTAAATAGTAAGTTGACATGTAAAGCCAATTTGATTGTACTTAAAAAAAAAAAAAACGAACAGCTTCGGCACCGATTCACTGTTTGGACAAAAAACCAGTGCAAGTCAAAGGGTGCCGGTTATTTTTAGGAAACTTTAAGAAAGAAAGTCACATGGGTTTGAAATGACAAATGGGTTTTTTGGGTGAACTGTCACTTTAAGGCATCATGTTTTAAAGTTTTCACTAGAGATTGCCCTTGTTAACTCCTGTAAACAAATGCTCTGATGTTTTTGCTTTCATTGAAGTACATAAGATTCTTTCGTCACATTTTTCGGATCATGCAGTGATAACAGTTTTTGCACAAACATGTGAAGTCCGTGCCATCACATGTGCATGATGTCATTAAATTTGAAACAAAAAGGTATTCACGTAGAAAATAAAAGCATTACACTAGTAATTGTATACTTTTAGGACACCACTGTGTAAATGTGGTCACCAATATGTTAATGTGCTTATAATTGTGGCGCCAATAACAGAACAATTACGAAATATGTTTTTGCAGATTTAGTGTAGCAGATAGTCTGGTTGGATTTTGGTGTCGTGATAGTACATCTAACTCTTAAATAGGCAAGGAAAACATGCGTTATTTCCTTCTTATTAGGAATAGACTTCTGATGTTTGATGGAAAACTGTGAAAAAAATCAAGTTGAGGAAGAAAGCATACTGTCCATCATACTGATTTGTGGTACGAAGCTTTTCCGAGCTTGCTGACCAATGTTGCTGTACACAAAACATCACTGTGACTGAATTACATGCTTTGACAGTGAGATGGAAAGGAAATTTGCCGTCTCGACGGAAGAAAGGTCAAGCAGTTCAAATAAATCGGAGTTGCATCTTGCAGGGGTTTTTAGCTTACAACCATGAAAGGAGAGTTGAGCTTAGGTTTTGCAATGCTGAACACTATTCATCATGTTTACAGAGTATGGCAAGCTTCAACTTTGTTTGTTTTTGTTTTTTGTTTAACCATGTTTATTATGTTAAAGGGATAGTTTATCCAAATGAATTCTGTCATCATTTAGTCACAATCAGGTTTTTGCAAACCTGTATAAATGTATTGTGCTCTGCTGAACAGGAAGGAAGATATTTATAAGAATGTCAGTAACCTAACAGATCGCCTCCCCCATTCACTGCCATAGCAGGGTGAGTCGATGGGGTATGAGATCTGTTTAGTTACTGACATTCTTCTAAATTCTACTGACAATTCTTCCTTTGTGTTCAGCAGAACAAATACATTTGTACAGGTTTGCAACAACCTAAGGGTGACTAAATTATGACAGAATTTAAAAGTTCGTATTTTGGCGTTTTGTAAGTAGCACAGATAGGACAACTGATGAAAAGAATTTCAATTACAGGTGAAAAAATTCAAAGAATCTGGATTTAATTGCGAACTAAAAATCTGTCTGCAAACTAACTTAATCTTCTTCTCTGCGTTGGGGACTTGTGCTCATTGTTGTTTACCCATAGTTCACTTCTCCACACATCACATGGGTTTTAATGGCCCATATTTGCCTTCCCACACAACACTGCAGTAATACATAGCATCACCGATAGCACACTTCCACAATTACACACAAGCTTATCTTTAAGAAAAGAGCTAAATGAAAAGAATGGGTTTTGATAGCAGAAGGATGTAATTACAGGAATAGGTCGAGTAATGGAATCCCTGTAAGCATCATAATGGTGTCGCGGTCAACTAGTGCTGCATGATTGATTCATTATTGCAATTTATTGCCCCCGTTGCTCATGTAGACGTTGACGTGCCACATTAATTATGTTGTAATTATGACAATACAATTACAAGATGAGGCACATGCGAGTGATTAAAATCGTTTCTCTGAGATCATCAGATTTGTTTGGTCCCGTGAGTGTGAGCGCTCAGCTGTGAGACAGTGTAGATGTTTTTTTTTCTTTTGATAGTTAAGTAGGTATATGTGAAACTTGTTTTAAACTTGATTTGCCGATGAAAAGCTTGTGAAACAGTATCGTGGTGGTGTCAAGGAACGTACAGTAATATATCATAACTAGGGCTGTCAAAATACAGTATGACGGAATTATCAATAACCGTGATATTTTAAACCATGATTTTTGATATCGTGTTATTACTGAACATTATTATTCAGGTCTTTTTCTAAAGAGCAAAAATGGTTAAAACCTCTCTCTTTACAACACTCATATTTTATATGTGGTTCTTATGAGTACATTACAGTACAGTACAGTACATTACACGTACCTTGTTAGTGTCCCAAACTTTTCTCACTCAAGTTCTCTAAAATTTTACAAACTTTAGAATTACTTTATCTTTCACTGTGGCGATGGATACCGTTGGGTCCAAGCTAATTTGAATAATTAAATTGTAAACTTAATCAGTGATAATACTTGATAATACTTTGATAATACTGTGTTTACAGTACCATGATTCTAAATGATTTTAACAGTATTTCAACTTTAACAATCCTTAAAAGTAGAGCATGATATTTAATGTTTTAATGTGACAGTTTTTATTTCAAATGGATCATATTTCATATTTATTATGTATTAGTTTTACCTGTGTTTTAACATTTGCACAGACTTTTATTTTGAAATTTACGGATAATGTAAAAGGGTGTGTTAAAGGATTGTTTGTGTTATGCTATTTAACACATTATTTGTTATTTTTAATATATTGTGTGTCATTATGTGTTCAGTTTGTGTTGTGACGACGCAAGTTGTGTTACAAATAACACAAAATATGTTGTTCCAGAAATATCACAGAAATAAGTAATTTTGCAATGTTCTTTGTTAAATAAATGAAAGGGTGTTCAACAAAATGTGTGTTTTCCTTAACTAGACACAAAGATGTGCTCAATCATAGACATATTGTGTTATCTTAAACACAACAGTTTTAAGAGTGATGTCAAATAAAACCATTGTTCCGTTATGCTACATGCAAAAACACAAATACAAATATAGTTTTGAAAGTGTTCAAAATATTTTCAACTCCCTTTCTTTACACTCCTGGTCCCAACCCCAGTTATTGTTCATAATTTTAGCTTTTTGCATTTCAGCTTATTGTGTGTGGTCTCAGTATTTTTCATTGTCGGCCTATTGTATAACCATATGTGGTGAAATAGCCTCTGTGCTTCATTTCAAAGCCTAATATTAAATACAACACTAATAACTAATGATGCATTATGTAGATGCAATTTTAAGGTTCTTTTCTCTTCGAAACAGCCAATTACAGAGACAATACATAATACTCATTCATAATAGTCGCATGTGTTCTTTTCCCCTCAAAACCCAAAGATAAAAGTCAACTTGACATCACGCTGAAAAATGCATAATGTATTCCGTGCAAATCATCCTCGGACACGATCTCCGCTCTCCCCCTTTAGAAACGCACCCCTTATCAGTGGTTAAAAACAAATCTGTCTCCAGAACAGTAATAACAGGCAGTTAATTATATCTTGAATAAACAAGCAGTAACCAGATGCTATTAATTTTCATCTCTCGGCCTGATTGGCGCGCAATGAAGCCTTGCAGTGTGGAAAGTGACCCTCTTCATCATATCGAAAGCCCGCTACATTATTACCACGCTGTTTGGAAAGTTCCTCACACCAGCGCTGCAATATAATCTTTATGTAAATGGCGCGTTAGCAACAATAATCATGAAAAATGACGGCAATATACAATTTACTTCTTCAGAAAAAAAGCACTTTTATGGATGTGGAAAACAAACGTTCATTTTTTTCCCCCTGGGAAACAACCACGCGCCCATTTGTGTTGTGCTCGCACTTATGAGTTATTTAAAACGGTACAATCTGTCTCTCTGAAATGTCTCATCAGTCTGAGGAATCTTGTTACATGATTGTGAAAAGCATGTGAAACCGTGTGTGACCAGCTCCTTCTGGTTATGTGTTATACAGTAGATTTAACAGACTGCCTCTGTAGCTGTACAGCGGAGCGCGTGTTTGTAAGAAAACAGACGTTCGCTCGCGCTCTGTTTGTGTTTGTTTGTTCGCATTCGTTTTTTGGAAAACGTCCAAATCTTTGTGACTAGTCTTTTAGCAGGCATTCCTGAGAGGAGGGACGGTTTGCTTGCAGTGGCTTGGGATAAAAGGAACAGTTCACCAAAGAAAAATTCTGTGTAATGAAAAGTGAATGGAGACTGGGGCTGGAATCAAAAGAACAAATCATAAATGTATCATGAAAGGCCTTCAGATGACTCGAGCACTAAGTCTTCTTACGTCAGACGTTGTCTTTTTTGTGTGGAACAGAAGTTATTTACTGACTGTCTTCATCTCTTGTTAGCTGCTGTCAATGTTATTTTAAAGGTGTTGCAATATAATATAGATAACTATTTCTTCAGAGGCGTATAAAGACCTTATATAATGACGCGTTGTGTTTTTATCACCTTAGAATGAACAATTTCTGTCTATATACGTGGAATTCACCATGTTGTTTCTACAGTAGCCCTAAAGGGACAAACTGCTCTTCAGAGTGTGTTCCGCATAATTCGGCAAAGAAGCAAAAACGCGACAACATCTTAGTTTTGTGTCAGACGTAGTCCTTCGAAGGGAAGAGTGGAATGAGCCGTTGGTTGCAATTGACCTATCGGTAAACCCCGCCCCCCTTAGTTACTGTTGCTAACTCCGACAAGCAACCGGACTTCCTAAAGTCTTTCAATGGCAGCTGTCAGTATGAAAACATTTTCCGAAGTTGTTTTGGTACATTTTGGACACACTCTGTCATCGAAGACAATTCAAGTGGGACTTAAGTATAAACAATTTTAAAATAAATATGGTTGATAACAAATTTTATTTGGAAGAGAGGGTTTACAGAGAAGGGAGAAGTCACGATCTCAGATGACAACATCTAGGAGCAACTGTTCATGTACCGCAGGGTAAGATTAGATTAATTTACATTTAACCAGTTTAATATGGAGAGACACTGAACCGTTTATGAGACCGTGGACCGTTTATGACCTACAATGCACGTGCTGTGAGAACAGTTAGCATTTAGGTTTGTACGTTAGCATGGACACACTAACTTAACTAGTTTTAGCCAGAGATACGATACTGAAGCACAAGATGAGATAAACGAACTGCAGATGAAAACTATAACTTACCGAACTGGTATGACGACCAGAAAACGAACGTTTTTGTCTTCACTGGGATTGGAGTTGAATCGGGCTACTGCGCCAACAATTCGCTCTTTTCGTGTGTGTTTAGGATATAAAACAAATTCCAGTCCTCATGCATTTAGGATACCTAGAATTAGTGTACACCAGGCACATCGTTTGAACCCTTTTTTTTGGTTGTTGCATAAAACACCAGAAAACCGACAAGATCTTCGGATCTTACAATGTTTCTATAGGGTGCTGAGACCTTAAGTTGTCCGAGTTCCTCATATTCAACTGCCATTGGCTCATCTGCGTTCGAGGGGAGGGGCTTACCCATTCCAAACCACTAGATGCCTCAAAATTACCTACACTGGACCTTTAAGTGAGAAACCAGTTTGATTTGTGAATGAATGATTCAAATAGCTCTAAATGTTTTCATTCAAAGGATCCGACTTAAACATATCGTTACACTAGTTTATTTTTTTATTTTTATTTTTTGTTGTAATGTCAGTTAAATTGTTAGCAAAATTGTCATTTTATTATTATTATAGTTTTTTTAGTGTTGCAATATAAGATTCATTTATTTTAAATTTTTGTTGTTTTGTTTAGTTTAAGCTTTTTCAATCATTTTTTTACCACTTTATATTTTCATTTCTATAAGCAGAAACATTGTCAGTTTTAATTTTGTAGTAAACTAAAACATTGATATTTTCTTACTGAGCAAGCGAGGAAGAGAGGATTTCAAGACACGTCTGCAGAAAAATTAAGAGATCACTCCAGTTTTGCCTTTAAAATGCATCCCAGCTCTTCATTTTTTCCTCATTTGTATTCTACAAAAAAAAACCTCATCGCATATTTTTCATCTTCACTAGCACTGAATACGATTTGCCCAAATAGGACATGTTTCTATTTTTGGCTTACTAAAAGTCATAACAGCAATACAGGAATACTTTGCAAAGACCGTCAAAAGAGGTTGACACAGATGCATGTATTTGTTTACATTTACGGTATAGCTATTATCTTAAAATACATCTCAAACCCCTGACCTTGATGCTTCTAGCACAACACTCTCTTACCCATTAAACTATAAGCGCTCTACTTACTCAACAACAGCACAACAACTTTGCAATCTATCTTGGAGTATAGTGCTCGCTCAGTCATCATTGCACAACCCAATTCACCTCAAATGATCCAAAATTTCAGTCAGATGAAGTTAAGTCTAAAAAAAATGGGATTTTAAGGCACAAACTCAGTTCCACTCTCTTTCGCAACGCATATCTCCCACAGCGCTGCCGAGCCTGCGGCTGCAAGCTACTGTTCCCATTAAGCTCTGTGGGCCGTCCCATGATGATCAAAAGTAACATGGCTGGATGTCTTTCTTTCTCTTTGCTGAGTTTGCTGTTGTGAAATTCCCGTCTAGTAATCAATTACTCACACCTGCAGCATCACCACAGGTAACTGAGACTGGAGTCTGTTCTTCGAATCCCCCCCACAGATTCTGAGCAGACATTTTTTCCCTCATGTTAAAGATGCTTAATGAGCCCATCACAGCGGCGGGGAGTCCGGCTTCTCTTCGAGAAAACGCATATCCCTGACATTATGTCGACTATCTCTACACGTCAGCTTTAGTGGTGGAAATCTTCGTCCGGGATGCTAAGCCGCTGACCTCACTGCTTAGCATAAACCGTCGTGGATTAAGACGAATTTACATAAAGCGAGATGAAATTCTGCCCTGAGAAGCACCTCAGATGAGGCTATATAGTCACAGCTAAGGATGATGTAGTGGAATGAATGATTTCTGGTGATGTAATTACTTTCTTGCATTTCAAACCCTTATCTTCACCTTTTGAAGGTTTGGGGTAGATTTAGTCATTAAAACTGCACCTGCTCTGCCTGTTTCTCATAAAACAGATTGATGAGACAACCAGTGCCATCTGCCAACACCAATGAACTTCTTGGAAGCAAAGAGTGCCAGAAAATCTGCATTTGAACCCCTTGCCCAGCCGTATAGGACAGTCCATCTGTGCCATTGGTTAAAGAAAGAGATTCGAACCTACATCTTATAAGTGAGCACCAAGCCTCAATGTGTCCACTATGCCACGGCTCAGTGTTTCATCTTGGGGTTATAGTTCACCCAAATATGAAAATTCTGTCATCATTTGCTCAACCTCAAGATGTTCCATTTATTTGTTCTGTTGAACACAAAGAACCTGAAGAACATGGAACAAATCAAAGAGTTCTGGGGCACCATTGACTACCATAGTGGTTTTTCCCCTACTATGGAAGACAATAGCGCCCCAGATCGGTTTGCTTTCAAACATTCTTCCAATATATGTGACCCTGGATCACCAGTCTTAAGTAGAACGGGAACATTTTTAGTAAAAGCCAAAAATATATCGTAATTTTGTGAATGGATGGCCTGCTACAGTGCCTCAGATTAACAACTTCAAAGGCAATTTTCTCAATATTTCAATTTTTTGGCACCCTCAGTGTTAAACGGTTGTATCTCCGCCAGACATTGTCCTATTCTAACTCATACATCAATAGAAAGCTCGTTTATTTAACTTTCGGATGATGCAAGCATCTCAATTTAAAAAAATTGACCCATAAGACTGGTTTGTCGTCCGGGGTCACAAACCTGCCACACAGGTTTGGAACAACTCAAGGGTGAGTCATTGATGATAGAATTTTCCTTTTAGGATGAACTGTTCATTTAAAAATGGAAAGATTTAGAAGTCTGGAACTTTCTAAAGTAACTGTCAAGCACCCTGACCTTGACTGCTGGATTTGATCGAATCAATAGTATGGATTGTACATATTCCGAGCGTCAGATGGCACACGTCAGTGTAACAAATTTAAGATCTCAAAATTGCTGCTCATATCTGGGGAGCTTCAACTAAAAGAGTTTCACGCTATGTTCTTTTGAATGATTTATTTGTATCGATCCGTAAACTCAGGGGGAGACCTAATGAGATTGCATGTCAATACAAGAGTGTTTTGTCATTCATCTTGTTGTGTATTTGCCACATGGAGCCTTTGAGAAATATAATCAAGTGTAACAAAGTGCACGCATACGGTCACTGAATATTCACCATTAAATATGAATCTGAACTTTCTTTTTTTACTTATGAGTTGATGGCTGTGCACAGTTTCTGATGCTTTGGAATCAAATCAAAATGAATCATAATGAATGTTTCTCCTACAAGTACGTAAGTGCTTGACTGTCCCTCTAGATCCAAAAATTCACATTTAACTAACAAAAAAAGCAGTTTGTCGTCGTACACACCCAGAGTAGATCCCTTGAGCTGTTGTTCCACTGGAGTGGCGTCACTGTAGCCAGACTGTAGCAGTGAAGGAACAGACTGAGAATGGGGTCAAAATGTCACAGCTGAGGTAAATTGCAAAACCAAATGCATGTTCCAGTGTGAGATAAGGGACTGTGGCGAGTTTCACAGGTTTAGATGTGCTCACGGTTGATGGACATCAAAACATTAAATCCGTATTTGTTTTTGGACCCGATTTAAAAGCGCATAACCAGTTTTCAACACAAAAGATGTTTTATGATCATCAAAAAGGTACTTTTAAATATACTTTTAAAGTATATATATTTATAAATTCAGTATTTCAAGAGGTTTCGAGCTACATCATGTTTATTGATATTAATACAGATCTTGATCATTTTTAATTGTGTAAAACAGGAAATGTGTCATTTGTACACATAACACAATTACAGTGATAATGACTTGTTTTCAAACGTGTTCCTTGAATGTTTTTTCATCTTCCTTTTGTCAGACAAACAGGAAGCCCCGCCTCAAACTCAGACAATTGGTTTAATTATTGTTGCTTACACAACATTTACACTTTTCAGAGGCGTGTGAATTATTTAGTATTTGTTGTTTCTGCGATTTAATGAGGATAAAAAAATGTAACACTGAAAAACACATTACCACATCAGCTTTAAAAAGATGATTGAATTTAAACTATGGAAAATAACACATACATTCCATTCAAGCAAATATCTGCCACCAACTTGATTTTCAGACGCGGCTTTGTGCCGATATACCTGTCATTAAAAAATGATACAAAGCCTGACCTTCATTAACTAAATGAAATAGAATTCAGACTCACTTGATGATAATATATATGCCTTTCTGTTTTGGATCGGAATTGAAATGTGATATAGTCTGGTAACAACAGCGGTTTGAGGTGACTCCTATGAGGCAGAAATTCAATTGCATACTCCTGCCCACCCTGCAATGAATCCCATTATTTGAGTAAGACAAAGTGGCCAGATTGTGGTCCTGCGGTTTTGATCCAGGCAAATTGCAGGCTTTGGCCGGATCTGAAGCGGTAGTGCTTGTTATCCTGAGTATTCGGGGTGTTAGCGGTTTCGCATCCCATTCTCGAGTTTGTGAGGATCTCCGGTTTGGCAATTAACGGCAACTCCTTGTTACAGTTTTCTGTTGCGGCAAACATAATTGGATGCTTATATCCATTCTATAGTTGCATCTGTAGGAAACCGTGGATTTATAATGTTAGGAAATAAGACAACATGAAGAAGTGGAAGAATGCTGGGTAATCCAGTCAGAGAGTATAGCTCAATCGTGTTACTGTAGATCAATCAAGTAGAATATTACGCTGGCAACGTAAAAGATATGAGTTTGATTTCCAGGGAACACGCAAATGGATAAAAGATTTATCGCTTGAATGAAGTGTAACTCACTTTAAATAAATGCATCTGCCAAATGGATAAATGAAAATAAAAATATTTTTTGACGCAGCACCAAAGGATTGTTTTTTCATAGACGGTTCATAATGATTAACACTCCAATGAATGAACTACATAAAGACAAATGCATGAATAAAAATATCAATAACCAATGCAAAAATAAACAAAAACATTTACATAAATAAGTAAAACAAACCCATACATAAATAAATAGTAAATTAATGAATTAATTAAAACAAATACATAAATAAAAAAGAGTACATGAGTAAATACAATTGTTTATACTTTCAAATAAATAAATAATAAATAAATACATCAAACAAATAAATAAAACACGTTCATAAGTAAATAAATAATTAAGTAATTAAAACGAAAACAAATAAACAAAATAAAAACAGTGCATAAATAAAAAACACGTAAGACGCATATCAATAATAATTCCATATATATATAAACAACCACATAAATAAATAAATAAAAACTAAAATAGTCCATACTTTTAATTTTTTTATTAACTTTTGATGTTTTTTGTCTTTTTTTGTGGCTGAAGTAAAAAAATTGAGTATTTTTTTTATATTTATTTATACCAGAGGAGCATGGCATATTTGACCCGATCTGTCTGTCTCTCACTGTATTTCTGAACAGTTAAAGAGAATCTGACCTTCCCTATTCCCTGCAGGAAACTGCTGTGTTTACAGTACATTACGATGTTTGTTTACATACAGTACAAGGTGAAATACAGTAGACGATAAATCTCTGATACCTGCCGCATCTTCATGGCCTAAACAGTATTGGAATAAGTCCACAAGCTTCTGCTCAGTGTTCTCAGTATGGCACAAAGGGATCTTTTAATAAGCCATTCATAAGTTGCGTAGCCTCACAGTGCTGCTACAGCACTTGCTTTAGCAAAGAACCATTTGTCTCCCACATGAAATGAGCTGGGAGAGATCACAGCTCTCCGTTTGCAATACCGGAAGTTATTTTTAGGACCTAAAAGGGACCCCTTTGGGCTCCGCATTATTACTCCAGGACTGCAATCGTCTGGAAACTTTTTAATCTTTTTACAAAACTTGTTTAAGTAGAACAAAGGCGTAGATACTGAGACACCCGCTGTTGGAAGTTTTATTTTTTTGCCGTAAATAATAATAAAAGTGGTGGCCTATGGTGAGTTATGGTGCTGATGCGAGGGACAATGGCGGTTTTCCTGACGTTTTTTTTTTGTGTACTTTTGGAAAGGTCTGTGGATATTGATCCATACTGTATCTGGAATCCACTGCTGTACATTTGCTTTATCTTCTAAAACCATTTAACAAACAAACAAAATCAGCTTTTTTTTACCATTTTTTGCTTTTGTAGTAGACCTAACATTAGACAATGATCTGGGAGGGATGAAGGGATTTCAAGAGATGATTTATTGTAAGCCCTTAATTGTAGAATACTTATCCGGTTATATCAAAAGAAATGGAGAATGCATTACTGCAGTCAATCCCTCAAGACCGGCAAATCTTACCATTAGCAGGCATCGTGAACGAAAAATATATATATATTTTTTCTTATCTAAGTGTTTTTTCATCGCATCATTTTTACTTTCAATAACAACATCCGAAGAATAATAAAAATATATATATATAGATCTGGATGGAGCCTATCACTTTAGACCTATACTGTGTTCCAAACTCACTGTGAAGTCTCTGCTTGAAATCCTACTTGAGAGACATTATGTTGATGGAAAACGCATGTGTTGGTGTTTCTCAGCTTGATGTGATTGTGAAATGAGATTCCGAATGCGTTGAAGGTTGTTCATTGGTGGCATCAATCATCTGGTGCACACTGATATACATTCTGCTGACTTTTAATTAAGACTTTAATTCCGGCAATAAAGCCAATCATAAACTGCAAAATTGGTTTTATAGCCTCTGAGATGAAGCAGAAAGCGGTTTATGAATGGGCTCTCAGGGCCTTTTGATCATGGCTGAAGTGGAGTCTTGGTTGTGACTTGACAGCGTGGTTATCATTAGCATTTAGAAAACTTGCTGTTATATAATTTAAGTAAATATAATTTTTGGAACTATGTAAAAGAGATGGTACGTTATGAAATATAATAAACATTGGTCATTAAACAGATCCAAAGCGACTTAAATATTTTGGATAGTTAACCCAAACCATCATCATTTAGCCTACTTAGCCTACTTACCCTCTTGCTATTTCAAACCTGTATGACTTTCTTTCTTCTCCAGAACATGATAGAAGATATTTTGACAGCAGTAGCCATTGAAATCTGTAAAGATCTGGTGTCTTCAACTACATTTCTTCAAATTCCAAAAGTGTGAAAAGTATATGGTTTTTTACCATATTCTAATTTCTTCTGTTATTTTGTATTTCTGTTATTTATTGCAATTTATTAATTTTATAAGTTATATATTAAAGGGGTCATATGGCAGAAATATGTTTGTTTCTTTGTCTTTGGTATGTTATAAACTTGCCAATGCAGGTATTAGACACGTAAAATTGCAAAAATTTAAGTGTCGATACAAAAGATGCATTCTATATAAAAGCGAATGCGAACCCAGACCTGCCTGAAACGCCTTGTGTAATCACACCCCCACGCATGTATGTCACTTTGTGGTGCGATTTGACTAAGACCGCCCAAATGTATATGCAAGTAAGGTGGGCGGTCTTGTAAATCTCATTGTACTGAATATGATAAGAGGCGTTACATTACCGTGCAGTATTCGACCAATCACTATGCACTAGTGACCGGGCCAATCATAGCACACCTCGCTTTTCAGAGCGATGAGCTTTGTAAAGTATCAGTTCGTTCAGAGTGGCGGAGCAAGGAGGAGATACTAACATGCACGGTATGTGGAAAATACAGCGTTTTTTAACCTCGTGTATACACATTGTATTACATCTAAAGCAAACAATAATATTTGTTTTAGCCGTGTCAAATGACCCCTTTAAAACATGCACACAAATATTGCATCATATTTTGGCCTTTTCATGATATTTAATTCAAAGGGATATTGTCTTTTTAATTTAATTATATATTCCTTGTAGCGTCAAAAAAATATTCCTGTTAATTTATTCACCATGCATTGTTTTTTTCAAGAAGATGTTTATGAAGATATTTAATTGAATTAATGAAAGTCAAATCTATGAACATCACTGCCCATTGAAGTTAATCTGGCGTATTATAAAGCGATTCAATTGATCTTAGCAAAAAACTGAACGCTATTATATGAATTCCAATCGCATTCATGTCCCCATGCACTTAGAAGGCCAGATCCTCTGTAGTGCGAGTTTAGGAGGGATATGAACAGTTGGTAAATTTGTCAGTTTAAATAATACATAATGAATTTAGTCATAAAAACGACACAGCTTTTCCCTTATCTGAGACAACACGTGCTTTACCCTTCCTGCTGTTACCTTTAAGGGCACAAGATGCGCTTTGAAAAGCAACCTATCGCTTGCCCAACCAACTGCCTGTGGATTGCCGATTATAACGTTGTAAATGATGATGTTTCTTGGAAAGACCGATCAAATCGCTTTATAAAACGTCAATCGCTTTGAGCCACGGGAAATACTTTCGTAACGAATGTAGCAACGTTTCAAACGTCTAGAGTTCTTAAAGTCTCTCTACTTATTTGAAATGTTAAGGCGGGCCAGGTAAAGATGATTGGCAGGCCGCATTTGACCCATCAGTTAGCCAGCCCTGGAACAGACGTAAAACCAGTGCAAGTCAATGGGTGTCGTCTTTGTTTGCTTACCAACATTCTTTAAAATATCTTCTCTTATATTTGGCAGAAGAAAGAAAGTTATAGAGGTTTGAAAAACATGAGGATGAGTAAATGATGACAGAATTTTTATTTTTGGGTGAACTGTCTCATTAATGTCTCAGTCTGGTGGACTTATAAAGTTTATAACATTTCAGTAAACTATGAACAACTGTGATAGTGGTTCTTGGCTTAGGATTTGAAATATGGACCTACACTTTATTCCTAAAAAGCATCACATAAATATAAGGCCAGCAATGTTTTACACGGTATTATGGACACATATGGTAAGAAAGATTCTCCTGTCCAATCTGTGCGAGTAATATACCTTCATCTCCAAGACACTAATAAGACCATATCAAGAGGTAAATGGAGCACTTGGCCAGTCGCCCTCGGTCAAAACGTGTAGTTCTGCTTTAGATTACAAGTCATCAGCAAGTCAGAATTACTCGCTCCACAACTTTTACTGTGAACCTGGAGCTTTAATTCCCGTTTTGAAGTACCTACCTTAAGGCAAGAGATGAGCAGAGTGCGTAACATCATCTCGCAAAATGTTCAGTGATCCGGCGCTGTATGGTCCAGGGACCGTGTTCAGCGAAAAGAGTTCAAAGCAGTTGGAACGTTGTAGCCGGCAGCACGGTTTCGGTTCCTCGCTTTGACACACGTGTGGTTCTTTGCCGAACAGATTCTTGATAATGAAAGCTCATCGTACGTTCCGTACAAGACGGCATCTTTTTTCCTTCCCTCAGGATAGGCATGAATACTTGTGCGAACCTCTGAATCTAAATGATAGATGCCTGGATACGCATGAAATATTCATCGCACAAAGGTGGTCGGAGGACATGGTGAATAGAGATAAATATTAAATGAAAATGGATTACTTTCTTTGGCCGTCATTCGGTTGGTGGAAGTAGGCTAGCTCTCTATAATAATTGTTGATTTAAGAAAAAAAGGGGCATTACAGACTAATCGATAAAATGCAGCAACAAGTTTTATTAAAGTTATGTGCTTTAAAGAGAAAGAAGTTTTTATGTCTTGTTTAGCTTTGTATTATTCCCTTGAAAATCCTGAGCAGAGAAATGAGACACAAAAAGACTGTGATTGGCTTGAAGTAAGAATGTATAACTATAAAATGAATTCTTGTAATACCTTTACAGATAAGCCACATGAAATTCACATGTGAAAAGATTATTTTTTAAATATAAATTTGAATGCCGTTTAAATTCCAATGTGAAACCCATGCGATCACATGTAAAATAAAACCTGTCACTGCATGTGGAGAATTTATCACCATGACATCTCATTATTTACATGGGAATTATCACACAAAAGTGTTAAAGAATTACACATTTCACATGTGGGTTTTCTCAGAACAATTTAATGAGATATTTTTAAGATCAGTTTAAAATGGACTTAATGGCAGAATTTGAAATGAAATCTGAGAAGATTTTGGAACATTTCTGTCTTTGTTTCGAAATCAGTGTAAAATTGGCATGGGTTTAATCTGAGGAGAGTGAGACTGAGAACCAAATCCAATTTGCTTTCCATTTCAACTTTTTGCAGGCTAGAATAAACAACTTTTTCATTAAAAACGTGCTATTGGCTGCTCCATGGCAACAGCAAAGTTACGATCCCAGTAAATGAGGCGTACTGACCCCTCATTGAGATCTTCCGAGGGGGGTTTTCTCCAAGGGACCAGAAGAAGCACCAAAATCTGATCAGAAAATAGTCAACTCTACTAGAATAAAGCAAAAAATAAAATCAGATGTGACATCAAATGAAAATCACTCTGTAAAAACCCTGTGATTCACTACATTATGTAGGATGATTTTATATAGAAAACAAAGAACATTCTGTGCAAATATAACCTTGAGATCTTTTTAATATATTTAGTATAAAAAAAGCTTGAAATCAAACCATGAGGCTTGTTATCTCATATTTAGCCTGGATTTCTCACGCAGGGTTACAAATAGTATACAGTGTTTATCATTGGACAGTGTTACTTGGACGTATAGTCAAAGTTGAATTTTTGTTCAAAATCATGCAAAACAAAAACGTAACAGTTATAATGTTCCTTTGAATGTAACAGTGAACTGAATGACAAACATATCTAATTTATTGCATGAGTGGTGGATATAAAATGGCACAAAAAACTATTTCAATCTACTATTTGTCAAACAGCAAAGAACAACTTTGAAGTGTCTCCACAAATGTTTTCGTCAGACTGTCCCGGTTCACAGTGCTGCCATGTGTCTTTGATCCTCAGCTTTCCATTTGTTTAGTCAACATCAGAGAGAGAGAGAGAGAGAGAGAGAGAGAGAGAGGAAGACGGATAAGAAAGAGACCGGAAAAATAGAGCAGAGAAGAGAGGAACATTCTCAACAGATTCATTGACGATGTGCCCGGTGTGATGAAAAAGCAAGATGTTTCTCATAGTTTGATAATACGTGCGGCGCTGGGCTGAAATTTACTCGCTCAGCGATCGGCGCCTCCCACGCTTGCGTTCTGCGTGACCGATTAACTAGAGTTGATAAAACACAGGCGGTGGTGGGACTCCGGCTTCGATCTCGATGCAGCTTTTTCTGCAGATATCAGATGCGGTATCGAAAAAAGCTGGAGTGAAATGCACCTCTTGGAAGTTTTGTCTGAAATTCTTTTATACATTTTTAGACTGTCTGTTCAAAAAAGAAGAAAGAATGGACCAGTATGTGACTAGTATGCGGAACCTGGAACTTTTGTATGTATATACATACAATGAAAAGTGTATGTTTTAAATGACAAAATGTTTGTAATTGTTTAATGTTAATAATAATCAATAATATCAAATTTGTTTAATGTCAGGTCTCATTTTTTTGACTAAAATGACCAAGGACCAAGACTGCAATAATTGAAAATAAATACAGAAATATAATCATGGAATTAATGAGTACATTACATTTTAATGTTTGTTTTTTTTGCTTATTTCTGTATTTTCTTTTACATTTCTTTGTGAAACATAAAAATAAAACACATGGTGCTTATGTAAAAAAAACTGTAATTTAACAGAACTTCAGTTATTTTTACAGATTTTTCACGTATACAGAATGTTTCCAGAAAAATTCCAGAAAATGCACAAGAAAACTATGTAAAACATGTAATTTTGAAATAAATATTTATTTTAATTATGTGAAAAACTGTTATTTTACTGTATTTTTCTGACTCCCCAGCTGCCAGAAAATGTTCGCTTTTTGTCAGACGTATTTACAGTGTAACTCCAGTTCATCATTGGTTGAAAGCTCACGTGTAGAAGCGTCTGATCTATAGATCAGATATAGATTGGAAGTAAAGACAATTTTTGTCAAATATTTGCTAATATAACAAAAATACTCATTGTAATTGTAATTTACTGTAATAATTTTTTTATAAAAACATTCTGTTCTCTGTTGGTTGAACTCCAAATTGCATACAGTTTTCTAGGAAACCAACCCAACTTAATAACAGAAGTCTTTAATGCCTTTTATTGCGTGACATTTCCTGAAAAATAGCAATGGCACTAACGCAATGACCTCTTTAGTGTTGAGTGATTCACAATTTATATAATTATGCCACCTCACATCATAAAAGCTTGAAGTAAATGCCAAAACACTGACCTGGCAGCGATAATGTGCTTTGAAATATTCCAGGTTGTTAGGAACCGAATTAAATTCTCACTATGCTCTTCCAAAAGACGCGTGACATTAATGTAAACAATTAGAGGATTTTGCTCCCTCTTAAACTCTTTTGCACAGCAGATATTAGATCCGCTGGGAAATCCAGCAGAAATCGCACATTTTAAACGTTCTTCTCTCCTTCTTTTAAACCGTAGAGGTTTAATTACAGGGCCGTAGTAATTTAATCCTCTTCTTCATGCTCCTGACGCTGAACCGCTGCATCTTACTGTGCCTTTTCATCCCCGCTTTAGCTTATGTCAATGGAGCGAAGTTTGAAAGAGTGAGATTTATGATGAAAAACAGTTTTTTTAAGTTGGTTGTCTGACAGCAGTGTTAGAGGTCTCTGTTGGTAGCTCAACAGAAGAGAAGATCGGGCATGTTATTATGAAGCCAGCTGTTGATGTTGGCAGAGGCAGAGATAAAGTATTACAGTTTAATATCATTCTCTCAATGCTATGAATAGATATAGGCTGAGATATAAATATTACATTCAGGAAAGACAGCTATGACACACAGCAATCACATGAAGATTGTTTTCCTGGACTAATCTTTAAGTTTCCATCAAAATGTACATTTTTGGTGTTAGTTGGAATATAGCCTTAAGGATGTTTACAAACAAATGTGCCCCAAAACAAAAAAAATACATTTGAAGGATTCTCGCAATTACTCTCGCTTGAATCAACAGTTTTTATGACATCATTCTGCACTTGAAATCGTATTCCGGGCAATTACATGTATGTTAGTTAAACATCGTTACATCGTCTGATTGAAAAAAGGTAACAATTCATTTTTCAAACGATACCAAAAGGAGTATAACCCCAGGGTTGTACTGTGCGGGCGTCATTTGACCGAACATTGGTTTAATAATCTTGGCGCGTTCACTGCAGGATATGTGAAACGAAGATCCTTGAAAGAGGGGGAATACAAACTCTATTTGGACCTGTTAGCTCTACCGAATCCCAACCTGTAAGTGTGACTTTTGACTTGTCTTAACTTCAGGAATTTTTTTTGTACCTTATTTTGTACCTTACCATCGCCGGCATCTCTAGCTACACATATAATGTACATGACATCCAACCACATGTAAACTGTAATCCTATAATGATGGTAGAGGGGTTCCATTTGCGACAAATGATGAACGCGTTTGACCAATAACAACAGACTACACCATCTGACCAATCACCTTACACAAGGTTAGCGGGTAGGCGGAGCCTAGACGTATGAATCGCGGAACAAATCATTTGAGAGTCAGTCAAGAAGTAAGGAGAGAAATAACTGCCTATAATTACGACATTATAGTGTTTTTACACATTGTATGTACATAAACTTGCTGTTGGACACTCCATAAACCAAAGTAGGACCTTAAAAACCATATGCTAGGAACTAATTAATAAGTTATTACTTTAGAATGAGAATTTCTACCTACATACACCGCAAAATTCGCCATTTTGTTTATACAGTAACCCTCAATGGACAAACTGTTCTAAAAAACGTGTTTCGACACTACGTTATCTCCTTCAACAAAGAAGCAAAAACATGACAACATCTTAGTCCTGTGTCAGCCACCGTAGTGCTCCGAAAAGGAGGGTGGAATAAGCCATTGGTTGCAATTCACAACCTCACCACTAGATGCCACTAAAATCACATCTCTCCTCCTTTATGCATTTTTTATATTAGTAGAAAACAAGACAAAAGTGGGTAGTAAGAAATATTTTTCCTATTTGGATACAAAAAATGGGGTTCAGAGGCATTTTATGGATAAAAGATGGAAAAGGTGGAACTTTTCTCTCTTGAAAAATGAACTGTGATTGGTTGTTTTACATGCCAATCTCCCCCACCTATCTGTGTGGGCGGGGCTAGATCAAAATAAACTGCAAAGTAAACCAGACTCCATACTGATAGTCAAAAGTTTGATTGACTGTCAAACAATTATTTGTTGTTCAGTATCACATTCTGATTCGTTCATTAACATCCCGTTCATGCTCATTGGGTAAATTACACAAAGTCTCAGCAAACAAGTTTTGTCACTAGTGCCGTAATAACCAGCTCTGTTGTGTTACAATAGCTAACATTCATGACGGATAATTACAAATAATGGCCTGTTTGATCTCATTAGGCCTCTTGTATACTCCAAAACCAATAACACATCACTAACCTCAGTCAGTTTCCCTCAGCAAAAAAAGAAAATGTATGAATCGTTGACACCTCTTGAATTGACAGCCTGTTCTTTCAAGCCTGTTAAATTTCGCATTTGCCTCTAATGAGGGCGAGAAATGCTGAAATTGCTGAAATACAATGACATTTCTGTGTTCTGCAATAGGCATCACTGGTCTTAAAATATATATTTATGTCCTTTAAATGAGGGCGAACAGAGAATGTCATCATGATACGGCATGCATTACATTTACACTTACTCATTTAGCAGACGCTTTTATCCAAAGCGATTTACAGAGAGTTCATGGAGCAATAAGCGATATGTCATACACAAGCAATAATAAAATAGGTGCTCATACAAAAGTAATCAAACAGGCCTCATCTGGCTTTGATAATTAATAATCAATTTTTATGTAAGACAGTAGTAGATTAATGTCATTTATATACATTTCATAGTACGAAAATGATAATGTAACACAAACATTCTCAACAAAAAACAAAATTATGCAAATTCTTCAATGACAGACAACGCATTTGTAGTTATATGACTTCTTAATCCATCTTCAAGAATCTGAAACACACAGGTTCTTTATTGCTTCTGTAAAAACAGCTTCTCGCGCTGTGATACTCTGTCTAAAGAGGGAAACTCTTCTGTTTTGTGTGCACGCTGTCCGTCATGAATATTTCATGGGTGTAAGTCTTGTTCTCCGGCCAGTGGAGTTAATGTGACCATGGACGTATGCACTAAAGCGTTGCTTTTCCCTAATTGATCACATATTCGCCTGCCCGTTTGGATGCTATTCACAAGGAATTCAATAAGCAACGGCAGATCTAGGCCATATTAACAGGCAAACTAGACCTCCTTTATTTGCTCCCCCTCAAGCATTTCCAATTCAAAAGATCTTTGATTTACAAAAGATTTACCGTGTCACTTTTGGCTAGATGGTGCATTTAGAGCGTCTATGCAGTGGTAAAAATAAATGGACTATCGTGGTGTGGTGAGGACAAAACAGACAATCAAGTGATTTTGTGTTGGGATTGTTGATTGAATCTCATGTTGTGTTAAAATTTGGTAGTTTGTTTGAATCTGAATTTGGGTTTGATTGCTCTCTCTGCCTCGGTCTGTTTCAAACTGTTATGTAGTATTTAACAGTGGTGTTCTGCATAAATGTCATCATATTCAACACGAGCACTGACATAAGCAATGGTTGTTAGTTTTTGGTTTTTATTATGTAAGTAAACACTGAATAAATTTGATTTGACAGATTTCACTCAGTGTACTAGTTGCCGGGGTGGGCAGTTATAAGATGAATTGTTATCGAGCCGTTCTTTCTACTTATGAGTTTAAAAGATTGCTTAAATTGGCTTCATAATCTCTATCACCGAGAGTCATGAAAGGTTCCGTGCTCGCTTGAAATGCAACTTGAACTGCAAATGATTCAGAGTCTCGGTTTCTTAAATAGGGAAGACTGAGACTTATTCATTGTTCAATTAAGGCCTTTTTATCGCTGAGCTTTGAAGCAAAAGTGCTTGGTAATTTCCCTTATGTTCCCTTTCACAAAGTATTAACTTCCTTTAGAAAACGTGTTAAACTGCGTATCGGTTTGTCCCTCCAGACCAAACAACTTTGTTTCAATAGAGAAGCCGTTAGCTCCGCTTAACAACAGTTAACATTTTCGAGGCACCTGGTACTCTCTCCTGGAGCCAGAGATCTTTCCGGATTGTTGTTTTGCTGCACTGAGATGGTCTTTTATGATATCCCCAATTCCCAAATTGTGTGCCTGTCTAAAAAAACTACACTACTAAAATGTAATAAACAATTGTTTTGAGTGTCTGCTTAAAGAATTCACTTATATATTAGAGATGCACAAGGCTCTTGACCCATAGACAAAATATTCATATTTACTAGATTCGTAGGAGCCGATAGCCTTGTGGTTAGTGCTCCAACATATGCTGCTGTTGTGCTCCAGGCGACCCGAGTTCGAGTCCCGGCTCGTCGACCTTTCCCGATCTCATCCCTTCTCTTACCCACTTTGCTTCCTGTCCTCACTCTCTACTCTCTACTGCACTAATAAAGGCAAAAGGTCAAATTTAAATCTTTAAATATATGTATATATTAAAAACATGCTACAACCGTTAAAATGAATGTCTATCTATCATCTAAAGACCGAAGATTCTCTGGGGCGGGGCTCTCGTGAGGCGCCTGCCATGATAAGATTTTTAGTGCAATTTAAGATGAGCAAATAAAGATACGATACAGTTCGTGACATGTTTAATTATTGATCGGAAATAAGCTGTTTAATTGTGACTCTTGCCAGTAATCTTTGCCAGTAATATCTGCTTTACCATACTCAAGTAGATAGGACTGTGGCTATGATGTAAAAAGCTGCCCAGAAGGGTTGCAGACATACGACTTACGTAAACAGACTTTGCCCATAGCCACCGGCTTTCTAAAAGTATCTTGATTGGTGATGTAATGAAGAAACATATTTACAGTATGCTTTTTCCATTACTTTGTATACAGTACTAATATACTAATTTACTAGTATATAACCACCAGGATTCACACATTTTGAGCAAGCAACGAAACCCATTTATTTATTATTTACATTTATTCATTTAGCAGACGCTTTTAGAAAAAGTTGGATAAACAATGGAACCAATTGGGTCAAAAATAGGACAACAAAAAGCATAAGTGCAATAAAAACATGTCTCACAAAGCCTACTACAGTTTACAGAGCTTAGTTTAGTTTATCTAAGTTTGAATAAGCATGCTTTTATATATATTTTAGTGGTGGGGATAGATTTTTTTTTTTTAAATGGCTCATTTGAATTCTGCCGAAGGCATTTAGAATATGTGTGCTCCCCAAATAATGACTAAAAGTAAGTCTTTGAGAACGGGTGTCTCAAGCCAGGTGGCGCATTAGACCAGGGGCTCATCTCCTGTTTCCAAAATGCATCACAAACTGCTTGAGAAAGCTGCTCTACTATGATAATTGGTGATGAAAATAAATTATGTTCAATAAGATGTACTTGTGTTTACTTCCGCATTAGCTAAGGGATGCTTTGCGTTTAGTTGGTACTTGAGACTGGAAGAGCTCCTACAGTACATTTACATTTAGTCATTTAGAAGACGCTTTTATCCAAAGCAACTTACAAAGAGTTAGGGAGCAACAAGCGATATGTCATACAGGATCCATAATACATTAGGTGCCGATACAAATTTACTGGTTTCAACTAAAGCCAGACCACTACCTTTTGAGAGAAAGTTTTTTTTAAACCAATTCCACATTGCACGAGGTGCAAACAACCTTAGTCTTGTCGATGTTTCCATTGGGAAGCTTCTTAAAAATAAATTTTCCCTGAAGCAACCCGGCGGCTTCAAAGCTGCATCCATATTAGCACGTCACATTTGATGCGGTAATTTCACAGTTACGTTATGTTGTGTTCAGACCAAACGCGAATGGCGCGTGAAGCGCGAGTGATTTACATGTTTAGTCAATGCAAAGACTCGATAGCCCTACTTGCGGCGCGAATCGCGCGAATGACGCGAGTTGCGAGAATCACGCGAGTTGAAAAATCTCGTTTTCGCCCGGTACAGTGCAATTCAGCTAGTTATACATCCGCGCTAAAATATCAAGGTGAAAGTCATCATAGCTTGCGTAGTATAGACCCAGCTCCCAACCCAACTTTGAGAATAGATTAATGGCGACATTTTTTTTATCGCGCGATAAGAGTCTCACGTTAACGCAGCACATTAACGCCGTTAACGGCCCACCAATATATATATATATATATATATATATATATATATATATATATATATATATAGATAGATAGATAGATAGATAGATAGAAAGTAGAAAAGATATAGAATTCAGAAATGACCGGTCAGCTGCTGACGGAAAAGATTTGTATAGATGGCCACAAAATCTGCTGATCTTGTAACAGCAGGCAAATCATTCCACAAATGTGGAACCTTTTTTTACCTTTTTTTACCTTTTTGGGATGGCACCACAAGACATTGTTTGTTTACAGGGCGCATGGATCTGGCGGGTACACAAGTATGCATTAGTAAATGAAGATAAGGGGGTGCCAAACCAGTGGTGGTCTTGGAGTCTTGAATTTGATGCGAGCGACTATATGGAGCCAATGTCTGCGTAGCATGCTCGCATAAGAAAGCTCTAATTTTCCTGATATTACATCACATAAAACACAGCACATAAAACAGTCATGGTGGTTTTTCAAAACGTACAAATTGTCCAAGTGTACCGAGGTCAAACAATCAATTTTTACGAGGAAAAGAGTTCCATCCGCAGTAAATCTTCACAATCCTGTGAACTTCTGGGTTTAACACACGTTTAAAATGACCGCCCTACGGAGTGATACAGTACGTCAGCTGTGATTGTGAAATAGCATTGGCTTTCGCGTATCTCATGACCGATTGTGTCATTACGTCAGCTTTGAATGTGAACTATCATGGGCTCTCGTGACCGACTGCGTCATGACCTCTGAATATTTGAACAAGGTCTGACTGCATGCGTTCACGGAAATCTTCGTATAAAGCTCTCTTGACGGTTTGCAACACAAGTTGTTTGTAATAATGTTATTTTATCAATTTACACAATAAATACCCGTGACTGGACAAAATATCTTTGAAACCCTAAATATTCATTGAATTATTGATACTATAACAAATGTGAAGAATTAAACGCATAAAAAGTGAACAACCTAAAGTAATGGAATAACCAGCACGTCAATACACGTAACTGAAGTAAGTGATAAGCGACTGGTGCTCATCCTTAAGACGTAACTTTTGGTCATAATAAGGTGCTTGTACAGATGATCTATAGGTTTTTTTTGTGAGGACAGTTATATATATAAATATTCTTACTATTTAATTCACCCCAACAAAAACTAGGTCACACTTCGGTATAGGGGGCAATTCTCACTATTAACAAACCATTAACTATGACTTTTCCTCAATTTACTATTAATTTGTTGCTTATTAATAGTTAGTAGGGCAGTTGTTAGGTTTAGGTATTGGGTAGGACCAGGGATGTAGAATATGATCATGCAGAATATGTGCTTTATAAGTACTAATAAACAGCCAATAATAGGCATCTAACAATGACTAGTTAATAGTGAGAATTGACCCCTATACTTTAATAATGCCTTCATTTAGTTGCCCAATAGGGGTCAAAATGGGTCCCATTTTTACATAACCCAACTACACTGGAGCTAGGCAGTCAGATTGTAGAAAATATGAAACGTAGTCTTATCAAACTAATACATTTTTATAATAGTTTTCACAGTTCATTTCAAAGGATAAATAACACTTTAATTCCACATAAGGGTCGATATGTTACTGTCAAAAAGTAATCGAAAACTTTCGAACTTTCTCTTGGTTTTGTACGTTTTGAGATGAAATATTTCCAGATCGCTTTGATATCCACTGCACTGCAGGACTGAATTACTTCTCATTTCCTCTCAAAGTCATCTTATTGGATCTTCTTCTGTTTGTGAATTGTGTCAATGTGAATGTTCATTAAACCCTAACATTCACTAGATGTAACACATGCAATATTTAAATCCTTTCCGCTAATATTCGACAAAAGATGCGTTATCGCTTGACTTAAAGACATGCTTCAGCCGTGTCGCTCTTTGCCACACATCTCATGAAATCTTTCGTTTGGCTCACATAATGTCTTTCTCTCCCTGTAATAAAGCCATCCGTTTGCCCAGACCGTCTATGAATACTGCATTTCTGTCATCCCTAGTGCATCCCAGATGAGATTGAGACAATGATCAGGTTGATCATTAGCATTTTCATGAGGGGTAAAAGGTCAAGCATCCCCCAGGAGCGCTCTGCACACACGCTAAAGGTACAGTCCAACCAATCTGACAGATTTAAGCGACGCTCCAGGGTGGTGCTTTTATATAAACGTCACATACTCGCTCGGAGCAAAACTATAGCTGAACGCACACATAAATGTGCTTTGTTATGATTGCTTACTTAAAATCAGCATTTCCATAGATTGGCCTTTTAAAGGTGCGCTTTGCTGAATATAAATGCAACATTCCAATTTGGTTGTTCCTTTTTGGGGTGAAAAAAACCAGAAGCGGTCAAAGTAATGAAATATGTGGTAAGTAAAGAAGTTTCTGGATATTTTACATTGACATTACATTTGAATCGACCTATAACATTTCTGTGAATTTTAACGTTGTCTTATGGAAACAACTTCTATACACGGGTAGACATACTGTGCACCAACTCATGAACCCCCTGCAAAACCCCCATTTGGGAAACCGTGGGCTAGTAAATACGTATAGAATCAGAATCGGGCATCCGTGCTTTGCATTTGGTCGCTGCATTTTTATAAAGTCCGCCATCAGTAAAACTATAAGTAAACTGACATCACCACACAAATCTAGTGGATACGTAACCATTAATAAGGATTGTTTTTGTACGTGTCCATACTTTAAATATCCTCCAAGGCAATTAAATGATTTTCTTACCTGGATATGTATCTGTATGAAGTTATGGATTTGGGAGTGATGGCACCTGGATTGATGTGAAAGGATCTGTCCTCCAACATTGTTGTATATTATATGTAACACCAATGCACATTACTCTTTGAATCCTCTTTAACAAAACAAAATTCTTATTTACTTACTAGAAGAGCTCTGTTGTCCCCATGTATAGGATTGCGGAAGGCTAGAAGGCTGCTTTTTTTTTGAAGTCTCACAAAATGTGCTCAGTTGTCTCTAAAGTTTCACAAACCTGGAATATTACTGGAATATTAGACAACTTTTGCTATCATATCTGAAAGTGCACGTTTAAAGAGCTCCAATAGTGACTGTGAGCTTTACAAAGAACTTTTACAAGATGCTTGATGACAAAAACGTTTCATGAGCACTTCTTGCTTCACTTCTCTACACGATTTATTAGACTGTTTTTAAAAATAATTCAGGATAGTTGATCTATAATATGCTGACCGGAAACATTATTATACGAATGAACACGAATAACACTGAAAAATCAAATGCTTATTTGCAAGAATATTTACTTCATTAAACATATGTTGCAATTGAAGATCTGAATAAAAATAAGTCTCACAACATTTTTCTCCTTGAAACACTAAGTACCACACTCAAATCATTTGTCGAGAAATTCTCGGTTGATAATCCATCGTGTGATCGTAGCTCTGTGTCTATCGTACATCATTCACTGGTTACACTTCATGTGAATAATCGGAGGTATGACTGATGATCAGTCACTTTAAGCTGTTGCAGAAGCCATGCTTTGTTTGCCGTGATGGGTGGGGAATTGTTGCCTGGTGGTAAATGATGGTCGCCTACAATTTTTAGTTGAACTGATGCCATGTTGAGGAATGAGTTACAATGAAACAAACACAGAGAACATAATGACTGGAGCGCTGCATAATGATGTGCTAGATATCAGTTTAATAGAAACTTGCTGCTTAATCGATATTTGTTGCTTGTTCAATTGGACGGTCTCGGGTGTTTTCTCATCTAATTGATTCTGCCGAAGGGCTGGACAGGCAATGGATGACCTTATTTGTATTAAATATTGCAAGACTTGCACTGCAGTAAATGCAGCTACATGGGTCACTTGGGTATATTATTGGCAAGCATCACTAGAACTGTTTGTCAAACATATGGTTAGGGGTTGTTTGCACACAAAAAATTGGCTAGTTTCTTACTTGAAGTATTACAATGAAGTGAGCATTGAGGAAGCAGTGCATATAGCAATAGTTCACCTTAAAATGAAAATTCTGTCATCTTTTCTTTCTTCTGCAGAACACAAAAGAAGATACTTTGAAGAATGTTGGTAACAGAAAATTTTGGGTCCTCATTGACTTGCATTGCTTTCGTGTCCATAAAATAGAAGTCAAAGGGGACCCAACATTTTTCAAATATCTTCTTTTGTGTTTCTGGTTAAAAAAATGACAACATTTGGAAATGACTTTCTTTCTTCTGCAAAACACAAAAAATGATATTTTGCAAAATGTTGGTAACCAAAAACCGTTGGTCCCCTTTGACTTTTGTTTTATGGACACAAAAGCAATGCACGTCAATGGGGACCCAACATTTTCTGTTACAAACATTCTTCCAAGTATCTTCTTTTGTGTTCTGCAGAAGAAAGAATGTCACACAGGTTTGAAATGACAAGAGGGCGTGGAAATAATGACAGAATTTTCATTCTGAAGGTGAACTATCCCTTTAATCACCGCTTCACTGTACAGTACGCGTTACCTACACGTCTCATTAGATTCTTACCAAAGACATCATTTTATATCGATTTTCAGTGCTGACAAACAAGCAAAGTGTTGCTGTCAGACAACACCCAAAATGCTACCGCAGGTGACTGACATCCAGAGCTAATGTTCCCTGTCTGTATGAAATGTGCCACCATCCGGTTACACAAAGCCCCTTCGGCAGCATATAAGGCTCAGAATGCATCATTGTTCTTAGATGACAGTTTTAATCAAGGTGACAAGTCTTTGTGCTCATTCATTAATGGCTGACATCCACAGCACCGTGGCAGATGAGAGCAACACAATGTGATTCACGGGCTATTTCCTTTGCCCCAAAAGCGGCACCATTTGAGGATTACAACCTGTCACACTGAGAAAATTACACTTCAGAAACACTTTATGAGGTTCACCGATAAACACAAATGGAAAAACAGCACTTAAGATCCTTGAAAACAAAGATACAGCCTGTTGCCATAAAACGGAGCGTTTACGTTTTAGCATTGGAAGTGTTGGAAGTGCTTTAAGTGTGAAAGGCAGAAGAAAGTTGTGGCATGGAGTAAAGACAAAGGATGGGTGGAGACATTTTTTTAATTGAAAGTAAGAAGCTAGTGTTTGTGCGAGTGGGAAACATACAAAGGTTGTTGAAAGTAAAGTGCGGCTTCAGCAGGGATAGGAGGTCCAGATTCTCGTGTCTTTGGGGTCATTGTTTTAATAGCATCTCAGCTTCGCTGAGTCACACATGGAGCTTAAGGACAAACAGTGACCAGAGGAATCTGCAACAGACAGTCCATTCACGATTATATATGCACCCACCAAAGAAATAAAGAGACCTTTCCAAATGTTTATTTAATCAGCATTTCAACTCATTTTCAACAAAAGCAAACCTCAGGGATGGCATCAAGTCATACAACAGCAATGTGAAAGACTGACAGTATGACAGGACACATGAAAACTGTTGTAAAATCCAAGGTTATTTAATAAAATAAATAAATACAAAATTTGAACTTTTCCTACAAATATTACTGTTGTTTTCCTTAAAAGTGAATATGAACTTGTTTTCTTTCAGTATTCGTGGTCTGAACAAAATGCAGAGCAACTTTTCTGTTATTTTGACCCCTTTTATCCCGTTTTCTTTTTCTGAAAATAAATGCAAACAGAAACCATATTTTGATTTGAACTTTGGGAGAAATATTGTTAGTAGTTCACTGGATGAAACAAAAATTATAATTTTAACAAAAGAAATCACAAATTAGGTAAATTCATAAAAACTGAAAATGATCTTTGAAATGGTCTCTTATGTTTTGCCACAGTTGTATATAATATATTAGCTAAATATCTGAAATAAAACGTTATTTAATGCCTTTTTTATTGTGTTAAGATACCAACCTTATATGCACAGTTCAACCAAATACAAATGCCACATGCAACATTTTTATAATCCACATTTTCAGCACAAAGAGAGACATTTTTAATTAATTTCAAGGCAGAATAACATCTCACTCCTGACCTCGATGAAGCTGAATTCCTTTTCAGCACGTTGTCACGACCAAGCTGTGTTCTGTACTGTCAAATAAATGTTCTCGCAATAACAATTTGAAAGAACGTCTACCTCAGAACCTATCAACACCTCCTTTTTTCATTTCTCTGTGGCGACGCGAAGAAAGTTAGGTCATCTAATTTGAATGCAAATGGATGTACAAGCAACTAGGAGAAAGGGGAACGTACCTTCAAAACATCAATATTTATCGCGCCAATTAAACCCGAACGTTGGATTGGTGCGATGAATTTTTTTTTTACAAGACATATGTTTGAATCATAACCACAGATAAAATAAACTCTCAAAGCCTTCAAAAAACGTATTAACATCAGTCAAGAGCAGTCCTCTGTATTAACCACATGAAAGCTTTTTCCGTCTGATGCCACACAGACACGCTGTCCCGGGTAAAAATTCTCTGTGCACCCACTCGTGTCCTCTGGGAGACGATTCTTCCCCAATGTGAAGAAAGCACATCTCTCAAAGGATGACAAATGCCATGAATGTTAAGACAAGCAGTTTCGCTCTCATCCTCAATCGTAAGGTCTGGCAGCTGGAAATACACGTGAGCTGTAACGTTCAGTAATGCAGACTCATTTGTATTCAGCATTCGGTGAAGTTAAAATCAAAGAGATCTTTATCTGTCTCGTACAGTAGTCTAACGATTCTTCAGAACTGATTCAATGGCATTTCAAGACCGTGTATTCAGGTTTGGTACAAATGAATACTGTCAGCATCCTCAGCTTAATGCAGTGTGATGTGGCAGAGGTTCATTTTTGGCGTGGAAGCTTCTCTCCTCCGGTCCAAATGTGTCTTTCTACAGCAATTAACTGTGAAAGGTTGATCTTAGACAGGCGCTGGCAGAGAAAGTCTTTGTCTCAAAACCAACTCGCTGTTGTTTCACTTCAAAGGAACCAGCCTCCCCTAAGCAACACTGCATGTTATATGAGCATAAACCTTGAAACGTTTTAAACGGATTATTACTGTAATTATAGCTTCTGTGGTTTGGTAGTTAGACTAAATATCAGGCTTTGGCTTTTAGAGATGAGTGCAGGATACAGAAGTCTCCAACTTTGTTGAAAAAATTATGTTATGTGCATATATTATCATTATAAGCATATTAATTTTTTTCTCAATGTAATATTGCAACCTTTTGTTTTATGTATGACTCCTCAGGCGTTTTACTTGTATAAATACAGTGTCTCGGTATAAATAAATCGTAAATTGTTTTACAAAAAATGCTGTGAATCTACATTTTTTTTATTATATAATGGTATTTTCACTATATCTAATACTGCATCTTGTTGTGTTGTGCAAGACTTTCACACTTGAATGGGGGAAAATTAATTACAGTAAAAGTAAATAAGGTCCAAGTTCACAGCCGATGGGAAAACGAATTACCATAATGATGACTTCAAATGAAACGTAGCCAGGCTTATTTCTTTCAGTGCAGTGTGGATAGTCGCACACAGTCATTTGTGTAATGGGCCAAAAATTTGTTTTGCAGTGTGTTGTTTAATATTTTATAATGCTGTTAATTTATTGTTTAATATGAGAAATCTTGCGAAGCCCTGCATGGTAATACTTTATAGTTTTGTGTCCCTTAATGGGGTCATAAGGTGAATACGTGTTTTCTGTGTCTTTGGTGTGTTATAAGTTACCCATGCATTTATTAGATGAATTAGATTTATTAGATATGCATTTATTGTAAAAATTAAGTGTCGGAACAAAAGTGAAAGCTCACCCAGACCTGCCTGAAACGCCTGATGTAACCACACCCCTACAAATCTACATCAGTTTGTGGTATGAGTTGACTAAGACCGCCCACATGTATACGCAAGTAAGGTTGGTCTACCTGTCAGTACAATTGCTTTGGAACCTGCTGTTACAAATATGGTAAGAGGCGTTACATTTCCGTCACACGCTTGCAGTATTCGACCAATCACTACGCACTGGTTAACTGGCCAATCATAACACACCTTGTTTTTCAGAAAAAGCTTGCTTTGTAAAAAATCTGCACGTTTCAGAGAGGGGGGGCAAAGAGGAGATACAAACATGCACGTATGTTGAAAATACAGCGTTTTTGAACCTTCAATCATGTATAAACATTGCATTACATATTAAACAAACAATAATATTAATTTTAGCTGTGTCATATGACCCCTTTAATATATAGCTACATACACAGAAAAAATGTGATCATTTTTTATTTCAGTTTTTCTGAGTTTACTTTTTATAGATATGTATTTAGGTAAAATTATATTTTTTGTTTTATTCCAAGAACTACTCACAATGTTTCTCCCAAATTTTAAATAACAATATTGTTACTGTTTGCAGAAAATGAAAACTGTAGAAACGGGTCAAAATAACAGAAAAGATGGTCTGTATTTCTTCAGACCTCAAATACAGCAAAGAAAACAAGTGCATATATTCACTTTTAAGCACTACAACAGTAATATGTGTATATAGGTATTTAAGAAATGTCCACAAATATTTTTTTGTGATAACCTTTTTATCACAGTCTTTCACATTGCTGTTTGATGAAAATGTGGAATGATGTCTAATTTTCTTCCACGGATGTACATATTTAGTTTAACGTAGTAACCACAATTTTACTATTGTTTTACCAAAATACCCATATTTAGCCATGTTATTTGTTGTTGAAGTACTGTATACAAAATGACAATCAATCTGCCAACATGGTTACTAGACTTTATCCATAATGAAACCATAAGTCATTTTCCTAAGGGTTATTATCAGTCAAAGATAAGGTTCCTTAGCCAAACAGAGATATTTGTTTTCTTCAATGTAAACAAACATACTTCACAGACTTATGAAAGCATTAGAAAAGACCTTGTCACTCTATTGCCCACATTATTGTTGTGTGACTAAAGTGCTTCGGTGTTCCATGGAGCGTTTTGCAAAGATGCAAGCGAATCTCTTCCCACAGAGACTTTTGTTTGCGGTTTCAAATATTTCATTGCATTCACAGTGTGGCATGCATTTGTGTCGGCTCACGCATACCGCAGCACTAATGGCTGCCACGGTTTGCATGTGAAACACAAAAAGCCCTCTCTCCCACGCAGCCTTTTGTCTGATGCTCGCCGTGCTCGTGTCGCAGAAAAAAGGTGAGATTGTTCTACTGTGTGTCTAACAGAACAGTGCTTACCTCTGCCAAAATATTGAAAGGCTGCACGGCATTAACGGCAAACGTTAGAAAAGACATTGGCTGAGACCACTGAAGGCTTCAATATGGGATTTACATTCAAAATATTCTTGGCTCTGATTGTATTAAGATTTTAACGGTGGCCTGATGTCTCTGCAGTGCGTCGTGTGAAACACGAAAATTAAAAGGAAACTTTGCCCATTAAAAGTTTTCATGTTTAGTGTCAGTATGAGGTGGGACATATGAAACTTTGTGTTTGGAGGTGTTTTGTGAGCAACAGATAGGCGACTGCTTTTTCAGACTGAATGAGTAAGATTAATAGTTGCCATTGGTGAAATGAAAGATAATGTAACACCGTAATAGTTACAAGCGTAAACATGCCATGGCATGCCAATGGTTCTCAAATATTTTTCAGATATGGAGCATCGATTCACCTTGTAACAGGTTTAAAATAAATGAGGTTTGACAGCTTCCGTTGGATTCGTTCGACATGCAAAAAAATGTGTTTGGGCAGGATAAGGGCTAGAATTGAAGGGGGATGCGAGGGGATGTCAAAAAGCATCCTCTTTGAAAAATTACCATCATCACTTACCATTCCAATTATTATCAATATAATATAAGTTTTATAATGCAAATCGCGTGTATTGGGGGACTTCAGATGCTTCAGATTTGATCATGTTTTTCATAAATCATAACTATTATTGAGACTTTACCTTTTAAAACATGAGATTTTGGCCAAATGACAGAAAAACCTGAACCCCTACAATAAACGTTATAAGCTGATTGAGCTGTAATTGCATTGCACGGGGACATTAAGCGTTTAATAATGTATAGCATGCTTCATAAGATATTTACTTGGTTTTTTAAAAATACTGATGCACACATTAAGCATTTTATAATGATGGGATGCATTTACTGAATCAGATGGGATTGTTGTAAGGATAGACAAAACATATTTCCAACATTTACTGATCAAAAACTTCTTTCAAGTTTTTGTGACACGGCATTCTGTGGAGCAATGATGCTGAAAAGTCATCAAGGGGGATCACATTATAAAAATATATTAAAAAAAAAACTTTGCCTTGTTCATCAAGAGACTTTGTTCCAAACGATTAAAAGATTTCATGTATTCAAAAATGACTATGAGCTAAGTTTTTTAGACTGGATCACATGAAATTCACATTCAACAAATAATTATTTCTTTTAACTTAGAGAAATGATTTTGTCAGCTCCTTTGACGTAAATTATTAACTTAAAGTAAATATTTCAACTGTTGTCTAACTAACATTTTTTTTTAATCTTTCTTAAAGTTTCTATAAGTATTTTACATAACTATTGAAATGGTTACACCTTTGACATTTCTTTGCAACTTAACTTTTTCAAAATAATGGAAACTTGCATAAACTGGTAGACATACATTAAGCAAACCAACGAACCCACTGCAATTCCCTCATGAACCAGTGGGGGTTCACAAACTCTAGTTTGGGGAATCTTGATTTAACTTAAAGGAACACTCTGCTTTTTGGGGAAATATGCTCATTTTCCAGCTCAGTTAATAAGTTGAGTTTTACCGTTTTGGAATGTATTTTGCCAATCTCCGGGTCTGGCGATAGTACTTTAAGCATAGCGTAAAATAGATCATTGAATCCAATTAGACCAGTAGCATCGCGTTCAAAAATGACCAAAGAGTTTCCGATATTTTTCCATATTTCCGAAAAGGGTAGTTTTCCTTTAACAGTTACCTTGTAATTGCACTAACACTCTGCAAATCCCTCTCAAACCTCTAGGGGCGCAAACACCGCCTGTTGAGTTGTAAACCCTGTTGCAAAATCACCATGAAACGGAAGCTGCGATTGACTTCTTTTCCATATCGTGACGTGTATCCGAGTGAAATGGCTTCTGAAATAGGAAAAAATTTGGGGTTTTATTTTGCCCTTCCCTTTTTTAATGGTTTGTTGTAAGTTGGGCATGCAGGGGAGGGCTAAAAATGCTCAAATAGAACCTTATAGAAACATCCTACGTGATTATTTTATTAGACAGGTAACGTGGCCACTGACAAAAGACAGTACGCCCCAGGCACTCATAGATTGTTTGAGAATGTGACGGTGGTATCCCTGTCGTCCACGGCGGTGTGACTAATACAGCTGCAAACTCGTATCGCCTCTGGCGGATTTGACACCGAGAGCTCCAAATGAGCTTCCTCGCCAGACGTCTCCCCCGACTCGTTCAGAGTACATGCTTCGGTCCCCGAATCTGATATTATGTCATGGCCTGTCTTAATATTTTATGTGTGGCAAGGCGCTATGTGATAGAGCAAGTTTGTGAACGTGGGGCGATAACGCCATGCTCATTTATGAGCCTCGGGTGAACCGGTCTCCATTAACTCGCCACACTCACATAAAAATACGAACTCCAAAAGACGTGAGGTGGTTTTACGAGCTGCCTAATGCTGTACTAACTACTAGTGCTTTGCTCTTAAATACACAGCACACAAATATTGTGTCAAACAGTCCAATGGTGTTTGAGCATGAGCATGTATTTGGTCGCCCAGTGGACGATGAAAAGGATTTATACTGTAATTATAAACCTGATATTTCTGCAATTACGTTTGGTGTCTCTAAATTACACACTTGACTTTTAAGTGTTTCATTAAATATACTTATTAATAAAAATAAGCTCTGCTTGTCATATTGTAGTAATTTTATTACTAAGCATTGACTGGGCTTCTCCATGAAGATGCTTCTTCACAATATGTCCAAAACAATCTGCCTACTTTTTGAAACCTGTCTCCCTACACTGTACTGTCTGGTTAAAAACTATAAGAAGTCCAAAAACTCATTGCTTTGGATTGTCCATGTTTGACCCAACCATGCATTAAAAATAAATCTGTTAAATAGGACATATTCTGAAAGAATATATAAGAATATACATTTATTTTACATATATTATATACATATATTTTACAGCCGTTTCATCTGTATTTTAATATTGCTTCTACATTGCGATCTGTTTTAGTGTTTGTCATTTTCACTGATAATTGCTGAAAATTATGTGGGTTGAACACAGTCCAGCATTTTTTAGCGTGTATTTCAACTTTGTTACAAACTTAAGCACTGATATTCTGTGGTCGCATTAATTCAGCATCCAATCTTAAAATGTGTCCCATGAAGACGTCCCACCAGCAGTTATTATCAGAGCCCAGCATCTGAATTACATATTGATGACTGAGTTGACGACGGGACAACAGGCATTATAAAGAAAACCATGGCGATATGCAGATTGGCGCTTATCCTCTAAAGGACATTGATTTAGAATAATCGCTTGGTGTCTTTGAGAGAATTTGGCGTAGTGATGGCTTCCGTGATGGAGAGGATCTCTCAGGATGGGGCCATCACAGCTGTTGATTAAATGGACTGTAGTGGGGAGAGAGTGTGTTTGGAGGGGTATTGGAGTGTTTAACTGGGGACGTACAGAGCTAATGCTGTAATAGAGGGCTTAGAGAAAAGATGGAAGGTTATTATAGCCACACTTTGAACACTTAGCAGTCTTATTTCATATCAAATGCAGCATGCAGAAAGTTCCCCCACATGTTGCTGCCAGCGTTAACAGAATTTAACCTTGCGAAATCCCATCGGTATTTATCAGAAGTGCCACAGTATCACTTGATGTTTTGTCATGTGTACAGTATTCAATTACATATTGCTTAATTAAGTTATTGTTAAAGAAAGCTTATACCTTAAAATATATATATATATATAAAAAGATTTTAAAATTAATTAAATGTTTTATTATAGTAAATATCATCTGAAAAACACAAACTTAGTTCAGTTTGTTGCTTCAATTTTTTTTCATTTAGTACATGCTAATGATTATTAATAAAGATTATTTGCTGGAAAACTACAACTAAAACTACAATGAAGACCTGAATCAATCAATTCATGAGCAATCTTTAAAAAAATTGAATAATTGACGAAAGCACAAAACAAAATTGCTAGAAATTAAACTAAAATAAAAAACACTTTTGCCTCTATCGCTATCTCTGTTTGAAAGATGAAATTGCATGCATGTCCCTGATAGTTCAGCTACGTATGTAAGAGCGTTTTCACACTTGGTCCTTTTCAGGTGTTCGAGCACGGTTCGCTGGGTTTTTGGCCCATATGTGAACACTGCAAACGATCTCAGACCCCTTGAAAGTGAACCGAACCGAGACCGTCTCAGGAGCTGGAGCGCGGATTTAAATTAATGATGTGAATGAAACTGTTAAAATTTTTGCAGCCATTAAAATGCTTGTTTAGAAAATGTTTTGAGTAAGTTTGTTGCTCAGGCGCAGAACGCAGTTGGATTGCCAACCATGCCAGAGTTCGAAATTGAATGCATGAGGGGCATGAGTCTGCTTAAATTCCTCCTTAAGCTTCTGCTCTTTAAAAAGAGAGTATGCGCTTTACCCACTGTTTAACTCAAAACGCTTGCATCATAACAATGTATGCACGCTCATGTCTGGATAGTAAAGTGACACTGCCATGTGGCGACAAAGGCCATTGAGCATGGCACAGTGGAAAAGGCCCGATACACGCCTCTCATTTTAACTATGACTTGAAAACGGTCCCGAAGCCCGGCCCTATAAGATCTGAGCTCTGTCATTTTTCATTTGGCTAACCCCTTGGTCCACTTAAAGGGGCTGAGTTTGGTTCTTTTAAAGAGGAGACAAGTGTGAAAACACCCTAAGGCCCTGTCCACACGAACACCGTTTTTTTTTCAAAACTGCAGCTTTTTCTATGCGGTTTGGCCGTTCGTCCACATGCAGACGTAGTACCTGGTCACTGAAACCAAACTTTTTTGAAAATTCCCACCAGGGTGAAGTTTATTAGAAACTCAGGTTTCGGTGTTGTCGTGCATATGGTGAAATATGAGATTTGGCGTATGATGTTTGGAATGCGTGCTGCTATCTCCTTTGTTTGACGTCAGATTCCAGGTTTCTGATTAGGCAACACAGCTTTATGGTTAGGGTTATATCGCCACCTGTTAGTTTGGCATGCTTTTAACAGTGCTTTAAAGCATGTTTTTGCGTTTTCGTGTGTACGCTGGATGTTTTTTAAAAGAAGAAGGAAAAACTGTTTAAAAAAATACCAGTGTGGACTAAGCCTAAGATGTCTGCTAAAAATCTGGAGGTCTTGAAAACATCTGCTGTGGAAAAACACACGATAAACGTCTTAGAAAAGGCAGTTTTGCAGTCATTCTAAATCCCAAACATCTTCAGAAAGAGCAAGAGCTGCCTCCTAACCACATGCCTTGTCACAGTGTTTTCTGTGCCTCTGTAATATGTTTGAATACAAAAACAACAGAATTGCTGCGTGCATGTCTCTGTATATATGACACTATGGCTGATATTCAAGCGTGGAGTCTTGCACTAGCTGAATTGCATTAGGTCGAGTAAATAAGCAGAGACGTGTTTGACATCACCTCGCGTTCCCTCAGGCACCTTGGGCAAGGTGACACTATCAGATATCATTTGAATCTAAACACGCTTTCCTCACTCCGCTGAGAAACACAGCGTCTGTTGTTCTCTGCTGTCTCTGTTTCTAATCTAAGTGCATCTGTGCCCATCTTATATTGGAATACATTTCTGTTACTACCTCACCGTTTTCGTCTGGTCTTCACACTTACTGACCTTCTCATGTCCTGTCTGTGTCTCTATCTCTATCTCTCTCAATGTCCATTCTCTCTCTCTCTTTTTTGTTTCTATTTCTTCTTTAATCCTGCCTTTTCATTCCCTTTCTTTTGCTTTTCATCAATGCACTTCTTCTGTATCCTCTTACTCTCTCTTTCTTTTCTGTCTCCTCGTCATCTTGCTCTCAGGTGGTGTGTGTATCGCTCAGTCTCTGAAGATCCCCAGAGAGCCCAGACCAGGAGAGTTTGACAAGATCATCCTTCGCCTGCTAGAGACACCCAGCGCTCGCGCCATTGTCATGTTTGCGAATGAGGATGATATCAGGTGGGGTGACCAGTTCACTTTTCTATGCTTGTGTGTTCCTTCAATAATGAACCACCCACCAGTGGTCCCCACAATGTAGTTTGTTTATTAAACATATTAAATAATCCATTCCATTCCATTCCATTTTCTACCGCTTATCCGAACTACCTCGGGTCACGGGGAGCCTGCGCCTATCTCAGGAGTCATCGGGCATATTAAATAATCCTTATTTAAAAATGTAAAAAATGCACAAAGATTTGTTTGACGGTTTGGTTTAGGGGTATGGTAAGGGTTAGATGATAGAATATACAAGTGTAAATAAGATCAATTTCATTATTTCACTGGAAAGTGCCCACAGTGTAAAAAAGCACTTGAGACAGTCAAAAATTAAAATGATGTCATAAAGTGTTCATCTCGCCCAAACTTCATAGGATTTTCTTTAAGAGATCATTTCCAAATCTTCATTTAATCATAATTTCTAGATGTATTGTGTACATTTCCGTCCATTGTCTGTTGAATTTACACAAAATCAAACCCTCAGGAGTGACATTAAGTCATTCAACACCAATGTGAATAGTTTCAATTTTATTTATATAGCGCTCTTCACAAAGATCATTTTAGTAAATAGTAAAAAATATCTGATGAATGCAGTCTCCGGTCAGCAAGCCAACACTGCCCTGTGGCGAGGAACCCAAACTCCAATGATAAATAAATGGAAAGACAAAAACTTTGTCGGGAGGGTCAGGTCTCCTCTGATGTGTCACAGTTACTTTGATTAAAAGTTACTGAGTAAATGTTTATGAAAAATAGAGAGAGCTTATTAGTTGTGATTTAGGAAATTTCATTTGTTGAAACAGTGTAGGTCTAATTTGGTCTTAATATTGGTATCGATATCAGACAACAGAGGAATGTTATAAGTAGGGGAAATAGTAATGAGTGCAGCTATAACTTCAAACTGCTGTCACGTGATGTATGTTTAGCATTAATGTGACAAGAAGTCCGTCTTTGCTTACCTAACCTATTCCAGAAAAGTGAATATGGACTTGTTTTCTTGGCAGTATTTAAGGTCTGAAAAAAACAGAGCATCTTTTCTGTTATTTTGACCTGTTTCTTATGTAACAACCTTAAACCCTGAGCATATATTTCATGGCTCATTGGAATTGGTTTTGATGATCGAAGAAATGAATGTTGGTACTTTTTATCAGAATGTCATGATTTTCTCACATTCCCAGATTCATTGAAAGAATGTTCCCTAATGTTTTTGGCACATAAATAGACATCTATTCCTCTTTGTGAATTAAGTAAGGGTTCAAAACAGGTTTAAAAACTTATTTTAAACTAGTATTTTAGCTAAATGAATTATTTGGCTATTGGGAGAGTCAGCATAAGAGAAAAGTTTCGGGACAAACCACGAGTTGTATTGAACTCCAATTTCCACAGAATTGGCTGGCAGATGATGCAGTCTGGCTGTAAGTATTGCTCTTAGGGGAAAACTTCAAAAATAGATAGAGTCAGCTATTTCTTATAATATACCTAAGGCATGGAGAAAACTCATTTTACCATAATCCAGCGTTTCGTACGTTTTTCTTGCACCTATGGCGCATTACACATTCCCATATTCCCGAGAGCCAATGACCTTCTAAGCCTATTAGATGATGTCCTTTGAAATCATACCCATTACACTGATGACCTGAGAGTGATTTTATAATTGTAAGTGTTCCTTGATGGCCTCAGAAAGCCGGAACGAATCACTGCTAAAGGACATCACAATCTTTTATGCCAACGCATGCTTTGATGGTCTTTCAGACGTGTCTTGGATGCTGCGAAGCGGAACAACCAAACGGGTCACTTCCTGTGGGTGGGATCAGACAGCTGGGGATCCAAGATATCTCCGGTCGTTCAGCAGGAAAGTGTGGCGGAAGGGGCTATTACCATACTTCCAAAAAGAGCATCCATAGAAGGTTAGGTGAATATTCTAGTTATGCTCCGCTCTAATTGGTCAAATTTTTCCTAATACTATGTTTCTCTTTGTTTTTAGCATTTGACCGATACTTCAAAAGCCGCTCCTTGTCCAACAACCGCCGGAACGTTTGGTTCGCTGAGTTCTGGGAGGAAAACTTTGTGTGCAAGTTGGGAATGCACGGCAAGCGTCCTGGAAGCCCCAAGAAATGTACCGGTACGAATAGGTTTTGCGTTAAAGTTTTACAAGCTGCTGTGAGTTCTCCTCTGCCCGGAGGAAGGGCACTCCATCATGTTGACGTCTGATTGGATCTCGAGGATTCAATGTTTCTGCTGGATGAGAAGATCAATGGGCAGATCCTGTTTAGACAGGAACCGATTAAGCCTGAGAACAAACAGGAGAGTCTTAAATGCTGCAATCTGCCCTCAATTGACGGAAACAAATATACACCCGCTAACATGTGGCGCTTGTGTGTCGCAGTCATTCTGTCTTTAAGATCTGAGTGTCCTTCTGATTGATGTAGTCTGAGGATAGTTGTTAAAGCTTATCATGTGTTTGGCCTGGAGGTCATTGCATGGGCAATGTAGACTTGAGTTCAGCTCGTCTTTGATTTCTTTATTTTCTGTCACTTCTCTAGGGCTGAGTGGTATACAGCTGAAAATGACATCATAGTATATTTCAGCTTTTCGACAATATTAGGGTTAGGGTCTCCCCTCTTCCAGTTTCTCCTCATCTTCTCATCACCCCCATTTCTCATTCCTCCTTTCACTTCTGCCTGTTTCTCCACTTCTCACCTCCACTGTACATCTCGTCTCTCCTCGTCCTGTTTCTCTTATTGCTCCTCATCTCCCTTCTGCCCATTTCTTCTCATATCCTCTTCACGATTTTCTCTCCCTCTTATCTCCTTATCTAATCTTAGCTCTTCATCTCTCCTCTTGTTTTTTTTCATCTCCTCTCCTCATCTCACCTCTTCCTGTTTCTCATGATCTTTTCTCTACTCTTTTTACTTCTGACTGTTTCTCCTCTTCTCACCTCGACTTTACTTCTCTTCTAGTTTCTACTCAACTCAACTCCTCTCTTCCCCTCATCTCCATTCTAGCCTTTACCCCTCTTCCCATCTCCACTTCACTTCTTTTATCTCCTTTTTCTAGTTTCTCCTCATCTCATCTATACTCCTTATTTCTCTTTTTCCTGTTTCTCCTCATCTCATCTCTACTACTTATTTCCCTTCTTTGTTTCTCCTCATCTCATCTCATCTTATCTCATCTATATTCTTTATCTCTCTTTTTCCTGTTTCTACTCATCTCATCCATACTCCTTATTTCTCTTCTTTGTTTTTCATCATCTCATCTAATCTAATCTATACTCTTTATCTCTCTTCTTTCTGTTTCTCGTCATCTCATCTCATCTTTTCTCCTTTTTTCTCTTCTTTGTTTCTCCTCGTCTCATCTCTACTCCAAATCTTTCTTCTTTCTGTTTCTCCTCATCTCATCTCATCTCATCTCATCTCATCTCATCTCTACTCCTTATTTCTCTTCTTTGTTTCTTCTCATCTCATCTCATCCATACTCCTTATCTCTCTTCTTTCTGTTTCTCCTCATCTCATCTCATCTAAACGCCTCATCTCCCTTATTTCTGTTTCTCCATGTCTCTACTCCACATCTCTCTTCTTCCTGCTTCTTCTCATCTCTACTCCTTACTGTATCTCTCCTCTTTATGTTTTTTTCTTATCTCCTTTTTTGTCTCCTCATCTCATCTCAACTCTCCCCGTTTCTTATTATATTTGCTCTACTCATCTCTGCTCAACTCCTCTTCATGCTTGATGTGTTGAGCTACAGATGGACATTTGAGGTCTTTTGAAAGCAGAGTTATTGTTCTGCCATGGTGATTTGACATAATGAGAATAATTACATAGCTGCGGATTCGACACGTCGCTCTCTCTCTTCTGAATGATCTGAGAGAAGATGCTTAGACTACGCTTCACTACAGATGGATGCCTCTGTCAACCGCACGTTGGCAGAAATGCTGATTATGATCATCTATTCCTTAAAGAAGTATGAAAGGAGAGAGCTATTAAGCCATGACAAAAAGATACTCTTTTTATCACATAACAAAAACAGATGCTGAGAGATTCCAGCTGTCTGCGACTGTGCGGCGGCACGGCTTGGAAAACACAGATTTTAATAGATGCACTAAATGCACCCAAACACACACAAGCCTGAATACACATACACATATTTATACAAACACCCCATCACAGTATACATTTTCCATATATTCACATCCTGAAATTTAAATGCATTAGCTATGCATTTTACTGGCAAATGTAACATATTTCTAATTAACAAATGAACATCTAAAGGGACAGTTGACGCAAAAATGAAAAGTCTGTCACCATTTACTCAATCTCAAGTTGTTCTTAAACTAAATACAATTCTTTGTTCTGTTAAACACAAAAAACATTTTTGAAGAATATGGAAAACGGTTCTGGGGCACCCCAGAAATACGAACAGAAGTTTTAATTGGGGCTTTTTCTATTTTAGGATTTGGAAAAATTAGGCTACGGTGTTATTAGGACTGCTTTCCATGGCAAGTGTTACTATGCTATTGCTCATATTTTGAAGAGATAGGAACCACTCAGAACATAAAACCAACCACCTTGCAATGCCCTGGCAACCACTCTGAACACCATAGCAACCACTTAGCTACACCCTGGAAACTACTTGTGATTTATAACAAACAAACATTACACTACATTTTATTAAATAAAAATATATAGTTGACTTGATGTTATTCAATTGAGTGTTTACATGAATTCATTTAGCAGATGCTTAAAAATGGGACAGCATTTAATAATTTGTCAAAAAGACAGAAGACAAAACAGGTCATTTTAAAGGCAGAAAGAAAACATATTTTTAAAAAACGTGCACAGATGAATCATTCATAATAAGACCAAGGATATTTTAAAGTAAGTTAAGATTTTGTTTATGTGCTGATTTTTAGAGATTCTTCTATACTCAATAGGTCTTTTGTGACTCGAGTCTATTCTCTATATGGGGCAATTCAGTCACATGATCTGGGATGCACTGCTGACTCTGTTGAAGCATCTCCTTGTAGACGACCGATTGTGCATCGGAGATACCAACAGCACTGTTATTATTAGGCGAGCAGTTATACTTCCTCATCTGGGCTGTTAGGAGATGAAGCAAGCCGTGAGAATGCATCAGTTCACTTTGGGGGATCTCTGTCACGCAATTCACTTCAGCTGCACCCGGATTTACATTTTATATCACTCTCCATGCGCTAAATTCAGAACAAAAATCAACTATAGATGCGTAAAAAACTAACCAATTGCGTTTTTGAGCAATGCATGAGGGTTGGATGTAGTGTTAGAGGCTGTATTGATCTTGAAGGAGCGTAAATGCATTATAGAAATTAAAATGTAGCACCTAGCAAGAACACCAGCAAGAGTATTGAATCACAGAACCGACCAAAAAACAACAACAGTAGCATTGTGACAGTGATGTGAACCCGAGCATGTACTAATCACATTTCCTTGAGTAAATAAAAAAGCCAGTTTTTACGACTATAGTAAGCCTGGGTTTAGGAAGAAAAGCCCTTTTTAAAGACACATCCCCTGGTACTTGTTCTAGTTGACTTGGACACTCCAATTAGTATTACACTTCCTGCCCTGAAATTTACATTATGCTGACTATAACATCTTGCAGACAGAAAAATATAACATCACGGCAGTCTTTGCCTAGTTTAAGAACTATATAGACAACCGCTTTGCCCTACTCCCGGTGAAAGATGTCAGGCAAATAAAACTGCATTTAAAAAATGTGCAGTGATGGGGAATTCTGGGGACTCAGCTTTCCTTCTTAAAATGTGTGGTTTTATTTGTAATGAATGGGGTTTGAAAGCAGCATGTGTGTTTGAGTCTTCTATGTTATTGAGGCAGGCAGCGGTCTGAATTGATTTTATGATAAAGCGGTGATTGAGGTTTGGTTGTCTGTGAAGTAATCATATGATGAGAAAGCACTGAATCAGCAGCACGTGCGGTCAGTGTTGGACCGTGTGTGTGTGAAGAGCACAGAGAGTTCATCTTGTTTTCTATGAATATAAAATGAATCCTGTACACACTCTGCAAAAGTGCTGATTTTACTGAATTTGATTTTACGTGTTGGAACATGTTTAGGACACGTGTGTCCATAATGATATCCGCGGTTATCTAATGAGTCCTACATTTTGCATCAGACCTGGTAGGGAGGCTAATGGAGTTTGATTTTGTATTCGGTTACATTTGCGTCTTACTGTACATGATGTGCGGGCAGTAAATTGCACATACTGCAGTGTGTGATAACACCGTTAGAAAGGCTTTTTATTTCTGGCCAGGATTCCCACAAGACTAATTATATGGATTTTTATAGGCCATTTCAAAGGAACTTTATGGGTTATTGTTGGTAACGTTAAATTTGTCATCATTCATTCTAAACCTTTGTGGAACACAATAGAAGATACTTTGAGAAATGTCTCAGTGGTTTTGTGTTCATATAATTTGGGTCAGTGTTGTTTGGTTACCAAAATTCTTCAAAATATAATTTTTGTTTTGCAGAAGAAAGTAAGTCATACAGATTTGAAATGACATTAGGGTGAATAAATGATGAAAAAAATCATAGATTTTGAACGATTATCACTTTCATTGTATTATTGTTCACATGTTTATTTGTGCACGACATTTCAAATAACAAATATTTATATATATATATATATATATATATAAATGTGTATGTAAAAGAGTTCTCTGCCCCTGAAATACATTTCTTCATGCTAGACATCCATAATGCTTAATATAATAGGTCCCAGCAGTGTTTCTCGATGGGTGTAGTACGATTGACTGCAAGCTCTAAGGTGGCCACTTTTCATCCAATCAATTCAAATCAAGTCTCAATTTGTTTTGGTCTCATTCAGTATCCTGTTTCATTTGGAAATAAGTCACATTACAGAAGTAAAATGGCTTACAATTGTCATTTTATGTTGCACTTAATCTGAAAAATAACTAGATACTTCAATCTAGAATTGCAAACATGTGGGATTTTCTTTCATAATGGATTATTCTTCATTAGATAACTGATATAAGGTATCTTTTCCTTGGTAATCAGAGATTTTGTACTAACCAGCCATGACAGCGATATGAGACGAGTGTCACTGGTTTCTATTTTAGATACGGTTTCTATACACTGGTGCAGGGATGACGTATTTTTGTAGGCCAACTTGTAAGTTAGCGGTGCACGGGTCCCTTTACCTGAAAGCGTATGGATTTCCCGTAGACTTTTGGAAGCTTTGTGATTAACAAAGGTTTATAATACTTAGAAGTTTTGTCCATAATTTTAACAAATTACCACAATATTTGTTATTTTTAAAATGAATAAAATCGGCAGAACTAAGAAGCTAACTTGAGGCTATAAACAGACTACACTAGAGTCGCTCGATATCAACGTCACCAAGCCTCCAACAACTTTTTCAAACTTTATTAAAAAGGTGCTCCTTTGTATTAACCGTGAATGAAAACCCATCCACGTTTTTAGAGATTTGTGTCCATGTTGCTTATTCGTGAGATGTATATGTGTGATTACATCCCCGCCAAAGGATGTTGGAGGATGAAGAGAGGTTGAATATATAGGTTTAGAATCTGAAATTAAAGCAAAATGCGTCTATCGAGGCATCACTGACGTCATGAGAATAAGATGATAAAGATCCTATTCCCATGCGCAAACCAGGAAAAAACTGATTGGCGTGTTTTGTGATTGACTGTCGTGCCACGCCCCTTTCTCGCATTCAGTGTGGACACTAAACTACTGTAAACAATTTTGTTATATAGGGTAGCCATACGTGCCATTTTTTCATGTACGCGTCCTGGCCAGCATTTCTACAGCTGCGGCGCATACCCCATCGAGGTTTATAATTTAAGGTTTTATTTCAGGAAAGCAACCGTTACCGTTCCATCTTTAGAGATTTTTCATTTTATCAATTGTATCATTTTAACTTGAATAAGTCAACCGCAGTGACGTATGCGGCTGAAAAATCTGACCTACGCAGCCAAATCTTGGCCAGGATGCGTCCAGGAAAATTGGCACATATGGTCATCCTTTTGTTATATTAACAGAAGACACATTTAGATTTCACTAGTATCTTCATCTTAAACTAAGTGAAGTCTGCTTAACTTTCCATTGTTAATTGTTCCCCTCTCCATAGGCACAGTGTAAATCTATCTTTATTGTATTTGGCAGGTGGGACTCCAGGGTGCATGTGGGTGCGAAAGGTTTGGATGTAGGAGCGGGTCCGCCCACATTCTTTCCTTTTACAGGTGCATAGACGCTAGTAATCCAGCAGTGATACAAGTAGCCTGTGGCTTTACGCTGAACGGACCCTCACAGGGCCCTGAGTAGGCACAGGCTTATATATGCGGCGCCCGAACTCAAAGTTAATAGCTCTCACATCTCCTCACCGGTACCCCTGCTGACTGAGAGCTCGAAACGGGCGACTTGTTTAACGACTAACTCACACACGGCTGTAGGAGTGATTTCACAGGAGTGTCAACAAAACACGCACAGTACGTTCTTTTCGGATGAAGTGGCTATATGTGCAATTGCAAGTTCTGAAAATGGATTTAAAGGTCAGTCGAAAGTCAAAAACTTCGGGCAGAATTCTAATGTAACACCTTCGAGCGAAAGAAGGCAATCATTAGACTTTTTAATGCGTCTGTTTCCTGGGCATAAGGTGGGCAGAGGGTTGGTGTCCTTGATACATTGTTCTCCAGTTCAGAATACCATGTAATTTCCCACACTATTATTTAGGGCAAACTCGACTGTGTGTGCGCGTGTCGCTTCATTGAGTTAAGAACTGTTCTGTCATAATTAGTGTGTAGCGCAAACTTCCACTTCAGCGGGGATGAGAGGAGACTGTGATCGTTGTCAGACAATTCATTTGAGAGAACACTTTTCATAATGACTTTGAATTACCTGCGCGCTCTCTCTACGAGTGGCCTCTGCGACTTTCGCAAAATGGGGCCAAGTGATTTTTAGTCTTTATCTAAATGGTCTCACTAAGACACACCCAGTAAAGAGTAGCATTGTCTTGATGCTCTCCTGAATTGCATGCATTTTCGCAATTATTTTTTTCTCTGAAGCGTATCTCACATCTTTAATATTTAAGATATGCTCTCTGTGGCTTATTAGATATATGATTATTTTACGTTCTATGCAAGGATGTAAAAAACAGCATATTATGCAAATGTGAGTGTCAGCTAAGGGTGCGTGTAGACATATCAACAATATTTAAATGAACGTTTCAAATCAGGTTTAGGTTTTAAAATATTCTATGAATATGTGCATGGTGCTTGTCAGTGCAAAACTTGATGCTATAAATACACTGTGAGAAAAAAACATTTCATATTGTACGTTTTCTGTGGCTGGGGTGGTACACTCAAAGGTTCCTTTTTATCCCTTTACTGACACCTTAAACTATTGTATGTGTGTTTTAGTTAAAGACGCAGTTTTTGATTCACAGCGGCCACTAGCGTTGTATTATCGATGTGCGACGAATCTCTCCGTCCAAACACGACGGTGGCCAACAAAGTACAAAAAGATGTCGTTGGCTGCGACAGCGTGTCTTCTCATGTTGACGCAGGGAAAAGGTCATGGGGGCATTAGAAAGACTGTAGAAAGAGCGATGTCTTATTTATTATATAAAATAAAAAGTCTGAGTATTTTAAGAATAAAAAGAAGGATAAAAGTCAGGCAGAAGCTAGGAACTGTGTTAATATTATAAAGACTTTCCAGCAGTGACGCGTTAGGACCCGCGGTACTAAGGCTTTTAGCAAAGATACGCATAGATATCTATGGAGATACTTTCCAGCAGAGAGTCGTTGGAGAGAACAATGGTCTCAAAATCATCCCAGAGGAGGTTGCTTTGGTTCGGATCAGTATGTGAGTAAAAATTGTTTTTTCTGTTTGTTAGAACCAAGATGTTGTTGTTGTTGTAATATTGGCTGTGTAATATTAGTTTTGAGCGTCATTGTTTATCTGGAACAGCTTTAATATTGTACCAGTCCAGATACTGGAGAGAGAGAGAAAGAGAGAGAGTGCATTGGCACTAAAACTGGAGAGAGAGCGAGAGCACGTTTTACTCAATGATGAATACATTTACAGTTAATCTGTGGGTCAAATGCCTTCCGAACCGTAAAGCATGATCCATACGGATCACGGATCATCCACAGTCCGTTTGACCACTATACTAGAGGTGAGAGGAAGAGGAAACGCGCGTTGTAGAGTTGTTTGTCCGTTTAGGGCTACTGTACAAAACATGGCAGCGAATTCAATGTATGTGGGCTCGCTCTGTATGTAGATATAAACATATAAAAGTTATTAGAAATATAACGCTTCATTATGTAGGGTCTTTATACACCTCTGAAGAAATTGTTTTGTATATTACATTGCATTTCTGTCAATAGATCCTTCTAAAAACCCTGTATTGTTTCTTTTAGGGGTACACAGTGGCGTAACTTTGTTTTGAAAAGTGTGGGGACAAAGGCGACCCGCTCCTGGGTCTGTCAAATCAATGAGAAACAATACTGTAATAAATGATTTCTGGAAAAACTCGTTGGGAATATTTATCATGGTAGGTGGGCATACAGTATACCATTCAGGTCCGTCCATTGGGTACTCTGCTTTTCGACTCCAGATCTCATAGTATGTGGTTCCCAAACTGTGTCCAACTGGGTGTTGCACGCATTTCATACGGTCCGCGGCGATTCTGGGGTCGCAGCTCTCTGTCTTCCACAAACAGAACTTTGTTTTTTGGAGGGGGGTAATATTGGTACAGGATCTGACACGATTCTACCCCCACCCCAAACTTATGCATTAATGAACATAGTCAAAAACAATTAGTTTAATGCATGCACTCAAGCAACACTGTATGTTTTTTAATATTGAATTCCATCATATTTACAGAAACACTCTAACATTTTAAGACCACACGCTCTACATATTATAACACTTTCTTAGGGGGGTAATATTGGGGCCGGATCTGTTTTGCCTACCTGACACGATTCAACCCCCCAAAACTTATGCATGGATGCACATATTTTCAAACACGTCTGGAAAAAAGCTTGTTTTCACAGCAAGTGAGAGCAACGGCAGACAGTGAGCACTTTGAAAAGTGGAACAAAGCGAAGAATCCTGCGTTTTTGATGTCAATGGCCCCAAAACAAAACACACCTTTCCCTAGCTTTATTTTTCAAAAAGTGGTGGGGACATGTACCACTTTTCCAACCTGCAAATTACTCCTATGTGGGTACAAAACAATTAAAGGGACCGTTCACCCGAAAATAAAAATTATGACATCATTTACTTACAAATTTTCAGTTTAATATCAACATTTTTAATTGCATTTATTATTTTCCATTTAGTTTAAATAGTTCTATGTTTCATTATTTTTATTACAGTGCTATCTTTGGTTTAGTCTAAGTTTACTTCCATTTAATAATTTCTCTGCCTCCACTTAGTTTTGTTGCTGAGGCAACGTTACTACATTTATTTTTTGTTTATTTTAAGCTTCAAATAATATATAGCCAAACATTTTATTTGACTTCAGTACATTAGTTTTGGTTTTATACAACTATAGTAACCCTGCTTTAAAACATCAAGAAAACTAATGGGGCGAAGTTTACTTTTAAATAATTACTAGAGAAATTACAGGCAAATTAATGTACCCATTTACTGTAAGTACGCAAGCAGAAACTAGCAGGAGAATTAACTGATGACTCATCATAGAACATTATTGTTTCTAGTGATAGAATATACAGGCATTGTTTGTGAACAACAGCAAGAACATCCTGTTCTGTGGTAACACTGTTTAAATATAAATCAAAATAACATCACTTTGATCCTCATAAAACAAACCTTTAAAGGGTTCAAATGGCGCGAACACGTGTTTTTTGTGTCTTTGGTGTGTTATAAGTTGCCTACGCATGTATTAGACACGTAAAAGTGCAAAAATGTAAGTGCCAATACAAAAGATGCATTCTATCTAAAAGCGAATGCTCACCCAGACCTGGCTGAAACGCCTCATGTAACCACACCTCCACAAATCTACGTCAGTTCGTGGTATGAGTTGACTAAGACCGCCCGAATGTATACACAAGTAAGGTGGGCGTACCTGTCAGTACAATTGCTTTGGAACCTGATGTTCCAAATATGGTAAGAGGCGTCACATTTCCGTCACATGCTTGCAGTATTCGACCAATCACTACGCACTGGTTGACTGGCCAATCATAGCAGACCTTGCTTTTCAGAGAGGCGGGCAAAGAGGAGATATAAACATGCTCGGTATGTGCGTTTTTGAACCTTTAATTGTGTATCGCATTGCATTACGTCTAAAACAAACAATAATACTCGTTTAAGTCGTGTCATATGTCATCCTTTAAATTATTCAATGTATGATGTTTCACAATACAAATGTAATACTCACTGTGTGTCGTTTCCCCAAATAACATTCTCTTCCTGAGCTCGGGCTCTTATAGACTTCCTGTTTAATAGTACATTTTCTAGCCCTCGTGTGCACCTGCATCATACTCTTTCAATACGAATACGAAAATACATAACCCCCTCTAAAACCCTGCTTGTGTTGAGGGTCTGAGCTCCACTCTTGGTACTTGTCTCTTGCTTTGACTCTAATAGCTTGTCGCCCTTTACGGCGGAGCGAAATGGGTGTCCGTTCAAAGCGAGCAAGCAAGCCCAAAATGCCTGTTAAGTGAAGGGCACTTGAAGACATTTCAAAAAGTACACCTTTGTCCGTGTTTTCTTGGAAGTATCAAAATTGCATGCTTTTTGCCAAATGTCTCTTGTGAGTCATGCCGGAATTGAATGGCTAACTCCTCGTTCGCCTTTCTCGCTGGCGCTATGAGGGGAGGTAAACCAATCGTATTGTTGAAGTGTGCTGTCACATCGAGTGCTTCTGATTCAGAGCGTCTGTAACCTGCGTGAGATGTCCATACATGGCGAGAAGCGTTCTGTAAATGTCTGACAGCGTGTTACCTTGACTGTGAAGCATTTATGCTAATCCAGTCACATGTACTTCTGTACTGAATGAAAGCTTTTGTTATTTTGTCAGTTGGACAAGATATGTTATTGCAAAATTTTGCGCCGTGAAGGAGGAAATGTCTTTTGCTATGTTATTAATGTCAGTAGATTAAAAATGTCACTTCATAATCTGTTCTGTGTGAGGCTTGATCAGTGAACTATTTACATTTCAACAATAAGTGAAATGCCGTTCCCATAGGTAGTCCTTATATCGAAAAGGCAACAAAATGATGATCCACTAGAATCTTATACAAATTAAAAAGCCCAGAGAAAATTTCTATTGCTCAGTTCACCCAAAAATAAAAATTCTGTCATCATTTACTCACCATCGCTGTTCCAAGTCTTTGAATTTCATTGCCTGATGAACACAGAGAAAGATGTTTGGAAGAATGTTTGCCACCAAACAGTTGTTGGCCATCATTGACTACCGTGTTCTGTTGAACACAAAAGAAGATATTTTGAAGAATGTAGGAAAGCAAACAGTTCTCAGGCACTTTTGGCTGTAGCATTGTCACTTTCCTACTATGGTAGTTAATATGGTAACTTGAGGGTGAGTAAATGTTGACAGAATTTTCAGTTTGGGTAAATTGTCCCTTTAAAAGGAAAAATTGAACTGAAAGTTTAACAAAAAAATATTTTCTTTGAAATAATGTGCACCAGTATAGTTCATATAGTCAATATAGTTTAGATAGTTCATCCAAAAATCAAGATTTTGTCATCATTTATATGCCTTCATGCCACGCATGTATGATTTTCTTACATGTGCAGAACACAAAAGATTTTTTGACGGACGTTGGTACAAACAACATTGGCCCCCATTGAGTTCAACTGTTTAAGTAAAAAAAAAATAGATACAGATATGACACAGTTGTTGAAATACAGTAAGGTTAATGTAGACAACATACCCTACCTCAAATATTATTGTTTTGGGGGAATCTGAAGAGAAATCTTTGAGTTGACAAACTCAATCACAGTTGTTGTGACATAATATATCTTTAAAAATTCTAAACAAGGCAGATGTGAGATTTGTGAGGTCTCTTTCTCTGGCGCAACATCTGAGAAGCTACAGTAGAGACTTAAATGCTCCATTTGTTTTCAATCGCGTTGCTATCTAGATGGAACAATTGTGATATATCTTATTTGCGATATCAAGGCCAGGCATGTCAATAGCTTAATCATTCAAATAATGAAGTTGGATTAGTGATGCCAACCATTCAGGTTTGAATCTTCCATTGTTGATCTCACCTCCACATCCAATGATGCCCTTGAGCAAGGCCCAAGCAAGCAGGGCTGCTGTAGGGGGCCTTGCCGCCAATTACTGTAATGAACTGTATGTAACTTTGGAAAAAATGTTGTCAGGTAACCAGATAAAGTTCTCATTATGCAGCGCAATCATTTCAAGAAATGCTCTCATTATCGTAACTTATTTTTAAGATGAGCCTGATCTTCTTCCTACACAGAATCTGGCCATCGTTTGAGTCTCATTTCACTACTGTATCTATTTCATAATTTCTGATCCAACTGTATCATAGCTTTTTCAATTATGCATCCCGTACTTGAATACTTGAATACTTCACACGAACACATGATCATTTAAACGTTAGAAGCAGATCCAAATGACACCCTAAGTGTCATTTGCACAGCGGGGTCTTTAAATTTTAATCCGGTCACATAACCAGATTGGCTGTCTTCAATAAGTGGACTTTCAAGCTCAGATCTTTATTAACACCCCAAGTATTTTGCCAGCCTTCCTTGTACCTCCTCAGTCCCGGCAGGAAGCGGGGCAATATTACCATCGCATGCAAATGCGTGGCCTGATTTAAATTCCCCCTTAATTGGAAAAAAGGGATAATGCAGCAACATCCACTGCAGTGAAATAGAATTTTTCTGCCTTGGAGACAACAAGATGCACCATTTCATATAACACATGTCCATTTGTTGATGGTCGCTTCACACTGTTGTGGTTAATAAGGAAAATGTAATTGATAGAAATTCAGTTGGCTACAAGAAGCTGCAGGCTACTTTCACTTCCCTACAATGTGAAATGTCCTATAGATTGACATTGGCAGGATTTCAACAGACTCTAAAAGTCAATTGGATTGTAAATGAGGCGATACCTGTCACCCCAGTGCCCTCAGTGCGATGAATGGCTTTGTCAGAGTAAAGTTTAAAAATGACAGTTTTGTTTGTTCCATCGCTTCTGTGTAACTTTCATATTATATTTAAGTTTTAAGAAACTTTATGCTTTAGTTAAGATTCTCATCCATGCCACTATGTACAGTATGTTTTTATCATCTCAGCTTGTAGCCATGACCACAGATCTATTTTTCACTGATAGCCTGATGTGCATAACCCCCATGGGGGGGGGTAAGATAAGTCTTTGTTTTACCTATGTGGTGCTCAAGATGAAACAAAATGAGGCACAAGCGCAATAAACGTATTTCATCTAATTTCAGGATGTTTCCTATCAAAGTAAATTATTAGAACACATCTATGACACATGATTTATAAAATATGGGTTTATAAAAAAATGCTCCTGTGGCTCAGTTTGCCCCATGATAGGGGTAAGTTGATCCGAGTTAGGGGGTAAGTTGAACCATATGATATAGGATATACTTAGCATGCAACTGAATTTGAATAAACTTAAAGACCATGTTTTTAAAGATAAACTTTCCAAAAAAGTAATTCAATCATTATTTCCCTTGCAAATAGGAATAGTTGTTTTTTAAGCTTAAACAAAAAATAAAAAGATAAACTTTACATTTCAATATCTTATATTTGCAATATCTTTCGGTTTGCATTTCTGTAATAACTTGTCCTGTAAAACACCAAAGTTGTAACCTTCCAAAAACAGACTAAACAGAGTTTGTTGATTAAAAATAATATCATTTCTGCTCTCACTATGTCTGTTTTTGTAGATTCTTGGCATTATACAGTTCTTTTTAATGCCAAACATGTGTGGCCATTAATTTGTTTCTCTCCTAAATTAATCCGTGTTTTGAATGACTCGGACAAGATAATAGCTGTGTAAAACCACTCCCTATATCCTATATAGTGCACTGTATCGGGTGTCCGCCATTTTGTAGTGGTGTCCGAAACCTGAGTGAACTACTTCATTCCCTAAGCTGTGTCCCAAATGACATACTATACACTATGCACTTAAACTATGCAGTATGCACTCAACCATCTAGTATATGAATTTCAGAAGAGCAGTATCGTTGAATACTAAATGGTTTTACACTAACTGGAAGTATATCGGTTTCCCAGACGAGCGCCAATGACGTCAATCGCACGCCACAACGTGTTTGAATAAAAATATACTTGTGCATAGTTCCATTGATGTAATTTTCATCTGTTTTGCCAAGCATTACTTTAGTCATCGTCAGATTGAAGCGTTGTCACTCTGCAGGAGAGTTTTGCTTGAGCAGCGTCTGATAGCCCTGCATCCATTCCGCTACGTAAGCGAAACTGCGACCGTTGAGTGAGCGAAGTGTCCACAGTTCCACACTTCATATTTTCGGTCGAAAAAGTGCATCATCCGGGTACTACCTTAAATTTTTTAGAATTTTCAATGTGAACGCACTACTCACACTATATATATTACAAAATGGCGTAGAATAGTGCGGGACACAGTTCATATTCGTTCACTCTTCACTCAGTTCATAACCGTTAATGCCACGGATGTATGATTATACACACTTATGTTTGTTCTTGTTGACAGTTATTTTCTACTTTTAAAGAACATGCAGATTAAATGAATGAGATAAACAGGGGAGTTTTATTTTAAATATAATATATATTAAATAATTTTATTAAACGTGATGATTAAGCAAATGACGGTTGTTTTGTTGTCTTATTTTTAACTAGTACAATAAACGTGATGAATGAAGTGAAATTTAATTTGAGTATTTAATAAAACAATTCGTAAAGCCACACAGGTATTATATTGTCGTGTACAGTATACTACAGTTGACAATAGTAAATACAAATGTAGTGTTTTGTAAATTTCAAATGTGAACATGACACAGCATCGTGATACTACTTGGTATCGTGATACTTCGGCTAGTATAGTATTGTTAGGTATGTTTATGTTACCGGGAACAACACAACTGTGTACAACACATAAGCGCTTTATCAATCTGGCAAGCTGTAATCTTATTGACCGACTCTCGGCAGTCACTTCTTTGGCACAAATATTATTCAGCTGCGATTGTGTCCCAGTGTATCAGATCAAGCTATTACATCTCACTTAGATGAACAGCTGTTAACCATGCAGTGCATCTGATGATTTATCACCGCTACTGAAAACCACCATTAGGGGTTCATCATCTTCATCGTCGCAAGGAGTATGAAAGCGATGAAAAACTCCAATTTTGGATTGATGTTGCTCATTTGACAACCCATAAAATGTATTAGTGTTGACTGCAGACACTTTTAAGTGGTAATGTGTTGGTTCTAAACGGTCCTACTTAGCGGTTTATTTCATTACAGAACACTTGCAGAAATCCATCTACTTCTAATGAGAACTGTTTTGAAAATTGTTATTGCCGTCATATTGTAAGCCTCTTACAATCATCCAAATCAAAAGAGACGTTTTATTATTCTCAACACAATGGCTGTACAGAATGGTGTGCTGCACACAGTACTAGATTCCCACTGATAATAGAAATATAGCTTTGCATTAATGACACGTGAGAGTATCAAAGAAGTAAAGTTAGTTCAATTTCTTTAGCCCGATTATTGTAAGATTGTAAGTTCTATTGTGCATCTCATGGAAAATGTGCACTATTTTTAAGGGATAGTTCCCCCAAAATTTAAGTTCTGTCATCATTTACTCACCCAATTTCAAACCTGTATGACTTTCTTCCAAACAACACAAAAGACATTTTGAAGAATGTTGGTAACCAAACAATGGGCGGTACCCCTTAACTTCTATTGTATGACACAAAAACCAAGTCAATGGGCACTTCTGCTGTTACTAACATTCTTCAAAATATCTTCTTTAGTGTTCTGCAGATGAAAGAAGGTCATGTTTGATACGACAATAGGGTGAATAAATGATGACAGAATTTTCACGTTTGGGTGAACTGTCCCTGTCTATCCCATACCCTTACTATCCCATAGTCACTTTTGCTTTAGTATACAATTTCAAATACACTCAATGTTTAAGTTATAGTGCAACAAAATCTGCCCCGCAGTTACGGTCCATTCTGTCAATTTATCACCATCATGAGGACAAAATCTGAACACGTATGATAAACAACTATGGCTACAACCACAGTCTATTAATGGAAATGTATTCCGTCTGTCAGCGGCGAAACAGCTTAGGATGCCGTTCCTGTTATGTTGCTTTATTAATCTCATCATGAAAGAAATTCGACGTAATTAATTTGTCATTTATCTAATTTTCTCATCTAATTGCGACCGAGCGCTATTCAACTGTCGTAAAGCCAAACAGAGACAGAGCGGATTATTTGTTGGCCTCTTCCAGGGCAAATTGAATTAGCCCTCGTAAGTGAAGTTTAATTAAGATGCTTGTTTTAATGATCGGGCTCTGTGTCCTTTGTATTGCCACTCATCAAGAAGAAGGAAGATCTGTCCTCCAGATGCCTCCAGACCTGCACAGCTTTGAGATCTGGGACGGATTTAAAGACTAAGATTTGGGATGTTTTCTCTGCACAGAATGCCTGGGCTTAGCTGGATACAGCGAGATTTGCCACTCTGCCATCCATGAACCCAATTTTAGGACTGTATGGTGCTCAAACATGAATATCCAATCATATTTTGTGTTCTCTGAACAAAGTTTGAGAGTGCGAGGAAACCCACCGTTGCTATGATGGTTTCCATGATATTGCGACGGAGTTGCTAAGGTGTATGTTCTGGTTGCTATGATGTTTCGTTTGGTTGCTAGGGCGTTAATGACGGATGCTAGTTGGAAAGACTATTGGGTTTTATTTTGTTTAAACATTTGTTTAGAGTTCAAGACCAGCATTGGACAGGTGCATCTTGCGAAGTGGTATATATATATATATATATAATCTTTATTCTTTAAAATGTACTTAAAACCCTAAATGAACCGGTGCCTTTCTGTTAACAGTCATTTTACAGGTTGCAATACAATCTTAAGTCTGACACACTGTGCCAACGCTGGCTTCGTTTCAGCACGCCGCCTTATTTTAATTTCAAAGTCCACCTTCTGCTCGAGACAAAGTAGCTTTGTTCTTAAAAGATACTGTGCACGAGATCACCTTAATGCTCCTGACCTCAGGTGATCCATTACACCAACAACATCAGAAAGTGCTCCCCATGGTGACGTAAAAGCCTCTCATTCGGTTGAGTTGTAGAGCGAGGTCCACGGAGGGGTGCATTGTATTTCATTCTTTATAAATGAGTCTGTATAAATTGTAGCCTGACAAGTTCAATGAGCGAGTACTCTTGCTGGACCTGTTAACATGCCCCTTCATTACAGACAGATTTTTAAAGCTCTCTTTTGTCGGATTTAACGTAAATGGGGAGAGGGAGGTACCGGAGCATCGCAGTTACTTCAAATATTATAGAGGGGGGCTGGTTTCACGCTGAGGGGGGCTTTATCAACAGTTCAAGCACGTTTGCCGTCTTTCAGTGTATTATTCACTAACAAACTTCAATGGAGATTAATCAGCCATTTTCAGCTCTGCCATGGCACTGGCACTGGCAGATTTTTTTAATTCACAGGCAAAAATTATAAGAAAATTGCATATTTTTGACCACCAATTAAATCAGACATCGACTGTACCATAACTTTCGTATTTTAAATTTAAATTACGCTTAAAATAATTTATTTCAAGGTCGCTTTAAGTGCGCCGCATAGGTACAGGTTACCAAGCACCTCATTAGGCTCTGTGTAGAGCCCCGCCCTCAGAGAATCGTCAGTTTTTCGATTGGCTCTTTTTACTGGAAGGTGGGACTTCCATTGCTAGAACAGGCTATATTGACAGTTGTGTTTCCTCCCCATTCATAGGAATAGCAGTGGCAAATCTTGTTATTATCTATTATCTTTGGTTTACTTATACTGAACTAATGTTCCACGTTTTGGTTCAAATGTTTAGACTTGGCCAGGAAGTAATAAAACGCCATGGTCACTTTGCACTGAATTTGTTTTCTTTTTGTTGTTTTCTCCAGCTAACCTCTGTGAAAAGGTCATTCCAGTCAGCGCTAATAAACAAATTACCACGGAGCATGCCATGAATTTATCATCAGGCATTGAGGCATTGTGTAAATGAGTTTGGCATGCTTTTGAACGCTCCAAATTGCGCTACAAACTCTCTGAAATGCTTTGCAAATGAAACAACCTTACATTTAAATGAACGCCTCTACCCCAAAACAGCAAAAGATTTGAAATTAAACTCAGTCAGCTCAGTTAACTTTGCAGGTTTGTGCAAAAACTAATTCTGTATTAAATTCAATCGCACCTTCCAAACCCCCCCCTTAACCCTCACAAGATGCAAACGAAGGAAATATGCAAAGCTTCAGTCTGAACTTCATGTCGTCTCTTTGCAGGGCTGGAGAAGGTCGGAAGGGACTCCAGCTACGAGCAGGAAGGGAAGGTGCAGTTTGTGATGGATGCGGTGTACGCCATGGCCCACGCGCTGCACCGGATGCATCGAGATCTCTGCTCGGGGTTTCCGGGCCTCTGCCCCCGCATGAGCAACATCGATGGGAAGGAGCTGCTGGGATACATCAGAAACGTCAGCTTTAACGGTGAGGAACATCTTATTCTCCTCTGATTGAACTGAATGGTGGATTCTCAAACTCAAATCTGATTATTTTATGATTAGGTTTTTACATCCTTCAAATGTCTTGCCGTTCCTTTTCTGAAATTGTATGAAAAGTGCAGTTTAAAGATGGTTTGTGTTCCTGTTCCACAGAAGAAGAAAAAAACGTCTCTATTGAACTTCTCAACTCTTCACCTCATCCACAAACACACGTGTCTCTTTTAAGAAAATGTTTCATGCTGTTTCATTTTGTGTTTCCTTTAAGTGCATCACATTTCCTAATGCTTCTATGCAAAGCCTTTTCTTGCTGAACCGTTTCGAGTGATCTTCTCTAAAAATGACATCCTTTTTAAGGAGTTCAGCGTTGGCTTTGTTCAGTGTTTCACATATTCTTCTTTTTCTTTAGGGTGATCAGAAAGATTTATGCAGACGGTCACTATCTTCCTCTGCTTTCTCATATCTTCTCATATAAAGCCAAGCTCTACTAACTTCTCAAATCCTTTGGGTTTTGGCGCGGTGTTAGAGTCTGTGATATGCAAATGTTAATTTTATTCTTGTTAGACCTTTTCATGATTTACACAAAATGTAGCCGAGTTACAATTTTTATTGGGAAGATTGTGAACTGCATTCACAAAACTGTAACAGGATAGCAAAACAAGATATTAAAGAAGAAATGTGTTGGTTGACATTTTAGAAAAGTTGAAATAAAATTCAGATTTAGAAATTTTGGAATAAAACTACGCAATTATGTGGAAATATTACTGAGAAAAATCAACTTACTGTATAAATTTGATCGTTTTTGACCCATGGCATCAGATTCCTCAAAATGATTTATAATTGGTTTTCTTGGGTATTGCCAACTTTGAGTTTAAAAGTTTTCTGACACAACAGACAAGCATTGTTTTCCACCATAAAAATCTGAATACATTTTTACGTTTCTAGCTATTCGCCATTTTAAATGAATTAAAAGTACCCAATACCATGCATAGAATATGTCACTATTTGAATGAAAAAGTAGATCAATCTCCCACAGTCCAGTTCTCAATTCAATATCATCTGACTCATTGAAGTTGTGAATAAGTATTTGTATTCTCTTCAAATTACTTCCAGAGTTTAATGAATCGTAGTCTCAGCCTCGGACGATCCGTTAGCTGAACGTATATGGCACACTTTTCTGGAAAACAGTTCAGCACATTCGTAGTCGTCATCTAATTGGATAAATTTCACAGGATTTCCGGGAGACATGCGTGTCACGTTCTGTAATGGTCCGCTTGGAAACAACAAAGCCTTCTGATCTAAGAAGTAAGCTGTCGTGTTTACAATGGTGGCTATAAGAATTCATCACGATTGACTAACGCTCAATTCTTAAAAGTATGCGAATTTCATGGCATACATGTATAATCATTGTTGTTTCTGTTAACTTTTGACATGTTCGTGAATGTACATCGGTCTGTGACATTGGGGACATTTCCACGGCAACATTTCTAAACATGACGCGGCACAAAACGAAACGTGATTGGTTGCTTTACCTGTCAGTCATATGGCCTCTTGGGCAGGCCTTTCCAAAGAAAGCGGCGATAAGTTCTAAATGACTAAATGAATTCCTCTATTTGCGGTTATTATGATGAGCCATTTGGTCAAACATTTATAGATACTTGCTCAATCTGCTTGATGTCGATTTCAGTGGGAAATGAATAAATTAGCAGCCTGACATACAGTATTCGTTTGGTGCGCCTTGTTTGGTGCATTTTTTCCTGTAATGTTTGATGAATATAACAATGGCTCTCATCTGTACAGTGCAGCAGTTTTAGCAAACCAAAAACCTTTACAACCTGCTGATCAATTCAAAAAATGTGACAAATGCATACACCTACGCCTACAAAACTATTTACTGTGGAAAAAAGCCTTCAAATGAAGGCCATTCACAGACATCGTGCTAGACACGTAAAGCATTAAATGGATTTTGCAAAAGGTGGCTTTGGAATTTGTTTTAATTTCGTATGATTAAACTCAAACCTGTTACAGGATTAATGATAGAGATTACATGATGTCACAACCTTAAAGAAACACCAACTTGGTGGGCAAAACAAGTCTTGACTTCTCCTGCACGCCAGTAATTGTTCTTCTTAAGTTTTTAATTTATGTTGCCAATGGCATTGATGAGTTTCAGAATCAGATCCAAATACATACCTGTCTGGACATTTTCATCTCTTCTGTTGGTGTAAGGGTAGCGATTCTGCACAAGACTATTTTTGTTGATTAAAACACTGAGGCTTGTGCTGTACGTAAATCACAAGCACCCAAAATATTCGTTTGTTGACAAATCTTTCTAAATATTTAAGACTTGGAACAGATGGCAAGTTGACAAGCCTGTGCCACAGTGATACTAAGTGTCTCATGTTGGTTGCTAAGTTGAAATAGTGTTTTGCCCTCCAGGTCTCGGCACCACGGAAATCTTGCAATAGAGTTTGTCAATCAAGTTCGAAGCTGACAGGAGACGGTCACAAAAAAAGTGATGCAGTCCCATCTGTGCTGTTCTTTAATAACATATATGGTCATATTTGGCGATTATGTTGCATCTCAATGTTTTGTCAGCACGTCAAGTTTAAGTAGGATTCACTTTTAAAGATTCTCAAGACCTCCGCTACTTTACATTCATATAGTCTAGCTTGTTTTTGAAGACAAAGTTGTCAGACTGTGCTGCTAGTTTTGGGGATGTGCAGTGTGGCAGGCAAACATTTGAGGCAAGATCTTTTTAAGGAAAAAAACCCAAACTAATGAATGTAAAAACGTGGCTTGAAGGGTTTACGCTTTTGCACAAACAACTTCATTACTGATGGACCCTGTGCACATGAAGTTCTTCTGTGATGTGATGTGACAGTAAACTCTTGATCTTGTTTGTGTTCAGCTGGATTTGTGTTACAACATCATGTCATTTGTAGCATTTAATCAGATTTGCAAATTGCATTTCAAATGCTATTTTTATCTTTTGCGCTCATTATGATTGTTTGTACGATATGCGCGTTTGTGTATTTGTGCATATATGTTGTCATGCATGAAACGGATGATTGTGGAATTTATATGTGTGCCAGACGTGCAAAACAAGTTCAAGATCCTTATCAAGGCAATAACAAAAGCAGCAGATCTGGAGTGTTGAGAATCATATCCAAGACCTTCATGTTAGAGCCATGCGAGCTACTGTTGCCAGCGGGCAATTGCCAAGTCGATCAGATGCACTTGAGTGACTTCAGACATATGCTTATTTTTAGATTTGTGTTAGGACACTGAAAGCATAGCATAGCTGCGAAATAGACATTTCGGACATGACCACATTAAATGTTCAGTAGTCATTACTGCTTTACATGAGGAACATGTCTATGTGTCATAGTGACCCCTTGTGACGTAGTTGTCTATATTTAGAGTCGCTTAATTAAATATGTAGATCACTAAAAACTCAACATCGTTTTTCCAAACTCATATATGTTTTTTCCTTATACACATCATCCCAGCAAACAGGGAACGTTCGCTAGCGTTCTCTTAACGTGCTCTTAAAGTAAAAAAAAATGTTATTTCTTTGTCTGTTAGTGGAACGCTTAAAACATTCAAAAATAACATTTACATACAAAACGATCTTAAGCTGTGAAAGAAACTCAATATATATATATTTCTTAGGTATAACAACCCAGCTAACAATGAACATTATTTATACTTCGGCAAGCGTTCTCTTAACGTTTTCTTAAAGTTCAAAGAATGTTCTTGGAGTAACATTAAAAGAGCATTTTGTCACATAATGTTTCCTAGCTTAACGTTCTAAATACGTTGACGGAACGTTATCCCTTTGTATGTTAGTGGAACGTTTAAAACATTCTAAAATTACGTTTTCATATTGAAACGGGAATACAATCTTAGAATGTGTTTTTGTTAGCTGTACCGGAAGACAATGAAAGTAGCAAACCAGGGGCTGGTAAGCTTCAAAAATTCAATGTGGAATAGAATTCCACATATCCAGTAAGATCACTTTGCATTAATAGCAAGATTACATTGCCGACCTGGAAAGATTTCATCGTGTGAATCTTTATTATCGATTCTGCATTAGATTCTCAGCATCTGTGAGAACGAAATAAATAGCTGGTTAACGGTTGAATAAATAGACGACAGGAACAGGAACATTGTACACTTGAGCATGTTGGCAGCTAATTGTCTTTATAAAGAGCAAAAAAATCAATGATGGCAGATGAGTTCAATAAGCGGGGGATTTCGGGGGCGTCTGGGTCTTCTTTGCAATACGTGAAGCCTTTTCTTTTTCTTGGAGAAGGGCATCACCGTCACTGGATGGCAATCACTATTAAATGGAGAATTAACCTCTTGACAGGGCATATGCTCCGTTCATTTGTTCCTGACACAAACGTGCTTTGCCGTCAGGCTCTCTGACAACCTATCATGAATATAATCTGTGCTGAGGACAAAACCAGTGCAGACGGTATTCATGCTGTGTTGAATGGTTAACATGTAACTTCACGCATGTTAAGAATTCCGTTGCATGTCTTTAATCTCATTTAAGGCTTTGTCTGTTTCCTCCCAATATGGACTGTATCAAACTAGATCAGACGTCAAGATATTGAGTTAGGAGAACATAGAGAATGGTATCGCACGGTATAAAGTTACTATGGAGTCTGAAGGTCTTGGTGCAGACTCAAGTCATTTGAAAGAGTTGTATAAGTTGTACATACCACAGTACTGCTTGAATGAATTGGCTTCCCAAAATTTCATTGAAACCAACCTTACGGCGATTTTATGAGACCACATTTCATATGGGAACAAACAGCTCAGAAGATGAAACATTTTTTAATCCAATTGAAACGAAATGGCTTAACTCAGTTTTTTACTTTTGGCAGAAACCACAGCGCCGGTGGCAACAGGTTTCTTGTGATGTTGTTACACATCACTCTTGGCAGCAGTCCATGTCCGCTTGATAGTATTGTAGAGATTTACCCTACAGAAATGACCCTTCATGGCTTCTACATGACTGAAAGCCCTTCTCAGAGCAAAAACCATCTTGTTTACCGTTCACTCGGGCCTTATTTCAAATGGAGAGAGTGTCTTGAGCATTCGACTTGTGTTGATGAGGTTAGCTTTTACCATAAGAGAGCTGCCGAACACACCACTTGAACATGATCTCCATCAAATAGCTATTAGTATGAATCTACCTCGTGTCCACAGAGATGTTGAAGGTGTTTCCCTCGCAGGAAATTAACTAAGAGCTAGCAGTTCAAAAGAAGTCTGCTTCGAATTGTCTATCTGGTTGTATTAAAAAAGACTGAGACTTCTGCATGCATCCATTCTTTGAGTCCTCAGTGTATCAACCGCCAATCCAAGTTGGGTTAACACACAACAGGGTTACTTAGTTGATGGTCTTGTTTGAAAGTGGTTCATACGATTCTGTTCACACTCAAATAAATGGACTGTGGTGGACTGACCTAACTTCGGGTACACATTTACAAACAATACAGTGCCTGTAGATTATCTCTTATAACAAGCAAAAAAAGACGAGAACAACTGTAACTTGGCTTAACTTGTCTCGCCAATATTTTTAATTTAGACTGCGATACCAAACTCAACTGATTGATGGCAGTGTACCATACGGTTTCTTTAAATGCGACGTAACTACAGGACCCATTCAACATTTTTTTATTTAACAAAATCAACATACAACATATTTCAACAAGTCTTTATTTAAAACAATCATCATACGAAAAAATAATAATATAAATTTATATAAATATAAATTAAATTAAATATAAATAGTTATATATTTATAGTTATATATATAGTTATAAATATATTATTAGACACTAGCCAAACATGACCGGAAGTTACATGGAGTCCCACCAATCGCGTCCGATGAAACGCTTTATTTTTTAAGCTGAACACAAACAAATAATTTTATATTAAAATGTTTTCATATTATCTCTATATGGTATTCAAAATTGTAAAGCTTGAAAAAGTAGCACGCAAATGTAGAAAAATTGGAAATGCAAAATTGCTGACTTCCAAAAGGTCAAGTTTGATGAACTCTGACCTGCAAATTTGTATCAAATGACAGTATTTGACCAATAGAAGATCGCAACAACGTTACCTTTTCAGCTGGAGACAATGCTAATAAAAATCAAATTTTGTACAATGAATTCAAAATGACAAAAACTACTTTAGCAGTGCAAATACGTTGGAATCCATGATGTGTACAAAAAAAGAATGTTTTCTAGGTGACTTCTTTATAAGCATGGTTCGGTACGTCTGTGACCGTGGCATATATTCAATTATGGCGGCATATTAATAACTTGGAAATCTCATTAGTTCTTGCTCGTCTCTCGAACACCAAATAATCAATGACATTTAAAGTTAGTTAACATTATTTATCTAACTTTTTTAATAAACGTGCTGTGTGATAAGACAATTACTTGATAGTTAGTAGTTTTAGTCAATCTCACTATGACTACAGTTGTTATCTCAACTATTTTAAGGATTATTATAAACAAAGTGTCTAGATTTCATTTACACAGACAGTTTTCAATCAGGCCTGTTACTTCTTGTATGAACAGGTGATTGTGAGTCACATCTGTTTGTAGATACGGTTGATAATCACAAACACAGCTTGTGTGAACATAGCGTATTAAACAACACAAACGAAGATGCCAGGCAATGACCTCACAGGTGTGATGCACAAAAAGTCAACACATGGCATATGCCGCCATGATTCACGTGTTTGATCTTCAATCCCAGACGAACTGGTTTGGTTTGCCTTTGTTCTCTTTAAATACAGCACGCTCGAGCCGATTCATTGTCTATGGCGAATATTAGCCATGGTGTGTTATAATGACAAACATCTTCAGGCTGTGCACAAAAATGATTCACTCCACCGCAGATGAGATTTGCAATGCATGTTCTGTGGAAAGTAATGCAGGGATCAAGTCGAAACTTGTGCCTACACGCTGCGCATAAATTACAGTCGAGCGAATCATTACCGAAACGTCGCCTCTCCGCGTTCTGTTTTTCCACAGACCACTTTATATTACGACCGTCTAATTGCAAGTGTTGGCGATGGGATCTAACCTGTGATTAAACCAAAAGTTGGCTTAATCAAAGCATCTTCTCCACCCTCTAATCATTCTGTAGAACTGTCTCCGTCTTCTCATGAGGCTTTTTGGATTGGGTCGACGAGAGGCGGCAATCATGTAGTTGATTGGAGAATGACCGTTGGTCAGTGTCCTGCATTAAGATGTAGAGGCTTGACACCTGGTGACACCTCTTTTGTCGTTCAGAGGCGCTGCCGCTTCTCGATTGAAGTTATTTTAACAGAGGCATTTCACAGATATGTAAATTGAGTGATTGATTCTCAGTGCTTGTTTCTCCGCTTCTCTATAAGTGCTTTATTAATTTTAAAATGACATTTTTGTCATTTTACCTTTCAAAGGACAGTAGACAGAAACAGGGAGTAAAAGAATCATGAAAAATCTTGAGCTGAACAAAGCGACTTGCACTGGATTATACTGTACATTTGTGTGCATAGAACTACGTGTTGAAGTATTTTTTATTTTATTTTATTTTTAGTTTGTTTTGTTTTGTTTTATATTCCTCTTTTGTAAGTTCTTTTTTTATTGTGTTTTATTTAATAGTTGTTTTTATTGTTTATTTTATATTATATTATTTAATTTTGTTTATTTAATTTAATTAAAAAAAAAAATTATTATGGATTATATTATATTATATTATTATTATTATATTATTATAGGAAACACTATAGGAAGTAAAGGAAAAATTAAACTAGTCAATAATAGCCCTTGATAGCTTTCACTGTAATTTTACAGAATTTTCCTGTTACCTTTTACAGGTTTTTCATGTATGATGTAAAAAACATAAATTTTACATGCAAATATTTGACTGATTTTCACATATTTTTTTACATAATTTTTTCTGTTAAATTAAAGAAAAAGTCAAAGAAAAACACAAAAAACTTTGTTTTACATGACAAACTGTTATTTTACTGTAATAACTGGCTCCCTAGCTGCCGGAAAATTACAGAATACAAAATTTCAGGTGCTAAAACTTTTAGCCCCTTATTTAGGAATTATGTAAATCAGGTGGCAATCTGTGCATATAACACAATTTGAATATATCTTCAACGTGATGTAGATGTATGTGCAAAAGACTGTTACGTTTATTTAGTGCAGCATCATTTGACCACTGAATCCAGGTTGCTAAACCGGCTCCTTATAATGCATAACATCCACGTGTGTCTTTGGGGCTGGCTCCATCATTTGATCATATGCCAATAAAGCATCAATTACAAAAAGTGCTTCATCACTGTCCCGCGGACTTTTGAAAAGTCAGCAGAACTGTTTAGGGTAAACTTCAATTGTCGATTTGTTTTATTAGTCATCTCACGTTGCCCACAAGCCCTAACCTTGTCAATTAATTGGCTCATTTGATGCGCTCTAAAACTCCACAGATAATACCGCATGCACGCAAAGCGCGAAACTCCAAATGAGTAATCTGATTATATTGTGGCTCGAGGTGCGTCGTAGAGGTAGGCTGCATTTCCCGTGGAGTCCTGCAGGCGAGTTCCATGTCTGACTCTATGCAGGTGTTTTAATAATGCATGACTCCCTATCTCGAGAGACGCTCATTTGATACAAACTCTCCCCCCTTCAGGGGCTGCTCTGTATGCCACTGAAATTGTTCATCTGAGACAACTCCTGCAGGCCCGAGAACGCTCGCCAAGGCTTCATAATGATGGAATGATTTTGTATAATAACAGATAACAAATGAAAGATCCTCACGCTTCGTTTTGGCGAATTGTTTTGTTTGGAATACGAAGCTGATTTCATTTTTAGCTTATCGTTGATTGTAATTTATTCACCTTGTTGGTTGAATGAATCGGGAACATTATTCATATTTTGTTTACGCGAAAGCCCTGACGCTTTCATGTCTCAAGCGGTGTCTGATGTGTTTACAGATTCCTCTCGGCCGCGGGAGATTACGTAGCCGTGGGCGTCTGATTCAGTGTGGCAAACAATAGAGAAATAATCACAGATAATCACAATTTTGCTGTATCTCTTTGGACAGGAAGCGCCAAGACCCCCGTTGTGTTTAATGAGAATGGAGACGCACCTGGACGCTATGACATCTATCAGTATCAGAACACTAACAGGTCAGCTGAGTACAGAATCATCGGCCACTGGACGGATCATCTGCATTTAAATGTAAGGAGTGACATTTCTACATATTACAAGCTAATAATGAAATGGTTGTTGATACTAGTGTTTGTTTTAGACGTTTGTCATGCTAATTATGGAGTTTAACTGTGAAAGAGCTGGTGTTGAATTAACACCCGTAGAGTTCATTTTAAAGTTATTTCTGCTCCTCAGAAATGATATGGTAATAATATCATAGACAGAATAATATGTCCACATTACGTTGTTTTGATATTTTACCTTTATGTTGCTTTTTTGCATTCTGTTGTGTTGTGAAATGCTTTTACTGCTGTGTTGTGCTATGTTGTTATTTTATGTTGCTATGTTGTGTTGCTATTTTATGATATTTTGTGTTGTGCTGTGCTGTGTTGTGTTGTGCTATGCTGTGTTATGTTGTTATGATGTAATTTTATGTTGCTATCTTACGATGTGTTTTGTGTTGCATTGTGTTGTGAATCGCTATGTTGCAATTATGTTGTGTTGTGCTGTAAATTGCTGTTACAGTTATGCTGTGTTTGTTGTGTTATGCCATATTATATTATTTTTGTTGCGCTATGAATTTATTTTATGTTGTGTGTTGTGTTGTAAACTGCTAAGTTACTGTTGTGTTTTGGATTGTGTTGTGTGGTGTTGGGTTATGCTATGTTTTACGTTGCTATCTTTTGTTGTCTAAAATTGTGTTGTATTGTGACTTGCTAAGTTACAGTTGTGTTGTGTTGTTACTTTATCTAATGCATTTTATTGTGTTGTGAATTTCTATGTTATTGTTGTATTGTTTTGTTTTGTGTTATGTTAAGTTATGGTGTGTGATCCTATATTATGTTCCTGTGTAATGAGACTTTGTGTTGTGTTCTGCATTGTGTGGTTGTTTTTAATCGCTACTGTATGTTATTTTGTGCTTCATGTCATGTCACTATATTAAAATATTTGATTGATTTGTGTCTTATTGTATTGTGTTGACAGAATGCTTTCTATGTTGTGTTGATATTTTACTGTATGCTGTTATGTTATGACACATTATGTTATTTGCTTTTCTTATTCATTTAATGCTCTTGTATTTGTGATATTTGAATATAGAAATAATGTAAATGCCTAAAATACTGATGTGTCTCTTCAGATTGATGCCATGAATTGGGCAAGCGAAGACCCTGCTGTGCCCATATCTGTATGCAGTCTGCCCTGTCAGATGGGCGAGCGGAAAAAGGTGGTGAAGGGCGTCCCCTGCTGCTGGCACTGCGAGCGCTGCGAGGGCTACCAGTACCAGGCCAGCGAGTTCACGTGCCAGCTGTGCCCGTACGAGCAGCGTCCCGACAGAAACCGCACCGGCTGCCAGCCCATCCCTATCATAAAGCTGGAGTGGCACTCGCCTTGGGCCGTGGTACCCATCTTCATCGCCATCCTGGGAATCCTCGCCACCACCTTCGTGGTGGTGACTTTCGTCCGCTTCAACGACACGCCCATCGTACGAGCCTCAGGCAGGGAAATGAGTTACGTTCTTCTAACCGGAATTTTCCTCTGCTACTTCATCACGTTCCCGATGATGGCGGCGCCCGGAGTGGCCGTGTGCTCCTTCCGGAGGATCTTCCTGGGCCTCGGCATGTGCTTCAGCTACGCTGCTCTGCTCACCAAAACCAATCGCATCCATCGGATCTTCGAGCAGGGAAAGTGCTCGGTGGCGGCCCCGCGTTTCATCAGTCCCGCTTCCCAGTTGGTCATCACTTTCAGCTTGATCTCAGTTCAGTTAATGGGCGTGTTCGTGTGGTTTGTGTCCGACCCGCCGCACACCATTGTGGATTACGGTGAGCAGCGCACACAGGACCCCAGAAACTCCCGCGGCGTGCTCAAGTGCGACATCTCGGACCTTTCGCTCATCTGCTCGTTGGGCTACAGCATCCTTTTGATGGTCACGTGCACTGTTTATGCAATCAAAACCAGGGGAGTGCCGGAGACCTTCAATGAGGCCAAGCCCATTGGATTTACCATGTACACAACGTGTATCATCTGGCTGGCCTTCATACCTATCTTCTTCGGAACGGCACAGTCTGCAGAGCGGGTGAGTTTATATCTTTAAAGTTCTTACTGAAAAACATACCTAAAACTATCAAAATCAGAAAAACGAGAAATAACTCAAAACTTGTATTAAAGTATTCAGTGCAGGATGTAACTATATATTACCCACTGTCCTTGGTGGTCTGAAGAAAATAAAACAAGCACTCTTCTTAAGAGATGCTCATTATAAGATACATAGAGCCGAATGATCACACATGACCCATAGGACTGCCACTGATAAAAGGCCATAAATAGATCTCACTTCTTCTCGGTTCGGGCCAGTATGGTGCCCATAATGCTGATGACCTCAGTGGTGGTCTACAAACTGTCGCTTCACTGTCTGTTCTTGCATACAAATGTGTCCACAGCTCATTAGCGCAACTGCCAAGAGAAGCCAGGATTACTAAAACAGCACACTGTTAGACACATTCTCAGCATGTCCGTGGCATATGTTGAGATTTGCTGCAAAGGTTTGCTGTCAGATTTTGATGTCAAGTGGTTGTGTTAAAAGGACACAGGAATCCGGCCCAAGTGAAAGAAATATCCGTTACGTTTTCCCAAAAAGCTACACGGTATGATATTTTGTTGAAATAGCTAATATCAACTTTGAAATATGAATATGTTGCCTTGCTTGGCATATATGAATGGGTTTTGTTTGTAATTATCTTTCGTTTCATGACTTTCTGAAATGCCTGATTGATCAATTACAGTGTTGGTTTTGGTTGCTTGTATATGCACACTGAGCAATGACGTACCTCCGCTAAAATCTCAGCCAGCTCGATTACATCCGGCATGTTTTTCCACTGGGTCGATTCAAGATGCACATAGGATAACAATGAAATTGTATTATTCAAATTATTCAGAAATTTGTCATACATCGACAACCAGAACGAATCGCTTTAGGCTATGAATGCACTTAGTCGTGGGATGATGACAAAGGCATATAACAATGTTCAGCCGTATTGCTGTCTGTTCACTAAAATGTGAACGTTTTCTTACTCAACGCATCATTATTACTTGGTGTAAAATTACCTCAATGCTATGAGAGCGTAATTGTATTAGCTGGCTGAGATTTTAGCCAAAGTCATCATCGCCTTGTGTGCATAGACCCCATTGTGTCCGTACAGTGCATAGACTTTAATAGTGCATAAGACTTAAATAATTGCTGAAAAATACTTTTATAATACACCATACGTGAATAAGAGTCAATAACATTTTCAGGTGAACTGTACCTTTAATTTTCTCCTCTTGCAAACACGTATGAAGGCAACACACCTGTGCGAAGCCCAACATGCGGTGGAATCCAGTTGTGCGTAATACAGATTTAGCTAGTGAAGTGGCTCAATGTAGTAATTATCCGTGCGGATTTGAAACGCGCTGACATTGATCGAGTTGCCATTTTCTCCTCTTGCGATATTCTCTGCATGTGACATTGCCTAAGGCTCGTTACAATAGATTATCCTTCAGATAGTTTTCCATGCGGACACAATAGCTGTCAATCAACGCAATGGCCTGTAATCCATTGTGCTAACCTATTGAAAAGGGTTTAGAGGTGCTATATTCACCTCAGCGTTCATGGTTTTGTGGGGTTTAGCAAATCAAAAGAACGGATACGTGTATTCTTAAGGCTAAAATACACTACAAGAGTTTCGCTCAGATTTTCATTCTGGACTTGTTTCAGACAGTCTGTGCCAGTCTTCAGATTTGATCAGTTAGTGTGTTTCTATATGAAACTTTCAAAAGTCTGCAAGTAATAATCTGTTCAGATTTTAAAAGTCTTGAAGTGTAGTCCAGCCATTACTAGAATGGAAGTTATTGTTGCATCTTTATTAGAGGAAGTCATGGTGGAGCTGAAGTCTATACGTCAAATATCATGAGTGCAAAGGCTACATTTATGTTGTTTCTTTGAGATCAGTTATGACTTTTATGAAAGTCACAAAAAATGATGAATTATTTTTGGTTTATAAATTTAACAGAATGTCCAGATTTCCCTCTCCTGACATTTAAAGTGACAGTTCGCCCAAAATAAAATGATTTCATTTTCTAATCTTCATCATGTCATTCAAACCTGTATGACTTTCATTCTTCTACAGAACACAAAAGAAGATATTTCGAAGAATGTTGGTAACATGTTGACCCCCATTGACTTCCATTGTATGGACACAAAACCACTGAGACATTTCTCAAAATATCTTCTTTTGTGTTCCACAAGCATCATATACAGGTTTTGAATGACACACGGATAAATAAATGATGACAACATTTTGATATTTGTGTGAACTATCCCTTTAATCTTATTCAGATCTTATTCAGATTATCATAACCAATGCTCATCGAGATGACTGCACATAAACACGAAGGATTCATTTGTGGAACCGCAGAATTGAACATAAAAACACTCCAGCAGTCATTTTGGGAAACCAACATCACAAAACAAACACCGTGGCACACAGCAGGCCCTCGGGGAGGTATTAAATTAAAAGTTGCGTAAAAAAGAGGATATTGTTTTCCTCAAATTTATGACTGTTTTTCGTTCCACTGAAATTACAATAGACTTATTTCAAATGGAAGGAAAATCCGCGGAGCGCATTTCCCGTTCTCTTATCTTTCCCCGGCTTATTTCTCGTGCCCTCGCTGATGTTAAAAAGATTACGCTTCGCAATGAGCCGCTGCTATTTGAGGACACCGTTATGAGTGTTTTATTGAGGCATGTCTCTTGGATTCGCATCTCCCATCTCACGCTCATTAAAACGTCGGGGCCTTTTCTTTAAGCTATGCATCGTGGGTAATTTGAACCTTGCGCGCACGTCCTCATTTTGCTGATTTTCCGCATTAATGCTCTGGGTTTGTCTGTATACTCCCTTCATTTAATGGGACGGAGTGCATCTATAGATTGCTTTTGTTTAACTGCAGGGAGGGAAATAACTTGTTTGTTTGAGAGTTTGTTTTATGTCCATTGTTTCCCTTCAATTGAGTGAAAGAGATGAAAAGATGCGGATGCCTGACGGGGTTTTTAAAGTTACATGAGTCATCCGCGTTCACGTACATTTTAAATGAGATCCAGTCTGTATATCGTAGTGTTTATTCATTCTCCCATCGCATGCTGTGCTATTGACTTTTACACGATTTAAGCTCCCCAAAAATCTTTAGTTAATCGCAGTTTACTTCTTCCTGCGGCTTTTGCTGAATGTTTTCTTTTTTTAGCCCTGAACTTGTGAAATGACTGATGCTGTGAATTAGAATAAGTTAATCACAACAGTGCATTTTAAAATACAATACATGACCAAGGTACTGTATGTGCCACACATATAGTTACATAAATTGTGGTTGACTTTAAGAGCAATTCTATGTTAAAGGGATAGTTCATCCAAAAATCATTCACTCACCCTCCTGTCATTTTCGAAGCTGTGTCATTTTTTGTTCTGCTGAACACAAAGGAAGATATTTGGAAGAATGTCGGTAACCAAACAGATCTCATCCCCTATTGACTCCCATAGTATTATGGGGTATGAGATCTGTTTGGTTTCTGACATTCTTCCAAATATCTTCCTTTGTTCTCAGGAGAACAAAGACATATGTACAGGTTTGGAACAACTCAATGGTTGAATAAATGATGACAGAATTTTCAACGTCTATGTCAACGTCAGCATGAAAAAAGAAAGCTTCTTCCAAAGCTTTCACTATATTAATAGGTCAGATGTCAATCTTTGGTGCTTTTAATACCCATGTGAGGTATTTAAACCATTTTTAAAACGTGATTATTCATAGTCAGGTATGTGTCGCTTTAAGAATTGTCACTTCCACAACTGTCCATATTCCTCTTAAATGAGCACATGAAAATGAATACTTACTATGTAATGTTTTTTAAAGAGCCTTCTCTATTGTTAAGTCATATTTCTGCACATTTTAATTCCCAGAAATCCTAGAAAGTATGCTTGGTAACACACAATAAGGTGATATTTGTTAACAATTAGTTAAAGCATTCGCTTACATGATCTAACAATGAACAATTCTTCTACAGCATTTATTAATCATAGTTATGTTAATTTCAATATTTACTCAAACATTTTTAAAATCAAACGTTTTGTCTGTTAACATTAGTTAATGCACCATGAATTAACATGAATGTATTGACAATAAACTAACATTAATGAGGATTTATAAATGCTGAAAAACTCAATTGTCAGCTAATATGTTTACTACTGTTAACACCTTATTGTAAAGTGTAACCTAGAAAGCTTGTGTATAGACTGATCTTATTTTATATCTGGACTCTATCATCAGGGATATTGGTACATAAATGTATTTTATAAATATATTGGTAATAAATGAATTTGTATTCAAGTTTTGACTGCATATTTCACATTCATAACATTGCTGCCTATAACAATCTTTTCCGACTTTCACTGTTGTGTTAGGGAAATTTTGTCATTTCCCTGACATCATATTGTGTTCGATTCAATCCTGTGTTTAAATGATATTCTTATTATGTTTGGATAATACAGCTTTTTGCATTAATTAATGTCTTTCTTTGGATAATTTGATACCTCATACATTATTGGAATCTGAATACACACAATTATCCGATATTTTCACACTTTATGTCTAATTAGACAAAATTGCATTGTGATTAGAAATGATGCACCATAAAAATACTGCCACAGTGGTCTGGTGATGGTGTCTGACCTACACACCACACACAGTGAACCTTTTCTGTATAGATCATGCTTTGTACAAACATTTGGTCCTTTGGTTATCAAAATAGCTGTGTGCATATGACTGTATGCTTGGTTTTATGTACCTGTCGGTTATGAAAGTAGCAACGGTAGCCAGGCCCATTAGTAAGAAATATTTATTTCTCAATATGTTTCCGTCACATCACATGAGTTATGATGTATGATATCATAAATACAGCTCCCGTCTACTTTAATGGAACATATCCAACTGTTTGTCAAGCTCACATCAACATCAACTCATGTCAAGGCAACACATTTCTGACCAAAGAACAGTATGATGAATATTGTTGCTTTATTTGAAATAAGGCTAAAAATAACTTGGCTTATACATGTACGCATACAGAATACTGTAAAAAAGCAGCATTCCTCCGTGTAGATTGTTGTGATTTCTTCTCATGCATGAAGATTTCCATACAGTAGAATCTAAAGGCTTAAATACACTACAAGACTTTTCAAAAAGTCTGCAAGTGTCTATTTAAAAAAAATCTGATTTTAAAGTCTTGTAGTGTACATGTGGTTAAACTTGAGTTGTATTGTGTGAGCTCAGATATACTTTCTAACCGCACGACAGTACAAGCGATCATCGGCTCATTTGTTCAGATGTATTGCTTGGTTCCAATGTGAGCAAAGGTAATTTCATTTGAGGTTGCATAACCTCTGTTGTGGTATGAAATAACACCTTGCTGTGCTCTAGATTCTCCACACATGACCTGAAAGCCCTGGCTCATTCTTTAGATGAAACTGATACCTTATTCCTCTTTATGTACAGTATTGTGAAGGTAAAGAGCTTTATCATTTACATACAGCATCATTTACTGCTCATTTGTTAACAGATCGCTCGTAGTCCGGGTAAGAGATGTGTCGGAATGGATCTGTAAGAACCAAAGACATTGGCCTGAATTAAAACGGATTTTCTTTTCATTGCTTTGGTCCTTTGGTGTTGCATCCAAGGTATAAGGAGATGTCTTTTCTATTGCATAGAATTGAATTGGATTGCTAAAAAACTCTTATCCAATGGGATCACTTAAAAAGTTGGAAGATTAAAAGAAGGTTGGCTAATACGATAATACAAAACAATGGACGTGCAAATGAGTTATAAAGTAAACATTGGTTTCGCGTTGTTAGATAGTTGCCTCTTCTTAAAATATTGATATCACATCCTTCTTTTCTCACCATAGATGTACATTCAGACGGCCACCCTCACCGTCTCTTTGAGCCTGAGTGCGTCTGTGTCTCTCGGGATGCTCTACATGCCCAAAGTCTACATCATCATCCTGCATCCGGAGCAGAACGTGCCCAAACGCAAGCGCAGCTTCAAGGCCATCGTCACCGCCGCCACTGTGACCAACAAGCTCAGTCACCTGGCCAGCGAGAGACCCAACGGAGAGGTGAAAACTGAACTCTGTGAGAGTGTGGACAACAGTAGTGAGTACAGACATATTCTCTTTCAAGCACAAACATATCATGCGTTGTTAGATACCTGATGACTTGAAAAGGTTCGCAACAGTTAAAAAGGGTTTATTTTGTCAGGAGCTTTTCATTAAAGATGAGATTCACTGGCGAATCAGTGCCGATTCATTAGTCATGCTGCTGAATTGTCTGACTGGATGGGACATTTTAGGTTGAATCACATCTCATATAAAGTTATGTCCCCGCGAATCTGAATTACTGACTGCGGGCTCATTTCCACAGCCAAACGGAGGCTAGGGAAATAAATTCTGCGCTGATGTATTTCTGCAATAAATGTGGTGTTGCCTTTTACGAAAGGGATCCGATCATTAACCAAGGGCAGAATATACAGGTCTACAGCACCATGCTACAGTTAAAGCAAATGTTCAGACCTTCACTAATGTGCCATGACCCATCTGTGAACGGGTCCTGAGGCTCGGCCGGTGTCGTAATGGGTTTCAAATGTGCCATGTAATGAATAAGCAAATAATGCTTTTAGGAGGGCGAGCAAACTTCGGTGCGTTTCTTAGTTTAATTCTCAATTGAATTAACAGCGTCTGCTAAATGACTAGATTTAGATTTGTTTGCAGTATCAGCTTGTCTATTTTAGTGACTGAAATTAACATATTTAATTTTAATTATATTAAGTTTTAATTAGACTAACTTTCTTATATTATTATAAAATATATTATATGTTTATTATAACATTTATTTAAATTATTATTTAATAGAATTGAACTTTTTTATATTTATTTTCCATCAGGCTATCTTTTTAACTTATTTAATTTAATTTGCAGTAAATCCAGTAAAAATGTTTATTTGATTTATATATTAAACACCTTCTAATAAGGCAAACTTTATATTTCATTTTGTTTTCATCTGCTTATGCTAAATTAGTATTTTTTCCTTGTTTACCAAGTAAAAAATATGTTCTGTCTTCCTGAGAAGGTAAATTGGGTAACAACGTGTCTACACGCATCCTGTGTGGACAAAATTCGAAATTATAATGGGTTCTAATGCGTTCTCTTGTCTTTTGACGGGTAAGATAATAGCTTTTCAAAAATATATATATACTTAATATATATATATTATAAAGTTCCTTTTTACCCCACTGAATAAATACTTTTTAATGCATTTATCATTGAACCTATGTACATCATATCTTAAAATCATTACAATATTCTAGCAGTTTTTGTTTTTGTTTTGGCTCTTTAAATATCATGTATTAAAAACCCAAATTGGATAACTTGGATAAATTTTGAAACAGGACTAGACCATTAAATGTTCCTGAACTCATTGTCTCACAGCAGACCTTTATTTTGGTTGTAATACCATTTTTGCTGTATATTGTTATTATTCTATCATTTTATTCGCCCCTTTAAATCAAAGCAGGAGGCAAAGCATTTTCAATGTACGAAACAAAATAAGAGTTTCATCTTGATGGTGGCCGAGATCACGCTCTGAATCGTCTTGGTTACGTATGTAACCTCAGTTCCCTGATGGAGGGAACGAGACGTTGTGTCGAGAACGACAGATGGGGTTCGCCCTTGAGAACCAATCAACTCTGACTACTATAGAAAAGGCCAATGAAATTTGGCGAATGCAATTTGCATGCCGGGCTCCGCCCCCGGAAATCCGGTATAAAAGGAGGCCGGCGTGCAGCATTCACTTACCTTTGTTCTGAAGAGCCTGAGACCTCTCAAACTGCAGCAGAATACGATACGTGTTCGTGGCATAAGGGACACAACGTCTCGTTCCCTCCATCAGGGAACTGAGGTTACATACGTAACCAAGACGTTCCCTTTCTGTCGGTCTCTCGACGTTGTGTCGAGAACGACAGATGGGGTTGCCTATGGAAAACGCCACAACGCTGTATCGCGTCACAATCTCTAGCGAAGCGACGGTAACAAGCCTGGGCGTGTCATCTCGAAGCTTTCGTGAGACTGTAACCTTCCAGTGTGGTGGTCGGGGGGTTCCAGAGCTTTCTTGGAGAAAGATGGGTACAGCCCTGACCGGTAACTTTCACGGACGGGGCCTTAGCTCTCTATAGGCGAGAGGCCATCCAGATCAGTTTACACCGGGTAAGCGCGACTCTTAATCAGAGAAGCGCTACAGAGGCCACCTCCTACCCGTGGGGAGGAATATGGTGGATATAGGTATGGTCTCGTCCTTGGAGGAGAACGCATGGAACGTGCGGACTGAGTAGTTAACCGCGAGGTGGAGGCCCACCTGGGGAAGCTCATGGGTTACCAGGAGTGGGAACCATTCTCATGAGGATACATCAGACGGAACAGCCCACGGAGGGGGTGTTACAGACGTCCGGTAGCACTAGGTCCGGTTAGAGCTATCTGTGATAGCTCACATGGTATCCCGGCCTAAGGGGGAAGGCTGCTCTGCCCAGCCAGCCCCCAGGGGGTGCTTGTTTGGTGATGGATGGAATGCCTATTCTTAACCAGTGTCTGGGTAAGAAGGGAGGCTGGTGAGGTACCAGTTTCTTAGCGATGTGTTCGGGTAAGAAGAAAAGGTAAATAGCACACTGACCCAACCTGTTAGAGGGTGGAAAGGTGCTTTTGCAGGCATACGCCCCCCCGGATGCCAGTCCTACATGTCGCCACGCAGGACGTGGGCTGACACCGGGTTTACGCGAAGGTTGTTAACCCTTGCGAAGGTGTTTGGGCATAGCCCAACCCGCAGCTCTACAGATGTCTGCTAGAGAGGCGCTTCTGCCAGTGTCCAGGAGGTGGCTAAACTCCGTGTGGAGTGAGCCCTCACTGCCAATGGGCATGGGAGATTCTGAGATCGGAATGCCGTCGTAACGGCGTCCACGACCCAGTGCGCCAGCCTCTGTTTGGAGACAGCCTTCCCCTTCTGCTGTCCTCCAACAGACACGGAGCTGGTCAGAGCTTCAGAGCTCTGCGTGCGGTCCAGTACGTACTGGACACAACACTAATCGGGTTGGGTCTTCCTCCCCTATGGGGAGCGCCTGCAAGTTCACCACTTGGCCCCGGAGGGAGTAGTGGGAACTTCTTGGGCACGCATCCGGGCCTGGGTCTCAAGATAACGTGAGAGTTTCCAGGGCCGAGTTTAAGGCAATCCAGGGACACGGAGGATGCTCGGTGGTCCCCTACCCTCTTGAAAGAAGTGAGCGCCGTCAGGAGGGCCGTCTTACTCTATGAGGAAGATCGGAACCTCCGAGGGGCTCTTTGGGGGGCCCTGAGGCTCCCCAGGACCACTTAGGGTCCCAAGAGGGTATGGAGCGGAGATGAGGCGGATTCCGCCCTCTCGCTGCTTAGGAACCTGGTGACCAGGTCGTGTTGCCCTAGAAACTTTCCACCGACTGAGTCGTGATGAGTGGCAATAGCGACTACATACACTTTCAGTGTGGAAGGGAGATGTTAGTCTCCAGTCTCGTGAGGAGGGGAACACAATCCTGATCAAGCACCTCAGTGGGTCTTTCTCGTTGAGAAAGACACCAGGACGAGAAGAGGCACCGTCTAGAGGCGTGTAACCGCCTAGTAGATGGGGCCCTAGCCTGGGTGATGGTCTCAGCCGTATAGGGGGAGTAGCCATCTTAGGATCTTCTCGTCCCGTCTAGAGACCAGACATGGGTGTTCCAGAGGTCTGATCTGGGATGCCAGAACGTGTCCTTCCCCTGAGAGAGCAGGTCCTCTGTCAGGGGAATGGTTCAGGGGGAGTCGCTGTCCAGAGCATCGGCTCTGAGGCCAAGTGCGGTTAGACCGGTGTGGTGTAACCAATAACACTTGGTGCTCCTGCTCCCTGACCTTGCACAGAGTCTGTACAAGAAGGCTCCTGGGGGGGGGAAGGTGTGCTTCCGCCCATCCCGCGGCCAGCTGTGCGCAAGGATATCCGTGCCGAGGGCAGGGACTATCAAGCGGGCAAATGGTGGTGTTACGGGAGGTGAACAGGTTTTACCTGGGCCTACCCGAACAGCCTCCAAATGAGCTGGACTGCACGGGGGTGGATTCGCCATTCTCCACGAGGCATAAACTGGCGAGAAAGCACGTCGGCTGTCTAGTTCAGTTTGCCCGGGGTGTGTGGCCTGCAGGGAACGAGTCACCTGTTGACTCCACCGGAGGAGGCGTCGAGCAAGTTGTGTTTAGCTGCTGTGTGCGAACGCCACCCTGACGATCTGTATTCGCTACAGCTATAGTGCTGTCCTCGGAACAGCACGTGCATGTCTCGCACGAGAGGCCGTAGCCTGCTCAGTGCAAGTAGCATAGCCCACAACTCTTGGCAATTGATATGCAAGCGCAGGCGGGGGTTCGTCCAACACCCCACCTGCGTGCCCGTTGCACACTACACCGCACCCCTGCAGGGAGACTTCAGTCGTCACCACGACCTGCCTCATAACCTGCTCAGAGGGACCTGAGTCCGTCGAAAAAGTCATAAAGACTAGGGGTTATGGTGCGTCGGCAGCAGTGCGGCATCACCATGCGCCTGCTGCCGGTGTGCCACGCTCTCCTCGGAACTCGACTCTGAAACCAGTGTTGGAGCGGTGTCATGTGCATCAACTCGAGGGGTATTAGCCCGCGAGGACGCCATGTGTCCCAGGAGCCTCTGAATTGTTTCAGGGGGACCGCTATCTGCCTAAAATGTTCATTTCAGACAGTTCAACACTGGTTGGGCACAACTGCGGACAGGTGTGCCGACATGGTGACAGAGCTGAGTTCCATACCGAGAAAGAGGATGCTCTGCACTGGGGAGAGCTTGCCCCTCTCTTGGTTGACCTGGAGTCCCAATCGGCCTAGGTGCCGGAGCACCAGGTCCCTTTGTGTACATAACAGATCTCGCGAGTGTGCCAAGATAGGCCAGTCGCTGAGATAGTTTAGTACCCGCTCGCCTTCCTCCTCTCAGGGAGAAAGGGCGGTCAGGGACAGACCGAAAGGGAGGACTCTGTACTGATATGCCCGCCTCTCGCACGCGAACCGTGGGAACGGCCGGTGTCGAGGAGGATCGAGACATGAAAGTAAGCGTCCTTCAGGTCGATTGCCACGAACCAATCCTGACACCTCATAGATGTCAGGACGCGCCTCTGTGTGAGCACCCTGAATGGCAGCTTGTGAAGGTGCTCTGTTCAGGGTACGCAGCCTTTGGGGGCAACCCGCCGTCTTTCTTGGGAACGATGAAGTGCGGGTGGTGACCCACTGAACATCTTGGTTTTGAGGGACGAACTCGATGCCTGTTTTTGCCAGAAGGGTGGTGACCTCTACCCGAAGTACGGAGGCGTCCCTGCCTCTGACAGAGGGAGAGATGATGCCCCGAAACTTGGGTGAGTCTCTGGCGAACTGGATCGAGTAACCAAGACGGACCGCCCTCATTAGCCAGCGAGACAGTGTGGGCAGCTCTCGAGCTCCCAGGGACTGTGACAGGGTGACCAAGGGGACGGTCTGCTTCATCATTCCCACGGGGGGTGGTTCGTCGGCTGGCGGAGCTAACCATGTCGCGGGGAGTCCCCGGAGGGAAGGTTTTTGCTCCGCCTGCTTACCTGCCTGGCGGGACAACGGCACGCACTGTCGGTTTGAGAGTGGTGACGGCTGTCGTATATGTGTACGACCTCACGCCTCGCCAGGGTGTGAGGTCGGTTCGCCGAGCACAGTCCAGTGGAGTGTGCGATCGGCTGCAAGTAAACCCGGGGAGAACAGAAAACTCAGTGAGTAAGTGGGCGCCAAGCCCTAACAAGGGCCCGGCTTTGGTGACGAGGCAGGAGTCGTCCCGTACCGACCGATCAGAGCCGTGGCTGTGAAGGTTCGGGCCCGATGTTGTTCTCCCTGGGGTCTTCCCGTCAGTGTCCCTTCTCGCGAGGAGGTTGCTGACGGGGTGGAGGTTTCCCCCTCGAACTCTGCTTCCGGGGTGCCGCCTGTGGGGGCACAGGAACCGGAGCCGATGTCGAAAGGGTCCTGGGTTGCAGGGAAGCAGATGTCACGTGAGATCTCGGAGGCCTGTAGGCGGCCGAGTCGCGGCGTGAAAAAAAAACTGCTGAGCGCAGTCCTCGACGGTGTTACAACAACCCACCCTGCGAGATGAGTGCATCAAGAAAGCGGACTTCCTTGCTGTCACTCTTCTGCACAAGGTATAGCCGGGGGTGTCTCTCCTGGACCACTACCGTGGACATCGTCCGACCCAGGGCCCGTGCCGCCACCTTAGTCGCCCGTAGAGCGCTGTCAGCGGTGGCACGGAGATCCTGCATTATACCCGGGTCGGCCTTACCCTCGTGGAGCCCTCTCAACGCCCTGGCCTGGCGGACCTGCAGGATGGCCAAGGCATAGAGAGAGGAGGCAGCCTGGCCCGCAACATCGCAAGCTTTCGACACCAGTGATGCCGAAGTCTTACGTGCTTTGGACGGTAGGAGTGGTCGATCCCCCCCCAGGTGGTAGCCGTCCGCGGCACAGGTGCACCGCAGGCGGACGTTCCACCCGGGGGATCTCGACGCAGTCCTTGGCTGCCTCACCATCGAGGGAAGTAAGGGAGCCGGAGCTGGTTTCACTGGAACGGTCCGTGAGAGGAGCGTTCCAAGTTTTACACAGCTCCTCATGCACCTCCGGGAAAAACATGGCACCCGGGGTGGGCGCGGTTTGCACCGCGCACCGACCTCGGGAACCACGTATCCCCGGGTTAGCACGGATGACATCACTTCTGCTTCCTCCTGAACTCGACCGCTGGGGGTGGAGTTTGGATTCGGCAGAGTCGGATGCCAGTCTCCCTCCGATGCTGCGAGCGACATCTCATCTACGTCACACATCGTTTCCGAGTGTGTGCGTGAGGATCCGGACGGTATGCCACCGCCGGTTGGGGAACGTTCAGAAGAGCGAATCGGGGTGCGATCGGCCCGTGAGCACTTGGCTGGCGGGTTTACGTTCGCAGAGTTCCCCGTATCACTAACGCTGCTAACGTGGGTGGTCATCGGGGCCGTAGCCACAGATGTCACAGCCCGGGTAGCAGACGAAATGGTGGCTGGTTCCCGTAGGAAGACAGCCACCCGTGACCGCAACTTCTGAATGACAATCTGCCCGCAGTGCAGGCAGATGTGTCAACGAACGCTGCTTCAGTGTGCTGGACGCCCAGACACCTAATGCAGCGATCGTGTCCATCCCCCTCCTCGATGAGGGTGCCGCACCCAAGAGAACAGCGGGACATGCCGCGCTGGAGAATGCTCAGTCAGTCCTGAAAAGGACTTTTAGAAAAAATCTCTAACACCTCCGGAACCGCCGAGACGCCCAGGGGAAGGTCGCTGCAGAAAGGGACGATCCGCTGTAACACGTCGTAGCACCAGCGTGTAGTTGTAGAGGATTGAATCCTGAGTTGTACTCATGAGCGATGGCTCTGAAGAACTAAAGGTAAGTGAATGCTGCACGCCGGCCTCCTTTTATACCGGATTTCCGGGGGCGGAGCCCGGCATGCAAATTGCATTCGCCAAATTTCATTGGCCTTTTCTATAGTAGTCAGAGTTGATTGGTTCTCAAGGGCGAACCCCATCTGTCGTTCTCGACACAACGTCGAGAGACCGACAGAAAGGGAACTGTAACTTCCCAGCCTCTGAAAACGAATAAGCTCAATATACACCACAATTCCCCCATGTCCCGCTACAATATTGCTTGTGTTCTTCTATTTGATACACAGCTGTCTTCTAAATCCGACCGTTTTCATTTTCAGCAGCATCCACAAAAACTACCTACGTCAGCTACACGAATCATGCCATATGAACACCCGTCCTGAAAACGGTTTGCCATGGAACTGGCTGGCTCTGAGCGGACAGACACCAATGAGTGAGCATGAGACATCATTGTTGTTCGCGGACAAGAGGACTCATGAACTGAGGAGATCTCATTTGTTTTTCTGATGTTTTGTAAGAACAACTTACAAAAGAGGCAACGATCCCAAAAAAAAGATAAACGCTGCCATTTAGGTTGGCAGCCAATAAAGTGGGCCATTGCTACAGGAGTAAGAAAGAGAAAAAAAGTTTAAAGACGTTTAAAGAAACATTGGATAAATAAAAATTGGAGTCAACCATGTTAAATGTTATTCTAATTGTAAGTATTTTGTGGTTGTGAACAATTTTTAATTCTTGTCCCACAGCGTCAGACCTGCATTGGAAAACGCATTCGTCTCTTGTATTGGCTACTCTGGTCTATAACTTCGGGTTGTGAGTGTGCAAATGCCATGGTTGAAGCATGCTGATTCAAATTTTTATACAAATAATTTATTTATAATAAAGGAATGTTTTTGAAATGTGCAGGGCTCTTGGGTGTTTGAACATTGTGTTTTGGTTGGAAGTTATATGATGGTTCACCCCAAAATGGAAATTCTTTCATCATTATTGTGTTCCGCAGACGAAAGAAAGGTATACAGGTTTAAAATGACAAGAGGGTGAGTAAATAATGGCAAAAATTTAATTTTGAGGAGGTTATTTTAAATCTTAAAACTTATTGGCACATCAAAAGACTCAAGTTTAAATCTGCAAAAAATAAAATAAAGTAGAGAAATTTGCAAAAGAACAAAAAAGTCTTTGGTATATAATATTTCTCACATAGCTGTCTTATTTTCAAGTGTTATTATTGTTTTTGGTAAAAATAGGAGCTATGTAAACAATATTTTTCCCCAGATATGAAAGAAAGTCATGCAGGTTTGGATCGACATGAGCGTGAGTGAATGAAGATTGAAGTTTTTGCATTGTGACTGAATCTCTTTGATGTTTGTTACAATAAGAAAGCAAACGTGAGAAAAACAAGCTAGAAAATGTGTCATAAATGCATTATGTGTTCCGGTGAGTCCAGACATTTCCAGATGAGCCTAGCAGATAAAAATGCCAAGCCGCAAGTTCATATAATGTATGAGCTGAATCCAAGCAGGTGTATTGCGTTCCAAATATAGCGAATTCCCATTTTTATTCATGGCATTACAAAATGTGTTATTTATTGCGGTGCCACAAGTACAGCCTTGAATCTTAAAGCCTCCTTTATTATGTAAGCAGCTCCAAGACTGTCCAACTTTATGCAGCCTAAGAAAAGATGACTACAAGGAAAGGAGGATCTTTTAAAGCCGAGTAGAACATGACAGTCATTGTACAGCATTCCCTCTCTCAAACATATCTCCAAACCTAGCCGCAAAACGGTTTACGAACAGACCACACCGTGCTTTCTACACCGGGACCATTTATGAAGTTTTGAAGAGGCCTGACGCCATTAATTGGCTCACCGACACACCTAAGATTCCTGAATCCTTTTGTAAGTATGTGCACCCAACCCAATTATCTCTCCTCCTCACTAATGAATGCCTCTCAGTCGCTATTTAGGACTTATGATACAGAGAAATACATTGATAACAAAAATAAACAGGCCCCTAAATATTTCCGGCCTTTCAGATGTTTTCACAGAACACAGCATGGAGGATGGCGTCTTTCCCTTTGAGAGACCCAGCGGGACGGAAATAGAATGGAGAAAATTGGCCACGTGCTGTCCGCGATCAATATTTGGAATGTGGAAGAAGAATGCAGCCACGGACGACTTGCATCTGTGGGTGAAACGTCAATAATCCAACTCGGTGCTGAATATGGCAACTGAAATTGGTTATGGTTGTTGTTGGAATGGTAACACTTTATAATACCTTTTATTAATTAACAAGCATTATATATTACTTAACAAATCATTAGTTAATCATGTTCACATAGCTAGAAATATGAGATGATGTGCTTGTTAATGTTTGCTAATGTAGTTTTACTGAGCCTTATCTGATGATTAACTGATCATTAATTCATGTAAATTTGAATGCTTACAAATGTCATAAAACTTTTAATTAATATGATCATACACTTTTTAAAAATCTTTAAATGATAAACGTTATATAATACTTAACAGACCATTAGTTAATATGATCATGCACTTCATAAAAATCTACAACCGAATTTATACAATGATTACAAGTTTATTTTATATATACTTTATATCTTCTTATATCTATCTTCAAATTTACAAATGTTATTAAAAACTTGCTTGATAATTATAAGTACTTCACAAACTATTTATTAAACGTATTATTCTTTAATTCCTAATCACGGTCCGTAAAGGTCATATATTTTGTTGCGTAGACTTCTATTTTGACATTTTAGCAAATCATTTAGTAATTATTTGTTCATGTTTCTGCAGTACTCAATCTAAACTGGAAACTATTAATCAATTGTAAACACTTATAAACATTTACGGATCATGTTTAATACGTTTATTTGTAAATATTAACAAACACATTATCTTACGTTAGCTATTTGAATATACTGTATAGTAACTAATAATATGTTAAGTATAATATATTGCTTGTTTATGATTTATTAATGAAAGTTATTATAGTGTTACCCAGATAACAAAACAAAAATGCTGCAAGGTAGGTGTTACATTTCTTTGTTAAAAGCACCTTGGGGAAATAATTATGGATGCTACTGTAGACAATATACAGCACATACACTTATGTTTAAAGTCTACTCCTGATCTTACAACTAAAATGTATACATGACTGACACTATTTTATTTCTTTGTGGAGTGGGTTTTGAGGAAGCACTAATTCAATTTTTTAATGAGTGTCTAGAAAAGTATGCAAACCACTAATATATAATGTAATATGCTGAATAAGCACAGAGGTTTGTGAAGCACTGTCATGCGAACAACAACTAGGAACATTTTGTTTCTGTCAGACTAAACCTCTTTTAGTCATTTTGGGGGATTTTTTCATATTCATACTATAGGTCACTCTTCATGTTTGTAGGTTTTGCAAACATTTAACCAATAAAAAGTATTGAAAAGAGCTTGTCAACTTTAACAATACAGTGTTTCATTTCCTCTAAAGTGGCAGTTTTGGAGATACAGGCTTTTAGACAGACAGCACTGATTTTTTGAGATCCTGTACATTTTAACATGTAAAAAATATGGATAGTTGACAAATAAACAGGAAATGTGTCCTATTGTGTGACGGCAAAAATGTACAAAAACAACTTACAATGAAACCAAATCTCTCTTATGCTAGTTTTATTTTATTGTTATAAATAATAACAATATAAAATAAAAAAAATGCTGTCATACAATAGGACACATGTACTGTTTATTTGTCAACTACCCATACAAAGTAATGGCCAAACATGATGTCCAGGGTGGCATATTTATACAATATTTGTCTTTAATGCTCTGTTTGAATAAACCATCAAAATATGAGGTGTATGGTACAAAATGGACAAAATACTTAACTTTTGAGGTATTTATTGGACAAAATTATTTGGCAAAAAGATGAATTACAGCATATCAGGGCATATGGCTTTTTCACAATATACAAGAATAATCTTACAGCAAATGAAGCAAACATTGACTACATTTGATATATGCTGATCTCTTTATCTTCTCTCTATTTGATCATATTTTGCAGTTATTTCCCTGAGCTATGTCTTCATAAACGATGTACATGTGTTGTGGAAAGTCTCATTTCATTCTCAAAACTGAGCTTCAGTTTATTCTCCAAACACACCGTTGCAACAGGCATACAACATTTTTAATGCATCTTTAATGCAATGTTTTAAAAATATTTGAAGAGCAAATATTGCAATTGTCTAAAGATGAACATTACTTTTGGCCACTACTGCATTTCATTATGAAGATGAGAAAATCGTGCTGTGTATCACACTAAACACGGACTTCCTCATCTATGAACACCCCTATAGGTTCAGCAGGATTACGGCACTCATTTTATCATTAGAAATCTAATCTGGTAAAATCAGATGTTTTAACTATGCCAGCCTTAATTGATTCACATGCGCAGCAGGAGGCAAATTGATCAGAGGATCGGATTCTTTGAAGCCCGAGCGCAAAGTGTAAGAGAAAATCTGTGTGTTTTTTAGTCCTACAGACTTTCCGTGGGATCAATGTGCCCAGCATTGACCTAGACGCAGATGCCCCATATGGATTTTACGTTCTTCAGAAAGTATAAGGGCTCTGCTCTTATCCCAATTGCAAAACAGTCTCTCCTCTGCTAAGCAACCTTGCCTTTTTTATTTGATTCAGATCCATACTCTCCATGTGAGATTAAAACGGGAAGCTTAGTCAGCATTAAAGATCGGTCAAGAGGCTACTTTATTTCACGTTTGTAATTTGACCATAAATGAAGTCTATAAATTGTCCTTCAATACATATTTGACTTGAAGGAATTTGGCATTTAGAGCCTACTAAGAACTGAAAACAAAACTGAACTTTCTTTATTCTAAAAACCCACTTCAGCAAAGTTTGAGAAAAAGATTTGATGACAAGCCTACAAATGTAGCTATTCTGTGCAACCCTGAAAAAACAAATACATACAAACAATAGAATTCATAGAACAAACCTTGAAATGTCTGTCCGTGTTTTTGAACTGTATTTTTTTTAATAGTTTATGTGTTTAAAGTGTTAAAACACAAAGTACTTTTTAATTTGTTGTTAAAGTGAATAATGTGTATTTTGAGCTCAGATCTGAAATGAATATTTCTGCCTTAGAGAAACAGAATGTCAAATATATTTTTTTCACATAATAATGCCATGAGTTCACTCACTTGTGTCACTTTGCTGAGAACATTATGTCTGACGTCTAAAGCACCAAACATGCCCAGAAGGTGTGTGTACTAATAAAAACAGTAGTACGGAAATTCATGCTCCTCAGGGAAAACAGTTCTTAACAGTTCTCTGCCAAAGGTTGCTAATAGTTTCTGAGGTCGACGAAATTAATTAAGATTGGTTTAGTTAGACTGTAATCTGTATTTAGTTAAAGGTTAAAAGGTGAACTGCAATGGAATCATGGGATGGGCTCTAAAAAATACTGAATGTCAGAACAGAGATGAGCAGACTTCAGTTTTCTGAAATTCATTTCTAAACTTTTTAAAGATTTATTTATCTGTGGTACGCTGAGGTGTTTTGGTTCCAGGGTGTAACTGTAGTTGCTAAGATGTTCTGTAGGGTTTTCAGGTTGTTGCTATAGTGTTGCTAGAGTGTTCTGGGTTGTTTTCGAGGTGTTGCTGTACAGTAGTGTTTCTGTCTGGTTTCCAGGGTGTTGCTGTACAATGCTAAGGTGTTCTGTCTTGTTTTCAGGGTGTTGCTATGCATTCCCTGGAGTGTTTTGGCTCATTTCCAGGGTGCGGTTATGCACTTGCAAGGTGTTTTGGAGGGATTTCCAGGGCTTTGTTATACAGTTGCTTGGGTCTCAGGTTGCTAGAGTCTCTGATGTTCTGGTTCAAAGACTTTTTGGCTGTGGCTTTTAATCACTTAGAATAGCAATAGTATGCCTCTACTTATAAATCCACATGATTTAAAGGGGTCATATGACACGGCTTAAACGAATATTATCATATGTTTTAGATTTAATCCAATGTTTATACACAATTTAAGGTTCAAAAACGCTGTATTATCCACATACAGTGCATGTTTGCTCTCCTGTAGCTCAGTGGTAAGAGCATTGCGTCAACAACTCAAGGTCGTGGGTTCGATTTTAGGGGATTGCACATACCTATGCATAAATGTATAGGACATTTCAATGTAAGTCTCTTTGGATAAAAGCATCTAAATGCGTAAATGTAAATGCTTGTTTCTCCGTCCGTCTGAAACGTGCACATTTTTACATAGCTTATCGCTCTGAAAAGCGAGGTGTGCTATGATGGGCGGTTGACCAGCACGTAGTGATTACTATTATGTTAAATAGTTAAAAACTATAGCTAACTGTTTTACCTTTTATTTATGACGTCATAAAGGCTATAAACAAGCAACCATATACATCATACAGAGTTTGTGTGAGAGAAACAAGCTCGCATTAAAGCGAATGGTAACATAATAAATAACGCAAGCACTTTGGCAGTTCTTGCAGGTTTTATATTATACAAGAGACGTGATGATGTGTTTTAAAGAAATTAAATGTCAGCAACTCCCTGATTCTGTTTTTTTTCTCCCAGTGAATGTCTAACAATAGCCTGCCACACGTCAACTGCTGGCAACGGTTGCTTGTCACCATCCACCAGTGTGATATAATACTCTGAGACAGATCAGAGGTGCTCATTTGAGGTTTTTGTGACTTCGGAGGATAGTCCCAGACATTTATAGACCAGTCCTGCTTATCTTCCACTGCTACTTGGTACACTAAAGGCTTGCCATCTATTTTTAGTTACTGGTTCTAATACACAATAGATTGTGTGTATGTGTATGTGTGTGTACTTGTACATCTATCTTTATGAGGACCAGTTTGAGTTTTAGACCAGCAGAGTGAGGACTAAGAGAGTAAAGTGAGGACATTTTGGCCGGTCCTCACTTTCTGAGACCCCTTTAAAGGGCTGTTTGAGGGTCAAGACCTGGTTTTAGGGTTTAGGTTATAATAAGGTTTAGGTTAGGTTTAGGGTGAGGGTTAGGGTCAGGTTCTCTGATGGTTAGGGTTGGGGTCTAGAGATTGCATTGCGTCAATGTATGTCCTCATAAAGATAGCTGTGCAAACATGTGTGTGTGTGTTGTTATCACACTTTCTGTAAACCTCTTTTGAGAAGGTCCACCTGTGGTGCTGATGAAACAGGATCCATTTTTGCTTGAGCCGCTTCTGCTCACTGTAAAAAGGTCCCGGTAATTTTACAGTAAAAATAGTTTTTTCTACATTAGGGCTGATACACACTGATCCAACAAACACCAATAAACACCAACGCCAACAAACTCAAAGAAACATAAAAAACACCAACATTCTAAATTCACATGAATCCAACAAACGGACATTAGTGTGAATTAGTCTTTAGGGGATGGGGCCTGTATATTTTACAGTAACATAATAATAGATTTATAACGTTTCTATAACTTTTATGAATGATTTGTAATGGTGATAAAATGATCTTTTAACGTTACAACGTTCTTGCTTACTTTGAGTGATCATTATATTCCTGATCAGTCTTTATGAATCATGTTTCATCCATTCTCAAGTTTTGAGGTTGCATTTCTGTTAGGCTGCTGTCTCAAAAGATATGAAGCAGACGTCAGATGGAGAGGCAGCTCTTGAGATTTTGGAGATGAGCCAGTATGTCCAATCGTGTTTCTGAATGCTGCCTTTGAGTGAAAGCCCAGCGATGTGTTGTCCTCTCTGCTTTTTGCATCATGACCAATATATCTTCATTATTCCCAGAGGGCATTGTCGACATCTTCTAGTGACCCCTGAATCCATTCCTGTCAAGTCCTGAAGATACTAATTGGGTCATAAGTCACTGATGTGGCCACATACAGTAGTTTCAATCTGCAGGGATTGGAAATGTAATGTTTGTTGTTCCAACGACCTGGAAAATTTAATATAAATCATTGGTGTATTGCCGTCTCGTATTTGGATAGATTTTCCTCCAAATGTTTCATTTTTTACTATTTTCATTTTTGGTTAAACAATTTTATTTGAATCGATTGAAATAAATGCACATGCATCATTAATGAATACACTTTCATGTACACAAGCTTTTTTTTAAGCACAAATGCGCAAATATCTGCAAACGTAACATGCACGCAGGCTATTGTCTGTCCTCCGTTTGATTTAGGACTGTAATTATTCCTCGTAGTCCCTTTAGAGCGACAATACAGGCCGCCTGCAGAGATCTGCCTATGTCTGAATTAAGGATTCTCAATGTGGTGTCATGGCAACATATCTGTTTTATTGCATTATCCCACAGAAACGTCCTTTGAAATTCTGACTCGCTTTGGAATGCTGCATATGGTGTGAATTGTAAAACTTTAATCTGGAGTCTGTCGGCTTTATCAGTTCAACAACACGCGCACACATTCACTAATCTCAAATTCCTGTAACAATACGAATCTTCCAGTTTTACAATCTTAATTGCCATACAGCATACAAACAAAGCAACTGTTTTTTTATGGACAAATTCTGACATGGCCATAAAAAATGGCTGCCATATTAAAGTCACCATATATAGACAGTCACTATGGGAAAGCCCGGAGTTAAACGGCTTACTCAAGGGGACAATGGTGAATTTATATGCTTATTTTACTTTAAGTTTTACTGCTAAAGAAATTATTGTTATTGCTATACTTGCCGTTCAAGAAAAAATGTTCGAAGAACGTCTTGCTAACTTATACGTTATTTTAAAGCGGCCCTGCTATGATGTGTCAGGCATTCTGACTTCTTTACAATGTTAAACGTGCTGTCTTCTCATGCTTAACATGGTCAACTTGTCAAAAACTGAGTTGGGCGTATTACATACTATTTCTGTGCTCGATTGTACAGGTTTCGGAAAGTTTTTTCTTAACATATAAAACTGTTTCGCAACAACTTTTCTTAGTCCCTCATTGGACAAATCTCCCAGAAAAGCATGGGTCAGGGGCACAGGAGAGCAGGAGAAGGAGCATGCGCAGACGTCACTTTCACTTTTAAGCAGGAGAGAGAGAGAGTGTACGTTCGCGTAGTTCAGGTGTTTGTTTGTTTACTGCATTTGGGTGATAAATGTTATATAAACGGTGGATATATCTCTGGATTTGGAGAACGCTTGAAAATGATATATCCGTTATATCCGAAAATGCCGTACCAACGCTTAAAGATGCCGGACATGAACCACATGCGGTACGCACGTGCTTTGGTTCAGCCTACCCCTCCCCCCCCGGACGCACCGTATGTTTTCGGAAACAATCTTAAAGTTGTATCTATCTTTTAGTAACGTCTTTAAATCTTTTAAATAGTCTTCGAAGATGCGAAGTATGCAATCGTGTGTTATGGCTGCTTTAAAGTGTTTTAAACATTCCACTCATAATGTAAGAATGTTTTCATACCAACATTTTTATAATGTTTTTATAACATTTAGCAATGATTTATAATGTTAATAAAATGCTCTTATTGCGATATTGCAATGTTTTCGGTAACTTTGAGAGAATCTTGAGAATGTTCTTTATATTGTCCTTTCCGCATTACATTTAATTGCATTACATTTTAATGGGTAATTTTGTAATATACTGTATTTTGTTTAGTTGTTTGTTTTAAGTGTTTGGGAAGCAATGAATGCCCAGAGCTATGTCAGAGTAATATGAGACACAATTTCCAGCTAGGGTTTTTTATGTGTCAATAAAACAAAAACATTAAGCTTTCTGTCATGTACCTTAGGATATTCAAATTAAGCTATTTTTTTATGCTGATTGGAGCTTCCTCTAGTCTATTCATTAATCCCGGCCTAATGCATTAAACATTTGTGACTTGAGATGCCAGGTTGTCGTTTTCCTGCTTGTCTGTCAATTGCAAAGATGAAAAATGTCCATCAACAGCAAATTGTTATTGATGTAAATCCTTCAGCTGTGTCGCGCCAGAAACATCTGTTCCTAATTTTCAATTCTAGAAATGTAAAAACCAATTTTCCAATCTGACAGTTTGGAGGTTTTATCAATTTTGTCGGTTTAAAGAAAATTCCCTGCCGTCCCACGCATGCTAATTTCAAAATCAAAATAAATTGAGCGTCAAAAATTGCCACCCGTTATCACTGCGGTGAACAGGTGGTGCGGTCGTCCTTCATTGGAATTTCCAGTGCGTTCAGCTTAAGCAACTTTGTTTAGCAAACTTTCAATTGTGGACGTCTTCATGTGATAATGAGTGACCAATCGCACGTGCCTCATGCAACATTTTCACAGGGCCGGGCCTGTGACACCGGCACAAGCTGCTGACCGGGCTTCATTGATCTTGACGGGTGTGTGAGGAAAATGCTATCTGAGATCACGTCTGGGGGATGGCTAGATAATTCATTGATTAAGATGACCTTGGTCGAAACCTCTTGAGCTTGCATTTGGTTTTACAAAAACGAGCCACATCCATATCGATCCAATCAGCTGGGGAGGTCCCTCACGGAGATTCACAGAAGATAGCCGGTTCATGAAAAGAATATCGTCAACATCCGACTTAAAGTTAATTACTTTTCCGGAGTGATAATTGAGACGGGCCCTGAAATAACAAGCACATGTGCTGAATAAAGATAGCGGCGGGCATTTAGAAAAGACTGCTTGCATCTATCAATGGTGCCTTGGGACGTTTTAATGAAGAATCTGGACGAATAGTCTTGTGTTGAACTCCTGATCGATCATGGTGTTTTCCTAAAGGTCAAAGGCACGTGAAAAGGGTCAGTTTTGAATTAAAGGTCCAGTTTATCAAATTTAGTGGCATCTGGCGGTGAGGTCGGAAATTGCAACCGATGGCTCACTCAACTTCTCCCCTTTGAAGCACCATGGTGGCTGACTGAGCTCGTCACGGTTTTTCTTCTTTTGGTGAAGGAGATTACGTATTCACAGACCCGCTCTGTAGAGCAGTTTGTCCATTAAGGGCTACTGTAGAAACAACATGGTGAATTCCATGTGTATAGATGGAAATTGCTCATTCTAAGGTCATAAAAACATAACGCTTCATAATGTAAGGTTTTTATACACATCTGAAGAGATAGTTATGCATATTGCATTGCATTTCTGTCAATAGATCCTCCAAAATTTTACACACATCACCTTTAACAAATGAAACTCTCTGTGTATTCTCTTGATGTTCCTGTTGATAGTGTAAAGTAAACTGGATTCGGGATCATTCTGTAACATCTAATAGACTTCCTTTAGGCCTGTCTGCATTGAAATTGCCACTCTTTCCTATGCAAAAGTAGTAAAGCTGCCTGGATGGCAGATCAAAGCTACTACATAACATGCAGATAAGTCGCCATGAATCACAGCATGAATGAAGCGTTTCAGTGCTACTCATTTATATGCATTTCATGAACACTATAATTTTCACATCGAATACAATGACATACAGAGTTTGCACATGAATGGCATCTGCTAGGTTTATGGATTTTTTTGTTGGGACAAGAACAGCCTCAGTAAGTACATGAAGCTTATACAACAAATCAAAATACTGTATAAAAAAACAGAAATCTGATTTCTTCAAAGTTTTAAAATAATCTAATTCAATAAATATGTTTTATTAAAACAGAGAATATTGAAATATGTTATATATACTGTATATATATATTTTTTTTTTCTCTGAATTTACTATTTATAGGTATGTGTTTAAGTAAAAATGATCGTTTTAGTTTCACTCTGTGAACTACTAACAATATTTTTTATAAAAATATTGTTTCTATTTGCATATTTTGCATAAAATGAAAACTTGAAATACAGGTCAAAATGACAGAAAAGATGCTCTGTATTTTTCACACCTCAAATACTGCAAAGAAACAAGTTCATCTTCAATTTTTAACAATACAATAGTAATATTTGTACATGTATTTAAAAAAAGTCCTGGACAACCTGGATTTTTATCACAGTTTTATGTGTTTGTCATGCTATTAGTCTTTCACATTGCTGTTGGATGACTGAAATGGCCACAATATCTGTGTGTGCATGCGTACGTGCATTAGCTCATTTGCAAAAACAGATGACCCCGTTTTGTTAATTTTTATAATTTAATTTTCATTTTGAATCCCCACTGAAAAACATGGGTTATGAAAATTGAATAAAAAAAATTGAGGCACTGTTTTCATATCTTAAATGTTAGGTTAAGCCTATGACAACCACTTAAATGTTGTTTAATGTTATAATATTTAGGTTTTTACTCTCTTAAAAATAATGTTTCTTATGGGTTATTCATAAAGAAACCGTAAAGAATTGTTTTGTTTCTCTTAAAGTCAGATGTTCTTAAAAAAAGTTTGTTTTTTCAGATGTTCTTTATGAAACCATACAGTCAATATCGGTTCTTCTATATACATTTAAGGGTGTATGTGAAGGTTGTACAAGCACGTCCAACCAAAGCATGCTCTTCAGCTGAAAGTGTTTGTTTCTGCATTCAGCATAAAACTAATTTGTTTGTCTTTGTGTCTTGTAGGAAACAGAATGAGGTTAGATGAATGTCATAGCAACAGATATCTTCGCACAGATCTCTCACTTTGCAATATGGACCAGGGAATGAAGCATAAATTGTCACTATAAATTGTTGACTTTGTAGGTTTTTCTGATGTCAGGGATTAAACATATCGCATTAAACATATTTATAAAATGTCTAGCTTGAATACACCGTCAAGCATAAAATGAGTTTCGATCTTGACTTTAAACTTGCAGTTCATTCTGTTTAGGTACTTTAACCAATATCACAGTCTGTTATTTTTCTCACCATGTCTGTAATTCTCTTTATTGGGTCAAGTTTTCACTTCTATCCGTCAGAACATGAACCGCTTTCTTTTGTTTACGGCTTCACCACCTTGGTAAAACATTTAATTAAAGCACAAGCAATATTGCGTTTGGTGAGGTTTTGAACTGAACGTTTGATTTATAGCATCAAATGAAAGCGTATGAAATAAACACACTTTGAAGAACCTATAGGTTACGTCCATTGCTGTATTCCTGCGCAGATAGAAGATAGACGTGAAATTTCTCAGTTTCGTTTTGATGACACATTAGCCTCCGCTACACACCTGCATTTCACTTTGATGTGCATAAACATACAATCCGTAAATGGCAATCCTGAAGATGTGAAATGAAAACTAGGTTATGAATACGAAGCCGGCACTTATCGTGTTTCGTGACTGAACTGGGACAATATTCACTTTCCCGTGCTTCTGTTAAGCTCTCCGTTTAATTTCTGCAGACAATGACCTCTTTGATTGTAGATTGAAACATTTATATTCGGAATTATTTCCATGGCAGATGCTGAGCTTGTGCACGGCACATTTCTCTGATGATTATTTCAAGGGGTTGCGTAAGGTGTGAATCAAAGCCAAGCCACGAAGTGCCAAAAAGCGCCGAATGCCAATAATCACGAGCTGCTTGGAAATGGCGAATAATTTTGGTGCTAGGTTGAATTTTGTCAGTAAACATGATAAGAAATTAGGTTTTGCTACTTTATCAAGGTGCCGTTCAAAAAGATGGTTCAGCGGTTTTGACTGTGCGCCTTAACGTTTTATGTTGATGCATTTGAGACACTTTTATTCAAAGTGACTTACGGTGTATTGAAGCTATAAATGTTTTATCAGTATGTGTGCTTACTGGAAAATCAAACCCAGGACATTCTCTACGAATTGAGCTACTGGAAGAAAACTTCAGGTGCAATACACAGGGTTTGAAAGTTTGACTTTCAAACCCTGTGTACCAACTGAGATAAAGACTCAGAGAAGCCTGTGGTGTCTACTATGTGGTGATGTCACAGCTAAAGGCTGACGGAGTGCTATTGCTGCCTTAACATGTTATTAAAATTAATGTTAATATGTTATCTAGATGGGAATTTGACATGGATGACTTCTCAGCTGGTAGTATCTGTATAGTCTAAAAAAGTTGTGTTGACACATGGATTTGTTGAACACATATCTGTTTTATTTCGTTTGTGTTACTTTTAACGCAACTTGTGTTAAAGGGGTCATATGACACGATTAAAACAAATATTTTTGTTTGTTTTAGATGTAATGCAATATGCATACACAATTTAAGGTTAAACAACACTGTATTTTCCACATACCGTGCATTTGTGTATCTCCTCTTTGCCCAGCCTCTCTGAAGTTTTTACAAAGCTCATGGCTCTGAAAAGCGAAGTGTGCTATGATTGGCCAGTTAACCAGTGTGTAGTGATTGGTCAAATACAGCAAGCGTGTGACGGAAATGTAACGCCTCTTACCATATTTGGAACATCATGTTCCAAAGCAATTGTACTGACAGGTACGCCCACCTTACTTGCGTATACATTTGGGTGGACTTGACCACGAACTGAAGTAGATTTGTGGGGGTGTGGTTAAACGAGGCGTTTCAGACAGGTCTGATAGAATTCATATTTTGTTCTGACACTGCAATTTAACATGTCTAATACATGCATGGTCAACTTATAACACACCTAAGACAAAGAAAAACACGTAATAACGCCATATGACCCTTTAAAAATCAAGTTATTTCATACTGGAGGAAGATAAAGAACACAACATTTACAACAAACATGGTGTAATCCTCAATACAACAAAACTCTGAGTCAATTGTGGATTTTCAGCAATCAGTTACAACTGTTTTTTAGCTTCTGTTTGCCAACATCGCTAGCAGTACAATAAAGGAAATACTGAAGGGAAAAACTGACCATTCTCTATTTGTCCTTGGCTCCTCATTCACAAAGGACAATGCTTTTATTGGGAATAGCGGTCTCTGGCAGCTGCATCTGTGTGGTGATAAGAGTTTGGAGCTTGAATTGGGAAATGGAAAGAATGCCGCATGAGGGCTGGATTTAATAACTGGCATATACAATTGATCCATTTTCCGGTCACGGATCATCCTTTATTTTCAGATGTATTCCTTTTGACGTACTCATTTTCTGGTCTTTTTTGAAAACTGAAAACCTTGTGACTTGACATTTAGCAAACTGAAGTGAGACAGTAAGTCATGCCTCGACATATGATAATGAAAATAACGTGTTTAAATGTGATTTTTTTTCCTCTTGAAGAGTATATTGAGAAATAAACGTTGGAACATTGTAAATTAACTTGTGCTTGGACGCATGCAAACTGTTATTTTACGGAATTTTATTATTTTACTTTACAGAATTTTCCAATACAATCTCATAGGAAATAATTGATGAGGTGCTTAATTTTGGCTATTTCTTATGAATTTGCACGGTCTCATTCATGCATTTAGTATGATTTGCTTTTGGGACAGTAATGTTAGGTTTAGGGGCGAGGTTAGGGGTGGGGCTTCAGAATATTTTTTTTCTAGTAATCTTATGTTGTTGCTCAATTCGCCTCATAAAATAGTTTTATAAAATGGTCAGTTTTGGTCCTTAATTCTGATTGGCTGAGCCGAGTTCTAAGCCGTTATAAAATACCTCGATGCATATAGCCTAAATTATAGCCTACTTTATAGCCTACTTTATTTCATGAAACCTTGTTACGCATATGGAATAATCGTTTTATAAAAGCAGTGGGTTTGCGTCATGCCACAACGACCTTATCTGTTATAAAATTCAAATGCAAAATGTAACCCACTGCTTCTTTGGGCTTTTTGCTTTATTAAATTCCTGTAAGATCAGGTTGTAATTTTCACACATTTTTATAAATCCTTTAAAAATTTACAGAAAGAAACTGCAAATTTAAGTTGATTAAGTAAAATTACAGCAGTTTTTAAAACAACCCAGCATGGATTAATTCATCAATACCCAAACTTTTTAAAGATACTGTAATGAAAAGCAACCACATACAGTATGAGTAGTTCTACTTCACACCTTTATATTATAACTGACTTCATGATTGAAATGCATGAAAAGGACAAAGCTATTTCCTAGAGATTACACTGTCCGCACCATTATAAATCAATATGTTAAGTCGTCCCATCCCCAGCAGGCATTCTCATGTCCTACGACCATTTCTCCGGCTGTGCAGTCATGTAATCCTCTATTAAAACTGCTAATCTGCATAGTTTCGCCCCTCTCCCCAAACACTGAGCTTCACTTATGGAGCGCAGACTCATAAACAAGGTGTCGTTGGAGCCTCCGCATGCCAACTCCCCGTCTTCAGAGGGCAATTTGTTATGCATCTCTACCGTTCTGGAGAGAATAAATACTTGATGGAAGCAAAGCTTGATGATCGGGGTGTGTTCAATGGTAAATAAAACAAGCGAGGCGCGACTGCATACAAACGCGGCCATCTGTTGTTTATCTCACGTGCAGCTTTTGGCAAATGACGACTAACATCCACATGTGCTGTTCTGTTGCATCAGTTTCAATAAGCGCTAATGCATCGTGCAGCTGCATGGACGTGAAGGGAAATCTGTTTAATTACAGTTTCCATTTCAACGAAGTAATAGGCTTACTGATGGTTTGTAATATTTAATGTGATAATTAGTAACATAGGGACATGCCATATTCATCTTTTGTTTGACATGTTCATTTAGTGCAGCATGACTTTGGACTGTCCATCATAATTTGTAGCTTGAAGTATATTTACCAATTAGTGGTGCTTCTTATAGACTCACTGAAGTGTTTTATTTGATTTATTGGCGTATAAACAAAGTTAGGGTGGGACCAATTGAATGGCTCCTCCCCCTTTTTAAATATCACCAATGGCTTTCATTGTACATGACAGCTTGGAATATGATAAGAGGATGATGTGCTGAAAGATGTTTATAACAATCATTCATCTGTATTGTGAGAGACTGAAGATTCTTTATGCATGTCTTCTAAATGTAAATGTAATAAAAAATAAAAACAAGAATTGTGCATTTTGATTCGAGATGTACTGTTTTTTAAAGGGATAGTTCACCAAAAATTCAACATTCTTTCATCATTTATTGACCCTTGATGCATTCATCTTTTTTTGATATTTTAAGAAATTTCACAATGGAAATCAATGGGGGTCAATGTTGTCTCCTTACCAACATTCTTCAAAATATCTTCTTTCGTGTTTTGCAGAAGAAAGAACGTCATACAAAGTATTCAAATTTTTCAGTGAACTATCCCTTTAACAAGAAACGTCCTTCCTTCAGAAGCAGCGTGTTTGTTTTTCATCAATCATTGGTTTACATATTCATTTTATTTTTTACTTTTAAAACTGTGTTTCTCTCTGATAATTCATTTTAGCAAGGTAGGTAATTACAGGTGTGTCAGAGCAACAGCGTCAGGTTGGGTGATCTTTCGGTGCTTACATCAGCCAGACGGGAGGGTAACAAGGCCCAAATCGGTGCCAGATAGGGTGCAAATTGGGCACACAGCTGGGATTCTTGAGATCAGGCTGGAAGGGCGTGTGTGCGTCAAAATGAAGACAGCTGGGCACGCAGACATGAAAATTAGCAGTAGGAAGATATGAATTCAACTACACTAATGAGTTACTTCATTATGCACCCGCCTCCTCAGATTACACCGTAAACATACAACAAATATAATAGATTAGTACCATATGGAACTATGTGTCCTTTTTTACAAATAGTAAACTAGATAGTGTAAAAAAATTTTTTATAAATATTTACAAAAACTTGTTTACTATAATGTATCATCAGAATGTATGCTGTCATCACTTCATTGGCTGCCCGTAAAATGTAGGATTCAGTTCAAAATTCTTTTGTTTGTTTTTAAATCCTTAAATGGTTCACCCCTATACACCCTCATACTGTCTGAGATCATCAGATCAGCTGCTTCTTAGAGTGCCAACCGATCAGAGGGGACCGTGCTTTTGCGTTTTTCCTTGGCCTTTGACACCTGATTTTTATATTTGTTTAAATAGTCTATAAGCATGAGCTAATAGTGTTGTATCTGTTTTATTCCAGTTTAAATATATATTTATGAGGTATGTTTAATTAGTTATGATGTTTTTTTTATTGAATGATGTTTTTATGAAGTTGAACAATGTTTTTTTTTTTTCTTTTATTGTACAGCACTTTGGTCTGCTCCATGGTGGTTGAAAGTGCTTTATAAATAAAGTCGAATGAATGAATATAATGTATCTAAAATGTAGTAATGGGTAAAAGATGTAGTAAAAGGGATAGTTCACCCCAAAATAAAAATTCTGTCGACATTTGTTCACCGCTGTGTCTTTTCAAACAGGTATGGCTTTCTTTCTTCTGGAGAACACAAAGGAAGATATTTCAAAGAATGTTGGTAATCGAAAAACGGCGGCAACCATTGACTTCCATTGGTTTTGTGTCCTTGTGCAGGTCAATGGTACTGCCGTTGTTTGGTTATCAACACTCTTCAAAGTATATTCTTTTGCGTTCCGCGAAAGAAAGAAAGTAATTTGACTAGAGGACTTCAACACACACGTAGTAGTGCCATGGAAATGGTTTAGCTAAATTATGTTTCCTGAATTCCTCTGCGGTTAGTTTCGTCTTAAACGTCTCAAGAGTCTCGTCCGGAGACTAAAATATCCGTCACAGCAAACAGCGCTTACGTTGTGCGTGTATGCTTGCCTAAAATCCACAAATTGCACACCTGCAGATCTCAGCGGAATAACGTGGATTTAAGTGATTGACGTTGACAAGTTATAACGTTACACACACAACGTGAAAGCATAACTAGTAAGCTGTGAATGATTTTTTTAGCCTAAGCACGAATGATTAGACACATTTAAAACGAAATTAACCTGCAGTGTTCGCCCCTGTTCATTAGCAAAACAAACAGCTTTCCGCAGCTAAACATAATCACGCACATAATGTATTAACATTTATACAGTTAAACTCCAAGTGTCCATCTGCACTTATATACAGTAAGTTTAACACTGGCTTTGAATGTTCTGTATCGCCCGTGACTGACTTAGCTCCCTTCATATCCTGACGTTATCCTCCTATATATACGATACATTTTCGTAAATTCAGACTGTTGATAAATATTTATATATATCAGCTGCACCATGTATATCACATCGGCAGTTTTGTCTCATTCAGTCACTCTCGATCCCTCTTGAGGAACAACTTTGAAGCTAATCCTGCTTGTACTGTCCCTAAGAACTATAATTTCTGAGGGATTTCCACTGAAAATAAAATAAATCCACTGCCGTCTCTTACTAGGTTTGGACTCTTCCTAGGTTTGTATGTTGTCAACAAACTTTAGCCATGGTGTCACGTACACCACTGTCGCTTGTGAAAATAACAATGGCGGAGCCTGGTGGGTGGAACTGTGTAGATTAAGGGGCGGTAACATTATAATCAAATCCGCTTTGGACATCACAACCGGAGCGAAATCGGAACGGCTCGATTTCTCACATGCTTGCAGGGAAAGGGACATCAAAACAAACTTAATGGGTTCTTATTTTTCATGTTTTCTGGGTTGCTAGAAGCACCCGGGGCCCGATTATAACACTTTAACACAGAAAAAGTGGGGTTTTCATATGACGTGTCCTTTCAGGGCCGATTCACATTTCGCGTCTAAAACCGTGTGAAAAAACACGAGATGCACTGTGTCGTCCTTTTTTCCCTTTGCACTCTCCTGGTGTCTGTCGTCGCTAAGCAACCATGGGCCATAATAGACGTTTAGACGAGGAGGTATAAACAAGGATATATGAATTATATGCACTGAAAATACCTCGCAATAACTCTGCTACTAGATTTAGTTATGCTGTGATCATCTGTGTCTCCATCTTCATTGAGCTTGTCTATATTGGCTGGTTCGTTTTTGTCACATGACGTGATTTTTTCATCTCGATGCAGCGCCGACGTGCCTGAGAATATGAATAGGGCCAAAGGCATTTACATTACCACCGGGAAAACATGACCGAGCGCAGCCAAACCCTTGGTGTCATGCATCACATTCAGTCTTGACCACCGATCAATACATAATCCCACTTTCATCAGTTTGAAATAAAAATCTAAAAGGGTGAATCTGGTCTTGTAAAATTGCGGGACGTCCCACAGTGTTCAGGGGCTCATTAACTAGAGTGTGAAGAACCCCTGAAGCGCGAGCGGCTGCTGTCTCGTGCTGGCCAGTGAGAGTCGTATGAGTGAATAAGGATGATGTTAAAAAGTAGTTCGCAGAGGGGAGAAGAGCAAAGAGTTATATGTGAAGAGCGCTTTATCTCTGAGAAGCGAGAGAAGGTCTGAGACTGAAAACCACTCAGGCTGAGAACGCATCTCCCTCGCTCTCCTTTCTAAAAAGGATCCTTCTAACCTTCATGGAGTTTGAAAGCTGGCTGGTTTAATTTGATTAATTTGCATCTATAATGGCAGGGAGGTTCTTTGATCATAAAGTGTGAATGCGATGGAAAGGGCTCAGGGAGTTGGGTGAAGAATGTGTGTTTGAAAATTAACATTTTGTCAATAACAAAAAGTAACGTGCTGTAAAATCTGCAGCACGCATTACAGCAGCCTAGAATTGATCTCAGCTTGGATGAAAGAGCATCACCTGCAGCTGCACCATGCCAAGACAGAACTACTCGTGTTTCTGGCACAGCCCATGGTGCAACACGATCTCACCATCCAACTTGGCAATACCACAATCACTCCATCCAAAACAGCCAGGAACCTGTATAGTCATAATTTGATCATAATTTGATAAACATGCTGTCCTTCAATGATCACATTGCAAAGACAACGCGGTCATGCCAATTTGCCTTATTTAACATTAGAAAGGTTAGACCCTTGGCACAACTCCGTGTCCAGACCCTGATAATCTCAAGGTTGGACTACTGCAATGCTCTCCTTGCCGTTCTTCCTGCAAAGGCTATCAAACCGCTCCAACTGGTTCAGAATGCAGCAGGACGCATCGTCTTCCAACAGCCCAAAAGGGCTCATGTGACACCCCTTTTCATCTCTCTCCACTGGCTACCGGTTGAAGCCCGTATCAGGTTCAAGTCACTAATACTTACCTACAGGACTATCACTGGATCTGCACCAGCATACTTTCACAACCTCCTACACTACTACACCCCATCAAGTTCCCTGCATTCAGCAAACCAGCGGCGTCTTGTATTGCCTTGCGATAGGGCCAGTAAATCGCTTTCCCACTCATTCTCATTCACAACTCCTTCCTGGTGGAACATTCTTCCTTCACATCTCTCACAAAATTCAAACTACTTACAACCAATCTCTTCTGTGAATAATTGACAGACAAAAAATATACTATCCTTACTAACATGTAGTGGTCTATCTTTTTTATTGAAACCAGTTACTTTGTTTTGGCAACTATTGTATTATTGCTCCTGTATGACATATCGCTTGTTGCTCCCTAAACTCTTTGAAAGTCGCTTTGGATCAAAGCCTCTGCTAAATGACTAAATGTAAATTAGTCAATAGTGCCCATGCGACGTATTTTCTTTGAAAGCCATGTGATAGCTTTGTGTAGACTGAAACTAAGTCAATGTTACGTCAATGGTTTCATATTTTATTCAGGAGCTGTGGCGGTGATAAACGAAGATTTAAATTTCAGTATCTGGCTTCAGAAGATTAGAAATAAACACCGGTCTACAACTACCACAACTGAAGTGTGAATCAGTCTCCATTCACAATATATGACAGGATTAGTAACCATTGTTGACATGTCTGTATTCACAGGGTCAGAGGAACAGCTTTCAGGATTAGACATTTCTCCTTTCGGTTTGAAATGCCAAGAGGACGATTACATTATTACAGATTGTCCAGTTTTGCTTGAACTGTCATTTTCTCTCTTTTTTTAATCCACACATTTTACAGCTCAATCTTAAGGATATCTTCTACCCTTTGATTATAAGTATTGCACGTCAGTTATATTTTGCACTCGGTTCTCACAGCTTTGCATGTCTTAAAAAGGATTCTTGAATATTCAATTTGATGATAATGAAACTAGATACAAATTTTAATTCTGTAAATTTCTCACCCTCAAGTTGTTCCGACCTGTATAGACGGTATCATCAGACGCATGCGCTGGCCCGAAGTTACCTTCCCCTGTGTTTGGTAATAGTAAAACTAATTATTTTATATTTATATAAAATATATAATTAGGTTTATTTGGGACAACTTGAGGATGAGTAATTTCGTTTTTGGGTGGACTATCCCTTCAAGACAGTGTTTCCCAACCCAGTCCTATGTGACACCCCTGACAGAATATTTTAGATCTCTCCCAACATGAAACACCTGATTTAACTCATCAACCTGTTTGTGTGTTCATTAGAGAGACATTACAAACATTAAGAGGGAAGCTGATAAGTTAAAGCAGGTATTTCATATTGGGAGAGCTTTAATATCTAAGATACGGTCAGGACTAAGTTGTGAAACACTGCTTTAAGATATCAGGTTGTGTCATTTTTTGGTATCAAATGAGCACTTGTGTAATATTTTTAAGCAGCATCATGTTGCGTTTATTCTTCGATGATGAAACAGTTCCGCTATTCAGAGCGACACATCAGATGAGATGCTGCAAGACACTGCAAGAAGTTTTTGAAAGAGTTTTGATTGTTTAGTGATTCATAAAGAGCGGCTGTTCTTAACAGATCTTACATAATCATGTGTATTTAAAAATATATAACCTTTAGTTTAGGTCAAACCTCATTGACTTTCTTTCTTGTGCAAAACACAAAAGAAGACATTTTAAAGAATGTTGGTTGCCAAAGATAACTGGACCCCATTGGCTTGGATTGGATTTGTGTCTATACAATACAGTAGATAGTGGTTACCAACATACTTTAAAAACCTTCTTTTAAGTTGTGAAGGAAGAAAGTCATAGAGGTTACAAGAGGGCAAGCAATGATGACAGAATTCTATTTAAGAAGGTGATGTAACATGATTAGCCTGACTTATGAATTTAAGGATAACATTGTCAGATTGGCTCATTGAAGTATATTTTCTGTCAGTAGCTTTGATATCAGGAATCTAATATATTTTATGTTTCCCACAAAACTTTATGGCAGTTCTGGAATGCTAATGATTCTGGAAGTTTGGTTGAAATGTTTGCGAACTGTTGTCTGAGTATGCTGTACATAATTCTAGTCTGACACATCGTTCATCATCATGGCAGTTTATCTTTCTCTGTTATCTCAGGGTTGCAACATTGTTTGGTGTCTTACGCTGAAATACTTGTAGTTCCGATATATCTTGCAAAAATTCAGCCAATAGCTATTGTTCCAGGCTTCTTTCAAGACCTCTTCTATTAACCTTTTGTCCTCTATCAGTCATTCAAACCTGTGGGAAATTGAACCACAGAGACTTCAGAGGCATTGAAGGAGAAATAAAGAGCCATGAAGCTTTCAGCCACTGAGAGGCACAGTATAAATATGATCTTCACATCAATAGGTGCTAGAATGAGTTCAATACAAGAAAAAAGAAAGTGTAGAGACGATAAAGAACCAATTCAGGTAAGACAAAAAACAGGTGTTTGAATGAGTCAGATAATAAGGAATTGGATTTCCCTTCATTGTAGATACAAGAGTTCACCATACTATAGTATGAAAACTACTGTACAGTCGTTTTTAAAGCTCGAAACTTCTTAGGTGGAAAAAAAAAGGCATTTATTGTAAGCGAAACCTGCCGACGTCAGACAGATTAATACATTTGAGCGCAGGAACACATAACCACCCACATTTACACATCCATAACGCCCGTGCAGTCACGGTGAGGCCATAAGGACAACGCAGAGTAGATAATGGTCTCCCTAAACACCAGAGGAAAGTCTGAACATCCAACGCTTCTCTTTTACATGCAACACTTTTATAAACACGGACCATACCATTAATACCTAATCTATAAAAATAGGGTAGGTAAGCCACAAATACAGGGCACAAACTCAAATTCTAATTATTTATTTTTCTCTCATTTAATGTAGAACCTGGACAATTTTACGTTTCTTCAATTGAACAAATAGACATCTGTTTGTAAAAATATATATTTTCATTTATCTGTTCATCCACAGAATGTGTACTTTTTAAGGAAGGGAAGACGATTTTGGAGAGGCTGATGCTAACAAAATAGCAAGCTAACGTTGAGCATAAGATCTCCAAAAGCAACACAAAATGCAACAACCTACTTATATGTTTTCTTATTGTGAACGTTTTTCTTTGAAAAAAGACCACAAAAAGAAAACAAGGAAAATGTATGCCTCGCCAACCGCACCATAGTTGTTTCTATATTAGCCAAGATGTTAGAAAGTACTTTAGAAATAAAAAAACACATCATCTTTAAAAAAAGACACGCTGAAGGGCTTTTGCCTCATCCGACAGCAGACTTCATAAATTTTGATTCAAACAAATGACTATTTGTGCTTTGTGTTTGATCTTTTGTTACTATGCACTGGTACAGATAGCTCGTGTTGTATCGCACCGAGAATCATAATTGTGAACATGATGGGAATACATTTACATGAAATGAGACAATTGGAGGACATCTTTAAAGATCAAAACGTATTACATTGCATGTGGTGACTGTGAGGTAATTGCTTTGAAGCGGGTTGAGGGAGGCATGCGGTTATGATTTTAATTTCAACAAGATTAATTTTCCTACATTAAAATGAAAAGGCATGTTCAGTCAACTGTGCGGAGGAAACATACACTATGATTTATCAGTTTTGTCATAAATGTTATTTATATCTTGTACTTAAAGGGAAAGTTCAATCAAACAAGAAATCTTTTCATCTTTTTGGCCTACTCATTATCATATTTTGAGAAATGTGGTTTTGTGTCCATACAATGGGAGACAATGGGGTATAATGTTTGGTTACCAACATTCTTTAAAGTATATTTTTTGTGTTGTGTAGAAGAAACAAAGAAATACAGTAAAAATATGAACACTCTATAAAAGTTGAGTTCTATTTGGCATACAGCATCAAGGTCATAATACAATGATCTGTTGTGATGTTGTCATAAGGTTCAATAAAAGGAAGGTAGGAGGCGGGAACCGGCGGACATTTAAATAAAGTATTAATAAAATAAACAAACAAAAACACGGAAGTAAATTGCCGGCATCCACCTCACCGTCGACTGCCTGCCATAACATACGATACAAACGTAAAACATATGTCCGGGCCCGGTCCTCTCTCACCGGCAGTCCTGTCGATTTGTCCTTTTATGCTCCCGAACTCCATCCCTCACACCACCGGCCCCGCCCCACGGCTCCCGTCACTCCTTCCTCGCTGCAGATGTCTTTATAAAATACTGTTTTTAAAGAATTTTATAGAAATTTCCTGACATTAATTCACTCCAGCTCCAATAAAACATCCCACATTTTCCATCGAAACCGAAAGTAGAGCTTTTGTCCCAGAGCATGATACTTGATATTGTATCTCTCTAATGGGCCCCTGTTGAGTTCTTTAAATCTGGATAGATGGATTTCCATTATGTACAGTGTGTCCCCTCAGATACTGAGTCTACCGACACAGAGAAAGATGTTATACAAAAAATACCATAAGTGAGAAGTGAAAAGTTTACACAATGTTGAATCTGCCCCAATAGCTCGATAAGACCAATGCAATTTCAAAGTAGCACCATAAAGCTTAAGTTACGGAGTGAGAAGAAGAAGACGTTATTGAACCATTAACGTCAAGCTAAATATCAAGGGTAACGGTCCATTTTTCAAAATTAGTACGCGTGCGAGCAAAGATGAGTGAATTCTTGGCTGCTTTCCCCAGCTTTTATTTCAGGAACGAGAGGATAAATGAGTATATCTTTTAGTTTTTGTTCAGAGCGCATTCATCTGAAGTTTGTGCTGTGATGAGTCCCAGCAAAAACTAAAATGAACGATTATTCCCAGTCAGCTGTGCTGATTTAATTGTGTGTGCGTGCGTGTGTGCTGCTTGTACAGATATGAGCTTTGGAAATATAACTTGTTTGCAAGTCGTGCATACATTACAAAAACAATAGCAGGAATGTGATGCATTATGCAAACTCTAATGTAATAGATTTTAAAGTTAAACAGCTGTTTAGGGAATGTTGTAACAACAAAATTATACCATGCAAATTAAAACTAATTCAAGCGACACCTTTTGAGATATTGTTCATTGCACCTTTGAACTCAGTTTCAATATAAGCATTCTTTTAATGCACAAGTTTATAAATGAACTAGATTTGCATTCCCTAAAGGAAATACCTGTGCTTTTGAAAATGTAAAAAATGTAGGTAAGAAGGAAATCTGCTAAAGATGGTTCCAGTGGACTATGTACGTCTGTGCGTTAAGCTAAATTAATTGCATAAAATTACCTTAGAAAACAAACACATTGCTGACTTGCAAACAATGTTATTATGTTAGATTGCTTCATTGAATAACATGCTTCCAAGACATATTGATTACAGAGCTCTTGTACATTGTTAAAAGAATAGCAAGGTCAATGTGATGAGTACAGTTCTACAGACTTAAGTAACATCAATAATTCAAGAGAATGGGGTGGAGTTATACATTTTGCAGTGGTTAAACTTTTAGCGTCAATGAAAAATGAATGAGGTCGTCTTTGAGGGTCTGGCTTAAAAAGGAAAAACATTTTTGGAAATCTATCTAGTTCCCCCGGTATCAATTACCCTTTTGGCATCCCAATTGGGGAATCATCAGGGAGTCTTGGACGGATTTTCACATCCTCCTTAATCTAAATCATCATTGGAAAATAAACTGTGGTTTAGTCTGGCTCACATCCAGTGCCAACACAATTTCCCGGGAATGCGTAATATTTTACAAGGTGGGTTAGGGTACAATATTATAAGTATGTTTTAGTATGGTTTGCTTTCACACCAGTTACGTGGGTCAGGGGTGGGGTTAGGATGTACCCGGTGGTTGAAGGGTCGAATGTGACAGGTGGGGCTTTGATATTTATTTTTTCAAACAATCAAAGGCAATTTTTACATTTTCTAATCTTACGAGTTCATACAAATTAGACCTTATAAAAATAAAAATAAAATTACCTCATAAAATAGATTTGAATTCCTGTGAAATCAGATTGCCGGTACTTGCTTCCTTCTTTCATCATTCCTGTAAATTAGACAAAAGCCCCAAAATAAATAAATTAATAAATAAGTAAATTAATAAAGAGATTATTTGCAAAAACAGATACAGACGTGCTCAAATTTGCTTACAGCTCATTAAAATAATGCTTCATTCCTCGTGAAGAGTGATGAAATTAAAAGCTATTGTGTCATGTATACTTGGATGCCTTTGGTACGTCATAGAATAAAGCAAAGAAGCTGTGGAAAGAGATGAATTGTTGCTTATTCTACAAAGATATTCTAAAATGGCCTGGACACATTTGTTGGCACCCCAACAAATGGAAAAGATAAAACATCAGTGGATTATAGTGAGATTTCAAGGTAATTAATTATAACATATCTTGTGATCGGTCATTCAACCTATTTAAATGGAGAAAAGAAGTCACTGTGCTGTTTGGTATCATTGTGTGGACCACACTGAACATGGACCGGAGAAAACAAAGGATAGAGTTGTCTGAGGAGTGCAGAAAGAAAATAATAGACAAGCATGGTAAAGGTAAAGGCTACTAGACTATTTTCAAGCAGCACGATGTTCCTGTGACAACAGTGGCAAGTATTATTAAGAAGTTTAAGGCCTGTGGAATTGTTCCCAACGTCCCTGGGCACTGCCGCAAGAGGAACATTTTTGGCTTTTCACATCAGCTCTATGTTCACAGACGAAAAAATCAAGCTTTTAAAGAAGTGAATACCATACCTCCAGTGAAACACGGCGGAGGCTTGGTTATGCTTTCGGGATGCTTTGCTGCATCTGGCACAGGGTGCCTTGAGTCTATGCTGGGCACATGAAATCTCAAGACTATCAAGGCTGGAGTGAAACGTACTGCCCAGTGTCAGAAAGCTCTGTCTCAGTCGCAGGTCATGGGTCCTCCAACAGGATAATGACCCAAAACACGCGGCAAAAATCACCCAAGAATGTATAAGAACAAAACATTGGTCTATTCTGAAGTGGCCTTCTGTGAGTCCTGATGTGAATCCTATGGAACATCTATGGAAAGAGCTGAAACTTGCTGTCTGGAGAATTCATCCCTCAAACCTGAGACAGCTGGAGCCGTTTGTTTAGGAAGAGTGAGCCAAAATACCTGTTAACAGGCGCAGAAGTCTCATTGAGAGCTCCAGAAAACATTTGTTTGCAGTAGTTGCCTCTAAAGGTTGTGCAACAAAATATTAGGTAAGGGATCCCATCACTTCTGTCAATGACATTATCATTTGTTTTATTATTTACAATATTATCTTGAATCAATAACAAAGTCTGATTTCTATTAAATACGGAATAAACAATGGTTGATGCCAATTACTTTTGTCAGTTTCCAGATTGTTTTAAGATTGAAAATGCTTCTTCATTATGGTAAAATTTCCAATTGTTTATTTGTAAAGAAAATGCAAATACAATTGAGTTTTTAAAATGAATAAAATTTTCAATTGAAATATTTAATAAAAAACTGAAAGAAAGCCCAAATGAATAAGTTGCTCAAGTAATTTAATGAATGAATGAAGCAAGAACACTAATTTAAAAAGTGCCTCATTCACCCACTGCAGAGAACTAAACAGTTCCATACAAATTTAGCCATTGCACACTAACACATTGATCTCACCAGCACTGATCACAACAACCGACGTTCTTTAATTAATCAATTTTCATACTGAAATCTTCTTGGTAAAGTACATTTTTAAAGCTCCAACTTTGTTTGCTTGCAGTAGATGCTTCTGATGCTGCGCGAGTGATACCCTGGTTGTCACCAACTTTCCTGAATTACGAGGTGATGTCAGTGTGTAATGATTTTGGTAATTATCCTAATCAAACATTTTCTTTTCTGCTCTCGTTTCAACATTATACTTGAGATAATGATGATTTTAATTATTCACTGCATAATTGTATATAATTAGCAACGGATTGAACACGGAAGGAACTGTAGGACTTCAGTCACGTAGCCTCCATGACAGTAACCTGTTGAATTCATCCATATTTTTCAACCACTGTTTGTTCTCATCTGAAGTGGTTCAGAATAAACGTCTTCAGACTTCATTGTTTCACCAAAGTGTACTACATTTCATTTCTAATTAGTAGTTGCAAATTAACAAAAATAGTTTATTTTTGCATGGAACCAGGTCAGAATGTCTGCTGAAATGAACATACTGTTTACCCTCTTACATCCGTGGAATGCTTCTCGCCCTGTATTGATTTTTCTGTTTTATTATTAACTTTATGATCTCGTTCATCTGTTCATTTCTAATTCAGGCTATATCCTCTTTCAGTCTGAACGGTTCACAAACATTGCAAATTACAGGCTGTGTTTTATGCAAAATATCAGTGGGGTAAAATAGAAATGATGTGAAAAATACAGCCACACAAATCCTAAAATAGGTCATTACCATGCCCTCCTATCAAAAGTGTTCAGATTTAGCAGATAATAACACATTGATTCAAATACATTTGACAGACTAAATAAAATTACTCATGATGAAAGCTACTCATTGCTTTCATTGTACCATGAAACAGGACAGCATAATCAGAGTCATAAACCATGGGAAAGACATGTAATTTCATACTTTATTTATAGAGACACTGGGGTGTTAATGTGCACGATAGGACATTCTGATGCATGGGTCAAGGGACCCTCATGTTGTTCCAAACCCCTCTGGAGCTTGAAAGAAATTTAATTCAATATAAAGTACTTTTATGGTGCTATTCTTAAATTTCATGCTTTACATAAAGAAAAAAGTACAGGATTCGAACCATACAAGTATAAGTACATATGACCCAATTTTGATTTTTGGGTGACCCGGCCCTTTAAATTGTCAAATGTTTGCTTTACTTCAATGAATAGGGCAGATCACTAGTCTCCAGTATGTCTGGTCAGCGGTTTCCTCTGGGATTCCTCACTGTTGACCATTGATGGAAATTATAGATTGACCTGTGAGAAAGCATTGGCTCACAGATACGACACAGCTTTGAAAGCTTGAGAAGGGTTAGAAGGGTAGTGTTGATTTCATTTTGTTATACTTTACAGAGTTAAAGAAAAAGTGTAGTTTATCTCACTAATACAAGTCACTCAAATAACTAATTTTGAGTTGATGTATTTTGAAATTTAGTTTATATAACTTCAACACGTCAAAGTAAATTATGTAAAAAAGCTTACATGATTTGTAAAGCCAAGTTGATTTTTACATTTACCTATTTAGATAAATGGTGACTGTTACGGTAGGGTGGATGATAAAACTGCTGGGGAAAAATGCAAAAATCCTGAAAAAAAACAGTAATATTCCAACCGATCGTGCCAGAAGAAAACGTAAAATAACAATTGTTGTTTCTTAGTTAAATTATGTTTTCATGTTATTTTACACCCAAAAGCTATAAATTATAAATCTATATCTATAATTTGACATTTTCAACACGTCAGAAATATGTGAAAATTCTATAAAATAAAACTGCAAAATGGCAACAAAAACAATTTTTACAGTGAAGACACAGTATTTGTGGGTGAGTGAGCTCCTTTAAGTCTTTTGTGACTAGTAAAAACCACCATACACAAATACAGAATACCGCATTCTCCACCTAGAAAAATAACACTATAAAACTGCTGACAACGCTTTAACAATCATATAACAACGTCCTTGCAACCATGCAAAACACAGTGTGAAAGCAGGTTTGTATGGGAAAGCACCACTTTAAAATGAAGTTTATTTTCTAGTCTCAAATCACTTTCTTAAATGCACACACTTAACATTAACTTCTAAAATAAGGTTAAAACATTTCATAGATAAAAATGTTTTTACTGAATTGTTCTCATGAATAGTTCATTTAAGATTATGCCTGTTACTTGAAACAGAGCAGTACGTTCTGCTTAACTATATTGTCCCAGGTCAAAGTGTTCTTCATTCATATCTGCACTTGTCAATGCAATTTATCTTCCAAATAATACATTTCCTGCGTCTTTTTCTCGTTATAATCATTATTTTTTCTTTATAATCTTTCTTTGAAATCTGTCACACACACACACTCTCCCAACACTGGCAGATGTCTTGTTCTCTGCGGTCTCATTATGACTCTGTCCACCATTAAGTTACAACCCATAAAACGTGGCATTTTGTCAGCAAAATGCTTGAAGCAGAGCTTCTGTTCATTACCTGCTCATAATGGGTCTCCGAGGCTCTGATGTTGGTGCTTTGAGGATGCCCAAAGCGTGCTATGCGGTCAAGGATTGACCCCAAAACGAGAAACTCTTCATTTGATTTGATTCAATTGATAGGATGCGATTTAGACCCGAGGTCTGAAAAGTATACTAATATAAGTTGCAGTCTTTTATGTTGCCTAATTTTGTATTCTTTGGAGTTATTCTACAGGAAGCTCCTTCCTCAGGCTGATTACTGACTGGAGGCAAGGGAGTACATTGCAACACCTAATTCACTTTCCTGTCTGGCCCAATAAACTCTCAGGGGTTGATTTCATTTCTGAAAATGGACTCTTATTTCGCACATAATCAACCTGTACTTACAACTTGAGTGCTGATATTTTTTTATTTGACACTGTGAACCAACATGTCCTGCTGTCAACTCTTTCCAAACTGGGCATTACTGGAACTGCACTTAACTGGTTTGACTCTTATCTCACAGGCAGATCCTTGAGAGGCGAGACATTCAGGTCTCACCAGTTGACAACTGGAGTTCCTCAGGGATCAGTTCTTGCACCTCTCCTCTTATCTATATATACCACCTCCCTGGGTCCATTTATTGAGGCACATAGGTTCTCATACCATTTTTATGCAGATTATACACAGCTTTATTTCTCTTTTCAGCCAGATGACCCCTCCATCTCTACCCTTGTCTCTGCCTGCCTTCTGGACATCTTTTCTTGGATGAAAGAGCATCACCTACAACTCAACCTCTCCAAGACAGAACTCCTGGTTATGGCCATCAATTGAACACCACCTTACCATTCAGCTCGGATCCTCAACTATAACACCCACCAAGTCTGCGAGGAACCTGGGGGTGATATTCAAATTCAAAGGTGAAATTCACTTCTCACATCGCAGCAACTACTCAAACTTCCAGGTATGTGCTCTACAACATCATTAAAACTGGCCTTCAGAACGATAACGGCAAATTCGCCCCTTTACCTTAACTCACTGCTCCAGGTCTACATCCCCTCCTGTCTCATTCAGTTCCCCTGTGGTGGAATGAACTGCCACCCGAACTGCAGCATCCTTCAAAACTTTCAAAAAACAGCTCAAAACATGCCTGTTCCGCATTTATTTGACTAACCAATAACTTTCTATGTCAGTCTCCACAGTTTATATAAATGAAAATGTGATCTCAGGTGCAGAGAGGAGGGCCTGTTCACATCATGATGTTCATTATTTATTCATGTCCCAGTTCCAAAGATACTGGTTTCGGTTTTGATTATTCACTACGTATATTTTTGGATTAGGCTTCTCTGCATAGAAGTACAAACATTGTAACTGTGAAAAAGGTGGTGATCCTTCAGTTATGGCAAATTCAAAATAGAGCAAAAAGGTCCATCACCCATTTTGTCAGCTTGAAGCCATGCCATATTATGCGACTTTTTGACCTGAAAAGTTTGTGGTACACAACTATAAACAGAAATGACATTCACATTACCAGCGTCTCACCCTGGGGTGTGTGAGAATGTGGGTAGTACAAGACAATAAGAGTGAGTCAACCATCTACAGCGTTTGTCACAAAGTGTCTAAGCACAGTGCAAACTTCTAACACCTACTTTAGCGATTGTGTTGACGTTTGTTGTCGTTGGTAAAAACAGATGTCAAGGGTGAAGGACAAAAACACTTAATGTGAGAGACTTGTGTCTTCGTGAATTCATTAAAATAAGATTTTGAATACTGTAAGTAAGTCTGTAAATCATTTTCCTAACATTTAACATTTTGTATGTGTTACAAAAAAATACTAAGAAATGAATTTGTAACGTAGTCAAAGTCTGAGATTTTTGTTGCCTGTTAACTCCCACAAAAAAGGTATCATAGGAATATAAGTCTAAGGAGATGAATGGGGGGGGGGAAAGAAGTGTGAAGATGTACCACACATTTATAATATGAGAACCAAATGTTCCCATAATGTTCTATCATCTCACCACAACTGTACATCAAGGAGCCTATCCAACCTGGAACGCACTAACTTTCCTGCTGTCATGAGTTATACTAGCGTGAGTTTCTTATTTGAAGAGTTTGCAAAGCGTTGTCCATGTTCTCTTGTGAATGTCACTGCAAATTAGCAATTTACAAAAATGTGCATTTCTCATTTCACATGCCTGGTCAAGAAAAGGTGTAAATTATGAACACAACTGACGCATGAATAATTGATTAATGCTAACATTTATCAAAGTGTCTGATTTACACATTATTTTTGCTTTGTGTTAATTACAGCCTCTTGTGTATGACCGACAGGATTTTGGCCTGAGTCGGTCAAGCCTGTACATAATTTAGTGTTAAAGGGGTATTTCACTACCAAATCAAAGTTTCATCATGTTTTACTCACCCTCAAGGTATCCTAATTTAAAATGCTTTTCTTCTGGAATAATAATCCAGTCGGATTTATAATACAACATATCATTTTGCTTCCAAGCGGGAGAAGGGGAGAGAACGGGTGTTGATTTTTTGAAGCTCCAAGAAGTGCATCCATCGATCAGGTCTTCTGAAGCGAATCGATACATTTGTTTAAGAGAATTATCCATATTGACAGCACTATTAACGTTGATGTCTAGCTCTCGAATGCGCGAGAACCAGATGCATAATCTTACGGCAAATGACGGTGACGAAATCTCCCGCCAGAGTATCTGAGTAATCCTTACGACACGCCTGGGTCGTCTGTTGGAAGAACAAGAAATTTTGATTTGGTAGTAAAATATCCCCTTAAGCAGATAGACATCTTGCAGTGAGATTATTGGGACTATCATTGATTCTAGAGGCAAAGCACTTCAGGTTCTCTCTTCAGTATTAAGGAGGTGGACAGATGTATGGCAGTTTGGCGTTTAATTGTGATTTTCCGATGCGTATCACACACCAGCTTTTCTTGTAAAATGTAAAATTCTTAAGACCCTGAAATTTTGTTTTTTTTGTTTTTTAGTTTTCAACTAAAACTGTATAATAGCTGTGAAAAACTAAAACAAAAATACACAATAAACAAAAACAATAAACGAGGACAAACATAAGATGGACAGACCGACAGAAATAGATCTGTGTTCATATGTGTATATTTTCACCCAAAAAAACATACATACATCTCTAACAGTTACATTTTATGAAACTTTTAATTACTTTTTCTGTCAAAACATAAATTTGATGGTTTGTAGGTTACCTTTATCGTTTTTGCTGTTTCATAGGGTTTGCTCTTTACACTATCCCAAAAACAGTTTTTTTAAATGCTTTATTGAACATTTTGTTATAACAAAACAATGTTGCAACAGAAACTTTACATTAAGAAACACTTAGATTAATGAAAGAGAGAAAATAAAACATTTCCATGTCTCGAAACAGACAAGACCAGACAAAAAAATAATAATAATAAAACAAAACAAAAACAGGAGATGGAGTTACACAAATAATACAAAAATACAAATTAAATAGGCTGAAAAGCTTATAAGCAGAATTTTTTTTACAATTTCTTTGTGCTTTCATATTGGAAGGAAACATAATTGTTTTTAAATACAGTTTTATCTCTTGTAGAAAGACTATAAAAATAGGTTTGCTATTAAAAAATGTACATTTATGCATATAACATTTACATGGAGAAAGAATTAGTTTGATTATAAAACAAGCATTTTGGTCACCTTCAAAAAATACAAAAATAATAGTTTTTGGCTTCATAAAAAACCCATTCAAAATAGTATTTGAGATAAACAAACCAAAGTTGGTTGTCGAATACGTTTATATGCGCGTGGGCCAGTGACGTATATCCGGTACAGAACGCGCCCTTTCAAACAGCAGCAGGAGGAAGTTCAAACAAACCGCGGTGAGTTTGGTGTCACTTATGCACGCATATGTTTATATGAATCAAAGCTGTCAAACTGTTATAAAATATAGATAAATGCACATCTGTATTCAGAATGAATACGCTGGGCGACTTGCATTAAGTGCTTTGCTAGAAAGTTAGCTAGCGAAAGCTAACTAAGTTGGTTACCTTGGTTGTTAAGTGTTTTACGCTGTTTATCTTGATTCCTGTATGTTTCACTGCACCGCTGCAGCGATGCATTATGGGTTGCATTTGCTAAATATTAAGATGGTAATGCTTTTAGTTAGTTGCACGAATTGCGACGAAGTTTCAGTATGATGCAGATGGAGATTTAATACACGAGCATACGTGAAATGCTGTTAAAATGCCCGGAAGTCGTAATGTACGGAGTTTAGACTATTTGTAGATGCATTTCTGCAAACTGTAAGATGAACAATTCACAATATGTGATTCTACAGACACAACGGCGAAATATAAACGGAAATACATAAAAGTCAACAGTCGTTGCGGCTATAAAGAGCAAAATTTACGAGAAAAATAAAGAGCACCATGATGATTTCCATCGTTGTCATGAACGTTTATGCTGTTTTCTCTATGAGCTGTGATATTTGCATTATTGCTATAATGGACCCATCACACTGCTGTTTATTTTAGACTTGTATTTTTTGCTTATGTATAACATATCGAAGTAAAATAAGGTGATGCAAATACACCAGAAGTGTGCAAGGTTTGCTTGTACACGTATCCTTAAGGTATGCAATGCACATGTTTGTGTGCATATATATATATATATATATATATATATATATATATATATATATATATATATATATATATGTGTGTGTGTACAACTTTTTACCATAGTTTTACTGCATACAGACAATGGTACATGTGTAGTTATCATTTTACTACTTCTAATACCATAATTACACTATGAACATTTAATTTGTGTAACTGTTATGAAGTTAATCATTATGTTATACAATAATGCATGTTAGGTGAGCATTGTATCCCGTTATGATTATGGTTTGTCTTCTCATATGTTTATTTCACATATATATAGACATTCCAACTTTATGGAGGGAGTTTGTGCCTCGAGTATTGTTTATCCACTGTGTTATACACGTACCTAATAAAGGTCCTTAAAGGTGATCCTCTACAGTCACTCTCTTATTAACCTACTTGCCCCCCATTATTGGACACTTTCAGCTCCAGAATACATTAATCAATAATGACATACTTCTGTGAATAGTGTATTTCCCCAACTGCTTTATTTCAGTATCAAAGACCTTGTTGTATTGACTAGGTAAACCACAGTGAAATTGCTTAAGACATATAATATCATTGTTTTTAAATAGCGGTACTGTTTACTTGTTATTTTTCAGTAATGGTCATTTTAATATTTGCATGCTGAATTCTCATGCATCATTATTATCAGAAATTAAATTGAGGATGAATGGAAATTAAACAATAATCAGGGATTTTAATTTTATTCTATTTAAAGATTTTTTTAAATAAAAACTACAAAAACAAAAACATTATGTTTGAAGGAAAAAAACAAAGAGAAAATCTAGTCTCTTTAAGGGATACATTACCCAAAAATGAAAAATCTGTCATCATTTACTCGCCTTCGAGTTGTTCCAAAATCAGTATAAATGTATTTGTTCTGATGAACACAGAGAAAGATATTTGTAAGAATGCTTATAACCAGACAGATGTTGCACCCCACTGACTACTATAGTAGGATAAAATACAATGGTAGTCAAAAGTGCCCCACTGTTTGCTGTCCTACATTCTTCAAAATGTCTTCTTTTGTGTTCAACGGAACAAAAAAATTATAATAGTAAGTATTTTTTCCTACTATGAGAGTCAATGGGGGTCAAGATCTGTTTGGTTATTAGCATTCTTCCAAATATCTTTCTCTGTGTTCATCAGAAGAAAGAAATCGATACAGATTTGGAGCTACTTGAAGGTAAGTAACTGATGACAGAATTTTCATTTTTGGGTAAAGTATCCCTTTAATGTTGTCCAGCAAGCGTTCACAGATTTAAGTTCAATTCAAATTGTATTTTGCAATTGTGTGTCATTTTCCTTATTCATGCTATTTGAGTCCAAACTTTTCTTGTTTTGAAAAAGGAAAATTGCATCGCCTGGGTTAATTCGTTTTTGTTTGAAATTGAGAAATCACTTCAAGAACAAATTTGTCACACCACGTATAGATTTTCCTTTCTTTTCCTGAATTCAGTTTTTAACAGTGAAGCCTAATTTGCATTGTGTAGGCTTAGTTCCTTTCCGTTCCACTTTGGAGGTATCAGTTTCCATATTTGGAGTGCCCGGGAGAAATGCGTAGGAATATTCATAAGCACACTAACAACATCACACTACGGTTCAACCTCATGCCCTGTGTAATGATGTCTATGCGTGGTCGGGTGCGAATAGATCAAAATGTGCAAGTGATATGCCAAGACACCTCTCCTCTTCTTTTTGTTTATTATGTTTGAAATCATAACGCATGAAATGCAAACATACTGTAAGTTTAGTCACCATAAATTGTCACGTTTTTTCCAAAAATGAAGGTGAGGTGATAGTGTAAATTGCAGTCCCTTTAAACCACTCAGAGAATTATTGAATGTTCTTTTCAGTGAAGTGTGTAGTGAATTGGGCATATTGTATTGGATTGGCAGTTTGTTAAGATCAGAGGTCGAGGTCAGAGGTTGCCCTATCATTCACACACACTTCATGTTGGGTGTATTTAAAAATGACCTATTCAAGGCCAGTGAAAATGGAATTTATTTGTTTCGATGCACTCGACAAAATAACCCATAATACCCATGAACATCTACTGTAGCTACCACCAAAACAAAAACTCAACAGTCAGAATGATGGTCGAGTAGATTTGATCTCGATTAGAAATCCACCTCGTTTTAGGGTAAATTTTAAGAAATGTCATTTTTCTCTTACTCATTGTTAACATAGGAATGATTTATATATGTATTTTATTTCTTTTTATGCTGAAATTCTCATTACCCTAATGTCTCCCATCTTTTAAAATTTAAAATAAATAATCAAATTAAAAAGAAGAGTAATTGGATTTTCTACTATAGTGCTGCAAAATTAATCTAAAAACTAATAAGGATTACAATTACGGGTAAAACAATAACATAATCGCCAAAAGCCTCAATTACACAGCTTTAAATTCTGTGTGTTTTGAGTACAGTGGCGCAACAGAGACCTTAAAATTAAGTGTCCTTCATTGTTATTTACATTAGATTACATATTCATGTATAATAAAAATGAAGAAATAGTGGAAAAAAGATTTGTCCATGACTGATATTCTCATCCTCTGTAACATTTTTAAAGGACTGTTTATTACACAACACACAAAGATATTTGATCATGTTCGAGTTTATGTGAAGAAACACATCTACCAGTATCTTTGGATTTACATATTATTTAATCTTTTTTAGTATAAATCTTATTTTTTTGCTGTATACATGAATTTTTTAATTCTCATTACCGATACCGGTAGTTTTCTGCATTATAAAAATTATACTCAAATATAATACATTCAATCATGTCTGATGACTTGAAACTTGCTCTGTCATCATGGGTTTGCTTTTTCTTCAAAATATGCTATGGGATTGAATGGTTACGAAGACTTAGTTTCTATAGCCTTTCTTTGTAAAAAAAATATTCAAAATTCTGCTAGTCATGTGTGTATCATGTTCGTTTATAAACATCAACGATAATCATCCAGTTATAGCTAACTAAGACCAACTCTTCAACTCTGACGGTTTCCTGAAAGGGTTGAGGTTTACTTGACTGTTAGTCTTTTCACTTTATCTCTCCTCACAACTCTGTATTTTTTAACTATTGATTTTAATTCACCGGAGATGAAACTGTTGCTCCTTTTCTGTACATCCAGCAGACATTGTTTACGAGAGGTTGAAACCCTACAACACTTATGTGCGCCGAAGGCCAGAAGGTTTATAAAAGATCGAATCCCTCAGTACGCTCTCCCAGATGTTCAGACCTCGAAGAGGTACGCACACCCATAAGGTGAAATTCCAGCAGGTGGACCATCTATTTTCTTCATGACAAGTTGAGAGGTTGAGCTATTGCACGTGTTCTTGTGTTAGCGAAACCACTTGAGGTCTTATTTCAGCTTACGATTCTGCATTCAACGTTCGAAGGGAAGCTACACCTGTAGTCCTTTTCAGATGTAATTAGCTTGATTCACGTCAAAGCTTTTGTTGCTATTCGAATGGCAAGATGGTTCAGGTAGTCGCAAGCACACACAATTATTCATTCTTAATTAGTGAGCCGCGTGAAGCGGCTATTTTTGTGGAACAGTGTGGCTTTACCGTGTGGAGAGGTTCTGTCATGGTGTGTCGCTTTGGTCTCGCTAGCGCTGCGATTAAGTGCTCATAAACAAATGAATAGAAATAAAATGCTGAAGTTGATGCATGTGTGCGTGCGCCATAGCTTTTACGATAAAGCAACTCAGTGGTTCATAAGGGGAGCTATTCGGTTATTTAAAAGTGCTTATGTAAGTTGTCTCCTGTAAATAGGTTAGGGTGGTCAACAATGGTTTTTTGCTGTCCTGCGTGCAGAAAGATGGCACAGAAATGCTTAAAGCCAAGATCAGAGGCGAGTCTAGAAATTTGAAATTAAATGCAAAGACAAAGATCCCAACGCATCGAGAAGATCTGTTTTGTCAGCAGCGACACAATGTGTATCCCGCATCTTGTTTAAAGCGGCTCTGGTGCTCTGGGATTTAAACAAATTGTAAAAACAAACAGGCGTTCAGGTTGCTTTGTTGTATTAAAACGTTCCATAAAGTAGAGAAAATGCCGCCGCTACCTTGAAATGAAAGATGTGCCATGCTGAGCCGTTCTCACTCAGTTCTTACTGTTGCATTTTTCTGCTTTGCACAGAGGAAGTCCCCCCTACGAGCGCCATTGAACATACATCAATCAACGTCATTCTCTTCAGCACGCTGGCAAAGGACTTCTACCAGTCTGTCAGACCAGGGTAGGGAGTCAGACGTTCGGATGAGTTTTTTGGTCATAAGGTCATAAAAATATACCGATTTTTTTTTTTCCTACTATGGAATATGGATCTATCATATTTAATGTACTATTTATTGTTTGTTGGATTCGAGTCGAGTATTTCGCTTCAATTTAACAAAATGTTTTTCATCGCCAATTTTGCGTCATAGGCCTTTTTCATGGAAACTAGTGCGTTCATGCGGTTCAGCATTAGTTAGTTAAAGCTACTTTCGGCGGTATGAAATCAAGCACTATGCCCTTCACAATTAATCTCAAAATGTGCAAAAAAAACCAAGTTCTTTGATACTGTTTTACTTTTTACTACTACGATAAGTATCCAATCATACGGTAGCATGTGGTAGTTAACATCCACAGACATGACTGGCCAGGGTTTCTATGCTACATCTTGAAGGCTGCATCCTGCCGAGCTCACTGTTGTCGATGGCATACGTCATCAAGGTTGACTCATTTCAGTTAACAAACATTGTAAAATGTATATTTATTTCTCTTAAGACGAAATAGTTTCATTCTCACCTTGAAGTGTAACGGTTGCTTTTCTAAAATAATAAACCGCAATGACGTATATGGGCCTGACAATTGAGACCTCCGGACTAGGCTGCCAGTTACAAATCCTGGCTAGGATACGTCTGGGAAAAATGGCACGTATGGTCTCCCTAAGCTAACATTTTATGGTTTTTAACATTTGGTTTCAGTCTGAAGTGGGTTACAAAGATACACACAAAACACTAATTATCTTTAAATGTTTTGAAAAAACCAAACTATATTTGAGAGGTGTTTAAAGAATGAATGCATGATAAAAAAAAATTGTTTGAAAGCATAGGTACTCTTTTTTTTTTTATTAGATTTATTGTATTTTCGTATATTCATAAAATAAAATATTCAAACCATCAAAATTGTCTGAAAACGATCTTGGTTGGATCTTGGTTTCCTTAACCTCGGTTGGCTCTATATCGCCACCTCTGTTTTAAACATGAAATTGCAGGTTACTTTACGAATTTAACTTAAGCATTTAAGTGACATTATCTTTAACTAAAATTTCTTGAAAAATTATACCCAACAGCTCAAATAGTTCATAATTTGTACAGTTTTAGAAGACTTTATGTACTTGCTTAATTGCTCTATAGACCAATTTTTGTTCATTAGAAATGAAAAGTGTGACGGATTTCAGCTTTTTGCATAGTGTACGGTACTCTTTGTTCGTCAGTGCCAAATATTTCTGTCATTCTAGTTTGTTGACTTTAAAAGCTGGTCTTCTGAAGTATAAGTTCTGGCTGCATAGCCAGTATTTAACTGCCTTTCTCCTCCAGAATCACAATGGTCGCAGCGCAGTTCGGCTTCCTATCAACAGACAATGGCTTTGTTTGAGAAAATCATCCTTGAGGGACGTGACTTCAGTCTAAACGCCGTTTACTCTCTAAGATGATGCAGAGAAAGAGACTTTCTCCCCAAGGGATCCTCTTTTCTGTCACCTCGCAAGATTATCTGTTGCATTTTCCCATCGACACTTATATTTCCAGTAATGCACTAGGTTTTGTCTTCGTGTTCTCAGAGTTGAAAGTCAAGAATGATACGAAAATGCAGCCCTAAAATCGACATGAACGTTTCACCGTGCAGCGACAACAAAAAGGAAATTCTTTGCAAAGTGCAGCATATCAAAGGAGTTTGTGGCAAACAACCTTCACTATTCGTTTTTGTTGCCAGCAACGTTTTGGAGGAGTGATGATAAAACTGCCATTTGGCTTGTGTAATATCTTATAAGTGACTCGAGATAAAGCTTTGAATTGATGAGCTATCCCGATACTTGGCAGCTTCTGTATAACGGTGGAGCTAAATGTTATCGTTTTGATCTTTGAATATATGTGAGCAAGGATTAATCTTTTGAAGTCGTCTGCAAGTACTACAGCCCAGACGTCTGCAAATAATTGCAAAGCTTAAGTTGTTAAGAGATAAAGAGACAAGATGTTGTTCGTTCACTCAAGGTCAATAATTGTTAGTGGATGTTTGCTATAGCATCATTTACCCTCATGCAATTCCAAAGCTGTATGACTTCCTTTCTTCTGTAGAACACAAAAGAAGATATTTTGAAGAACATTGGTAACTAAACAATATTGACTCCCATTGACTTTCATTGTATGAACACCACTGCGACATTTCTCAAAATATATTCTTTATTGTGTTCTTTTGTCTAATGTTTAAGATCTTGCATTTTGATTTCTTATTGGTGGCTTTTTAAAAATGTATCTCTTTAGGATGTGGTCCTGTTGGCAGGCTTGTACATCAGAAAATCTTTCTTAAGAGACAACCTACCCTCCGTGTCACCTGGAAATGGAAGGTGATGATGCCAGTGGTTTAGTAAGTTTAACTACTTTAGAATCCAATTCTTGAGTTTAACATAAAACTATAATAATGTCGGTTTTTCATTCATTTGTTGAATGTGTGTTTAAAGGTTTGTCCCTCGGCCGCCCCCTCCCGGGCCCCCCCTGCTGTCATATCTGAGGTGCAGTATGTGATACTTTAGTGTAGATATCAGAGACGAATCCCTCCCCCTTTTTTCCTAATAACATATGTGCAGTTTATCCCACAGAGATAAAGGAGATTCTTCATCTAAATTGGCATCGTCTGTTGGCTTTTGTCTGCACATCTCTCTCTGATTGTTAGATCGGTTGTTCCTGCATTTGAGCATAGAGACTTTCCTAATTTGATCCAGATCAAGCGATTCAGGGCTAAATGCCCCAGACACATTTAATACAGTCTAAATAAAGAAGAGTCTGGAGCCAAGTGTTCTTCTATTTGAAAGTATTGAATTTGTTGAGATTAAGGTTGGAAATATACTTTGCACGAGGGTGTAACTGCTAGCACACAATTTCGCTAAATATACTCCTCAGTTTAACATTGCGATTCATTGCCTTCTAAAGACAATTTGAGACATCAAGCTTTTTATCAATAACGGCGACAGTTCGGTCTGGTCACATGAGTTGCATCAGTACAATACTAGACCGCATTCAATTTAAGTTGCGTTTTTTGCTCCTTATAAGCTGCTTAATCGTGCCGGACTCAAAACCCACCTCCATCCCCATCTCCTCCATATCTGCCTGTATCTGTCGGATCATTTTAATTGAATCTTGTTACGCATCATGAACTGTTCTGGTTCCCCAAGTGGCGGGACATATCTTGATACGCTCCCGCTCTGCATGGACAGGCGGAGAGTTTGCCCAGAACAGTTTCATTCCGACAACCTTAAATAATCCTATCATGTGAATATTTGACAACAGTGGTCTTAATAGAATTGTGTTAATGTACTTATGAAGAGCATGTTTCAGGTCCCTGCAATGTCAGTGTTTCTGCTTTGTTTGTGTAGGCCAAATACACGTATACTCCATTAAACGCACTGAAGCACTTGACGGTGGTGAACGTGTACGGTGTGGTGACCTTCTTTAAACCGCCTTTCCCTTCTAAGGGCTCAGGTCAGTGAATTCCCTACATCCCAGCGAGGCCGTAATAGGTTCTCCCATTGTTATCTGAGCCCTCCTGAGAGTAGGGCCAGACGAAAGATGACTTTCTAAATGACTTTTCAGAGCCACTTTTGAAATGACTGTCAAAAATGACAATGGGTTTCTGAATATGTTGAACTTTACTTTTGGGATGTCACGAGAGAGATGTTTCAGAGGCACGTGCAAACGCTGAAAGTTTTTTTTTTGGTCGTTTTTGCTGTTTTGAGAATGTAACCTCACAGATGAAACGAAGACAAAAAGTGACCCTGACTTTTGCTGACCCTGCATTTTACAGTGTGCTTTTATTCTCTCAAATTTTCTTTTGTGGTCACACTTTACAGTAAGATTATAATATAATATAAATTTTATCAAAAATGACTTTTATGTGCATTCCAATTAATATTAATCAAACTGAAGTTGGTTTGTTTTGAATTAAGCCATAATAACAATAAAAATACAGCTATCTAACACTAACGAAATCATGTTTTTTATTATGTTATTATGTTTTTATTAAGTTAACTCATTTTGGAACCAAACTCTTCATTTGTTTACAGTAGCTAATGCGTTAGCAATCAAGCTATAGCATTTACTCATATATATTCAATGAATGAATTATCATAGACATTAGTTCTATTTACATTGGTTAATGCACAATGAACTAACATGAACAACTGTATTGACAATAACTAACAACAAAGTTGAATAAATGCTAAATGGAACATATCGCCCATTGTTAGTTCATGTTAGCTAATGCATTTACTAATGTTAACAAATACAACCTTATTGTAAAGGGTTACGAGTTTTGTCTTGATGATAAACAGTGAGGTTTGCACTCTGCAGAGTTGGCACATGAATTTTGACACTCGTAAGATGCTTCTCAACGGACTCTGACACAAACCAATTACAAGAGTAGCGCTGTCTCATGGGTCAGTTCATAGAAAGCACATTCAGTTCAGTGGTCATGGGTTGGATTGAGATATGTTACTTTTGGTTAAATGCGAACTGTCAATAGTCCCTTTTACACATACAGTCTTTACTGTTAAAATCCAACAGTTTGTACAGGAGCTTTACGCTAAATCGGTACTTCCAATTTTCCAGTAATAAGTATATATATATATATTTATATATACAGTATATATGAAATTCTCTTAAACTCTTAATCTGCTCATTTGAAATATATATAAAGAAACTATATAAGGCTATGAGGAAACGTCCGCTTGATGACATCATATAACTGGGATTTTGAGACCGCTGTGTGAACGCTGTTTTACCGGTAAATTAACAGAATGCTACTGCTTGTGTGAACAGCACTTAATGTGCCGGTTGATGTATCCGTGTTTTGATAAGTGGAGAGGATAAAATGCGTCTATTCACTTTTATAAGCAGAGGGAGATGAATTGTGGCTAAATCTTGACCAATTGATGTGGATCGATGCCTAGCGAGCATGCAAGTCATGTACTTTGAGTAATTCTGCATTTAGATTTTTGTCCGTTAGGATGATTTTCAAGAAGTCTTTTTTTTTTTAAGCAGTTAGTCCAGTTGAGCCAAGCCTAACCTCTGCAAAGAATCAATATCTGTTGAGTAGTTTTATTTAAAGGGATATGTCGCCCCAAAATGAAAATTCTTTCATAATTTACTAGAAAATATATCTAGTGTTTATTTTATAGTATTTATTGAACCATACAAGCTCATCCGTGTTCAGTGTTACCTAAATGCAGCTAGCTAACTTTATTAAATTAGTAAGCTTATCTGAGAAAACTTATCTCCAAAGGGTGAAGAAGTCAAAACTTAAAACCAGCTGACATTATGTATAAATTGACCAGTTTTTGTCTCCAGATTACTCTTCCATGATAAAGATCACGGACCAATCTGATACCAAAGTATGCTGCAATATCTTCGCTAAAAACCTGGAGGATCATCCAGTCATCCTCAAAGTCGGAGACATTATCAGGCTCCACAGATTTAAGGTGAGGAGATCTATTAGAATAGTAATATTCACAACATTACAGTTATTGCAGAACAGCTTGTCTGCCGAAAGGAATCTATTGTCAGAAAGCATACTGTGTCAATACTGTCTAATCAAACTATTAGGGCTGTAATTGGCTAAATGTGTCTTTTGTCATATTCTCCCAGACAGAGCGGTACAAAGACTCCATGACGCTAATAACCTCCCGTGGTTGGTCCGCCGTGACATTCGATGGAATTATCGACAGCCCTGTGGTGCCTCGTTCCACCAGCAAATCCTTTCACTTTGTAGAATCGGAAAAACGTAGAGTGCAGGAGCTTCGCCAGTGGGCGGCCGACCAGTCCGTGTTCTCCAATGATCTCACTGTCCCTCTCTCTGTGGTAAAGCCGTGTATGTACTTCAATCTGACCTGCCAGCTGCTGGCAAAGGCAGTCATGGATAGCCGTTGCGTCCTGCTGAAGGTGCTTTCATAAGTTAAACTAGCTTTAAAGTAACAGTTTACCCCAAAATTAAAATTCTGTTTTCATTTCCTCACGCTCAAGTTGTTCCAAATCTGTATAAATGTCTTTGTTCTGATGGAGATATTTGGAAGAATGCTTGTAACCAAACAGTTCTTGGACCCCATTGACTACCATAGTGGGAAAAATTCAGTCAGTTTCTACATAAAAGAAGATATTATGAAGAATGTAGTAAAGGACACAGTTCTGGGGCACTTTTGACTACCGTTGTCTGTTTTCCAACTATGGTAGTCAATGGTGAGTCTTTCTGTGTTCATCAGAACAAATACATTTATAGATTTGTTACAACTCGAGGGTGAGTAAATGAGGACAGAATTGTAATTTTTGGGTGAACTGTCCCTTTAAAACAATTGTTGCTATTAAATGTCTAACATCCAGTGTTAATATAATCTAACTTTTGATTGTCCGTTGTTATCAGGTGTGGGACGGGACCAAGTGTCAACATTCGCTGTTAAATGTTGCTGTCCCACCCGACTCTGTAGAGGGAGAATCCACCGTCGCCAAAGACAGGATGAACCTGACAGCAAATGTTCTGGTGTACGATAACCACATTGATGTAGCTCGAAGCCTGAAGGTGAGTTTAGCTCTTGGCCTTGTTGACTTTATCAATGCAAGATTATTGATACAGATTTAAATGTTCATGGCCTAATGTTACCAAAGGTCAACCAATGAGAAACCTGTCTTGTACAGAAGCAGTGACCTCTTTTTATCCACCCACAAGCACCACCTTTTGAAACTGTGAACATCATCTGCCATCATTACTGTGAGGTATTGCTCAAGTTTTACCGTCGCTACCTGTAAGCACCATCCGGCGCAGGAGACCCACGCACCAACCCTGCACCTTTAATGATGAATAAGGTGCGTGGTGAGATTCTCGTGGGCACATCCTGTACCGGCTCATTTGAGAGACGTTCTCTTCTCCTCTGTCTTCTGATTTTGTTTGCTGTTTGCACTTGAAAACCTCCCCTGCCTGTTTTCCACTCGATGAAACCCCACAAAAACATCTTCTCCAGATGAAGGTCTTATAACGAGTGAGAGATATAATCTCCAAACCTAGCCGAACCATTTCTGTCTTCTCTTCCTTTCTATGAATATTTGAACAGGTGCAGAGCTTTTGTGCCATCTTTTGAAACTGTCTGTATTTTCTGTTTCTTTTTTTCTTTCGTTAATTTATGGTGTCCCGCAGTAGTTTTGCAGCCCAAGAAACGTTTCTTTCAAATGTTGAATAAACTACGAAAAGGGTAATAAATCATTTATATTACTATAGGAGTTCAGACTATAGGATTTGGGAGTGTATGAATGTTAGTTTTGTTTGGCTTTCAATAGTGTTTTTTATCATGTTCTCTGTGAAGAAAGAACAAAGTTGGGTGAAGTAAACTGATGGGTTTGAAAGAAGACAACATCACGTTTCTAAGTACTCTGTTACTACTGTTTTGTTGGCATACAACCTCTATATGTCCCATTCGACAAGTTTCATTCTTCCGGCGTGTGTTTTTTAATTTGATAAACATGATGTTATTTAAAAAAATATGAATTTAATTCGATTGGACAATGTGAAGTACAGTAGCGTTGTATTCTGATGCATTTATAAAAGTGATAGTTAACCAAAAAATGAAAGATTTACTCATCCTCTCATTATTACAAACCTGTGTGAACACAAAAGAAGATATTTTGAAGAATGTTGTTAACTAACAAACATTCACTTGCATTGGTTTTATGTCCGTATTATAAAATTGAATGGGTTCCTTTGGTTACCAACTTTCTTCAAAATATCTTCTTTTTTGTTCTGCAGAAGTGACAAGATGATGAGTTAATGAGGACAGAACTTTCATTTTTGGAATGAGGCTCTTAAAATGATCAAATGGTGGCATTTTTACCCATCTTCACATGTCTACGCTCTGGACTGTGCATGTGGTGCCATCGGCCAATCAGTGTTGTGCTCTGGCTTTTACAGCTCAAGTGATTGGTCCAAACGCATCTGGTGTTCCCTTGAGCAAAGACGGCTGATATCTAATCACATACATCTGGAGGGTCATGGGGCAGCTGAGTCACTGCCAATGAGATGAATGGAAAGGCTGTCAGATGGCTTTCTAGGCCATCTTGATCTTAAGATCTGTTGCCTTTCTTTTCAGTATATCATCACTGAACAACAGGCCTATCCATCACCTGCTGGCCATGATGCTGTTGAAACATACTGTACCCACTTGGCCAAATGTTATCAGCTGGTCTGTCAGGAAAGAGAGATATCCCAATACATTAGCCACCCTTACCTACAGATAAAAAGAACAATATGTCAAGCTGAAAGATGGGAATCCTTAGTAAGATGCTTTCCATTTTTTTATTTATAACGGAATCATAAGAAGAACTGTGCCTGTACAAATGTTACGGTGTAGTGACGGAGACAGAGCGGGATGTGTTATCCGACAAACTAATATTTGACCCTTAAGAGTAGGATAGAATACAATTTAAGGTCCTGTCCCAAAAGGTGCCTTCAGGCCCTGTGATGGCTCATTGAATGTCTACTTGTGCGATCAGAATTTCACGAATCCAACAGTAGCTAGTAGAAATTATTTCACAGACTCGCAAAGCAGAACAATATGGTTAAAACAAAACTGAGCATCTCAATTCTGACACCAATGAGTTGACAGTCAATTGGAAACATCTTTCATTTTTTGAATTCCTAAACACTTGAATTGTTGATTTCGTTTTGACGTGATGCCTAATGATCCATTTTTGTATCGAAATGAACTTTGGCCACCAACGATTGCGTTTTATTGGAATATTTCCCCGCCATTATCAATACCCTCGGCCCGATCGTCTCTAATATTCTGTGAAATTGCTCGAGCACAGTCCTGAGGGCAAGAAAAGGAGAATAAAGCCAGCTATTAGGATTAAGTGGTCTGAGATAGATAGCTTTATGAGAGGGGAGCGAGAGGGCCAAATCGATACGGCTGTCACGTTGAACGCTGCGTTTCTTTGTGGGGACTGCAAGCACACACACAGCTTCTGACTTCAGCTTCAAACATATATAACTCGCACTGTAAACATCATATAGGTGAAATCTCATGACAGTCGGTTTTGCTACTGAACATTTGGTACACAAAATTATTGCGGTAAGTAATTTGAGGTTGGTTCTTTTTTCCATTGTAACCTTAGTGTAAGTTACGTGATGCATTTAACGCAACAGTGAATCTGAAAAGGGATTCATAAACTGTAGATGTTCATAGGTTTACAAGTTTCATCTTTATTTTGTTCATCTTCTTGTGGCATCATGCACACAGGGCTATTTTAGTGACGGTTGACGTCAGTGCTAGTATAGCTTTTGTGCCTTTGGCTGGAATCTCCTGAGGATTCTGTGAGAACAGTGAGGGGGACACCAGATATCTCACCTCTCTTTTTCACGTCTGGCTTGTGGATTGTATGTTTCTTGCTTTTCGAGTCATTTGCATCATCTGGTCCCAGGCCAGTTGCTAAATGCTTTTCTCAATGTGTCATACCGCTTATAAATCGGATTCCTCATACAAAAATAATATACATAAATGAAGCGCTAGAAGGTTGCGGAAGCACAATTTGCAAGTTACATGGAAATGCAAATGTGAAAGGTGTTCCAACTCCAACATCGCACTCACTTTTGCTTAAAAATGTTTTTTTTTAACTCATAAACCATAAAAGTTTGAAACTTTGACCTACAATGGGGTGCAGGCCTGTGTGATGTCTTAAATCATGCAGATATTTGAGGATATGTGTGCTTAAACATTACAATTTTTCTAGCAACCACCTTGGAATGCCCTAATGACACCCTAGCAACCACATGGCAACATGCTTAAACATTCAGAGCTCTCTTGTAACCACCTTGGAATGCCCTAATAAGGTCCTAGCAACCACATGGCAACATGCTTAAACATTCAGACCTCTCTTGTAACTACCTTGGAATTCCCTAATAACACCCTAGCAACCACATGGCAACATGCTAAAACATTCAGACCTCTCTTGTAACCACCTCGGAATGCCCTAATAAGGCCCTAGCAACCACATGGTAACATGCTTAAACATTCAGACCTCTCTTTTAACTACCTTGGAATGCCCTAATAACACCCTAGCAACCACATGGCAACATGCTAAAACATTCAGACCTCTCTTGTAACCACCTCGGAATGCCCTAATAAGGCCCTAGCAACCACATGGTAACATGCTTAAACATTCAGACCTCTCTTTTAACTACCTTGGAATGCCCTAATAACACCCTAGCAACCACATGGCAACATGCTAAAACATTCAGACCTCTCTTGTAACCACCTCGGAATGCCCTAATAAGGCCCTAGCAACCCCATTGTAACATGCTAAAACAATCAGACCTCTCTCATAACCACCTCGGAAATGCCCTAATAAGGCCCTAGCAACCACATGGTAACATGCTAAAACATTCAGACCTCTCTTGTAACTACCTTGGAATGCCCTAATAACACCCTAGCAACCACATGGCAACATGCTTTAACATTCAGACCTCTCTTGTAACTACCTTGGAATGCCCTAATAACACCCTAGCAACCACATGGCAACATGCTTTAACATTCAGACCTCTCTTGTAACCACCTCGGAAATGCCCTAATAAGGCCCTAGCAACCACATGGCAACATGCTTAAACATTCAGACTTCTCTTGTAACCACCTTGGAATGCCCTAATAACGCCCTAGCAACCACATGGCAACATGCTAAATCATTCAGACCTCTCTTGTAACCACCTTGCAATGCCCAAATAAGGCCCTAGCAACCACATGGCAACATGCTAAAACATTCAAAACTCTATAGTAACCACCTGAGAATGCCCAAATAAGGCCCTAGCAACCACATGGCAACATGCTTAAACATTCAGATCTTTCTTGTAACCACCGCACAGGTAAGAACCACTCCCATTTAAAAAAAAACTTTTATTCGTTTTGTTGCACGTTATTGTAAGGACAGGTGTACAATATGCTCATTCAAATTGTACTGTTGTTTAGTGGAATTGCATTTATTTTGCTGGGTATGGAAGTTTCCATGTAAGAGGATACACGTCTATGCACAAAGCTGCAGATAATACTAAGATTTATGTGATGCTTTTAACATTATAACTTTTCCTCTGCAGTGGTAAAGCAGCTTTAGAGCATTCTTAATGCACCTGCAGCGAGGCACGAGCTGATGCAGTATAATGTGACATCCTGCCTCTTTACACATGTGACTATCAATTATTCATAAAGAGAGAGAGAAAGCGAAGCACCTGTGTTAACTAAACAGCCAAACAGCCCCTGCCAATAATCATCTCAGACAGCCATCATATGACACTTATCCGCTGAGAGAGAGCGTGTATGTGCGTGAGAGAATGTGAGTGAAGTGCCGTAATGACTTTTTGTTTGTTTATTTGTTTTGTTTGCTGTATCTGACATCATCTGAAATCTAAAACGGATGAATTGATGTGTATCCAGGTTGTCTTCTCGCATACTTCCCAAAATATGGTTCAATTTGGGCACAGATAAAGCAGAAATCTCTTTTCAAAGTCTTTTATTTGACTCGTGCGAGCATGCCGCGGGGCATTTCAGGGATTGTTGCTGTCAGACGATTTTGGATGGTCTGTCTTAAGCACAGTGTTTGCTGACAAAGCGCAGCGTGTCTTTGAAAAGAGACACAAACTGAGAAAATAGCTGCAGATTTAGTCTGCTAGTGCCAAAACCTGCACCCCCAGTAGGTTTTATGAGGACGGAGAGCCCGTATTCCTCTAGCCTGTGCTAGCCAAATAAAAATGGCACTAAAACTCAGTAGTATTGGATAGTATGTATGGTTTATGTACTGTCAAAGAACGGTAGTATAAAGGAATGTTTAAAGGTCCAGTGTATGAAATTTTGCGGCATCTAGCGGTGAGGATGCAAACTGCAACCAAAGGCCCTCCTTTCCTTTTGAAGCACTACGGTGACTGACAAAGGACTAAGATGCCGTCACGTTTTCACTTTTTTGCCCAAGAATAGAACGTATTTACAAAAAGCGCTCTATAGAGCGGTTTGTCCTTTTAGGGCTACTGTAGAGACAACATGGTTAATTCCATGTAAGGGGACCCGTGGTGTATGTAGATAGAAATCGCTCATTCTAAGGTAATAAAAACATAACACTTATGTAAGGTCTTCTTCATACACCTCTGATGACATAGTTATGAATATTATCATGCATTTCTGTCTATGCATCCTCAAAAAAATGTACACGTTGGAACCTTAAGACTCTGATTGTTGATTCTGTCATTTTACAATTAACTATTTGTTGCGTTCATTTTTTGGTTGATGTTACATTGCCTTTGTTCATAAGTCGTGAAACCAGGGTTGCCAAATGTCACTCATATACCTAAAATACACATTTTACAGTCACATGTAATGTATATTTCATTTAAAAAATAAATATGACTTTATAGTGGTTCATAAGTTAATTCATTCTACCTTAAGAATGGCTGATGAACAAGACCCTTACAACTTTAACCTGCAGAAAACAACCAGCAGCAACAGTTCAAATATAGCCCAATTTGGCAACCCTGCCACTTGCCCTGCATAAATCCCCATTCATGCGGTTACATTTACATTTATTAAGTAGGAGAGCATATAAACATTTTGTTAACACGCTAAGCAGTAACGTAAGTTTACAAGGCCACGATATTAGGAGGATTAAAGCTGGAGTAAGCAAGGGAGAGAATGAACAATATTTTTGTTTTTGTTTTTTTAGACAAGACATAAATAAGTCAAATAAATGCAGAGCAGGTTTGTTTTGAGCTGTTTTTTGAAAGTTGTGAAGGATGCTGCAGTTCGAGTAGAGGCCGTTACTCAAAGCATTTTGTTCAAAATCATATTTTTTAGTGAATTACAATTGTTATCATCATGTTTTATACTCACACTCTGAGCTGTATCCTCAAAGGTTTGAATTATTCTTCTGTGCCTTTAACAAACACTTCTCCAAGCGCACGCTTTGCTCTATTTGTTTGCTTTCATGTTTTCACGTGTTAGGGGAATTGGTTTGTCTCTGTGATAGACAGAGCGCATCTCCCCTGGCCCGTTCGCTTTTTAACATCCAGATGAGGGTTCGGTCAAGGTTTGTGTTTCCCTAGTGGTCACATCAAAATAGCTTCAGTTAATGGAGTTTCGCATGCAGAATGAAGGAGTTTGCTTGAGGACCACTTTTGTTCTTCTGCCGCGTCAGAGGAGCTTCACACCAGTTATCGCACACCTGCGCCGAGCAGCCAGACTTTTCCCCCCCGCTGTGCGAAACCAACCGTGCAGGGAGCGCATGGAGGAGAATACCAAACGTATGTAGATTCCAAATCCTGAACCATTTCTCAAGGATGGGTCGCAGGACTGAATTTAAGTTCTGATGTTAAAAGAGTGGGTTGCTTAAGTTGGTGGAGCTTGACGGAGCCAGTGCTTTTTCACTTTCGTTGTGTAGAAAGAAGTCAGTGCAGCGTGCAGGTTTGGGGATTTTAAATGAGAATTTTATTTTTTAAGTGATCTGTTTAACGTTGGAGTTCAATAAGTTGGTTTCAACAACTGATTTTCGAGACAAGGATTGGTGGACCATCTTTCTCAAACGCCTCCATTTTAACATCTCAGGGTTTGGTTGTCAACAAATTCTCAAGCAGGATGCTAATGAGCTGTATCAAATTGGCACATATGGGATGCAAGCCTGTTTTGCCGAATGCAGTTTCCCTTCCTTGTTTTGTTTATCAATATGAATAAGTCTGTTTGGAATCACAACCCAATAAAAAAATTCCTTGCACATAATAACTGATGTTATTGCGGTTTACATTGTTTGATTTGTCTAATTCATGTCTTCATTATGCTGTTGAGAGACGATGTTCAGGAGCTGTATTGCATCCAAAGAGTTTAGAGAACGTCAACGCTTAGTCTTAAAAAAATTATTCTGTAGCCATTGCCTGAAAACCAAGATATGGCTCATGCCCAAACCTGATGATGTCATCAGGATTCAGTTATAATACAGCTCCAGGCACTTAGAAATGGCATAATATGTTTGAAGGGTTTTGAATATCATTGTTTTTGTATCGCATTCCTTCTTGGCTGTTTAATGTCAACAAGTTCAACACAAATTTGAATTAATTCAAGGTTTCATTGAGCTATTGGAAGTTTCTCCATGTCGTTCTCGGGTGATATCAGGTGACCAGGGAAAAATGTTCCTTTTCGTTTTAATGTTTGTTGAGGCACCATTGCTCAACCCTGGCACCATATCGCCCCCTTCTGGGTGATTTTGTGTCAAACATCCTAACAAACAAGACAAGGTTGGTCCAAATTGGTTATCCTTTCTCGATTCTGTGTTTTTGATTTTAGCCTGGGATGTTCCTGCGCATCTTCAACCTTCATGCATTGTCGCAAAGAGCCCAGATGAGCAGTCAAACCAAACAGAGCAACTGGCTTTTCACCTTCATGGGGGCACGATGTATGGACGAGGTCTGAGAATCATTCCTCAAGATTCCCAAGAGCTTCCGCCTTTAAAGAGGTTTGTGTCTGCATGTACAGTTTCACCTCTAACATTAACACTTATTTAATATTCTACTGACAATCTTCTGAATCTGAAGAAACATGCACCAAGGCTTCATTCTGTCAATACTTTTTTATTTCGACCGTCTCATATTATTTTTTGTATTTGATATCCGGTTGTGGAAAGTCATTTAAAATTGTCAAAATTTGCCAAGTCACATTTTATATCTAGAGCGATATGTATGTATATGAAGATATTTCCAACTCTGTTTTAAAATCTTCCCAAAATCATGTTTTTTTTAGGCTATTATGTTTTTATTGTGTTTTATTGTGTTAGTTAGCTGTATTTATTTTGTTATTTTTGATTAAATCAAAACAAACCAACTTCAATTTGATATTAATTGGAATGCACTATAAAAAAAACATGATTTTTGAAAAATAAACTCTTCATATAGAGACGCTGTATATTTATGCATGAAAATTTGAAAATGATTGAACATGACGCACAAAAATATTTTGTGAAAACATGCGTGCACATGTATGTTTTAATACAATAAAAACTATACATAAAAGGCATTTGAATCATTTCAAAGCAGATTTAATTGAATAAAAAAAGAAAATCTGTTTGAATAAAAAACAACCTCTGGGACACAAACGTATTAAAGAAACACTTACATTTGCACTTTCTGCTTATACTTGTATGAATTTGCTGATCTGGGAAGTATTTTTGATGGGAAATGAAATAAGACCAGACACCACATTCAAATTAATTTCCATTGAAAATGACCTGTGTGGCCCTCAGCTGTTTTCCTGACATTCTGCCTCATCTCTCGCTCTTCACTGATCCGTATTCAGACAGTTAGAGAATCATGTTGACCTGGAGGACGATGATGAAGTGAATGACGACACTCTTTTGGAGATGTGGTACACTCCACCGGAGTCTGTAGGTTGGTAATGACGTTTTGGGTTTTAAAGTAATTTAATGTTACTTCTATTCAATTGGAGTTCATCTCTTTTGTTTTCTTTTAGTCATGCGAAATGATGAAGAACCAGGTATAGATGAAATGATACATTACTTAACTTTCTCAAAGCCTAGCACAAGGGTATTAAAAATGGAATAAAACATTATCATCTATTCTGAAGTTATTTTATGTTTTCTTTTTAGATGGAGAGGCGGATGAGGATACTTCTTTTACAGGTGAAAGAACAGAATATAAAACAATTTTTGTATTACTTTATTACGAGTGTCACAGTGAATGAAAGTGTTGCTCTAAACTTTCTTAAAATTACTTCTTGAATAATTTCAACAGAGTACGAGTCTTGAATTATTCAGTAAACTTTTATCAAAGTGACTACATATAGGGGCCAAATTACTTTTTCTCTCAAAGTACAGAATTGCTCGATATAGATGATTATCTGTATGGAGAAACACTTTTGTTATGCTCATGTTCTGTTCAATTCTTAAAGGTCCACAGGGAGATGGCTCAATCTGTAATTTTCTGCTTTGTCATTGTAATAATAATAGCATACAGAACAGTTGCAGAAGATGTTGCAGCACAGATTCTCCATAAATATCACTCTTGTCCTGAATAACATATAAAAAAAGTTTTTTGATCCATACAGCCAAATATTGCTTTACTCTTTTTTTTATTATTACAATTACATTTACATTTATGCATTTGGTTGACACTTTTATCCAAAGTGACTTGCGTTGCATTATACTATAGTCTGTTCAATCCTGGGATCGAACCTATGACCTTGGCGTCACTAGCACCGTCTTTTTTTAGTTAAATCTGTATCCCATTAATGTGAATATATCCTCATTTACTTAATATATATATTAATACTGATTACACGTTTGTGTTAAGTGCGAACATGCCAGCACACATTGCAGCGTGTCACGCTGGCACAGGTGAAGCACTCAACAACCCCCCTGGTGTGTCACGTCCGTGCACAGGTGCAGACGTACCATCCCCAACAGCTGTACCAGTGCCTGAAGCTCTTCTGCTCCAAATGTAAACTAATGTGAGTTTGAAACTAACTGCATTTGGCTTAATGCACAGTATCTTTTTAACAGTTTTTTAAACATCCCACCAGGAGAATAATACAGTATATTAAACATATATTTATGTTTTGCTGGTATAGAGCTGACTGACATTCCCAATTTTCTCTCATGCATTTGTTACGTCTTGTTTGCCACCTGGTGGCTGTGAAGCGTTATCACAACTTTACATATCTGAAAAAAAAACATCTCATGCTTTGCCACTTTTAATGAATGAGATTTAAAAAGATTATAAGGGATGCATTTAGAAATTGTATTGTAAGTGAAAATAGATAATCCAATAATAATCCAAGGCACTGATTTAATACAAAAAATTACACATTTTTTATTTGGAATGCCACAGGAGGGAGGTCCCAGACGACAACACAATTGCTGAACTCTTCTGTGAATCTGCAAGAAGCTTCCAGCCTTGTCACGAGCCCTGGGCCGCCCTGTCCTCTGCGAGTTTATCAAAACAAGGCAGAAACATCGCAATGCACATATCTATTGACATGGTGGGGAACAACACTCAGAGCCAGCTCATCTTTGTCCAGGGTTAGTCAGAGTGTAAAGAAAAGCGATCTGCTCTTCTAAACCGCATTTGGTGTCATGCCACCAAAAGTCAACAAAGATTTTCCCAAAGTTCAAATGCATTGAGAACCATTTCTCTGCAGGGATGACCCTGAATGAGGTTTGCATGCTTTCACGAGATCACAAAAACCTGGTTCCTGTGAGATCAGACAATGGCAGGATGAATCTGATAGACCTCACCGCTCCCTTTCTCTTCTGCAAAGATAAAAGATATTACGGGTGAGAGGACAGGGCTACCTGCATCTTTAACTCCTCAGAACATCACATTCTCTTACCACTACATGATTTACTTAAAGTGAGAACTATATCACTTGTGTGTAGTTATTGTATATATTTATGGGCGTGCCCATATTTCCCAGGTGTAAAGAGTGCTCTTTAAACACTTTGGAGAACCCTGTGTTTACTGGAGTGGAGACCTGGGATGAACATACGGTTGCAGAAGGTACTCGGTCACCTATAAAGAACTCTTTTGTTCTAGATGCCTTTGGTGTTCTTAATTGTTCAGTGTGACTTGTTTTATGTGGTTAGGTTTTTTTGTGCTTTTGTCTTGTTTGTTGTGTGTTCACTGCTAGCTGCTAAGCAATTTGCCCCTTAGAGAAACGAAGACAACCTTCAACCATTTAGGCTTCCTAAGCTTGTAGAAAAGGCTTAAGGTTTAAATGGTTAGCATGGCACCAGAGTTTACTTTTCTGTTTTATGGTAGTTTCATTAATATTAGCATTTTTATTTCAATATTCAATATTATTCAATAAGTTTCATAAATTCGGTGTGTATATTTACATTGAGTACAAATAGCCCGCCTTGTTGGCAGAGACTATTTGCACTAGCTCCGCTGTATAGCTTTAGCACTGGAGACCAGGGTTGTAATCCACCTCTCGGTGAAAACGTTCATTCACCTTTTTCTATCACATTACAGATCATAATAAAGGCTTTGTTTTCGATAAAATTGATTTAAGTCTTAAAATTCATTTTATTCATACGGTTTAGGGTAAGGTCAGGGGTAGGGCTTTAATATCTCAATAAGTTGCCATCATTTTAATCATTTTTATATATATAATGATTTAAACTGCATAATGTTTAATGCACAACAGCAGTGAGGTGCAAATAGTAACGTTATCTGCCAATATTTATTAGTACCAATAGAATCTACCTACTATTTCTACTTAATCCTAAGAAAATAAAGCTATTTTGGGTTAGTGTTAAGAAATGCTGCTATTTTCACTTAGTTTAAAAAGCAAGAGGTTCTGTTACACTTAGTGTAAATAGCATCAAGTAACTCAAACTTATTTCAGTTAATTTGATTCAACATTTCTAGTTTTTCCAACAGTATTCAGGCCAATATTTTATTTGATTTCAGTCAGTAGAAATTATTTAATAGATCTCGTTTTAGAAACCTTCCAAGGAACACCATATATTTCCATTGATGGTTATTTAGAGGTGTCCGTGTGCTCCTTCAAAATAAGCAGTTTTTGAGCAAGATATGAATCGCAAAGTTTTTTTATAGTACAGGTTTAAAGTGCATTTTTGTGGTAACAAAATATTTGACCTGATGTAAAAGTAAAAGTAAATGGTGTTTAAAATTATGTTGTTGCACTGTGGAAATGCTTGACTAAGTTTGACTATCAGAAAGTGTCCACTGTCCTAATTTTACACCGTATCTGCTGTTTTATATGTAATGTGCACTTATGCTGTCTTTATTTTTGAAAGCTTTGAGGTATATATGTATTATGTTTTCTGTATATATTCAGACATCACATCTCATCTGTATGTCGCACAGCTCTTGGAGTTCAGCTAATGGAGTACAGACTGTTAATGGAGTTTAAACTGGAGGACCACACAGAGGCATTAGAGGCACTGCTGTGGGAGAGGAATGCTGTGAGTCTAAATCGTACATCACTGTCATTTCATTAAAGAGGCCTGAATAGCAAGAAAGAAAAGACAGCATACTACCTGATCGGTAGGGGGGCTGCGTTTTTTTGGGGAAAAGTCCTGAGTGATTGTCGCATGTTTGGCTTATTCCCGATAGGAGAGGTTCTTCAGTGTTTCTGCTGTCGACGCTTCAGCAAAACAGGATGTGCAGGAGAGGATTCAGACTATCATGGACACACTTCAACCACAAGGAAGCAATATTGGTAAAGAAAAAATCTCCCAAATGCTTAACAAGTGCAACATTTTTGTAAGTATATTACATATTGATTGATAAATGAGAAAAATAATCTCTTTTTCTGAACTTTTCTTTGTAGAAGAACGTCCGTTTCTGGATCTTTGTCTTTCCGTCTACACTGTGAAAGACAATGGCAGAAATCGAGTTTGCTACCAAATCACAGATACAAAAGTGAAAGAAGTTAACTAAAGGAAAGTAAAGAAATTATAGAGGCACTCCTGCAGTAATACAGTGAGGTTAATAATAAGAAAAAGTGGAAAGTTATCATTTCAAAAATGTTTTGTGTGAAGAAATGTAAATATATTTTTGTGACCAGAGACATCAAAATAAAGCATTTATAAACATTGTATTTATTTAACCGCTCATTAGATTTTTTTTCTTCATTATTTATAGATTGTCTCTGTCACTTGGTAAATTGAAATATATTCTATAAAGATGAATATACATTTTTAATGCCTATTTTTTCAGCAATAAAATATTTAACCAGATATATTTGTTCTTTATAATCTCTTAAAAAAGTATCTTTTAGAATTTCTTTATAAATAATCATGAACAGTGTTGAGTAAGTTACTTCAAAATATTAATTAATAGCATAATAATACTTTTTAATTACTTGCTCGATTGCATATCATCCTTAGAAATGAGTTTAAGCTTTAAATCCTCTAAATTAAAGGAAACATTACCTGTAACCTGCAGCAAACATTACACTTTGAAATACATGTACATTTCTACACTAAACTAAACTTGTTACTTGTACACTTGTTGTTTTTAATGCAAATAAGCCTAAATGTAATATTGTTTTTATATAATTGTTAAAAGTAAATCAGCTGTACAGTATTTTTTTAAGTAATCCATAATACCTTCACGAAACGTCGAAGATCTTCGAAATTGTGTACATGGGTGTAAATCCCGGGTCAAACTCAATTAATCAATTAAACTTGCGTTCTCTATTGTTATAAATATTTTTATGTTTACCTAAAATAAGTGTAATTGGAAGAAAATACAAACGCAAAAAAATGTGTTTTAAGTTTAGAAACTGTTGAGTTCCCCCTCCCCTCACAGTGGTTTGGCCCACTGCCTGCTCTCCCCATTCATCTCACCTGCGCTTTGCGCAACACATTCAAGTTCATCAGTTCATCAGTGCTTATTGAACTCCAGTAAGAAGCCTATTTTATTCACTTTAAATGAAGTGATTCTCTTTAATGTACTTGATGCTAATTCATTAATAGATTAGTTGCCTATTGTCGCTCAGTGTCGTAGTTCGTACAATTTTGACTATTATTTGTGTCCCCTTCAAAAATTGCTCTTGAGAAATTTGTGTATTGTCCCTCCCCTACTGTTAAATGAGATCTACGCCCATGCCAGTGTGAAGACTGGTTTAAATTTATAGTTTAATAACCAAAAAAAAATCTTTAAAACTATATATTTCTGTCTTCAGTTCAACACAAAAGAAGATATTTTGAAGATTGTATCAAAGCAAACAGTTCTGGGGCACTTGAGTACCATTAAAATTTGTCCTACTATGGTAGTCAATGGGGTCCAATAACCGTTCGGCTACAAACATTCGTCCAAATATCTTTGTGTTCAACCAAACACAACTTTGTACAGATTTAGAACGACTTGACAGTGAGTCATTCATGACAGGATTTTCATTACTAGGCGAACTTTCCCTTTAAGGCGCCTCTTTGGAAATAGGTGTGGCATGTAAACAAGCAGTCTTCACCAAAAAGTGAAACTATCTGCAGTTGGGTTGATGCTCTCCAAATATAATGAAGTTGTGTCTGAGTCCGCTAGGCGGCGCTCGTCTTCCTGTACTTTACGTTTGAGCGCGGCGCGTGCTGACGGAGCTCCACACGAAGCGCAGCATCAGGAGCGCGCGGGCGGACATGGACAACACTCAAACATCTTCACTTTGCAGGATCCCCTTGACCTTCACACATGGTCTTTCTTCAATGACAACATCTTGTTAACGTGTCCGAGGTCCAAGGGCTCAAACTATCTTTGTTTAACGTACTTTGTTGTTCTTTGACCGGACATCTGTGGGGAAAACTCGGAGAAAACCAGAATCTGGATTTACACACATCTGCTGTCAAACATATTGAAACGAAAACGTTTGAGATATTTATCTGTAAAATATGCCAACGAGGACGAATCTTGACATTTCTTTTCCGTAACAATATTGGATTTTAATCCTCGCGAGACAAACAGGATGAAAATGCAACTGTTGTGCGTGTTTTGTTTGGTGGTTTTCACACGTAACGTTATTCCTAACAGCACCGACGTCAATTCAGACGTCGATTATTTAACTTCAGAATCACGTCAAGTCGGGACTGACAGCCTCAAATCAAGTCAAACCGTGTCGTTTCTGAGACAAGTACACGACCAAAGAGACTTTAAAGTGAGCCATCGCCGACAGAGAAGAGAGTCGGTAAACAAGACGAGAAACGAACAAGACCGGACTCGAGTTATTCAGTCGGAGGATAAACTTCAGTCATTCCCGAAGCCTGCAGCGCAGGTGCAACCCACAAACTTCCCAGATGATCCCACAACATTCCCCGAGTGGGACATCTCACCTGGGGAAGACTTCGAGGAACCGTATACCCCCTTGGGTCCCTTTGACCCCCGCTCGAGGACCCCAGGTGTGAAGAACCCCTTTTACCCCGTGACAGGCGACTCGTATGGCGCATATGCCGTCGTGGGTATATCCGTCATCATCTTCACCGTGGGAATTATCGGGAATATTGCGATCATGTGTATAGTTTGTCACAATTACTACATGAGGAGCATCTCAAACTCACTGCTGGCCAATCTGGCCCTGTGGGATTTTGTCAACCTGTTTTTCTGCCTGCCACTGGTGATATTCCACGAGCTCACTAAGGATTGGCTGCTCGGGGAGTTTTCCTGTAAAATTATTCCTTATATTGAGGTAAATCCCATTGGATGTGTTCAGGTTGATGCGGGATGAAATACTCTTCTTTTGACCTTTTAATGAATGTTTTTATGTGGTTGAACGTCTGAAGCCAAACATGTGTAACCACAATCCCGACATAATAACTCTTGTCCAATTTTAGTATTGTTGATTACCTGTTATCTATTTCATCACAAAAGTAATACACAGTGCTTTACACACGCACAATAAATACAAATAACATAAATCAAAGAGGAATGACGGTATATAATAACAAAGGATGCATACAATAACAGTATAGATCATACAAATAAATATACCAAGATCACTGTATAAAATTTCCTCAAAATATCAAAAATGCAAATATTATTTTAGATTTCAACTGTGATATCTTTCAGGATTGTAAACGATCACACAATTCACATTATTTAGTCTATATTTCTACATAGTGCTGTTCAACGTATATTTTTATAGTTCCATAATGCAGTTCGATGTGTCTATACTAGGTTTGTTTTTGAACTTCGCCATTTTACTGTAAGTTTTCCCGTAATTCAAGTAAGAGTATAGGTCAGGATAGACGTGTGTGTCTTCCTCGCTCAAATACTTTAGTATGAGGGGGAGTGTCTCGTCTACAGAGACACAAAGAGGTAGTGGCGTTGCCCTCGGGCAGCATTCGGATTGTATGTGTTTCGGAGGAAGTGTCCTGATTGGTGCCACTGTCGTGGCTTTAGTCTCCTGACACACCACAGAGCTCCAGTGTCTACACCCTTGATTCAACATGACCTGCTAACCCGATCCAAAATACGTCAACAAAAAAATGATGTCTATGGCCCAGAACATGCTGTTATACACAAACGCATAAGAGGTTTTGGATGTTGAATTTTCAATTCGTTCACTTAAAGAAGCGATTACTGTACATTTACGGAAACCAGGCTTTAAAGGGATAGTTCACTTAAAAATATATTTTTTATCATTTATTCACCCTCATGTTGTTTGAAAGCTGCATATGACTCTTTCATCTGTGGAACACACAAAATAAGATATTTTGAAAAATGTCTCCTGGGTTTTTCTACTTAGTGTGTATTATTTAGAACACTTCTCTTGTAATAAACATCTTCGTCCCTTTGCCTCCCAGGTGGCTTCTGTTGGAGTGACAACATTTACGTTGTGCGCGTTGTGCATTGACCGTTTTCGTGCTGCGAGCAACGTCCAGATGTACTACGAGATGATCGAGAACTGCACTTCCACTACGGCCAAACTGACTGTGATCTGGCTCGGCGCTCTGCTCCTGGCCTTGCCCGAGCTCCTCATCCGTCAGCTGGTTAGAGAAGAACGTGAGCCTCCAGAGGTGACGCCATGCGAGCACTGCGTGGTCCGGATCTCCACGTCCCTCCCGGACACTCTTTACGTGCTAGGCCTCACCTACAACAGCGCCCGCCTCTGGTGGTACTTCGGCTGCTACTTCTGCCTGCCCACCGTCTTCACCATCATCGGCTCGGTGGCGAGCGCTCGCAAGATCTCCAAAGCCGAGCGTGCCAGCGTCCGTGGCAACCGCAAGCAGATCCAGTTGGAGAGCCAGATGAATTGTACGGTGGTGGCTTTGGCCATCGTGTACGGTTTCTGCGTTATTCCGGAGAACATCAGCAACATTGTTTCGGTGTACATGGCCACGAGCGTGCCGCGTCGCACACTGGACATCCTGCATCTGGTGAGTCAGGTGATGCTCTTCTGCAAATCTGCGGTTACGCCAGTGCTGCTTTTGGTGCTTTGTAGGCCTTTCGGTAAAGCGTTTTTGGACTGCTGCTGTTGTTGTTTGGAGGAATGCGGGCCGAAGAAGTCCTCCGACGCCACCAGCGATGAAAATGAACAGGATGGCACAACCGAACTTGAGCTTTCGCCGTACAGCACCGTCCATAGGGAGCCGTCTACCTTAGCAACAGTGGGAACACACTGTTGAGATTGAACCCCTACCTGTGAGGTACGGGTACAATACAAAGGGCTTTGTACTGAATAAACCACTTGAGTGAAGTTATTTTACACAGTTTTAAGATGTGCAGTTCTTGTTTTTACACTGTATTATGTTAGGCTTTGTTTTGGGGGGAGATAACCACAAACCTTGAAAACATGGACACAGAAACATTGTTAAAGGACAGATGATCTTAGAGATTCAAATTCCTATTGCTGTTTACCACAGAACACGTGAGTATCATGAACGTTCGTTTCTAGTATTTAAGGATTATGACTTAACTCACATGCAACTGTTATTTTTGCACAGTTTTTTTTCCCCCTAGAGTTTATTTTATTTTTATCGGGTCGTTTCTGTTTTTGTATTTATGTTCTGTCTTTAAGACTGTAAGTAATATATAGAACTAGCTGTTATTTTGTGGACATTGGCGATTCTTGTGAATCGGTAAAAAGTCAAGCCTAGCTCCCTTGCTATGTAAGTATTGAATTCACTCTGTTTTTGCGAGCAGAAATTGTACGATGCTCTTCGATTCGATTTTCACCTGTTGAAAAGCGGCGGAGCAGATGTTGTTTTAGCCGAGATATCACTTTTTTAATAAAAGAAGCTGAAAGGTCGTATCGGCTTGAGAGAATTTCTTGTTTGGGTAGTAATGAAACAGGTTGATAAATGAACCATTCTCTGAAACAGAAGATTATGTTTGGATTACATTAGCCGGTTTTCCGTCACACTGGTTTTCTGCGTGTTTTGAAGGTTTGCATCGGAAACGAGCGATGGAAATGGCGCAAATCTAAATAAAATGGTGAATTTGCAAAAAAAATCTCGCTTTAGGTGGTTATAAATCAATTCATGCGAATCATGGGAGATGGAAAAGAAACTCATTTGTCAAATAAATTCTGATTTAGCGAACATTAAAGCCAAGAGATGAAGCGGATGTTATCGTTGATTGTGTCTTTTTGGTTTACAGATCTTTTTTAAATGCTGTTGGTTACTAGGTACCAATACCACCGTGATCCGAACAAGCCAATCTCACATTAGTCTTTCCTCCTGTTATTGCGAACTTTGCAAAGATTTGCATTACGTTTGGATGGAAACCCTGCTACTGTGTGATTCTGTTTTGTTGATTTGTTATAGAGGTCTTTATAAACCGTAACCAAAGAAATGCTCTTTCTTGGGAAGGTGTTTGTTATCAGGCTTGGAAATCATCAATACAGTGCTTTTCTAGCACACAGAGGGTATTGTTTAAGCCTGTGCCCAGTTCAACGTTAGGCATTCACAATGCCGTGGGCCTCATGATGTCACACGCTGAAATGCAAAATGGCTTGAGAGTCGAGAGAAAGACGTCGGAAGCCTGTTTTGACCAACAGTGAAGCTGGATACTGGTTACAGGGGTCTGGAGGTTTATACACCGCAGCCTAAAGGAGAATTTCACTTTTTTCTCAGATGGAGGAACAAATTAAAAACACTATTGACCAAAGTATTGGGACGCCCCCTTAATATAAACAGATTTGACTACTTGTCTTTAGTCATTGCCATTAGCACAAATCTTAATGTTAGATCATATAATGATATTCTAATGTAATTTTACAGCAATGGTTTGGGAAGGGCTCTTTTCTATCCCAACATTCCTCATTTTAAGGAGGCTTGAAGGCTGCTCACCAATGACATTCTCATGAATATTTAAGTCGATGACATCATTCAGACCCACACTTCTGTCTAATAAATGATTCATAAGCACCACTGAACAGTAACTCTTTTGAACGTCCACGTGTCATATTAATATTTCATGAGTGATGAGCACTTCATGCCACACCACAATGTATACTAGACAGTTCAGACATTGTTGAGTCCTGCATAGACTTCATCCATTGCACCTTGTTTTGTTTCGATTGTATTTTTGTCTTCCATCATCCTTTATAACTCATTCGCTCGCCTGGGCATTTCATTACACATGTCCTTATTTATTAGCCCTGAGCAAGATTCACTGAAGCATTTGTAATCTTACCTTCCGTTAATATCTACACTGTTTTTACACATGATGGTTATGCTCAGGGGAGACATATTTCCAAAACTGTTGTTCTTCAGTGTCTTTTCTCATTTGATCCATCTGATTGAGTGGATGCCATTCGTGGAAAAGAAGGTCTTTGTTGTCTTGTTTTTCCCTTTGTGGAATTGTTCCTCATTTCTAGGTCACTGCCTGCGATGGACGCTTGAATGCTTTAATGAGTTCCTGTGAACTCTTCCCCGTGTGTGAGCACATCTCGTCTTTGTCACACACACTGTATGTACTGTGTGCTGTTCACCCCCCTTGACATCCCTACGAAGGGGGTCGCTGGGATATTTGGTCCTGCTAAATCATTACATGTTGTCGAGAAACTTCACAAAAAATTGAAAAATCATCATTTACTCATTCTCAGATTTTTCCAAATCTGTATGCATTTCTTTGTTCTGCTAAACCCAAAGGAAGATATTTGGAAGAATGTTAGTAAGTAAACAAATTGCTTCCCCCAATGACTCCCATATTATTTAATTCCCCTACTATGGGAGTAAAGTGGTGTATATACATCTCGCCTTAAATTGGATTTACATCAACATTTTTGAGTACTTGGATTACACGAGAAAGCTGAATTTTTTCAAAGTGGCTTTTTCATATAAACTTGTACGATATGAATTGTTTAAAATTGTAAGACTTGAGAAACTTTTTCTAACAATTGGTCAAAAGCAATAATACAGCCCTACACCTAAACCTTACATCACTGGAGTAAGAGCTGTTCTTATGAATTAATCTTGTAAAATAAAATAGTTAATATAGAATAATAAAATAATAAAAAGCTATAGATTGTGTTAGAATTTCAGATTGTTTATCATTTGCTATGTGGGTCAAAGACGTTAAGATGTCCCCATCAAAATAAATTTACAAGTTACATTTAATGTGCTTTCTATGGACATTAAATCTAAGTAAAATGTCTATTTTAGGGCTTCAACTAAGTTTTTGAAGGATAAAATGTCAAAATTTGGTTACATTGTCGTTCAGTGTAACACAATATTTATGTACAAAATCAAACAATTTGGTTATTCTGACTTGTACATATTAAAATATATTAAAGAATACATATGTAAAATAAGTAAATAAATGTATGCTATTTATTCTTTGCTCAGAAAAACAAAAATGCAATTAAATTAAACAGAAATGTTTTTTATCAACAACAATTTAAAGCGGTATTACACTTATTGTTTTTATACTCAAACACTTTGTCCACTTTTTCTTTCATCCATTCCTCAGCATTGAGGATGACCTCTGCTCATCACTCAATAATGAACGTCCCATTAATGAGTTCATTCTCATCTTGGCAGAGCAATTTTATGAGTTACAAATGCTTTCATTACAACTGCATTAATATTGATAAGATTAAATGGGGTAATATTTTAGCTGTACCATTGCCTCCAGTCTATGCTGCTTTTTGCTCATTCCATGAACCAATAGTAATTTGTACAAAATGGGAAATGAGAAAGGAACAGGTGGCGTCACACAACGACGGCCAAGCCTAAAAGAGATAAACAAGCCTTTTATCTCAAATAAATCAGTGTGAACAATGCTGTTGTGCTTCTTTAAGCTAATATACATATATTTGTGGTAAATCTGCAGGATAATATATTCAGAGGGATTGCTCGTGTAAGTGTAAACAATCTCTACATTGTTCCTCTATAGCCTGTGCCTTCTCCATCGCTCCTTCTCAAATGGGGAATGTGAGATAATTATATAGTGTGTTTTCTCATGTATAAGAAATAACTTTTGTTGTTCATTTGTAAGTCCTTTAAGACAAAAATATGAATAAACTGCTAAATGTAAGTCAGCAGTAAATGTAAATGTGTAGAATATACCCGTTGGAGGAAGAGCCACCCCTAAAAAAGGTATAGCAATGTCCCTGTTGCAAATACAGACCCTGAGTCTTTATTCTCTTTTCGTTTTTGCTCGCACTGTTTCCATTTCCTTTTTTTCTGTACACTTCCCCGTAACCCCTCTGTATGCCTAGTGTTCTCAGGGCACTTAACTGATGCTTTGTGTCCAATGTATCTAAACCCAATCGCAGAGACATTTTCGCAAATAATCAAATGTTTTATTTTAGCAGAGTACTGTTTGCGTCATTGTGACATTTGGGGCGGAAAGGAAACAATCGCCACCCTGTGTGGACTTTTTATGGCATGTGGGGGAAAGCCAAATGAATGTTGTTGGACTGCGATTCGGTGGTTACAAAGAACAGGGCCGCAAGAGATATTGAGGTTTTCAGGGTTTTTGGGTCCCTAAACCCGTTAAATCGCTTTGCTCATGTTGACCAGATTTATTATTCTTTGATAAGCAAGAAAAAACCTGAACACTTCTGATAGACTGGGTTGTATAAAAGTACAAATAAAGAGTTTGGTTCCAAAATGAGATAACTCTGTTTTTAACATTTAAAAAAAAAGTTAATTGTGCATTCTAATTAATATCAATCAAACTGCAGTTGGTTTGTTTTGATTTAAGCCATAATAACTAAAAAAATACAGCTAACTAACACACTAATACTTTATGAAAATGTGATACCATAATAAAAACATTAAAAAAGTTATCCCATTTTGGAAACAAACTCTTCAAATACTGTTCATACTTAACATGACAAGAAATCAAGCTATAAAGACAAAAATGTTTTCATTAGGTATCATGATGTTTCATTACAGTAGGTTTTACGGGAGGCATATGATGTTGTTAAACCAAATGAGCAAACTAAATTTTTGAAATTCAAAATCAAATTGAAAATTAAAAATTCATGATAGCTTTTTCCTTTTTTTTATCGCCACATTTATTTATGAATATTTTATTAAGAAATAAAATCTGTGCAATTCGTCTTTAGTTTGGTTTATTTTTTTAGTTTTGTCTGTTATACGGTCAATAAATCACGCTCAAAAGTGTATGGAGATAGAGAGTTTGTAAGTATTGTGACTCTTAAGTCATGTTAATGTTTTAATACATGTAGAATTTACACAATATCAATAATCGTGGTTTTGAAATTTCACGGTAATTGTCAAAATACAATGGGACAATTATACGAACATGTAAAAAATGATTTAATTGATGTTCATTTTACATTTTGCTTGGATAATTTAATTTGCAATGGAAAGAACAATATTCACATTCATATTTTAATTAACTAGAACATTTGAATACAAATGTATTACCACCTGGTGTGCTTTAACAAGCCAAACAATGAACGCACAAAGACTCCTCTGTGAATATTCTTCAGCTCATTTTACTCCTGTGGAAGATCATGGAGAAATGAACCTCCTTCTACTCCATTGATTGTTAGTCACATGAGGCCGACAAAGAAGCAGAGAGAAAAGCGTTGATGGATATTTGATATTGCCCATGTGTGTAAAGGAATGGCAATGCATTATTTCTTGCCCCATGGCTGATCAGTGGATTGAGTAACTAATGAGATTTCATTCCTGAGCCTCGAACCGATGTCTTCTCATGCACAATAGAGTTTAATAATGTGTGCGAGGCAAATCAGATCTTTTCTTCATCTTAATGTTGCCCTAAAACGAACTGCTCAGTTATGCTCTTTGTGTTATAATGAAGCATTTGGTTAAACATGCTCAGTAGGCTGTGGTCAAACAGTAATACTGAAGCCATGTTCAATTATTTGTCTGCTGTTTGATGGCCCATAAGGTTGCAGGAGAAGAATTTAGTTGTTGAATGAGACCTGAGTCACTGAGTTCAGTCCAGTGGCCGCTGGGGCCAACAAGCCCCCCTGGATCACCCCATGATTAAAAACATTTTCAGGGGGTCACAAAGAGCTGAATGAGTTGATCTAAGGGAACATTGACAGGCTATTAGTCCTCAGATGCCCCGTGCGGCATATCTTTGCTATAAATCAAAGAAATCACAATATCAGTGTCAACCAGGGCAAATAAGATTTAGGTCCTATTTAACATTCCACAGTGTTGGTTTTTGTATTGCTTATATGAAATTCAGTTTTTGTTTCTTTATTTGCGATATGTGGACATAGCCTCTAAAGATGCTGATTCTTCTAAAGTAATGAAAATAATGTTACGAGTAAGAGAAAAAACATCAATTGGGATTTGAGAAAGATATTCAAATGGTGAGGGAACCGAGAACATCAGAATAGAACGTCCCCAAAATAGGTCAACCTACAGTAAGTGTGTGCGTTTTAGTCTGAAGTCCTCAGACGTTAGTTGGCGGGCGTGTGAATCACACAACTAAAGGGCATAACACTGTTCATGTGTCTTCATTCATTAATGTGTCAGCGCTCATGGGGCCGAGCTCGCTTGTTGCCTGCAGTGACAAAGCTCGGGAAATATGATAAAGCTTTACTAAAGATCATTTGATGAATCAGAGAGGAAATAACAGGAAACCGTCCAAAATTGTTAATGTTTTTTTTATTAAGATGTATGATCCTTAAATTGGAGAGAATTTCCACATGTACTCCAATGTCTTCACTGTTTAGTGCACAGCATCCGTTATTAATGTTTTACATGAGTTAATACATCATGGTTGAAATAGTGACCCTATCGTTATTACAGCGAGATAACAGACCTTTGTGGAACTGAATATGTATCCTCTTTTGGTACAGTGTTTTTTGTGCCGCAGTCAATGGAGGTCAAAGACACCTATCAGAGGGCGTCTCTGTGATGCAGTTCGTGTCACCAAAGCCAACCAAAGCGACATGCAATGAATACAAATAAACAGCAGACATACACTCGCCTAAAGGATTATTAGGAACACCTGTTCAATTTCTCATAAATGCAATTATGGTGGTGGTGTAATGGTGTGGGGGATGTTTTCTTGGCACACTTTAGGCCCCTTAGTGCCAATTGGGCATCGTTTAAATGCCACGGCCTACCTGAGCATTGTTTCTGACCATGTCCATCCCTTTATGACCACCATGTACCCATCCTCTGACGCTACTTCCAGCAGGATAATGTACCATGTCACAAAGCTCGAATCATTTCAAATTGGTTTCTTGAACATGAAAATGAGTTCACTGTACTAAAATGGCCCCCACAGTCACCAGATCTCAACCCAATAGAGCATCTTTGGGATGTGGTGGAACGGGAGCTTCGTGCATCCCACAAATCTCCATCAACTGCAAGATGCTATCCTATCAATATGGGCCAACATTTCTAAAGAATGCTTTCAGCACCTTGTTGAATCAATGCCAGGTAGAATTAAGGCAGTTCTGAAGCCGAAAGGGGGTCAAACACAGTATTAGTATGGTGTTCCTTTAGGTGAGTTTAGAATAGAAACAATCAGGCCAACTACCAGACTCAAATGATTTGAGAAGAATAAAAGAATTGTAAAAAATAAAACAGATTTACAGAAAATATACAACATAGAATAAATATAAAAATATAAATCAATAAAGATGCAGAGAGAATAACAATAAACATTAATTAAGGAATTTAAACAATGAAATGAAAAGTCTCAGTGTAGCACCACACACACATAGTAATGTAGGAATTCACATTTGTTTAGTGGTTTCAATCGGGATGAGCTTGACAGATGGCTTGAAGGTCAGAGTTGAGAATCTGTGTCACTAGGTCGCTGTAAAGAGAATTCATGAGCAAAAACATTTCATGTTTCAACCTGGGGCAGCATGTATATTTTCAGACATCACACAGAGAAGATGTTTCTGTAAGCTTTCAAATCCACATGTGGTGAACCCACATAGCAAGAAAACATGTAAGTGCATTAATAGATAATTGCGTCTATCTAAAAACTTATTTTTCTCAAAATACCTGCGTTTAAAGCAACAATTTGTAGTTTTTCTACCATAAAATAATGTCTCTAAAATTGTTTCAGTGGTAGACCAAATTCTGACGCCGCTGTTACCTGAGCAGCCTCATAGCGGCTACAAGCTCACTCTATAAATTCTGTGTTCAGGTCCGTACACACAGCCCCGCCCATCCCCTGACTGCATTATTCTAAACAACGTTTTGATATTTGCCGGTTTCATCAGCTTACTAAATAAATTCATGTGTATTGCGCTGCCCTCTGGGAAGCTTTTACTCTTACGTTATTTACGACACTGGTAACAGACAATTGCGTTTTTCAGCCACATGGGGGAGCCGTGAGCAAAAGTTCTATAGTGTTGCTTTAATGTGTACGGGCAGCTCATGTATATATGAAAATGTCAAGATTATCCTGGTTATGAAACATCACAATGCTTGAAATAAACAGTGTGTTTGTGTTTTCTTTTGTTCAGAAATTGTCATTTAATGTCACATGTGAACCCTTAAATATACTGTTGAAAAAATGGCAAAACAGCTGACTGGCATTTTCTCATCCGTTTCTTGTATTTGCATGTTTCAGACCTTTTCCCCTTTATTTTATAGAGTCACTGCTGCAGTCTCTGTTTGGTTACTCAATAGTAAAAGCTGCCTTTTGTCTGTCCAGGGACATTTGCGTCATGTCACCCAGTAGTAGCAAGAAACCCCCCACCCTCCAAAGGCAGAACACTATGCCTGTCACAGGCGGTCACTGCAGGCTCTTTTGTTGGAGATGATGTTAATGTTACAGTTTCACTTAGCACAATCCTTGAGAAAAAATGTAGCATTTTCAAGGGGACGTATTTATATTTTATGAGAACTGCTCATTAGACACCCAGTGACAGTATAAATCTGATGAATGCTATATGAAGCTGAAATTTGAATAGTAATGGGGTGTTTCAAGCCTTTTGTGTTTGACCGACCTCAGATAAAAATAAAGAATTTCAGGATTGATTAAAGACACCCGGAACAATATTCGGAGAGGTAAAGCTGCAGTGGATAAACACGGGGCGTTTTAGTGCCAAAGACAAGTATTCAAAACATGTCAATGTCACTAACAAATTAATAGTTATAAAAAATGATCAGAATTTTAAGATATAGTTTGTAATTTAGGTTTAGGTCCTGTTGTAGTTCTGCTGTGTCTAAATATTAATCCTTTTAGTTTTTTTGTAGTCATTGAATAATTAGTTGTGAAGTCTTGTGATTGGTTCATATTAATTAGTCTTGTTATCTCGTTTTCACAAGTGTATTTAAACAATAGTGTTTGCAGACTATAGTTTATTGATGTATGTCAGCTGTTTTATTGAGGTTAGTAAAGTAAATATGTAAATATTACATATGACAGTTATATTAAATCATTTACCATCATCAGTGGCCTATAAAAATCTACTTTATAATTTATATACTACATGTGGCTGCCATGTTGAGATCACATGACCAGACGAATATTTTTCTCTTCATGAGATACTTTTTTTGGTTGTGGAATTTAAAGATACTGTATTTAAAGCGTACTATGACCATTTGTCTTCTTGACTACACCTTGACAACAGTGGTGGCTGCTGTCATGGAAATGATGAAACCCAAAGGATTGTAGGTAGGTGAGGCAAGCTTTTCTTTTAAAACTGCATAATGTCCCAGGTTCTGTGATGAAGGGCCTCTGTCATATACTTTTCTCATTGGGCTTATTTATGAAACTCTTGTTGCTCTGGGTATTAAAATTACACTTTTTGTCACTTTGACACTGTTAATCCTAATGGTGTCTCATCGGAGATAAGGGCACAAAAGTTGTGGAAAGTCAGTATGTGCAGTACTGGGTTCATAGATCTATTCTTCAAAGCAAAATCAGACAAAGAGCAGGTAAAGGTGATAAAGAAGCAGTAGCTACCCATTCAGCAAATTTCCTTTGGTGCAGGTCCGACCCATAAACTGCTGACCTGCTTAAAGTGTTCCAGATCTGGTCCACATCTTCTCAGCCACAACTCAACCAGATCTGTGCCATAATTCTACCAACAGTAAGCCATATAATAAAGAACGATGTGGACCTTATATGTCATTCTTGTATGGCTGAGTTCAGTAACTGACTGACAGCCCATGGGCCACATGTGGCTGATAGCCCAAATACAAAACCATCCCATGATTTAAATATATGTACACCACAGCAATTTTTAATTCAAAAATTCAACACAATCGAAAAATATTAAACACTGATTCTCAAAATTGATTTTTTTAATACAGATTATGCATAAACAACTACACAAATGTATTCAAAATGATTTGCTTTTGTTGTTACATGTACTCAAATATCTAACTTGCAGGTAGATTACTCTGTATTAATTGTAATCCGTTTTTCTATCTTGCATTTCTGTACATTAAAACATGTGAAGAGTAAATTTACTAGTTACATCACTAATAACGTCATTATAAATAAACATTGTTTATTCCTTTAACAGTTCTCCTTCTGGGGTTATTCCCAACGTCTGTGGGATCATTTTGAAGGGAAATAATTGTTGGGAAAGTATATACTGACATTAGACATCTTTTATATTACTGCATACTTCATTTAAACGCTGTTGTTGGTGAGACCTTCACATAAAAAATTAAAACAACAATTACAAGACAAAACGTTTCTGTAAAAATACGTTTTAGTCAATTTGAGCCTGTCTGTAAAGTGGAGAGTCCGTTTCAGCGATATTTCATCATTAAACCATTATCGCTGAGGAAACCCCATGCGAATTTGAAAATTTAGAAAATCATAATCACGTGCAATAATGAAACAAAATTCTACAAATGTCAATAATATAACTTTAAAATGTCAAAGGATCACTTACCTTAACATGAAAAGTTATAAGGAAAGAAGAGAAAAGTGCTGTGTGGACTTCAGGACGCACTTAATTTCGGCGGGAAATTTCATGCGTTTTTCCAAGTACAATCCAAATGTCAGTCAAAAGTTGATGTTTTATTATACAATTACATTTGCACATTTATTTCACCTAAATGTAATCATTGTAGTTTCATTCTTGCCATGAAATGTAACTGTTGCCTTTCTAAGATACTTAAATAAAAAAGCTAGATGAAGTCCGGAGGACGCAGCTCTTGATAAACTACAAAATAAAAGTCTGTCATTACAATAATAGAATAAAACAAGGACGAGAAACGCCCCCCAGTGGTTGATGGGGAAGCTGTGTTTTACACTTAGCACCCTTAAGGGGGAATACTTTCCTTATTGAAGATAATTACATCTTTACATGCTGTCAGGAACACATTGCTTACATGTGTATCAACATGTTTAGACTCTGCTAACACTGGTAATACTCAAAAGGAAGTGTTGTGTCTGTCTGCCCCAGTCCCACATTACCTGTTTCAGTTGCCTGGTATTTACTCTCTGGACGTTCATACAAAGATTGCTTTTTATACTTCGGAGTACATTTTACAAACAAACTGTATATGCATATTGTAGTCTATACACACAGGTGTCCGTGTATCCATGTTTATATATCAGTGGTGTTTAGTAATACAAATCTCATATAATCTTTTGTTGGAACACAACTACAAATCAAGGACATTTAAAGAGCATTATTTGTTTATTTAATGTACACAAACGCACGATTCAAATATCAAAACAGATGAAGTCACACAGCAACAACCAAAGGAGTTGTGGGTAGGGACTCTGGGGTTTTAGCTGAGCATTTCTGACCCGCGTAACATTGACAGATGAAGTTGTCCACAAAGTTGGTGATGTCACTAAGGGAAGGCGTACCTACGGCCAGGTATTTTCCACGAACCTTAAGTATGTTGAAATGGTTTGGGTTTAGATGCAGGTAGATGTTGGATTGAGGGTTCTTGCGCACACAGCGGCCGTTGTTCTGACACAGCATACTACTGCAGAGTTTAGCCGCTGCGGTCACATTGGTTATATAAGGGTTAAAGGTCGACGGCAGATAGGCAGCCAGCGCTTCACATGAGTCCTGCACGAATGAGAAAGAAACATTGTGGGTAATGTGGCATTCTTAAGCATACAATACATGACCTTGCAGATAATAATATAATAGAAAAATAATTTGTACATCTAACATGACCGCTGGCTTTGTTTATCTTGTTTGTTTAAAAACTTGTTTTTACAGAAAGAAACTTAAAACTGGTTTTAGTAGAAAGAGTTGTAAAGTAACTGCCCATACAGTTATGTTTTTATTTAGTACTGATAATGCTCGAGTGTTGAAATAGAGGATTAAATCAAATAAATTATTAACTAAATAGGTTGTGTTAACTTTAATGGTGACACTACCTTGTTGTTGTAATCTGCACTGGCACCCCACAGAACAGCCCCTGAGGCCCCCAGAGCTGCACTCTCACCAATAGTATTGACCAGATCCATCTAAACAAATTCATAGGGCTTTTATTGTTTTTATAGACATCTGTTTTTCGATATTTCAATAAATATTTATATAATATAGATTGTTAATATACATTTTGTCTATATAGAGATTTTATTTACACTAAACACTATTGTGTTATATACAATATGACAACATTGAATTGAGTTCACAAATCTCTGTTATTTCTGGAAAAAAAAAGTTTGGTTACTTTTAACTCAACTTGTGCTGTCCCATTTATTCAACACAAAAACAACACTCACGATGTGTTAAACGGCATAAAACAAACAATGTTTTAATAACGAACAACAGAATCTCACTCATTTAAACGTTGGCCACTTTGTGTTAACAACCTCATTTTGTATGATTTGCTTTTGCACCATTAACAGATAAATTTAGGGGTGTGGCTTCAAGTGTTGCTCTTTTCTCCTTATCTCAAGTTTATGTACACATTGTACGAATTCATTCAAACTACCCACCTCTCAAAAATAGTTGCAAATTCAGGGTGAGATCAGGGCAATATTTTATTTCCTTAGATTTCTGATTTTAGCCACACACATTTTCCAAAGGTAACGCATTTGAATTGTTTATTAGGATTTTACTCTCCAATAGTAGAGTACTTTTATTCTCAAGCACATTTTAAAACATACTTACACTTCATAATGTTTTTACCTCGGAAAATTAAATGAATATAGTTTATGAAGCATCATTTGAAGAGTTTGATTCCAAAATGAGAACTCAAAAATCATGTTTTTATAATGTTAACATGTTTTATTGTGTTAGATAGCTGTAGATTTTGTTATGGCTTAAATGAAAACAAATCAAATGCAGTTTGATTGATATTAATTAGAATGCACAATAAAAACATGATTTTTGAAGTTCTCATTTTGGATCAAAACCCGTCATATACTTTTTATAAATATATAAATATATGCTTGTACACACGCACACACACACACACACACACACACACACATATATATATACACTGTATATATAACATACATATACCATAGTTTTCTTTCCACCACATTTGATAAAAGCTTTCACTCAAGTACATAAAAAGTACTTTACTTAATAACTTTTAGTCAAGTATTTTTACTTGATTTAAAAAAATCTAACCCTACACTGTATTTATCAAATGTAGTTGAGTAAAAAGTATGATATATGCTTTTTCAGAAGTAAAAACACTGATAAAGTCCATGAGAGTAAAAATACTCAAGTAGGCCTATAGCAGGTTATTGTGACGGAAACCTCACCTCGCTCAGGTATATTTTCGACTGATCCCGAAACAGAGGACGTAAATAGACATAAATAGGAGATGTGTAAAGGTGCTTTGGCAGAGCAGATACCCGGACGGCCTCTTGAACACGTCCACGAACAAAGTGTGCTGCATTTTGGTTGTTTCGCAGGGCCAGCGGCAGGTACGCCGAGGGAAACAACGCCGTACTTGCGTTCCATAACCAAAGTAGCTCATTATTCAACGTTTGTTCTTGCTCAGGACACTCCCCAGTATAACCTGGCTGGTCCCATCCATAATTGTAAGAGTCGGGAAACAAATAGTAGCCCCAGAGATATTCAGGCCGCATTTTGATCCCAAGTTTCACTGTGATTTCCATATAAGCTCTCGCAGCCGCTTGAAACTGCTGTTTTGCCAAAGCTAAAGCCTCACTGGAAGACAGAGATGGGTTGGTTTCCTGAACATACTGAATAGAAAGCTTTCTGTAGATCTCTTTCGAATCCCAATTTCTTGCCCATAGAGGGCGCCACTCCTCCCAGTCAATCACAGCCAAACCCGGGGAGGACTTCGGGATGTACTTTGTGACATCATCAAGTGCTTTTAACAGGCTGGCGGTCAGGTTGCCTTTCTGAGGAATGCCGCCGTTGAACTCTTCTTTGGTGTCGGGGTTTACGTAAGGGTACAGGCCGAGACGCTGGGAGTAGAAGAGGAACAGAAATTGGTCGGGAACACTGGACGGTGTGGTCACAGCTTGGAACGCTGAGGTGTCCAAACTGATCTCAAGTCTCTTGCATACTTCAGTAGGGGCGTTCCAGATAACTGAGAAGGGCGTGTCCTTAAAGATCGGATGTTGGGTTGGCGGTAGAGATAAAGCAATGTTGAGGAAGCCGAAAAGCGGGATCAGGGTAGTTAGATGGACCTGAATGGAAAACATTATTGCAGCCTTCGGATATCTGGTAAACCTGATGATTGTCTGTGAAATATGGAAGTGTTATCATTTATAAAAATATATATATAACTGATAAATGAAGAGAGTCTGACGTGGACTACAAAAATCAAGATTTTAATGATGTCATTTATCATTTAACTTATCTTGAGAAACCTTTTAGGTATTTAAAAACTTAAGTCATTTTAATGTTAAAATAAATTAAAAAAATCACAAATATTTATTCAATGATTTACTGTGATATTGCAAACATAAGAAATAAAGTGACCTTAAAATGACATTTCTTACCTTTCACTTCACTGAACATTGTAGTGGCTCCAAATTGTGTTACATGTTGAGTGTGTATATATAGCAAAATCTTATCAAAAACAATGTTTTTTTATGATAAAGGGGAAGCGGGTAACATCTTGGTGTGTGTTTGGCCTTTAAAGTACTTGATATGTTGTGACTCTAATCTAGTGAGGATTTATTGATAGTTGACAGTGGATTTTCAGTAAGAGGATATTCTGTATGCATTTTAAAAGATTATAGTTATGTTCTATGAATAACGTCATTAAAAGTGCACGTGATATTCCGCTCAATCTCATTTACTGCTCACATGCCTGTAATTGAAGGTCACAATGTGAATTTGTTGCATAATGTGGATACACTTTATATTCGTGGTCATGTTGAGGTGAGGGCAGGTCGTCTTGGATAAAAGGAGAAACCTGTACATACAGTACAAACAGTACTGAAAAAAGATTAAAGAGGGTTATGCAACGACAGCTGACAGTTTAACTAACAAGGGCAAACAAGTTACATTACTCATTTTCCAATGTTTATTCTGGATTTATCAGGCTACTTCCAACTGTTAATATATATCTTATCTGACAAATACTGTAGATATTGTTCTCCTTTAAGTTGTTAATGTCATGCAAGTGAACAACATGTGCACAAAAGCATTTGTAATTTAATTTCTTTATAGAAAAAAGATTTTTTTTATAGATAGTCAAAAAGCAATACTTTTATCTTTTCAAGGGTTTGCAAATGTTAAGCTAGAAATAGAGACAAAAGAAAGATTAAATTGTGGGTGCTATTTAATTTATGTTTGAAAAAAGTGACCGAGGCATAACCTTTTATAATATTCGGCGTTGCATTTTAAAGGCAGTTGTATGAAGTTTAGCGGCATCTAGTTGTGAGGTTGCGAATTGCAACCAACAACTCACTCCCGCCTCCCTTTCGAAACACTATAATGGCTGACACAGAAATAAGATGTCGTCATGTTTTCACTTCTTTGTCGAAGGAAATAACGTATTTACAAAACACACTGCATTTGTCCGTTAAGGCTACTGTAGAAACATGGTGAATTGGGGATAAGGGGATCCACGCTGTGTATAGATGGAAATAGCTCATTCTAAGGTAATAAAAATATAACGCTTCGTAAGTTCTTTACACACCTCCTGAATACATAGTTATCCATGTTAAATGACATGTCTGTATATAGATCCTCCAAAAAAATGCACAGCACCTTTGAAGCTTACACTAAAAAGTCATTAAAATAATCCTTGGTATACAGAGAAATACAAAAATATCAAATTATCTTTGTGCAATGCATTTTATATTTTTACCCAAATCAATTGTAAATTAAACATGATTTGGCAACCCCCAAAGCCACCTTTAAAGACGCTTGTCTTATCTACAGTGTGATTCTAACAGAGCACTTCCTGTCTTCATAGCACTGACAAGTGAACTTGTCTGCCCAGTTAGTGAGGTCATCCAGCGATGGTGTGCCCATAACCATATATTTCCCAGCATTCCTTCTGATTTGATGTCTTTCTGTACTGAGGTGAAGGTAGTCCTCAGAGTCAGAGTTTTTGCGGACACAGCGTCCGTTGCCTTGACAGAGGCTTTTGCTGCAGAAATGAGCCGCAGTGGTAACGTTCGCAATGTAGGGATTTAATGTATCAGACAGGTATGCAGATAAAGCGTCACACGAGGCCTAGAAAAAAAAAATACTGAAATAATATATATTATAATATTGAAATAATAATATTAAAAATACATTGGGATTAGTGACCTGCGAAAGCATAAGAAAGCAAAATCTGAGAAATTCTTGCAATCTCAAAAGATGATGTTTTCCAAAATGCCCTTAACTTTAATGATGGCAATTTCCAAAAATCACAATGAGATCTATAATATAAAACACCTCTTTTACGTTTGATGTAAATGTAAATCAGTAACATAAATAGTACAACATAGAATAAAATGAGATTGTCCTAAAGATGACATCATTGTAATTTTGGGGAAACAGAATTACCTTGTTTGTATAATCAGCACTCGCCCCCCACAGCACTGATCCAGCGGCCCCCAGAGCTGCACTCTCACCTATACTGCTGACCAGGTCAATCTAGATCCAGAACAAAGAAACATGAACATAACATATTTTACACATTATTACAAGCCAGCCAACTTCATACAGTACCTCATTCATATAAAGCTCCCTCTGGTCCCGTAAAAGAGGGCGCAGGTAGACGTAAACAGGTGCAGTGTAAGGATGTTTTGACAATCCTGCCACTCTCACTGCCTCTTGTACTTGGTGCCGGACAAACAGTGCTGCTTTTTTGCTTCCGCTCGTAGAGGTCGGCAGGTATGCGGAAGGGTATAGGGCAGTACTGGTCTCCCACAGCCAGAAAAGTTTGTTGTTTAATTGTTTCGTGCGCTCGAACAAACACCTGTATAGTTTTCCTCCTCAAAGTCATAGTTATAACAATCTGGAAACAAGTAGTAGCCCCACAGGTACTGAGGTCTAAGCGCAACCCCCAACTTTAGAGTTTCCTCCATAAAACCCCTGGCCGCCTCCTGGAATTGTTGTTTTGCTTTGCTGTCGGCCTGTAGAGTGTTGAGAGAATTGTTATGCTTGAGAGTGTAGTTGATGGACAGGTCCTTGTAGATCTCTTTTAGGTCAAAATTTCGGTCATACATCGGAAGCCACTCCTCCCAGTCCATGACAGCAAGGCCAGAAGATGAATCGGAAATGTACTTCGTGAATTCTTCTTTAGCGTTGTCTACACTAGCTGACAAATTGCCTCTTTGAGGAATGCCACCATTATACTCTTTAGAGGACTGAAGGTCTATACAGGGAAAAAGCCCGATGCGGTTTTTGTAGAACAGGGTCAGGGACTGATTTCTTACTCTTGCAGGTGTGGTGACTGCTTGGAACAGTGATAAATCGAGAGGGACTTTTAACTGTTGACATTTGGAAATGGGTGCGTTCCATAGGAGCACAAAAGGTCTGTCGTTGAAGAGAGGAACTGTGGTTGGGAGAAGAGATGATGATGTGGAAATATGGCCGAATATGATGTAAATCATGTGAAATATTAAACGGATATGCATTCCTTGGGTTCCCATCTGCATGCCTCACTACACAAAAATATAAAAAGCCTTTTAAAACATTTATGTCATTAATATTTCAAATATACTTGGTTATGTGTTCGTTTAATCCATGTGTTCAATGGTATTTTAAAAATTGCATAGTATTTAGTATGCGATGACAAAATTATGATGTCTGACCTCATGCTAGCAATGTTGCACATTCATTTTGTGAACCAAATGCATGACAAACATGTTGCGCTTGCTCATATAAACAACGCAAATGCATTTCTTTTAAAGTATGAGGTTACGACACAACAGAGAACATTTCAAGCACAACAATTGAATTCATGTCTTTAGTTTGTTTAATTTTTGTAACTAATTCAAATTGAACTTTTCTTTTTTTGTACAAGATACCATTTGATTCTAAATGTGCAATAACTTTATTTTACTTGGAGAATATCACATTCATGTGAACAAATTCTGAACAGTTTCAGGAAGAAATTAAGCAATATGGATGTACTTTAAGTAATATAAAAAGCAAAAAAGACTATTATTTTACTCTTTGTACTTGTCTTTCTACCCGAGAAATATTTTTGCACAAATTTTGTACACTTATCTAAAAATAAAGAACTCCGCGATTTTTTTGCGCAAGCGTACTAGCGGACACAAACGTGACTTCGAAGCTCACGCTTACCAACGTGTTTTATGGAAGACCAGAGATGAAAACAATTTTTAAAGAACGCAGACAACGAATCTAAATGTATTTTCTCATAAATAGCCATTTCAAGTGGAAAGATAAGCTTAATACATATTTTTCGTGTAATTAATACGTTTCATTAACATTTAGGTCGTTCATTCTGTCAAATTTATTTATTCCTTTTCGTGCATTTTATATCATTTCATATGTTTCATCTAAGTTAGGGCAAGTATGCATTTAATAAATGCATTTAATAATTTTTGTTATTAATGATAAAATAAGTTGGCTAACATTACATTAGCTACATTTTGTGATTTGGTTTTCTATGTTACCCAAAGTCTAGGTTGGACGAGTTGCAAGTGAATTTAGAAGTGCGATAGTATTATGTTTATGTGTTCTTACTATTGAATTGGATTCAAAACTGTGGTTGTTTTTAATAAAGTTTACAAACCCGACAAATTGATTCAGTTGGTAGTGCATTTAACCTACCGTACGGATGTCTGTGGTGAAGTCAGAAGTCGTACAGTAGTGGTGGAAAGAGTACTGGAAATTTGTATTTAAGTACAAGAACGGTTACATGCCGCTGAAATTGTACTCCGTGAAAAAGTTTACTTTTCTCATAAACGACTCCGAATACTAGTTACTTTTAAGGCGGTGTTTATTTATTTAATTAAAAATAATTATTAACAATCCAATTTGGAGAATTATATAGAAAATAGCTAGTTTTAACAAAACACATCCTTACCTAATGGGTAAAGCATATAACTGGATACAACTCAGACAAAACACATTCAATATGTTTTTCTGTCAGTCTATTATGAGCTCAGTTTTACCAGATAAAAACCATTTATGCACTTCCAACACTGTTCAGTCACGTGTACTAGGCCCCAAAATGCGGAAATAATAATTAAGAGCCCCAAATACTGCATGCAAAAAAGGCACAACATTTGTAACCTAAATTGCATTGGATTAGCATTAACAGTCATATCTGTAAAGGAGCTGGCTGATCAATTACTCGACCTCAAGCCATCCAAGATGTATGTGACATTATTTCTTAGGTAGAACAATAAAGATATTTACCTGGAGTTGTCGTTCATGGTTTTTTATGGTTCGTTTCTTTAATGGTTCAAAATACAGATAGAGGCAACATAAAAGTAATCCCTGCGGCTTCTTTCTACAACATTATACATAAGTTTGCGAAACTGCTTCGCATGCGTACCAATCGCATATGTTCCCTACTCACTTATAAGAACAGATCACTTGATATAAAGCCTTTGAGAGAGAAGGACAATTTTATCAAGATATAGAGCCGTTTGGATGAAATTTGGCGAACGGGGTGATACAGGATCTCAATATTTCTCCATATCTCGGAGTATTGTGCCCTTTTCCCGCATTGACATACAAGTGACAGCCGTTTGATACGCGCCCTGCCTTCTGCACACATTTGACGCCTTCCATGATTAAACTAAATTGGCGGCAGATGTCTTCTAATCTGTGTGACGCACGTTTTCTATACGCAATTTGAGTGGACGGGGTCACGTGACGGGACTGATTATTCTCCTTAGCCAATCACATAAATATTAAACAAATTAAGTAGCGACGACAATGCGAGGGAAAATAGCGCATTAAAAGTACCGATAAAGCACAAAAAATGTAACATTTAAAAGTAAACCGTTTTTAAACTACTTAAAAAAGTACAATTCCAGAAAAAAAAGTAATTTGAGTATTTGTAATTCGATACTTTCTACCACATATGAAGTTTGAATTACATGCTTTCTAACTTATCTTTCCTGTAGCTTAGTTGTAGGAGCATTGTGAACAGGATCCCATGGTATTGCACATACTTAGAAACTAATGTATAGGATAATGCAATGTAAGTCACTTTGGATAAAAGCATCTGCCAAATGCATTAATGTAAATGTAATTTGATCCGTGCAGGATTGGCCTATATTACTGGCTTTTGCTTAGTGCAAGGAAAGTACAATGTAAAATCCTACACATTTTGTATTATTGTGAGATCATGATATCAGGAGAATAACCACTTTTCTGACGAAAAAAATTATAATTCAGAAATAGCCTAATGTCTTACCGAGCTAGACGGGTGTCTCCTACGAGTGGTTTCTTCTGAAGCAATGTTGAAATCTGACTTGCTCAATTTCTTGTTAAACATTAGCAGGGGTCAGTGTTTCAGAAATATACACAGTGTTTAATGCATGAGTGTTTACAGTGTGACTGGAAATTGGTGATGAAATAGATTAAAAAAAATATGCATAGAAGTATTGTAGTTAAAATCATAAGAACAAGTGATTTTAATTAGTTTTGCGCTACTGAAATGCAAAAACTATCAAATCAGACTGATCTGTGGATTATCTACTTCATGTCACCATGTACAAAAAAGCCAAAGTTTGTATTTATAGCTCAAATCAGTCAATGCATATGCAGACAATGGTGCAGAGTGCAGACTATTACATTTAAACGGGTCATGTGACACTGCTAAAACAAATGTTTTCATCTGTTTTAGATGTTATGCAATGTGTATACACAATTAAATGTTAAAAAGTTTGTATCTCCTCTTTGCTCCACCTCTCTAAAACGTGCAGATTTTTTACAAAGATCGTCATTCTGAAAAGCAAGGTGTGCGATGATTGGCCAGTTAACCAGTGTGTACTGATTGGTCGAATACTGCAAGCGTTTGATGGAAATCTTACCATATTTGGGACATCAGGTTCCAAATCAATTGTACGGACAGGTACACCCACCTTACTTGCCTATACATTTGGGTGGTCTTAGTCAAATGAAACCACGAACTGACGTAGATTTGTGGAGGTGTGGTTACACGGGGCGTTTCAGGCAGGTCTGGGTGAGCATTCGCTTTGAGATAGAATGCATCTTTTGCAATTATACGTGTCTAATACATGCATGGGCAACTTATAACACAGAAAAACACATGTTTGCACAATATGACCCCTTTACTATGAGTGTGTATGCGGTAGATGTGATGCATAAATTTCTTGTGGATCAAAGAAAATAGTGTAGAGTACTGGTTACAATCCTTTATTTGCAGTGCATAAGTCAAGCAACATTTGTTGCACATTGCATTGTCTTCATTGAATATTTGGTTAATGTAAAAAAGTCAAGTAATTTGTTACACAATGCATATAATTGCATGTTTTTGAGATGAATGAAAAATATGTGAAAACATTTGGAGACTCACAAAGTATAGCACTGAGGTAATCACGTCAAACATTGCAGGCTCTGATTGTATACTGCCTCAAACTACTGTCTAAATGCTACGATATTGCAATGCACACAATGCACATTTCATAAAAAACTTTAATGCATTATTGAGTAAAGAAGACACATCTATCTGAAAATAGTAATAAACATTGTGCAATTATCCTTGAACCTAAAACTGGAGATACAAAATATTTGGTGGACATGTTTTGCAACTTGTAACAATTTGCAGATTTGCTCAAACCATTGAGGTATTCCGTCCTACTGTATATTTCCAGTATCAATGATTCTGGCTTGCTTCATAAAGAACAGTTAAAAAATACAATCATTATTAGTTTTCACACCGCAGCATTCTGTAGCATTTCTTGCAAATGCAAATGTGTAAACACAAACATCTTCAATCTTTTTTGTCTTAATAAACAATTTGGGAATATTTTGGGAAAAGATTAACAATTTGTGCAATTCCTATAATAGCTTAAACTCTGGTTATGTCCGCTATAACAAGTACATGAATTGATTGTATTGTGCAATATTAAAGCTCCAAATAGGGTGAAAGAGTTCAGTTCATGTGTTTGTACTGTATTTGTAAAGCTTTCAAGTTACATAGACAGAAAACAACCACATCTTTGAATTTTTTTTAAGTTATGATGAGCAGGATTCAATATTATTTTGCTGTGGGCCGCACTACAAGCTTCAAATAGAACTACAACAAACATTCAAGCGCTTGTCTGTTTCTCAAAATGATTGCATAATTTGAGGCATATTAAACTATTATTATTATTATTATTATTATTATTATTATAGACAGAAGGATGAGGGTTAAGGCACCACTAGCACGAGTTGATTATATACAGTATATTTTAGGCTTCGCTAAATGCTATAGTGTCTATGTTGACAGATCAAACTTTTGTCTAGCTTTAAAAGTTTTGATTGTATTGGGAAGCATGATGTTCGAATTATACCGATCACACATATTCAGTGTGTATTGCATTGAATACTTCATGCTCTCTGACTATGAAGTGCTCTTACAGCAAGTATTATAATTTGAAAGCAAACATTTTTTAGCTATGCTAGTTTACTAGAGTAGTATGTTAAGCAGGTTTTTTACAGTAAATATTTTAGGAAAAGGGAACAAAAATATTGATGACATCATCCTGCACTAGTCATTTTTTGCAAGATTAACTGTGATTAGCAAAGGAAAAGGGGAACATTCTAGGTCTTGTTCAGAAAAGTCAAGAAAAGCATTTTGGTTTCAGTGCTTTGTCAAAACAGTATGTGTAAACCTTTTCGGGGCAAACAGACATGAACAAATAACCCAGAATTCAGTTCAGATCAAAGAGCATATAATGAAAAACTAAAGTTCAGAACAGTCATTCTACATATCTACTTAGAATAAAGTTTGTGCAAAGGCTTGCGTCTCTACATCACCATTCAGCACCACTGTAACAATCTTAAAAAATGCAAAATCACAAAAATAAATGTTCCATCTTCAGGCTCTATGGCTACATTTCCTCACAGGTGACGTGTGACATATTCTATTTGTATTGTTCTGCTATTTCAGTTTAAAGGGAGCGTTCATGTGTTAATATTGACCGAATTGTTTTTTTTACGGGAATCGTCTTTGTAATGTAGAAATATTGTTTTTTTGGCGAAGTTGAAGTGTAAAATGTTTAAAACTTTTCTTTAAGCGTCCTTTCACCGAAACACTTGCTACATACCAAAAGTATGGTTTTGGGTTGTGGCTATCGATTATAAGGATGCCAGTGGCACATAAATGACGTGTTTCACTCTTGAATACAAACAAAGTTTAAGAAGATGAGCAGAAGAGTCAGAATGAGGGCTTTTTCTAAATGCACCGCTGCATCGCTCGTATCTTCGTGTTCCTCCTCCCTCACCTCCTCCACATTCTCTTTGATCATATTGTCTTCTTCCTTCTCCTCTGACTCTATGCTGTCGCAGCGGTCACCCCGGTACCCCTGGTAACAGTGACAGCGGAACCTCTCGGTCAGCAGGTGGAGCTCTTGCTGAGAGTGATATCCGGTCACTCTGAACGTGCCGTTCCTGTTGGAGTGGATGCGGTAGCTGGATTGGCTCAGGTGTAGGTAGTGTGGTTCCTCAGGGTCTCGGCGGACACAGCGTCCGTTGGACTGACACAAGGAGTCGCTACAGACTTCGGCTGCCCGGGTAACGTTAGTGATGTACTGTCCCAGTCTGTGGTTTAGAAACGCCTTGACTTTGGAACAGTTGTGCTGGGGAGAGAGTCAAAGTGAATTCAGAATTGAAGTGTGAAAAGGGGACTGTGGAGCATAGATAGCATATATAAGATCAGTATGAATAATGTTTTATCTCTAACAGAAAAAATGAATTGCCACATACTGCCGAATGCTTTTTTCACAGTATAATTTAGACCTTTTAACCTTTCCTGACCTAAATCGACCTAAATCTGTCAAGCTGTGTTGATGTGAACAGCAGAACCAAGTATATCAAAACGAACAGGTGTTAAAAATCTTACCCTTGAGGACGTGAGGTTGAGATCCCCCCAAATGACGAAACCTGCTGCACCCAGAGCAGCACTTTCTCCTATTGTTTGTATCAAATCCTTCTGTGAAACGAAAAGCCAAATACGGTACATTTGCGAGCAAAGGAAGGAATCCAAATAATAATGCAAAACAATAAAAAAGCATTAATGATTAGTATAGTCTGAAGATGGTCAGATTGTATGAGATAAACCCAATCCATGACGAAGTAAAATGTATTGTTATGTGTAGGCTACTATTTGACCACAAGATGGAGCTCTTTCAGGTTATGGGCCAACACTTTGTTTCTGTCCCAGTTTGATATTCCCTATAGACACAAAGTATTGTTTAACATTTATGGTCTGCAGGCACTTTTATCTATAGCGACTTGCAGCACATTCAAGCTACAGAAATTTTTAGTTGCCTATAGACTGTTTCATCATCAGAGTTAACTTCCGTCCTGTATACATATATACTCATATTTTGTTGTTTATTACTTTTATTGTATAAAACTTCTCAACACTTATCGATTCTTTGTTTGGGCGATTCTTATGTTTTTTTTATGACCTCTCTTGGCCTCTAGACTGCCTTTCCAAAAAATAGGTATACATGAAGTTTTATAAAGTATGCTATAAAGTAAAGTTCAAGTTTATTTATATATATATATATATATATATATATATATATATTATATATAATATAGTATATTTATTTATAGTACGCAGTAAGTATGTTACTACTGAATCAAGGTACTAGGAAAAAAAATGTCCAGACTACTTGGGAATAACTGGCACGTTTTTTAGTTTATAAAAGTAAGCTTTAACATACTCTTTTATGATATTTTTTATGAACACTACTTTAAGAGTTTATTATTTATATATAATCTTTCATTTTAACTCTACTAGTATGTGTTCCTATTGAGGTTGTAATATTTATACTTAAAAGTATAGAAATCTTATTAGCAAGATCAGCTTCCGTTTAATACAGGTTAAAGCCAAATACACGGTGTACTTTAGAAATATGCTTAAATTTACATTTGACTGACAAAGTGCACCGAAAGTATACTTTTTTAAAATGTGCTGTCAGTATAATTTTAACACAAAGTTATTTTATGTAAGGGTGCTGATGCAGTAGCAAGTGAGCTAAACTGTATCACTAATATAAAATATTACCAAATTATTTTGAATGAATGAGTATTTCAGCTTTCAGAATTTATCTCAGCACAGGTTCAAAATCATGTTGAGGGCTTTTGGGCGACATAGTAACTGTATGTTGGCATTTTTTAAATATCTACGGGTGTTTACCTGGGTCAGAAATGCCATGGCATCATCCCTGTAGCCCAGCCGTGTGTATACATATGTAGGCAGGTCATAAGGCAGTGAGGTAAGGGAGGCCAGCCTCAGCGACTCCAGCACTCTATTTTTCGAGAAGTGCAGGTTGTGAATGCTGTCCGTGTGGCCCTTACGTATAGCCAGTGCCGGAAAAAGGGCAGTGCTGCTGTTCCACAGCCAAAACAGCTCGTCGTTCCGAACTCTCTCCTGCTGAGGGCACGTGCCGTTGTAGTCATGTGCGTGCACGTTGTAATTGTGGCAGTCGGGGTACAGGTAGAAACCCCAGAGGCCATTCGGACGGGTTTGCGTGCCGAGCTGCAGCGTGCGCCGCATTAACTCCTTGGCAGTCTTCTCGAACCGCAATTGTGCAAGCTCCTCCACCTGCTCTAGCGTTACGTTAACGTAGGCCCGCTCGATCAGCTCGCGGGAACGCTGGCGGTAAATGTCCTTCTTTTGCCAGTTTCGACTCCACTGCGGTCTCCAGTACTCCCAATCGATTACAGCCAGGCCACGGAAGTCTTCGGAGGGTATAAAGTGCGCTATGTCTTTTCTGGCTTTGTGAAGGTGCTCTTTGAGACTGCTGTTTTGAGGTAGGCCTCCGTTGATGGGTACCCCCTCCTCGTTGTAGAAAGGGTAGTAGCCCAGACGGTTGGCGTAGAAGATGGTGACATTCTGACCCGTGTGGACTGCTCGTGGACTTCCGCTGATGTGGAAGAGATCAAGACTGACGTTGACTTTGTACTTCAGCGTGCACATGTCCAGCGGGGCGTTCCATGCTGCCAGGAAAGGCTTACGGCCCACCAGAGGCAACTTTGCAGGTTTTTGGCAAAAGGCAGGATGGATGAGGATTAACAGCAAGGAACAGATGATTGCACAGGCTACGGGCGCAGTGTGGTGTTGCGAGGCCCCACGGGGCACAACAGGCATTCTGCTGTGTGACTCAGCACTGGCAACTTTCAATCATCCTCTGAGGAGACAAAAACAGGTATGTGTCATAACTTGACATAACTATGTCTTCAGAGGTGTATAATGACCTTACATAATGAAGCGTTATGTTTTTATTACCTTAGAATGAGCTATTTCTATCTACATACACCGCGTGTCCCCTTACATGGGAATCACCATGTGGTTTCTACAGTAGCCCTAAACTGACAAAATGCTCTACAGAGTGCATTTCGTAAATATGTTATCTCCTTCGGCAAAGAAGCGAAAACACGACGTCATCTTTATCCTGTGAGATCCAGCTTAGTGCTTTGAAAGGGAGGGATGGAGTGAGCCGTTGGTTGCAATTCACCACCTCACCACTACATGCCACTAAAATCTCCACATCTCTCCTTTAATTAATCTTTCTGTAGGAACGATCTAAAATATCACAGGAGGGACAATTTATTAATGCTGAAGTTGGCGACTTGTATATACAATATCTAATAGCTTTATTAGACAAGGTTCTTATTTTTAAGATAAATGTGAAGCTCCTGGTTGATATTTTGCAGAATGTTGGTTACGGCGGTACCTGTTGACTTGGATTGGTTTTGTGTGCAAACAATAATGGAAGGGTACCACCGTTGTTTGGTGACCAACATTCTTCAAAATATCATCTTTTGTGCTCTGCAGAAGAAAGCCATTTAGGTTTGAAATGACAAGAGGGTGAGTAAATAATGACAGAATTTTCCTTTTTGGGTGAACTGTCCCTTTAATGCTCATGTCAAACGAAGGGTGAAGTCGACAAGACACGCGATATTTCGTGATTCTGTCTGGTTTGATGATGAGTCAATTGTTACTTTGGGGGTTGCAGTCATCACCCACACCAGCAGTCAACCACAGAGTTATGGCCAAATACAACCACGTACTCACCAGTGTGGCGCCCACATTGCCATACCACAGCTGCCCTCGCCATTTGCCCTGTTTGAATGCTAAAGCATTTTAAAACAAATTCACTGTATCTAGCACCCATGTATACGAGTCATTTTGTGTTTCCAGGATCTACAGTCTGTATAAAACCGTACATACTACATATGTATGGTCATAATTATATTCCTTGCTATTTAATATGGCTTTAAAGGGCTAGTTCACCTATAAAATACAAATTCTTTAATCATTTGCTTATCCTCATGTCATTTCAAACCTGAATGACTTTCTTCTGCAGAATACAAAAGATATTTTGAAGAATGGTGGTAACCAAACAACCCCCTCTGACATTATATGGACACAAAACCACGGAGACATTTCTTAAATTCTGGATTACAGTGATTGGCAGACTAAGACCAGCAAAGACCAGCTCAGGGTTGTTTAAAACATTTACTTTTACCAGGTTTTGACAAATATTTTAAATACAAGAAAGTTTCAGTTATGGTGACTGAAGTTAATGCAAAATGTAACAGGATGTCCTGTGAGTGTTTCATTTCTCACTGCCCTCGCCACACGACACGGAATCAATCACCAGTAACCGTAGTAATAATAGCATGTATTTGTAGTCTATTAATGCCAGTCATGCGCTAAATCTGAGGTTAAAAAACGAGGCACAGCGTGGAATGTTGCGGATGAAAGCAAAATGCGGAGCTCCTCGGTGGTTGTTATTGAGTGGAAAGATTCCGACTGGAAGTACCAGCTCCCTTTTTCCCCCATGACTGGCGCCGGGACCGTGCCATGAGGGGAAGAATTAAACCAATTCCTGCATGATAAGACCAGTGCTTTGCACAACGTTTTGTAGATATAAGTGACTGTTCTTGAAGACATTTGATTACCTTGTATAGGATATGTAGAGAATCCTATTGAGGTGGTCATGCAATACATTTTAAAGATAAAGTGTCTAGTTTGTTTAATGTTGAAACTAAATAAAACCTTTTTGCAAAGATGACAAAGTATACTCTTATAAAGGTGCTTAAAGTTGCTTTACAGCGATGCCATAGAAGAACCTTTTTTGTTTCCACAGACAACTACTCAGCCAAAGGTTCTTTGAAGAACCATCTCTTTCTTACTTTTTTATGATCTGATAAATCTTGTTTCACCACAAGAACCTTTTGTGAAACAAAAAGTTTCTTCAGATGTTAAAGGTTCTTTATGAAACCATGGAGCCGTTTTTCTGATATTTGGTTATTTTTGTTGAGAATTCCCTGACCCACCATTTGGAGACAATTGAGTTTGAGAAACCTGGAACTATATGTCCAAAATAATAATATTTTTTTGTGCTTTGTTAGATAATATAAGGCTTAAAAGTTATATACTATGGCTTTAACAAGTTGGCTTAAACATTGACCGAACATTTTGTTCCCATGTCTGAGCATTGGTGGAGATCGATTCCTAAAAAACGCACAAAGTGACGAAATGTATAAGTTGTATGCACATTAAATCCCTTTGGATAAAATCTTCTGCCAATACTGTTAATGTGAATAAATGTATGTTTATAAAAGGCTTGAATCCAGAACAGTTTTTCAAATGGATGGTGCCAGAATATGGAGAGGAGGAAGGAGCCCTCTTGTGATTATGTATTCTAGAGAAGTGGGGGATGAATAAAACTTTCCGTGAAGCATTAGGTTTAGCCATAAATGAAAACACTGGGTCATGAGAACCTACACAACCATAAAGAATGAGGGAAATTATGCCTGTATGGTTTTCAGATACCATAGATTTATTTATCTTCAAGCTTCCTCGAACCCTCAGCCCACTCTGGCAATAATTACGATACATGTGGCTCAGTGAAAGTGGTTTTTGCAGAAAACTTTTAGGCAATGGCTTCAGAGAAACCACAGAAAGCATGGAGTCGACCTGACGCTGACATGCGGACGCGTCTTCGTTCACTTCCATCAAAATGTGAATTTGATCCAAATTGGAAACATAAATACGACCAAACCATATTTAAAACAGGAGACAGAGAGGGTTTCTCAAACGGCCTTAAAGGAACCTCATGGTCCCCAAAGAGATATGTGGTTTATTAGCTCGGAGGACGATGTGCGCACACTTTCAAGTATGTTTTGGTTTAAACTCTTATTTGGTCTCAAATGAAATGATGATTTTCTGTTAGGAGTATAGCTTTCATTATTTTTAGTGGATATTTTCTGTTTGATCTTTTTTTACGGTTCAGTTGGAATCCCAAGATCACAAACCGAGATCGCAGATAAAAGTTTTTTTTAAAGCTTGAAAAATAAACAACTCTCGGTGTAACCCAAACAGACACCTAGTATGGTTATTCTGAGGTTGTGTTTTGGCTCAACCAGGTTAATATTCACTTTACAGCCGTCACTGCACATTTCACCGAAAATTACTGAAGGTTTCTTCCTTGCAAACGCTAGTATCTTAACCATAAAGTTCAAATCACAAGATCTCAAAATGACGTTCATCCCATGGCAAACATTGAAGTTTATTGATGACAGTAGCATAACACTTGGCTGTCGGTTGCTTGACTCCAGCATGGGAGTGCGTTGGCCGTCTTCCCGGAGAAGATTTTCATGCGGACGTGCGTTATCTCATCTGCAAACCCTTCCCTCTGATTAAGTCCCTTCAAAATCTTTACAGACAGAGCGACAGTTCAAAGACCTCAGTGATGCCAAGGCACATTTCCAGACGGACTCCCAAACTAAGCCTCCTTTGAGGTCTGCATATATTATATTTGGACCTGGCTAATTAAGTTTTCTCCTATTGGGTCTGCTTCTCACACACTTGAGATTAGGTCTTGCCCTGCCATTTCCAAATCCAGAATACTCACGGAACCAACAACCCGTAAACTGTAATGGTACATTTATAGTACCATTGAAAGCTATCTTCTCCTGTTGAAAAAACCAGCATATGCTGGTCAGGTTTTGATGCTGGTTTGCTGGTCTGTGCTGGTTTAAGACTGGTCATGTGCTGGTTTAGACTGTTCATGTGCTGATCTTAGCTGGTCATGTGCTGGTCATGTTCTGGTTTAAGCTGGTGAGGAACCAGCACATGACCAGCTTAAATCAGCACACGACCAGCTAAGACCAGCACATGAACAGCTTAAACCAGCATGTAACCAGCACAACAGGGTCTTGAAGTCCTCCAATTGATGAGGAGAAACTTTCTTTGACGTTTACTCTTGATGCCAAGACATCAGACTTGCGTACTGCTTTGAGCATGCCATTCAAAAACAGTCCCTTGAAAAGATGCCCTGATGGGAACGCACTGTGAATTACAGAGTACTATTTTTAAAGATGGAATGCGTCTATTTTTATACACAGTTTGTTTACACAGCAGCCATCAATGGGTGATGTAGCTCTACATAATAAAACGAGAGGCTACTCACCTGTAGATCCCACGCACCTCTCCGCATCTACAGTGTGCTAGTATAGTTTCTCCCAGTCTGCCGACCTGCCTTCTCGCCACTTTCTTATATACACAGAGAAGAGAGAGAGAGAGAGACTTGAAGTTTCCTGAGAGAGGGAGGAGAGAACAACCACGGAGCCTCAGCAGAAAAACCACAACACTACGATTAAGCAAAAGCCGGGGGGAGAGAGTCTAAATCCTGTTGAATGAGCGAGTGAGTATTTGTGTGTGGGGGTGTCTTAATACCCATCCACATCACTCTGCATTAGCCGTGTTGATCTAGTTCATCCTCTAGTCACCTGGTCCCGAGAGTACGTGTGGCTTTAATACCCCAGACGTTGCCATGTTGGAAGCTCCGGGCACGCTTATTCCCGCCCATGTTACTGTCTCCCCAAGCATGTGATTGTCTTTTGTGTTTTTCTAGACAGTCAATGTCTGTTTTTGTGGCTTTGGAGTAGACATCGGTCGAGAAGTATATCTAGAGGCTGTAAATAAACAAGATTATATTTCTCAAGGTGTTTTCTTTTTCAGGACAACGATTGAGTGTTGGAACAATTCAATATCGTTTCATAATATTTTTGTTTTGTTTGCACATTAGTGATTCATTGACTTGAATTTGTCAGCGGTTTGATATCTCAAAGCATTAGCTGGCCTCAGTGTTGCATTCCTTTGGCAAACCGTGCCAAATAACTGTGTGAAAGTTATAGTCTTCAAAGTTTCGTAGCACATTTTTCCTGAAAGCACTCACTCAAACCTCATTTAAAGATGGGGCACGGGTCCTGTGGAGCAGCTGTCTCTGCATTTTATGGGCTTCCTCAAGATGCTTAGCTTGCAACCGAGATAAAACAGGGATTCTGACTGTCTGTCTAAATTCTCGGCTCGCATACTGTAAACAGTTGTTTGAGGTCTTGAATGCTGATCATTTGTCTCAAAGCGTCTTGAATGTTTGTTTATTGACATGTAACAGTATACGCAATTTGAATCATGAACCAAATGATCATGGTTATCCGTTTTATCACGGTTATCTTAACATGTACTGATTTCCAAGTTTTATATAGATTTTAAATATTAAACGCACTTTTTGTTTGCATAAACATCAAATAATTACCATTAACATTAATCATTTCACAATGGGGCCATGAGGTAAAAATCAACCTTAAAGGGATACTTCACCCAAAAATGAAAATTCTGTCATCATTTACTTACCTTTGAGTTGTCCCAAATCTTTATAAATGATTGCAATGCTTTAAAATGTAGAAGAATGCATGTAACCAAATAGATCTTGCCCCCCATTGACAACCATAGTAGGTTTGTTGAACAGAAAATACATTTTGAAGAATGTTGGACAGCAAACAGTTCTGGGGCATTATGACTACCATTGTATTTTTTTACTATGATAGTCAATGGGTGTCGAAATCTGTTTGGTTATAAGCATTCTTCCAAATATCTTTCTCTGTGTTCATCAGAACAAACTCAAAGTTGAATAAATGATGACAGAATTTTCATTTTTGGGTGAAGTATCCCTTTAAGGTTGACTCACCTTCAAGTTTCTTTGTTAAGTGTAACACAAAGATATTTGGAAAAATGTTTGCAACTGAGATTTCTGGGGCGCCATTGACTACCACTGTAGATTTTTTTTGTACACATTTTTTTTGTTCCTTTAAATAAAATGATTCGAAATTATTTTTAAATTATTTTTGAATTATTATTATTAAATTAATTACACTTCTTGGGCACTTCTGATTACCAATCTAATGTTATTCAATGGTGTCCCAGAATTCTCAGTCGCTCAGTTACATTCTTCTAAATAACTTTTTTTGTGTTCTACAGAACAAAGAAATGTATACAGGCTTGGAACATATCGTAATTTTCGAAATGTCAACCATTAAACCGCAAATTGTCCCATCCCTATTGTTATGGCCGAATCTTACAAGGTTTTGTTGTTTTCCGAGGTAGTCAGCTGAGTGATGTGTATTCTTGACAGCCAGCGTTTACCAAATCATCTGCTTTGCAGGGCGTTGAGAGTAATGATAGGGTCTAGGTTTGTCTGTAGGGCTAGTGGAGGCCGGTAGTCTCGGTGTGTACAATTTACAAACTTAATGACATCGCAAATAAGCTCTTACTGTTTCGTAATTGTTTGGGTGATCCCTAAAAATAAGATGCAAGCACAATACTTATGCAAGAATCAACCGATGAGCTCTGTTGTGTTGGAACATTATTGTTTGGCATTTCACTTTGTCCAAAATTCATTGACCTGTTCCAAGATCGCCTTATTGAGGAAATAAATTGTTGTTTTGATTAAGCAGGACCACCAAGACACCAAAGGTTGATTCATGGGGTGCCAGATGCTGGATTAGGCTTTCTGCCAGTGCATCACCTCTGTGGATGTAAATTTATTCGTGTTGAGTTTATCCAACAGTCGCAGAGGAGGCGGTGGAAGGCTAAGTGGTTGGAGTGCTTCGAAAGAAAACCACATTCCCACAGCTGCAGGAATGGGAAGGTTGTGTCGGCCAAGCAATGTGGACAACACTAGTGGATCACTGGTGACCTCTGGTGCTTCAAAGGAAACGCCAACCCAATCCAAAGTGGTCCAACCGGAAATTTCGTTCACAAGTCCCTGACTCAAAATCCAAGGTCTTTCTCTGCTCAAATGTTTTGCATTAACAAATCCCTCTGGTCACGTTTCTGTTTATTTCTGGCTCTCTGCATGGCAAACCTGCGAGCTTAGTTAACATCGTGAGACTCTCCACATGTGATTATTAGATTAGCATTTGGTCCAGAATGTTGAGCTAATAAAAAGAAAAGATCAATTTATGATTCTGAAGGGAGAAGTGTTTTGGTGGCTGAGAATGGGAAAACAGAATTAATGTTGATGTTGGAGGAGTGGGGGATGAAGATCTGCAGAAATGTAGAGAAACCAGTGAGGTCTTAAGAAAAATCATCAGATTCCAAACCTCAGGGCTTTGTGCCAGACCCAGTGGTCAGGGAGCTGTTTCTCTGGCACTTTACCGTACAGAAATATATTCTTCCTAACTCCCCCGAACTTACTTTCTCTTCCCCCTGTATATTCCTGCAACACATACTGAATGTTATCAATATTTACACTCTTTCAAACAAGACTTTTACTTCAGCAGAACACAAAAGAAGATATTTTGACAAGCTTGCTTGTCCAAAGGACAACCACACGACAATGCTTAATGTCAAGCCCTGTGGCATACGAAAACATTCTGACTGTTTGTGCAAAGACCTTTAGTGTGATTCTATCTGAAACTTTCAAAACGTTTGCCAGTGTATGATGTCTAATTTAAAAAAAATATGTTCAGATTTTAAAAGTCTTGAAGTGTACTCAAGTGAGATCTCCAATAAGACTCGTGATCCCTTAAAGGGCAAATATATGGGCAATAAAGTTTTCCTTTGGGAATGACTGAAATTTTATTTGAACGGTTTAAATTTTAGTTTCCAGTCCTTAGAAGATTACAGTGAGAGACCATAATGTCAGGGCAGTGAAACCACAAATGTTTATCCTGACATTGACATGTTATTTTTCAGATGAGGTGACACCGTTGCAACAGTTGTGCTGTACTGGGGTTGCACTGTAAGATTGGGCCTAACAAATGGACTGTGACAATATGGCAATAAAGCATTTTTTTCTAGTCATGAAGTTTAATTCATACAATGAGTTTCTAACAGTTTTCATGTTTCTTGGACAACTATACAGTAGAAACAATTAGCTTGTCACATTCATGTCATGTTAAAGCATTATGACTTTCTTCTGCAGAACACAAAAGAAGATATTTTGAAGAACGCTGGTAACCTAACAACATTTTTCCCGATTAACCCAAAACCACTGAGACATTTCTCAAAATATCTTCTTTTTTGTTCCACAGCAGAAAAAGTCATAGGTTTTGAAACGCATTAGGGTGAATTAATGATGACATTATTCTGTCTCTTTAAAGTTGTCTCTGACCATACAGATTTTGAACAACATACCAGATGAATGGTATAAAAATCACACTTTGTTCATTTGTCACAGTTTCCAGCCAGTATGGTCAGTAAAAAAACATATTGCAAGTCATTCCCACACAATAATGATGGACGTTTTTGTGTTATATTATGATTGGCGTGTGATTTTTGTGGATGTGGATAAACACAATTTGTCATTTGGTAAGAAGGGACATTTCACTAACTGGGAGGTCTGTTTTATTGAAGCACCGCTGGAGAAATGCAACCTTACTGTTGATTTAACAGTGCTTTAAACTTTATTATTTTATAAATGTTGGCTTATTCAGATGGGGTCTTTACCGTACAAACCTGCTGAGTATGAACTTCCTCTTTGATCTAACAGTCTTAAATGCAACCGGGCGGGCATGCGATCTAAACTTCGGCAATGAAAATAAAGATTCTTCCAGTACCCTGAATGTTCCTCTCTTTAGTAGCTTTTGGCACCAGAAATCATGGCATAATTCAAAAAAAGGATTAATGGGAAAACTTTCTGAGTTTAAGTGATGAATTATTTATGGATCTTTTCTTGCATTGGATTTTTTTATCATATTTTTTTAATAATTAAAAAAAATGTATATAAACGTACAGGTTTCTGTGACATTGAAAACTTTCTCTTAAAACCTTATTTAGTATAAAAACCTTGTTTTTTCCCACCTTGCTGAAATTGTTTATATCTAAATAATAGAGAATTTGACATTTATTTACTGGATCACCAGAGTGATTTATTTTGAAATTTGAAGCAGATATTAATATATATTTTTTTAATTCATTAAAGTGTGTTCTTGTGCCCCCACTTCATATGCAGAAACAACTTTTAATCGGCATTTGTATGTTTAGTTACTCAAGAAGTGCAAACATTGTGGTTCTAACACAACACTCTGCTGATTCATGTTTTGAAAGATTTTAAGATGTTAAGATGTTTGGGAAACTGTTTTGAAAGCTCATTATTTTTGCAATCTTCAACTGTTTGTGTGTTTTGTCCTCCTCCACCATGTAGGCTTTAAACATGACAGTGTATATATTATAGTTTTGGTTCATTTGCTAACACGCCTATGTTTAGCTAAATTTCCTAGGCTTGAGTGAATCAGTTTAAATTAAGAGTCTTATACATAAGATAAACAAGCAGCAAGTTGGAGACTAACCAGCAACAGTCAGTTAAAGGATGTTTAGCAGCTTAATGTGAAGGTTGTGTGCCTCCACCCATGATGAGTGGTACTCGGGTGTGTTACACCCTACACATTCACCTGTCTATTTGTATGCGGTTACCAAGGTAACCATAACAGGTGTATGAATCTGATGCTGCATTCAAGACACCTTGGATTTGGAATATTTCCCACCACAAACCCAGAAGTGGTAATTTTTTAATGCATTAAACACTAATATGACTAAATCCAGACACAAGTATTTATAAAAATGTTTTCTGATTACTTTTCTGTTTTTCTGGAAAATATCCTAATATCCTAGCTGAGGAGTCTTGTCGCAACATCACTCTTCGTCCCAATTCGCATAATATCCGTCCTAAATAGTATTTGAAAATAAAATTGGTAGCCCTATGTCCAAGTATTAAATGATTATTCTCAAAGTACCTGGATTGTCTACTGTTTCCAGTGAAAATTCAAAGTGCGAATCCATGCTGATATTACCCACAAATCACCACGATAGGGTGGATTTTATTGACGCTACACTGCATAAAAATAAATAAATAAAAGATGCTTCACTTCGCTAAATAAATGTAAGTACAGTAAACATTTCAGATGAAATAATGAATGAATAAATATTTAAATGCAAGGAAGAGAGTGCCTATACAGTAGTATTGCATATGTCGTATCTTCAAAGAGTATTTAGTTTGATCAAATTTGTAAAAGAGAAATACAGCTGAACGATTATTTCCGGAAAAACACGAGCTGCCAGAGGTGGAACTAGTGGGGAGAGTGGGATGGATCTACAGCATGAGCAAGCAACACATCATCACATCATCCCTTCGTGTTATGCACATTATGCATGTACACGCCGATTGCAAGCAAAACACAGACGAATGACTTAGTTTGACTTACCGTGTGCGGTTCATGTCCGGTATGTATCTTATAGTGCCGGGACTGCGCAATCCATCAAATTCAATCGATATCCAAATCCAGCGTTATATCCACCGTTTATATAACATCCATCACTGAAATGCCGTGAATAAACAGACAAACCTAAACTTCACTATCACAAGAGTCATGAGCTGCAGAGCAGCCCATCTTGACACAGCGCAGATAACATTGATGGTAAGCTGGTCTCACTTGTTGGTTGGCTCATGGGCGGGCTCTTTCACCTTCGCCTTGCCGTGCTTTTGGCCAATAAAAGGAACAGGATCCCTTTGATGATCAAGAATTAGAAAAAACTTTCCGAAACAAGTTGGAGTGCCTGGAGAGTGCATCAAATGCTACGTCACACATCCAACAAATTTTTTAACAAGTTGACCATGTTAAGCATGAGAAGCCAGCACGTTTAACAGTGTTAAGAAGTCTGAAATCTTTAAGGATCACATTGTTGCCTAGGCAACAGCATCCACTTCCGTTACGCGTTAGAATGTCCCAGTACGTGCATATTGTTTTGCTACGCACTAAAATGTATATCTGCTATTTTCGCTGTCACACAAGATAAAAATGTATATGATTAGTATTGTCATCATTTAAAATGCAGTAAATGGTAAAGCAGATCTTTATCTTACTGACCTGTTGTTATAAAACTGCCTTATTTGAATTAACTTTATTTAACCAAATCTTAAAATGTTCCTATGGTGTTACTGTCTCAACCATGGTTCAGTAAATTTTTACTTTTATAAATTTAAAAGAAAAGCATAAAAATGTTAATAATTACATCAGGCATAATTTTACAAGTGTCTATTTTAGTAAATGGCAATCATTTGCATGTCAAGAATGTATTTATACAACACTCTCACAAACTATATACAAAATTAACGTCCAGAAGTACTTCATAATGAGTGAGTGTGTGTGCCCTGCGATGGGTTGGCACTCCATCCAGGGTGACTCCTGAGATAGGCGCTGGCTCCCCGTGACCCAAGGTAGTTCGGATAAGCGGTAGAAAATGGATGGATGGATGGAAGTACTTCATCTGTTTCTATACATATACATATATATGCTATTTTGGATGCAGGAAGTCTCACATTTTAGTCACTTAAAGAGACAGTTCACCCAAAAATAAAATTCTCTGCCATCATTTATTCATCCTCTTGTCATTTAAAACCTGTATGACTTTCTTTCTTCTGTAGAACACAAACGAAGATATTTTGAAGAATGTTTGTAACTGTCACCCATTCACTTGCATTGTTTTGTGTTCATACAATCGAAGTGAACAGGTGTCAGCGCTGTTACCAACTTTCTTAAAAATATTTTCTTTTGTGTTCTGAAAAAGTCAAACAGGTTTGACATAGCAAGAGGGTGAGTAAATGATGACAGAATTTTCAGTTTTGAATGAACAATCACTTTAAATTTAAGATAATATAATCATAGTATAAAAACAGTACTTGTTCTCAGGATCATTTCATAAATACTGTGTGCTTTAACCCAAAACTCAATGTTGTAAATCTCTGAGAATATCTTAGTAAATTGTCAGTCATCGTTAACTTTAAAACAATGTCAAAGCCATGCACACTCTCTTCTGGCCCACGTGTCTATTGTTTTTAACCATGGCTCGTAACATATAAGAGCATATAAACAGATTCTTCACTTTACAGTTTTGTTTGACAGAATGAACATATATATATCTCATAAATACTGAGTAATAGTTCTGAGGGTGACATACATAATATGTAATTATGTTGTGGAACCACCCATATTGTCGTTGCTATTATAATTCATAAAAGTGATTAGCATCACATTATGATTTTATCATATACTGTGTATACGGTATGTTAAACTATGTCTTGACATTAAAGCGTTTCATGTTTACAAACACAGTAGGCTTTATGTTGAACATCTGTGTAATGTGGTAACTTTTTCTGTTTTATAGTGTTATTTACATGAATGGTCATTTTGCACAGCAAACTTATCCATATACATTGGTATTATCGACACATATTTAACGTAATACTTGTAAGTGGGTATGTGTTAAATGAATGTGTGGTACATTTTAGGAGCCCGTATCCTGTGATTAGTGGTGGAAACATTTTGGAGATGGGAAAGAACATGTCACCAGTGAGTTGAAGGACTTCTGGTAATTTCGGGACTGCAGACTCAGTTCTTGCCCAGTACTCTAATATGTTTTGCTGAATAAACCCATGGTTTAAGGTTAGAGAGAGGGTACAAATGTTTTTATTGGAGTGGTTTTCATAGGAAAGGGTTAGGTCTTATGGCAAAACTGAAAAATAATATTGTTAAATGCTGATGCTCTTAAACCGTTTTTCCACATCAAAGTGTGACTATGAACTACAAAAATACATGACTGGTTAAAAAAAGGTTAGAAATGTTAGGAATGCATAGCTAAACAACAAATATCTTAATTTAATAAAGCAAATTCTGCAATCCAAACAATTGTTTTCTTAAAAATGTAATGTAAATGTCAAAAACAAAATCACTGTTTAACAAAATATTATTGAGAAGCAAAATTACACATCCAAAATATTGGTCTATTAGTAACTGCAAACATTTGTTGTGCTAAAATACATTTAAAATACGCAGTACTGCTCTCTGTTAAACATGACACAAGTACCAACCTACCCGACTACACAAATGTGTATATACTGTAGTACTGTATTGCCGACTGTATCTCCGACAGAACTATATGTGACACTGGACAATAAAACCAGTCTTATGGGTCAATTTTTCAAAGATTTTTACACATTTTCAAAGCTGAATAAATAAGATTTCTATTGATGTATGAGTTGTTAGAATAGGACAATATCTGGCTTAGATACAACAGTTTAAAACTCGGGAAACTGAGAGATAAGAAAAATCTAAATATTGAGAAAAAAACCTTTGAGGCACTGTCCACTCACAAAAATAAAGTTTTTATATATTTAAGGTAGGAAATTTACACAATATCTTCATGTTACATGACATTTAGTTACTATCCGGCAGATTTTTGGCATAAAAGAGAATTAGATCATTTTGACCCATAAAATGTATTTTAGTCTTTTACCAAAAATGTTCCCGTGCTACTTAAGACTGGTTTTGTGATCCAGGGTCACATATGTAAAAGCACTGAATGACCCCACACTCCCTTTTATATACTGTACATGCGGATGTTTCTTCCTTAAAACCTCCCGGCAAGGGGTCTGGAGGTGCTTGTGTTGGATATGTCTGTTTCACCCAAACCTCCAGGAATTACTCCTTCTATGGATCAAGTTCCAAGTTGTGTTTCTGATTATCCTGGGCTCAAACCTGCAGCTGTGAGGTGTGTCTCTGTTATGTGAAACCATTCCTTGTATTCCCATTTTCTATGTGTTCAATGATCTGTAATGTGCCAGGTTCAACAAATAACATAAATGTGTATAAATATTTAAATCCTGCCCAGAGCTGGAGAAGAGGGAAAAATCTTTCCAGCTTTAAAGTCGAGAACCAGTTAATCTTAAATTAATGTTGGTCTTAGAATAAATGAACACAAAACCAAAGTTTCAATATTGAAAATCAAGTTACCACATTGTTTGTTTAAACCATAGTTTTGATGTGACACTGACTGAACAGTCATATACCTAATTTCTCCTAAGAATAAATGTTAAATGTTAATGGTAACACTTTGTGCTTTTTAATTTAAAATGAGCACAAATCCAAGTTTTTACAGGGTTTGTAATTTGACTGTTTTTATATTGACTAGCTGAATCACAATATCTGGTCTAAATAAGACATCTTGGTCTACCAACTGCAACTTATTTATGAGGAAATAGTTGAGCATTGCCAGTAAAGCAGAGTACGGATAGCACTCACTAGGGTAAACTCAGCGGTCACAAAATAAGATGCTAAGCTATTAAGTGTTAGAACTATTCAGAGTCTTCAGAAATGTAACCAGTGAAACAATTATAAAACACATTCATAAAATATAACCATTGTTTTGACAAAGAAAATATTGTTACTTATAGCGTAAACATGTTAAAAATATTTAAAACACATGCACATTTGTTTTAGTGAGTTCCCCTAAAAATGAAAACATGCATTTACTTGCATCGGTTTTGTCTGTACAAGGAATGGGTGTCGGCATTGTTCGGTTACCAACTTTCTTCAAAATATCTTCATTTACTGTGTATATGTCATTTTAAACCTTTATGAATAAAGTAGGTAACCGAACAACACCGGCACCAATTCACTTTTACTGTATGGACACCCAACCAATGTAGGTCAATGGTGCCATTTAACAACATTCTTCAAAATATCTTCTTTTGTGTTCTGCCAAAGGAAGAAAGTCATACGGGTTTGAAATGACAAGAGGGTGAGTAAATCATGACAGGCTTGTTATTTTATACTTTATCCTAACTGAGATATAACCTTTGTGACAACTACCCAGTGTAACTAGTCACAACTGCAAAATAAACCAGACATCAGTCTTACAGTATCAGAAACTTAATGATGAGGCAAAGACCCAAGAACACGATGGCAGACAGACAGGAAAAATGCAGAGACAACACAACCAGCAGATATCCCAAAACACCATTCCTCGTGTGGGGGGCGATGGGCTTCGCTTCCAGAGGCATCTCACAGTAGATGCCGGTCCAGCCTTGGTAACACTGGCAGGTGAACTTTTGCTTCATATCCAGGATGTCGACGTTGTTCAGGTGGCCGCTGACGTGGAAGCGCGGTCCACGGATACCTCGGTTGAGTTGGATGTTGAAGAAACGAGGGTTGAGGTGCAGGTAGGCCCATGAGTCCAGAGTCTTACGGACACATTTGCCGTTTTTCTTGCACAAGGCTTTGCTGCACAACTTGGCAGCCGAGGTCACGTTGATCACATAATGACCCAGTGGACCGTCGATGTAGTTCTTAATGGTTAAACAGTTTTTCTGCAGAAGGACAAATACAAGAACTTTATTAAGTTTTTGCTTGTGTGATATCACAAAAGGGACGCTATGATGTCCATGACACTTTGGTTAAACTCTTAATAAAAGTCATTTTTGAAATATGGCAAAAAATGTCAAATTACAGAAAACGACTGGAAATTTACAAGGTTTTGTCACGTAAATTCTCATTTATTTTTCTGGCATCCCGACTTCCAGAAAATTACCATTTTTATTTAGGCTTACACAGATGTAGCATAATCTTCTAGATGTTTAGCTGTTGAGACGCCAGATATTTCAGAGCGTCCCACTGTTAATACCAGCTCATCAGCTTAAGTTTATATCGGTTAATATCAGCTCAAGCTGATTAAAATTGGGAGCAGATGCTGGTCTCTAAGTGGATCTAAATGTTTTTGGTTATGGATGCTAATTTTAGCAACTAATCTGAAAAATACACCATCACATCACATCCAAGAAGATTTGATTTTGAACTCATTTTATGGAGAGAATGATGAGAGTCTGGCTTATAAAGATCATGAGCACCTCAGATCTTGAATATTCAGAAGACCCCCACAGGACAACTCCAGCGGCCCCCAGCGCTGCACTTTCTCCTATAGTGTGGATCAGGTCACTCTGCGCAAAATAATATTTGTATGTTAATGTAATATAATATAAAACAGACTTCAGGGGATAAATCGTCCAAAAAATAAAATTCTGTCATCATTTACTCACCCTCAAGTTGTTCCAAATCCAAAACATGTGTCAATTTCTTTGTTTTGATGAACACAAAGAAAGACATTTGGGAGAATGTTAGCAACTGACATTCCTGGGGGATCACTGCCTACCATGGAGAAAAAAGTTGTTCTGTTTAACACAAAATAAGATATTCTGAGGGATTTGCTTTGGAAATTCTTCCAAATATCTTTGTATGTTTTCCACCAAACAAAGAAATGTATACATATTTGGAACAACTGGGTGGGTGAGTAAATCAAGACAGAATTTTCATATTTGGGTGAGCAATCCCTTTAAGATGAGCAAGAAACCAAGTTGTCTACATTTTGTAGTTGAGGAAAAATACTGGTAGAGTAGATGCCAAGTGTCTTTAACTTGTTGAACTTGGATTTTTTTTGGGGGGGGGGGTTGTGAGAGTTTGGAAAGGACCAAAAACTTGTACTCGAACTTGGGTTGCCAGAAGCGTTATTGTGCAATATGTCAACATACAGCCCACTTGGCTACTGGCACTGACTCACCCTAGCAAAGTTTCTTTTTAAAATGTAGTTGTGATGCAAAAAGTTTTCTACTAAATTACTTATTTTCTTTTATTTGCATGCTTATATAGAATCATGAATCTTATATTTGCATGCATCCACACTAAAAATATGTTGTTTACCCAGCCTTATTTATTTAGGTTTAAGTTGTTAAATGTATGTTTGTATAACAAACATGATTTTTATATGTAACTTTCGGATTATTCAGACTTAAATATTTGTACTTGATGTGACTTAAATTGTATCTTCTTTCAAGATACAGAACTTAACAATTACAGTTATAAATGTAAACTTCCACAGCCAAAGCTCTTCTGAACAAAAGTAATTACAAAACTAAAGGAAATTACAAACTCTTCTAAAGCTAGAAGATTTAAATTCACACATTAGCAAATGTTTCCTTTGACTAAAAAACACATCAAACAACACAAAAAAAACCCTGTTAATGCAGTCTCACCCAATGTATGCCGGGAACTTGAAATCCTCTGCCCAGTTTCAACTTTTTTACACAACACAAATTATTCAAGAAGTCCCAAGTTGAATGGATTCAATTTGATGACTGAACATGAAAAATGTAATGACAACATTTGGAGCAAAAAAAAGGAGCAACAAATCTTTTTTCAGTGTACTGTATCATCGGAAAAGATCGGGTGGTTAAATTTGAGAGACCACAACAATACTTTAGACCTACATGTAGCCGATGGCCTTGAGCCTGTACCATCACAATGAACATGTGGAAGCTATTAGTCGTAACCCGAACTAGTTATAATATGTACATTATTGATGTATTTCACCGTCTAGGAAAGGCGGGTGGTCCCATCTAACTAAAGACAGGACTGCAGACCTACTGCAGGGTTTGATGTGGAACATTCCTCTCATAATTAGGTGACAGATGAGTGTTTAAGCATATCTCTGGCATTTAACATCATGTGGAGGAGGGTGGCTAATGGGCAGGGTCTGTCATTCAAGTATTTGACAAGTGATTTAAACAATGTGTGCTTGAAAGTTTCCTGCAGACGCCTTTGTCAGTAACGTTGTTGAAAATGTGTTTTCAAGTATTTGGAAATGCAAAAGTTGATAAGAACCTTTCAGGTGGTTTAAAGGTCCAGTGTGGAAAGTGTCTGTTGACAGAAATGCAATAAAAGATACATAACTATGTGTTCAGAAGTGTATACAGACCTTTACATAATGAAGTGTTATGTTTCTATTATCTTAGAATGAGCTATTTCTATCCAAATATACCGCAGGTCCCCTTACATGGAGGTCGCCATGTTGTTTCTACAGTAGCCCTAAACAGACACGCTGCTCTACAGGGAAATTACATAATCTTAATTGGTCAAAGAAATGAAAACATGAAAACATCCTGTGTCAGTCATCGCAGTGCTTTGAAGGGGAAAAGGGGTGCAGTGGAATGAGCCTTTGGTTGCAGTTCGCAAATTCACCACAAGATGCTGCTAAATGCCATGTACTAGATCTTAAACAGTTCTATTGATTTGATTTTGCGTAACATTTCAGTTTGATGTCATTTGAATTCAACGCATGGAAAGATTAGTACATAATGTAACCTGCAATCTCATGTTCCGAACAGAGATGGCAGTATAGAGGTAAAAGGTACAGACTGCAGCTTTAACTTTTCTGAATTGTTTACTAAACACTTGCAATACTCTACTCACTTCTGACAGAACGTCAAATGTGTAGGCATAAAAGGGCCTTGAGTAGACGAAAACCGGCAGGGTATAGTCATTCCGAGCAATTGAGGCAATCCGCATGGCCTCCTTGACGCGATAGTGCACAAATTTCAACGTGTTGGGTGAGGACTTGAGCTCATAGTCGAGATAGATGGAAGGAAAGAGGGCTGTACTCCCCTTCCAAAGCCACATCAGGTGGTCATTGCGTACATGCTCAACATTAGGACATTCTCCACCGTAACGCAATGGATGCTGCTTGTAACCATAATTGTAACAGTCAGGAAAGAGATAAAAACCCCAGAGGCCGTGCGGCCGACGACTTTCAGCCAGCAGAAGTGTGGTGTTCATGAACTCCAGTCCAGCTTTCTCAAACATCTCCTTGGCTTCATTCTCCACCTTGCTTTGCGGCCAACTCGGATGCAGTTTCCTTATAAGCTCCTTGGACTTGTTCCGGTAGATGTCTTTCAAACCCCAGTTGCGCACCCACTGCGGACGCCAATTTTCCCAATCGATGACGCCCAGGCCGTGAAAGTCCTTGAAGGGGATGAGCTTATCGATGTCTGCTCGGGCTTTGCTGAGGTGTTTGCTCAAGCTCAAGTTCTGAGGAAGGCCTCCGTTGATGGGAATTCCAGAGCTGGTGTAATAGGGGTAATAACCAAGGCGGCTATGGTAAAAGATAGTCACATTGGGGCCGCTCAGGGTCTCGTTGTGGTTAGCAACAATGTCAAAGACGCTAAGGTCCAAATCCACCTGGCAAGAGCAAAAGACATGATAGAGTTACATGATCTGAACCACAAATATCATTTTCATTATTTGGACCACACAGATTTAGTTATGCTTGCTAGATTATCGACACATGTTCAACCTTGAATCGAAGACGGCAGGATTCAGTGGGTGCGTTCCACAAGACCACAAACGGCCGATTGGGCAGCAAAGGTGTGCGGGCCTGTTTCATTTGGCCTCCCCGGGCAACAAGTAATCCACACAGTGTCACCGCTAGAACGCCAGCCAGTGCCATTGCATGAGTGCCTTCATAGATCAATAAACCCTCATTCACAATCTGATGAGATCTGAGAGAAAAAAATTCCATTGTTGAAAATACATAAGTCTACAAGTTTTGATACCAGTGTCTTGACAATATTAATATATGGAGTTATGCCATTCCAATTTTTATCAGTTTCTCCCCTCTTGAAAATTACACATGTTACATTAAAATTCCTTTCTAATCTCTGAAATTCCTCTCTCAGGTTGGAGTGAGATTGTATACACAACGGTGGCCTGGTACGTGAAATCGGCTCTGCAAGCCTTTTTCTTTTAATTCTGTTTAATTTAAGTCTTCTAAATTTAACTAAATAAATGAAACAATAAACATTTCATTCTGTTTTAACGCATACTCTAATCTGTTCTTTTTTCAGAAAGAATAATATCTGAAAAGACAAATAAAAAATGTCTCGACGTTTGTATGGGTGTGTCACATGAAATAAAGGCTTGTGTAATTTACGGTAGATGGGGACGATCTGCATTTCCTCAAAGTGAACCTCAAAGCTTTTTCCAAAAGCACCAGCTCAGTGAAGTCATCAAGTCCTTTCATGAACCACAATCATCAACAGTGCCCAACCACAAATAAGACCCCCCAAAAAACACGACTAAGACATACTGGCACACACAGAGACATGCTTAAAGAACACGAGAACCAAGTTTTCTATCACTTTTTATATAATTAAATTGACTCATTTAATCCAGATGACTGAGAAGGTGCAGATCATCAACTTTATGCCTTTTGTCTTGTATTGCGAAAGCCTTTTTGTTTTTTTTAATGTTTTTATGTTATCTTTTGTTTTATTTCATTATTTAGAATGTTGTTCAATGTAAACAAACAAACAAAAATTAACCAGAAAACTTGACCATGACCTTCTTTAGCACCAGGAAAATAGCGCTGTAAATCTACTGTAACCCCTTCAATACGAATATGTACAGTGACTGCAAAAACAACTTCTGTTATGCTCTGTGATAAACGCAGAACATTAACTTCATATTGTAAGCATGTGTGTGCAACTGAAATAAATAAAGATGTCAAGACCCTTTAGAAGCCTGATGCTGCAAACATATAATACATGGATCTCTAACTTACAACATGATTTTCTGGAAAAATGGAGGCAGACAGAAATAAATGTAAACAGCAGCTCCTACTAACCTTCAAACACAATAACATTAGATTGGAAAAAAGTTGTCATTTGACTTTCCAACATTTTAACGTTTGTGACCTAATACTTTTGACAGTAGTCCTAATCCTAGTGCTGTCCGGAAGACTCCATCGTGTCCCTGTGGCCTAAATCATATGTTTCATATGAAAGCATTTGTTATTTACAGGATTTATGTCCATTGTGCTCATTCTGTCAATGCGATTTGCATACGGCTTTGTTGCATGGGGGAAGAATGTGAAACTCGCTTTGCGTCAACAGAAGAAACTCATTTCAGAGTCTCTTGCCTGCTGAGGTCAATGTGAAAATGTGTTTGTAATTGCTGTTGGTCCCATATACTTTATGGAATAGACATGTTGGCAGGACCGAAAACATTCGGAAAATGCCAAATGCGAGTTGAAAATTGTCTTTGCTCGCCAGTGGACGATCATAAAATTCATAATGAACTGCATGTACTGTACATGTGAAGGCGAGTCTGACCCTCTATGATGTAAGTGACCTACAAAGTGTGTAGTGAAGAAAATATAATTGTCTTCCTGATTTAATCTGAATAAACTAATGTGCGAAGCGCAATATCGAATAAGCACCGTTCGGAGGGAAAATTTCTGTGGGTGATTTACTGTAGGTACAAAGCTATTTTATGCATTCTGACTTGACACTGTTACAAATGTTGGATTAATGCTAAACATTAGCAAAGTGTCAAAAAACGAGTTCGACGTACAACATACACACAACGCAAAATACACTCCCTCAGCAATTTTTTTAAACCATGGATTACTGTGACGAAACAAAGGTCTTATTTTCCTTTTCCCGGAAATTTTTTTCCTCCCATAAAGTTTGTATCTGAAGAAGGAAACTCTTACAAATGCATATGCAGTAAGGTCGGTCGCAAAAACAACTGTGTACACGCCTTTTCAGTGTGACATTAGTAAATATCGACAGTAGTTAGTTTTTTTACGACAAAAGAGTCATTTGCATTGCCGCAAGGTGTAAATCTGGCCCTATATCGTCATGTTTTTTTCTTCAGACCATATTTTCTTCAAACTTGTGTCACTCCAAACCCTTATGACTTTGATTTCTCCATGGAACACTACCGATAATATTTAGCATAATTTCTGAGAAGCTTTCTTCCATAAAGTAAAAGTGGACGGGGACTGGAGGCTGTCAAGCTTCAACATTGGTCACCATTACCTTAAAAGTTTATTTTAGACTTTTTGCTTTAAGTAATATTTTTATGAAAAGTTACCGAGTAAACTATTATTCCTGGATCTCTTGAAATTTGTTGGCGTGTGTAGTTTCTGAGTGATTTAAATATGTTTGTTCCCATGGGTCCATTGATTTTCAGGTCCTTATTCATCTGGACATGTTACGACAGGGTTGGACGGTTCCATTAAACAGGTTCCCCTCACAGTGCATAAATGAGAATAGTTGTCGAAAGCCTGAACTTCTCCACTCCTGATTAAAAAGGACTCGGTCTATAACCACATTTCCCACCAGGAAGCTCATCAGCAGTCCTCTACCTTGCCGTGTTATGTTATGTCACCTTCGATTTAACAGTTCAACTGGTGCAAATCCACATCAAATATCTTTTGAAACTTCACATCAATGTTGAGTTGATTAAAAATGTGCGCTATATCATTACTGTTTTGTACGTCAATGTCAGTGTGTAGATCTCCAGTTGGCATTGTGGGCGGATTTGCTCCAACGGGTTCCCAAAAGTTTTAATAAAAACAAACTCCTAGAACTAAAAATAAAACTGTATTCATTTTTACAAGTGACTCATCGACCACGACCTTTGAAAGCTGTCGGAACTTAATTCAAGAGTTGATAAATAATAAACACTGTGCACTCACCTTTTCCAGATTCAGATTTCCCAGAAATCCCCAGGTCCAGTTTAATTTCATCCAATGGGATTGTTGGTTATTGTACAGAATATCAGTTTATTCAGTACACGTCAGTATAATGGTTAGGGTTTGCTGTATGCATGTTGTTTATTGCATTGGCTCCTCCTCACACAAGCTTCTAAATAAATTGAAGAGCAATTAGAGATCCTTCATGTGCCAAAGCCTTGTGTGGTGTTTTTGGCGGTGTTACAATGAAATTCTTTTGCTTTTGTTGCATTCAGACTGAGAATGCTTTGTGCATGAAGCTTTTCAAGTTGCAGGAAATTGCTGAAGTGTAAAAGGTCAATTTACTGTATATTAGGTGTCTTTGAAAACTGTGTACTTGCCTTGTATTTCAACCACTGTAATGCAAGACCATTGTTGTCGTGGACAATAAATCCCCTAAAACAGACAGTTTAGAGAAACTAACGTTCAAACTACATTACAGGAAACCAATTCCTCAAGACCACCTGCTAGTATTTTTGTAAATGCACTGTTTTCGCACATGCATCTGTCATTAAGACATTCCTACAGCCTTTTAAATATGATACAAGATACCGTTTCCTTTGAACAGACGTGTTTTGGCAGGACTGATAGCCATTACAGAAAGCCTGATGCTGCATTCCTGTCAGTTTTTATCTGATTTTGTTAACCATACGGGGCAGGGAATGTGAAGACTAAGGGGGTTTGCTTCTCATCTTGCAAAACATAAAAATGGCATGTTTCACGAATATGTGGCTCTACAGAAAGATCAAGGACTGTTGCAGGTTCTCATGTAAGAGCAGCAGATGGTAATGATGTGTACAACACAATACAGAATAGCGTGTAACATTTCTGTATTTTTTATGTTCTGCCATAGAAGTGCACAAGTGAAACTGTTTGTAACGCATGCAGAATAAGTTCAAAAGCGTCATTTCTGCGCCACAAGTAGATGCACACAAGGACTGGAAGAATGTGTTCTTGTTCAATCTCTTTAGATTTTACTGGAAGTTTGCGAGAAGACTGCGTGATCACATGTGACTTTAGTTTCTCTAAAATGAGTTTGGAAACAATGTCTGGTTGAAGGGAACATTGAGAAAGAACATCCTAGAAAGCCTACAAACCCAAACCCCAGACAGAGTCCATCACTTACCATCATTACCAAAGAACATTGTCATGTGTTAAAGCGTTTCACTGCCACTTGGTGGTCAGTCGAAAAAACAACACTTGACTATCAGTAAAAAACAAATGAAACAGGACCTTTAAAATGAGCATCAAAGACTAGAAAAATAATGTAAAAAAACATAATTTTCTGCTTCAGTTACTCTCATAGATATCTAGACAAGTTCACTGTTATGAAAATGGAATTCAATAAACCCGTACTAGCAATTGTATAAAATTAAAGTGCTTTTAAAGGCCTCATAAAATTTGATAAGCAATCTGATCTGCTATTTGCTTATCTTGATTATTATATTGAGCCCCAATTTAAGTACAGTAGCTGCATGCACACATTTGTAGTATCTTTTTGTGTAGGGATAATATCTGTAGTTGAAACAACTAATGCAAATAACAAGAATTGTTTTACACTGCATAATAAATCACATTTTGCTCAAAGTTCTTTGTTAATGTTTTGTTTATTTTAATCAGCCTTAAAATTACACAATGGGCAATTGACATCAGAATTCATATGTTCTTAAAACAGTAGAAAAAGACAAATACACCATTTGTCGATTGCACAGACACACATCGCATTACAAATTCCCAGCACTGATATAAAGTATAATGATGGCCCATCATTGAGTTGCAGTCAACATGAATGCTGTACCAACCATTGTGTGTTATGAATATTAAAAATGGTTTCATCCAAGAATATTAAAGCTCCTTATTAAATGAATAACTTAATTAAAGTAACTTTAGTGTCCTTGTTTTTAAAGCCCTCTTGAATTAAATAAAGTTTACTGTGTTACCACCTAAAAAAATGCATTTTAAAATGCAAACGGATTAAGTCAAATACTAAATTTTTTAAAAAATTTTTGGCAGATATCAGATTTTCTGTGTTTTAGTCGTTTAGAAACTGAAATCTCTTTTTGAGTTCTTCAAGCAGCTTCTTTTTTGATGTTTCCCAGTTGTCCTCCCAACCTTAAATAAAAACATTTAATATTACATGCAAATATTTTCAAACTTAAATGTAGTTTTAAAAAAGCACTTTAACTAGTAAGCACTATCAGGATGTGATAGTAGTATTTGTAAGGAGGCATGTGAGAGCTCACCTGGACTACAGCAGGTGAACTGAGCAGAGAATGTCGCTTTGGCTCCGAGGGCTTCTTCAGTGTCTTCAAACACAGGCTGCGTTAGCTTCTGCTTTATAAACCACTCATTTAAACGGGTTCTCAGAGACGTACTGTCTGAATCTAGAGGTAAAGAATGACATGTGAGATCATACATTTTTGGTCCTCTTATAATGTTATTGAAGATTAGACAATTTAAAGGAATTGTGGACCCCAAAATGAGTCAATTGAGTTGAGACGGCATTTACTGTTCTTTTAGGTAAATATGGTCACATCCTCCGTTTCATATTTTGACAGCAATTAATATCTAATTATATAAATAATCCAAATACAGTATACTATATGATATAGAGTAAAATGATATAGCTCTGACCGGTTTTCACCCCCAGCAGGCCCAGTATGCGTAAACTGAGATGATTCCGAGCAGCTTTCTTGCTGCTTTTGCATGTGCACTTGACTGTATGATCAGTGAAATTCAGCTGGATGGTGGTCTTCACCAGCGACCCGTCCATTGAGATCACTGGATCTTTCTGATCAGCCCCCTTTAACATGCAGCTCAGTTGATCCTGCACTTTTTCGGGACTATTCGCTGCCGTTAGTGATGTAGAGACAAATAAAGGTGATAGTGAACCTAGAGCTTTCTTGAGAGCAAGTAACTTGGCGTCGCCCTCCGAAGGCCCTAAAAAAATGAGGACACATTGACTTGCTGAAGAAATGCAATATGTTTCCAATGCAGTATAGATTAAATAAAACTAATAGTTATGAGAACATACATTTTCACTGCAAAATTGATAAGAGACAACTACTAACCTTGTCCCTCATAGGTAAATCTGTAAGTTATGTTCTTCAGTGAGCAACAGAATGGCTTTGCAGAACCTTCAAAATCTTCCTGAGGAAGGGCGAGAGATTTCTGAGAAAAGTGCTGCTTTACTTGAGCACTGGATGTCTTTTCATCTTGAAAAAGAGATAAAGAGAATCTTTAAGGTTAAGGAGCATAGATGTTATAGATACAATGCTCTATAACACTTTAACCAACACGTTACCTATACTACGTTCAAAAATTCCCATTGCGCAGCCAAATAACATGTAGGTTTTGCGAATGGCTTCCTTCTTGGTGTCGTAGCCTTGTTTGTTTGTAAAAGTGAAATTTTCCAAGTTGATTTCCACAGTACATTTGAAGTTCTCATCATACTCGATGTTCTCGACCTTCACCTGTGGCGGTGTGAGATCCCAAACGGTGAGCAGCATGTCGATTTCTGAAAATATTTAAAGGCAGATGTACAGTAAGGATGCAGGTGCAGATAAAAGCCAATTTATTTAAATGTATAACTTAGGCTGGGGCCACACCAATTTTTTTTTTTTAATCTTTAGAGTTTTAAACGGTGGGACACCACAAACATGAGGAGAAAACATCCTAGATAGAATCATTTTGCTCCTCTAATGTGTGGTGCGCTGTGATGTGACGAGAGCACACCAAAAACCAACAGATTTTCAAACAAATCCTTTAACACAGGAAATCTTGCAAATTCTCTCGAGATTTCAGAATAAGTTATTTATTATTTCACTGTAAGCTTTGTTTATTATATATGTGTTCAATATAAGCAAATGTGTAAACATTTATTATGTCATTTTAAAAATATTATTCATCGTTGAGAAATTGCTCAAGCAGCGTTGTCTAAAGCATTTAAGGTGGCACAGCACTAGATATAATTTTATTGGAAATCAAATATTGTTGTATTTATATCTTCACACTAATTGAAAAAATACAGTTTTGTAAAAAAATTGCTGCTGATATTATCACCAGAAAGAGTCTACTGGCTCCACTGGACCTTTATATTCAGTTCTACCTTAAAGCATCCGCAAACTCGGACTCCAACCACTACTTGCACACTGCCTGTTTTTTATTGAATTTTTTTAGTAATTGCGATTATAGTGTTTATAATGCTTTTGGAAGAATATTGACATGATAAAGAAAATGGTTTGTTGAAGTAATGACTACGGTTGTTACACTTCCGTCAGCTGGCTTTCTATTTGGCTATTGTCTTGATTCACGTGACAATCTACAGAGTTCTTGTGCGTTTGTTCTCTGGGTTTCCCCCACACATCAGGATTTCGGATCGTAAATATACAACATGAATATTTAAGATTCGCGATCGGGGCGGCTCCGATTCATTCACTCTTAACACACATCACACCACAGTGAAATCTGATAAGATAATCTTTAGGGCCGTTTATGATCATCGTTTTGGTTTGGCCTCAGCATTAGAGATATTGATTCAAACACTTAGAAACACACTGTGAATATGCATGGGATGTTTTCCTAAAGATCTCTATTTGAAGAGGTTTTTTTTGCAAAAACGAATTTGTCAAAAGTCATGTTACTATTTTAGTATTACTTGGAATGCACAATAAAAAAGATGATTTTTGAAGTTGTCTGTTTTTGGAAATGAACTCTTTTGTTGTTGAAAATATACAATATATTGTAACTTTTGTAATTTATTTAAAGCAAAAAAAAATTATGCCCAAAAACAAGTGAAACCAGTTATTATAAGTTGAGCCCAAGGATACGATTCTGTGTTAAAAATCTGACCTCATACCACATAAAGATGAGCAATCTTTCTGATTCATTACCTGAAGAATCAATTCTGTTTTTTTTTCTCTGCAAGTCTGGAGAACTGGAATCTTGAGGGTCCAACACAGAAGCAGGAGCACAGACTGACACATGACTCTGACGTGATGGGAGATGAGATGATATGGTGAGGACTGAAGGTTGTTTCACTGGTGCCTCACTGGTGGTGACGCACACTGCAGAAATAATGTCATTTAGATATGAAGAGATTAATTCCTTTTCTGTATGTAAATAGACACGACAAATTTGCTTCAAAAATCCAACTCACTGTTTGAAGGTTCTGGGCTGGTTCCTCTAGGAACGTCTTTTCTGTCTGTGTCATAAACAGGAGCGCTGAGAGCATGTGTTTCTAAACTCTCCTTCAGAACACCTATAAAGTTTTTCTCAGTTTCTGATATTGGACCACGGTTGAGGATTTTTGATAAATGTTTCAGAGCAACTTTAGCTGCCAGTTGCTCTGCCTGTTTTTTCTTGGTGCAACCGACTATGATAAAAAACAATAGTCAATAAATTAAAACAAACGCTTTTGGTGAACCTAAAATAAATAGTTTAAATTAGAGAGGCACCGATACTAAATTCCGATACCGATAACAGATTATTCAGAGTGATATCTGCCTATATCAATTCGGAAGATTAACTTTTTATTTCTTAATTTATAAAGACTTTTAATATTGAACATCAAACTGGTTATGTTTCTTCTTTTGATTGACGGGATATATCGGCCCTGATCATCAGCTGTTTTTAAACGGCCGATAGCCGTTGGTGTGAAAATGTGCTTTAATCAAACAATACCGATATTGGCCGATATATCGGTGCATCTCTAGTTTAAATACTGGATACTTGACATTACCTGTGTCATGAAAAATAAAAGGGCCGCTGAGTCTCAGTTTGCAGATGGTTGTGTCGTCGTCATTTCGAACAAACTCTTCTGCCGGGTTTTGAAAGCCATGTTTGTTGAAATATTCCAGAATGGCTGACTTGTGTGTCTGACCTTTTTCAGAAGCAACAAAAACCAGGTTACATTGTCCAAGAATTCTGTTTTACACAAACTGTGTATCTTATTTCAAAACAAGCATTATTTCAAGATTCTACACATGCTAACTAGTCTGACCTTTTTCTTTACCTTCACTTAAGGCATCGATGTGTAAATGTTGCCATAAAACTTTATAAGCTGATTCACTTGCTTCCTTCTCGTTCGAACAGCATCCATCCGATACAATTTCTCGATCAAGACTCACAGTAACTTTACCAAAGTAGGTGATACATGTTGCTGTAATATCAAAATAAGATTTCACGTTTTCATCTCAGAACTATGACTGTGCACTGTTATTCAACACTGCAGTTAACTTTATTACCTGATATATTATCTGAAGAATCAATTCTGGCTTTTTTACTCTGCGAGTCTGGAAAACTGGAATCTTCAGGGTCCAACACAGAAGCAGGAGCACTGACTGACACATGACTCTGACATGATGTGGAGATGCTGTCAGGCTGCACGTCTGAAGGCCGTTTCACCGATGCCTGTGTGACACACACTGCAGAAACATTCCCGGTCAGAGAAAAAAAACTTGTTTTTCAGGGTTTGAAAAGTTATAGATGCATGAGTTTGAACTAATTTCTTTTAAAACCAATCTCACGGCTTGAAGGTTCTGGGCCGGTTCCTCCAGGAACGTCTTTACTTTCTGTGTCATAAACAGGAGCGCTGAGAGCATGTGTTTCTAAACTCTCCTTCAGAATGCCTTTAAAGTTTTTCACATTGTCTGATATTGGACCACTGTTGAGGATTTTTGATAAATGTTTCAGAGCAACTTCAGCCGCCTGATGCTCTGCCTGTTTCTTCTTGGTGGAACCGACTAAAGTACAAATGAAACAATAAAGACAACACCATCCCAATAGCTTGAAATAAATGTTTTTTCAACATAAAATAAATTGTTTAATCAACATAAACGAGTTGAAATCACCTGTATCATGGAAAGTGAAAGGGCCGCTGAGTCTCAGTTTGCAGATGGTTGTGTCGTCATCATTTTGAACAAACTCTTCTTCAGGGTTTTGGAACCCATGTTTGTTGAAATAATCCAGGATCGCTGACTTGTATGTGTGACCTGTGGTGGGAAATAAAGCGAGGTTAGTCGTGCTGTTATAAAAACAAAAAACTAAAACGGATTCATTTGAAAATGAAAATTCCAGCATTATGGAAGTGACATTTTGCGTTCTGTCCAATTATGAGGTATATGTACCGTTATGGATGTGGGAATCCTGATAATAGCAATTACCCAACTATGAAAAATCATGCACTAAAAATAAAAAAATGCATTAAAAAGAGAGTTCATTTTTTTCAGTGACATTTTCACGGAATTGCCCACATTCTAGTCTTTTGTTTTATTGTAATAGATAACAATTACACGTGACCTTCATAACGCTTAATATTTAAAAAAGTTTCTGCTCAAGAATAAGTAAAAAATCAACAAAAAACAAAAAATCAACAACCTCCAAGTGTTCATTGACACACTGTATATGTGATACTGTATCTTTGAACCCTGACCTAAGCTGTTCATACCTTACCTTGCACTGGACCCACAACATCTTGTAAATGTTTCCATAAATCCTCAAAAGCTGATTCAATAGCTTCCACCTTGTTTGAATAGCAGCCACCAGATGCAACTTCTCGGTCAAGAACCACAGTCACTTTACCAAAATAAATCCCTGAAATGTCAATGGAAAGAATAAAATACCCCATTTCATTTCAGTAGAGCAATGTGCGCCACTGTAAAAAAATCTGTAGGAATTACAGTATTACTGGCAGCAGTTTGCCAGTAACTTACTGTAGATTTAATTTACTGGCAACAGTTTGTTCAAAATAAATGAACATTAAACAAGTCTTTAACTTTACAGAAAAAAATATAAATAACAGCCTCATACAAAGCATTCTACAGTAATCTAAGTACAGTAAATTACTATAGATCTATGGTAAATTACTGGCAACTAGCTGCATAACTACAGCTAAATGTTTTACACTGTACGGTTTACCTAAGGAAGGCAGTAATGTTGAACTTGATGGTTCCTCTGTATTATCAGCCTGCAGGTTCTGAAGAGCAATGTTTGCTACCTCCTGATGGGCAGCTTTACTGCTGTTCCACACTCTCCTGCCGAAAAAAGTTTGTCCATTGACCTCCACCTTAGCCTTATAACCTGCACAGAGAAGTGAAATGAGTCCCTGACTAATTTTCTTTTTCTAAATTGAAAGTGAATTTGCTTTTCCTGTGTATTATTTCTCATTATTAATATAAAGTGGATTGATGATGGATTTGATACCTTCGGGTTCTCGCTCCTCTGTAAATACAGGCTCTGGCCAAAGCTTTTTACGGGCAAATTCAAAAAGATGATTCTTGTACTTAAGAGGTTTGTCAGAAAGCACTTGATGATCTGTACACGGCAAAAGATTTGCATAAGACAGAACGTACATTTAAACAAAAAATAAGTTTGTGGGGTAAATGGGAAGTAACTGAAAGAGCCTTATTAATCTTCTACAAAATTCTAAAGCTCATGTCTTGTCTCGTCCACCTCTTACTCACCAGGTTTCTTCTGCTCCAGATGATCCACTCTTTCCGTCAGGTGGCTTATCTTCTGCTCATGTTGATCTACTTTCTCCTGCATCTCTTTAAGTTTGCTGACCTGCGGGCCAAAGTTCTCCTGGAGATTGTTTTGGTCCAAGAAGTCCAGGAGGTCTTGCGATTGTTCTTTGACACATTTATCTTGATTCCCTTCGAATTGCAAGAAAAACTCTTCCAACTTATCCTTCATAGCCTGCTGTTCACGATCTAGAACTTTCTGGATCTCCTTCAGGTTCTGAATGTCTGAATGTGTTCTGCCGTCTACTTCACAAGGCGGGGCTTGGCTGAAATTCTTGTCCAAAAGGTCGTTAAACTACAGAAAAGATTACAAAACTTAAAATGTAGATACTAACATACTATATGAACTGAAGTATATATATATAAATCTCTATCTCTGCGTTAGTTTTACTAAACCCATCCTTGTTCACACTACATAAAGAATGCAAGCAACTGAATTAACGTAAATTCTGTCAGCTTTACTTAACATGTGTTTGACAGGGGGATTTTCAGTTCCCAGCATGCAATGCGAAAGACTGTATTTAGGCAGTACATTTTGAAGATTTGTGTTATTTTAAGTGTTTTTCAGTAAAGAAAAAAGACTTGTTTGTGCTTAATGTTTCTTTATCTGTGAGGTTTAAAAGAGTTTGTTGTATTTTTTAGTTTTAGGGTTGGCATTGTTTGTAGTGTGGTACATTTGCTTGGGTTTATGCATGCCTCTGATGTTTATTGCATCATTGAATGAGCTTTAATTGTGCTAATGCCAGTACTGATATGTCTCTCATCTGATTTGCTCAGTGTGTTTTGACTTGCACAGACTTAGTAAATCTGTATATAATTTATGTATGACAACAAAAAGTACCATTGAGAAGGATAAATATTGAGTTTAATTAACTTAAAATAAATGCTACAATCAAAATGGTTTGGATTTACTCAAAAAAGTTTGTCAACATTACTTAATATTGGAGCGTGGAACCACTTGACGCAGCGTTTTTAAGTAAATTCAACAAATCAAACTTTGAGTGTAGATAGTGTATACCATACTTACTGTAGTATTCAGATTTTACGTAGATTCTATATCAAATTGGACAACAGCATACTTTATAGAGCACCTTAACCCAAAATGTACCCAATACATTTGTAGTGTCAAAATTATTAATTATTTGTTTGGAAATTAAAGTATTTTCATACAAAACTGAACTAAAGACACAAATGATCCATTGTGGTTTCCAAGAAAAAGTGCAGCATACTATTTAAAATGATTATGATTCCCCTTCTGTGAAGTATTTAGGACATGCTAGTATTCCATTTCAAGCATGTCCTAAACATAGCCTGTGCTTAAAAACTAAACTTAAATTATTTGTGTGAATTTTACCTGTTCTATCTCCTTATCCAAGCCTATCAGTTTTGGGACTCGTTGCTCAAGTTTTTTAGCCATCTCCAAGACCTTCTTAAGATGTTTTTCTCTGTCATCATTGCTCATTTTGAAGTCGGGTGAGTGCATCACTTTGTTCCGTACACCTATGACCTTATTCATTTAAAGTAGAGGACAAATGTGTTGTTATCCGAAACCCATTTGAAATTTTTAACCACCATAACAATAATGCTGACAAGTGGTGTTGCATACTGTGCTTAGCAACTTAAGCTTAAAGTTGAATATGGCAGTTGAAAAGCAAAAATCTAGAAAGGGGAATTTTACAAGACTTACCTGAGATATACAGTCTTTTGGGGTGTCCTTAAAATGTTTGCAAGACGTCATTAAGTTAAAAATGGCAGAAATATCAAACTCGCCAAATGTACAATGATCTTTGTGTCCACGTGACATATATGCCTGCGTGCAAAATATGCAAAACATATGCAGTCAACACATGTTAATGTAACAGACATTGAATATATATGCATAGGAGATTATGTTATAATTAGATCCTTTCCATATACAACAGTGTTTAACAGTAATGAGTGGTGGTACCTTGGCAACTTCCCACTTATTTGTCGGCCATAGTTGTGGCCTGCAGTTTTCCCAACATACATTAGACTTTGTAGCATGATTGGCAAAGATCTCATTCTTCCAGTCATTACACAAGGCGCAAAGACTTTCCAATGGGTACAAGAAAAGCTTAATTTAAGAAACAGATAGAAACCATTAGATCTCACCCTTTTTGACTTACCTTCCAATGGGAATGTCCACAAATATATTTGAAGCCGGGGCCTTTCTATGCAATACACGGCTTGTATAACTAGAAAGAGATATATATATATATATACATATATTTATATATATATATACAGCTTTATAATGCAATATAACTATGTTTGCTATTGTGAAACACCTAGTATGTGCACTGATGTTCAAAATCAAGGTCAAATTGTTTCAGTGCACTCTACCAACTTGTGATCAATTGTTTGTGATTCTTTGTTATTTATAAGGTCAGTATGGATAGATTTTTACTGAAAGAAATATGTAAAAGTGGAAAAATCTTTTATTATGTTATTTTCCTGTATGCCTAAAACATGGAGGCGTGGTTATCTACAAGGTTGTAGACTAAAATCCTCCCAAATACAAAAGTAATGATAAATATTATAGCATTATATTCAATACAAGAAGAGTTTGGTTCCAAAATGACATCATTTTCAAAAATCATGTTTTCTATGATGTTGTTGTTTTCTTGTGTTAGTTAGCTGTATCAAAGCCAACCAACTGCAGTTTGATAAACGGATTCATTTCATTGTGGTACAAAACTCTTATTAAACTTATATTAAATAGTAATAGCAGTGGATTTCAGTAAATCTGCATGTGTATCATTTAAATACTAATAGTAAGAGATCATGTACTGTTTAACTCATTATTAACTAATTTAACAACTCTGCCAATATATCTTTTTATAAATAAATAGTTTACATTTACCTTTTTATTCTTAAAATAGCAGTCGCTTTTGCAGGTTTTTTCTGCTGGTTTATTTGCCAGCAGAGCGGTGTGATAGGTTTCGGTTTCCTTTTCGATAAAATCCTCCATACGAATCCTCAGGATGGAAAGACTCTCGGCTGTTTTTAACCAGTTTTTATACTTTTCATCACCAAAGCGTTTGAACGATTTTGCGTTGGTCATGTTCGATTGTTAAAAATAACACCCCTGATCAAAATGCTTTGTTGAAGGCGCTGCCTTTGTGCCCAGTGTCAGATAGTCAGCTGACTGCTACAGTTCCCGGATAATCTTAATATTGTAGTCGTTTTTCCACTTAACTGATACTAAATATACAGATAAGATGTAAATATAAATTGTAATGCTCGCATTCTAAATTTACTGTGGTTTGAAACCAACCAAAAAGTTGCCAATATACTCATAACATCCCCAAAATACGATTATTAGTCAATTACTATTGTAGATTTTCTGTATAATCTGAATAAGCAGTGCCTCGATATGATCGTACTTACAAAATTATCTTAAAGTTTACAGTAGGTGGGCGTGTTAGTTGAAGAAAAATGCCGGAAGCGAATCGCAATATATTAACAAAGACCCCGTAAGCAAGGTCTTCGCACTCCAAAGAGCTTTCTTAGTAATATAAAACCAAATCCAGTCTAAATGAATGCGGGAAACGGCCCACAATCTTTAAAAGCGCTTAAAAGAGCTTATTTTTTTACAAATTAAGCATGTCATCAGCTGCAGCATACAATTTGTCTCTTAAACTCGAATTATGGCAGCAAATTGGCTTCTTCACAAGCATTGGTACTTTTAGGAAGCCTTTAGCGATTGATGATTGGCTCCTTCCACTAGAAGGCGGGGCTTACTGAACGTTGCACTTTTCCTAATTCATCGGCACCGTCTTGTTAATATCAACAATCTTTGGTACTAAAGGAGCGACACAGTTCTTGAAAACATCGAGCGTTTGTCGACATCTAGTTGTGAGATGAGTGTAATGAAATACTTTATAAGCTTGTTCAACGGGAATTTTGTTTTATGTAATGGATAATATACAGATAGCCAGCCAGTCATTATCCCAAAATAAACGTGTAGAGCAAAGAACGTGCAAAGCATTCTTGCTGTCTAGTTTTATTTCGCAGCAACGCTGTATATAATAGGCTACATGATCCCGCATAATACTAAATGTATCATTTGCTTAAGAATCAGGGAAATACTATATCTACTACAGGTAGAAAATAAAAGAGTTAACTTGTGTGTTCTTTAAAAGTTTGCTTGTTGTATCAGTAGCTGTTGAACAAGCGTCAGAGTGACAGAATTTAAAGGACCAGGTGGCCAATGGCAGTTTGGTCTGCTGTCAAAGATAATTCCATCTGTCTCTTTTTCCTTTTTCTTCCATCATGTGTTTATTGTTGGGGAACAATGTGAACTCTGTCCCTGCTGGCTGTTATATAAGGGCGTACAACTATTAATCACGTATTAAACGTGTAGTTGCAAATAGTGTGTAATAATCTTAGTCATCATAGGCCATGTGTAGTCAAAGGTGGGTGTTAGTTCCTGGGCTTCAAAAGTCGCTGGATTACAATGATTTAACCCTCCACAGGCCTTCATTTTGCCTTCTTAGTAATTACAATGAAATGCTTATATGGCAAGTCAAGATTTTTCTCTCTTTATAATAATAGTGCAGTGTAGAATATGCTGATTTGACATGGAATATTGAGGCCATTATTATCTCTTTAGAAAAGACACACAGCAGTCACACATCCACGATGTCTGTGTGATCAGATCACTATTGGCCAATGAATAAAATATAGTGGCTAGTTACAAGGTCGACAAATTATGGTTTTATACCCTTTTGTTGTTTGTCCTTCTTGTGTCCGAACACTTTTGTCTAGTTGTAGGTGAGGCCAATTTAATTTGTCTATATTAAGTAAGGAATGTTATAATAGCTTTCGGAGCGCTCCTCCGCGTTCTGCTAACGAGAAAACGTTTTGTAAACATTTATTTTGCAGCCTGCCCACATGTGTAGTACTCTCGCCTTAAATTTAAGCAAACAGAATTAATTACATTACAATCAGCAGTTTAAATGTAACTGCATAACTTATCACATATCTCAAAATATCGAAGTCAAAATGCGTTATCCTCCACTGTGAGTGACGCAACTGGGCTCCGCCTTCCTGCCATAGGCCCCGCCCCATCCCGTGCGCATCCCGTCCGCATTCTGCAAGAGGCACGGGAAAACAGGGATACTCCATTCTGAAGAAAACAAAGGGGGGTTTGCGCTGATGGTGTCATGATTTTAAGTTTAATCACTTGTTTTTAGTGAATTTAAACCGTTTTTCAATGATACTGTTGTGAAGGTACGTTATCAAACACAAATCTGCAAAAGCCGTTATTCGTTGCAATAAAGCAGACAATATAACCGACCAAAATCCATCCTCCCCCCTCCTGAAGTCTCCCATAACTCTACCGTCCTGCTGCCATGTTGGATTGAAGGATCGTTATTGCTTTAGGAGTTCGGAATGAAAGTTTATAATATGCCGTCGGTTAAAAGTGGTCGCGTTAAAGAATAAGCAATTCACGGGAGTTAACGACTCGCATCTGCACCGCTCGCGCGCTGGGAGAAACACTACGCCGGATCTACTTGTATGCGGAATTCCTTACGGGATGCACGGAGCGCAGGCCATGTTGATCTGTGATTGCACGCATTTCACATAAAATTAACTTCTTTAACACGAGACGAACGCTCGATTTCATCCGCCTCCTGTTTCGTCAACATGAGCGGCCACCCGCCCCAGCGGAGGGGGGCAAATGTCGGCTCCCTGCTTCTGACCCCGCAGGAGAACGAATGTCTCTTCAACTACCTGGGCAGGAAATGCATCGTAAGTTGTGTTTACTCTTGCGGCTGATGTGTAGTCCTTCAAACGTAAGTTCACGTGCAAACGATGGAGCCTTTAAAATAGCGCATGATGCGCATTCGTCAGGTGGACAGTTAACTATTGGCACAGACGGTTTTCCTTTAACGGGTGAATAACGTTCCGCCGGGAATGTTTGTAGAGATGTGAGACGCGTGTTATGGAGGTGAGATGGGAAATATAGTGCTGTTTTTATGAAGAATTGCTTGCTCTACATTGCATAATTTCAAGATAGAAGACTTGCCTCAGTAAGGCCGTTGGCTCGGGTAAGGTAACGTTGATACACAAGTTGTATCTTGAATTTAAGTGAGCAGTCTTTTCAGACAGCATTTTAGGCTACTTTGCACGTGCAAAATGCACACAGGCAGCCCTTCATCCAGCCACACCACACCTTTACGTTGGTACACATGTCTGACACATAGGGTTGGACAGAATAATGTAAACACCAAAGGTTATGATGATGTGGTGTTAGATCACCATTTGTCTCTTGTGCAATATTGTACCATATTCCTATCAAAATATTGCTGAACCTGCTTCACACTATTCTCATAATTGGTGTGCATACTAGTTTGTCCAGGTCTTGTATATTTGTTTATTACGTGTTATAATCCCATAGGAAACCCGCAGGCATGTTTAGAGACAATCTCACCCTGTTCTTGCAGAGCAGTGGACAGGAAATTACTAACAAGGAGGCATTTGTTGCAAGTGTTTCCTTGTTTTCCTAAAACTGCGGACGCAGCACAGACAGGTGACATGTCTTGTGTTCTTATGAAACGCGTCAATAGTTGACTCTTATCGAGATGTAAGGGCTTGTCATCCAAAAAAATCTATTTCTGTCTCATTCGTATGTGGAACACAACAGAAGATATTTTGAGAAATGTCTCTGTGGTTTCGTGTCTGTACAGTGAAAGTCAAGGGTGGCCAATGTTCTTTGGTTACCGACGTTCTTCAAAATATCTTCTTTTGCGTTCTGCAGAAGAATTGTCATACAGGTTTGGAACGACATGATGTTAACAGATCTGTATGTCTCGTGTCGCCCACGTCAAAATCGTTTTATTTTCTTGCTTTTGAAGATAATGCAGGTATCTGCATCTGATTCACAAAAATGCCTTTGTTTCGTGTCAGACCTACTTTAAGTTGCCCGTCCATGACTAGGTTGAAGAGAAGATTGTCCCCACGCAAACGGTGTCAGTCCATGAACGACAGCCAAGAGTCCAGGACATGAAGGGAGCTTTCACAGGAAATGACTTAATATGAGACGCGCTGTTTGGATCCAAGCAGTCATGGGTTCATTCATCACTGTGTCCTGAACCTTCACCGAAAACCAAAGGCAGGGGATGGATGGAGTCCAATTCGCACAACAGAGAGAGAGAGAGAAGGAAAAGATCGAAAAAAAGACGTTCAGGGGGAGTGCATGATCAGCAGTCTTTGAGGACAGGAAGTGAACTGATCTGCCTCCTTTCCATGGAGATTTGAGCTTTAATGAATAGCACTGCTGAGCCAGTACTGATCTAAGATCAGGTTTCCATACACTGACATGAACGCACTGATCTCTATGAATGTTGGGGAAATATGGCCTACGCATGCATATTTATGTTTTTGGTAGACACTTGGGAATGGGAATGCAGTTTGGATGCTGTTAACCATGCAAAGCCTGGCGAACGTCCATCAGCTTTCTCACCTTTCTTATCAGTTGAAGTGTTGTTTGTGTTCAAGGCAAGGTAGTAAGACGTGAGGATAAGAGATGGAAAACCAGCTTGTCTTTGAACTTGATGAACTTTAAATACAGGGTGCAGGCGTCTTAAATACGTTGTTGTGCAGTTGGCGGCCAATATGCTGAGAATGCATTTCTTAGCATGAGGAATCACTTTTTCAGAACTAGAAGTCTAGAAAAGTCTTTGATGTTGCATTTCATGCCCTGATAGGATGGAATTGACTTGGTAACCAGCATTCTTAATTGTATTAATTCAAGCAGATTTCCTGATGATTATGCAGTTTTGCATTGAATGCATTTTTTATTATGAATCGGTCAGTTCTGGTCATTGATTCTGATTGGTTGAGCCGAGTTCTAAGCCGTTATAAAATACCCCGACATATAACTGCTGACGGCATAACATAGCCTAAATATAACTTTATTTACTTTATTTTATGAAACCTTGCTACGCATATGGAAAAAAATTTTTTATACAAGCAACAAGCTTTTAAACTATCTGGTTGGACTGAAACCCAAATGTTTTTTACATAAATGATTACTATTGGTCACCCTTCTTGCTTGCCTGTGGGTTTTGCAATTATTTAACCAATAATAAGAGTTTGTCAACTTTGACAACACAGTGTTTCGTCAAAAGTTGTTTTTTAGTGTTTTTTATTTAAAAAAATAAAAATATTTTTTATTTATGATTCAAATAAATTATTCAAAAAATGCAGTATTTCATTATCCATAAAGTGGCAATTTTTCCGATTCAAGCTTTTAGTCAAACAGCGATTATTTCAAAAGAGCATAACATACAAATCTTGCTTTGCAAGTTCTGCATGATTCGCAAATTACATTTATTAAATGTATAAAATGAATAAGTGTAATTAATAAAATTGTACCAAAAAATATTTGGTTTGGGAATGTCGGATAAAAAATCCCAAATTCAAGTCTTGTGTGCATCACTACAAATAATCGATTATCAGAACAGTCAAGTTCATCAAAACAAACTAGAAATTATAATCACGATTATTTTGCCCAAGATCAATGTAGCACGACTACACATTGACTTTGGAAACAAAGTAAATTATTAATAAATCAATTTAACACTGGATTCAACTTAATAACAATTAAAAAATCTATGTAAAAAATATTTAACGTATGAGTGCATATATTTAAATGAGTAATAAAAAAATAAGAAATGAGACCGTTGTTGCAAAATGCATTGCTGCATAGTAATTGTTTTCTAGTATATGGTTTAGCATAGTATAACAGTTTTTAAGTAGTTTGTTTTCATAACTGTTGGAAGTCGAAATTGAAAATCCATAATGATTAATTGAACAGCCCTACAACAAGTAAATTCATTATTATTTAGAAAAATAAATGAATCTGTACATTATTTCCCTAATATCATAACAACCTTTGATAATTGATCAGACATGCTGTGTCTAGTTCATGTAAAAGCTGTTGTGAAGGATAAGGGAACACTGTTGTGTTTTTGTTTTTGTACAATCGCTCACCGCAAGCATTTGTCTGTGTTGCTTGTCCATGGAAAATATTTCATCTTCTAAACTTTTGGCTGTCCTCCCTATGACAGTATTGCCAAGACGCTGACCTATTTTTCCCTTTGGTAACCCACGTCCCGAAAAATGGTGTTCGCAGTGCTTCTTTCGGTCATGAGTATGGAACGCAGACACGTGCCTGAATGAGTCCCTGTAGAGAGGTTATAAAATGCCTCTTCCTTGTGTGCGTCTCTCAGTGGCTGCAGTTAAAATTACAGCAGTGTTTTATATGCGCAGTGGTTTATATGCGCAGTGGTTGGTGTATTCACATCACCATACTGCCGGATTCATTCACTGATTTTAGTCTATTTCTGTGAAATGTGGATAGTTTGCGTGTGATCCTAACAGAATTCAACCTTACAGGTTATGAGAAGAATTTTGCACATATGCTGATGTTTGGTGCAAGAATTGTGTTTCACTTGGCCCTTAAGCACCATGTCTGTTTTATTCATTTTTATTGGAAAATTTTAGGATCGAATAATGTGGGTAGGAATTATTCAGAGTCACATTTCATTAATCTTTCCAACAATATTTTAGAAAGTTGCGTTAGTAAGTCAGAAGTTGGTGCTATATTAAAGGGATAGTTCACCTAAAAATTCAATTCTTCATCATGCTCTTGTCATTTCAAACCTGTATGACTTACTTCTGAAGAACACAAAAGAAGATATTTTGAAGAATGTTGGCCCCCATTGACATTCAATGTATGGACACAAAACCACAGAGACATTTCTCAAAATATTTTCTTTCGTGTTCCACAGACGAACAAGTCAAATACAGGTTTGGAATGACATAAGGGTCAATAAATGATGAAAAATGTTGGTAACACTTTACAATAAGGTGCTATTGGTTTTTCAGCATTTATTAATCCTTTCCTGCTAATGTTAGTTAATGTCAATATACAGTTATTTATTTTAGTTCATGGTGCATTAACTAATGTTAACAGTGAAACATTTTATGTATTAGTAAATGCTGTTTAAGTATTGTTCATTGTTAGTTCATGTGAGCTTATGCATTAACTCTAATTGTTAACAAATAACACCTTACTGTAAAGTGTCACCAATGTGTGTTATTGTCGGGTGAACTATCCATTTAAGTTCTCTCTATATAGTAGTTTGCCTTATTTATTTGGTTTCATAATATACATTTACATAAATACAAATCAGTTTTGCTCTCATCTTACCTAACATTATTTTTCGAATATAAACAGGTTATAGAACTCATAGGTTTGACACGCTTTTGTGATTGTTTGTCTTTGCAGACTATGTGCTCAGCAGTGGTTCAGGTGTACGGAGCAGACAGAAGTTCATCCTGGGTGAAGAGGTGCTGTGGTGTAGCGTGCTTGGTGAAAGATAACCCTCAGAGGTCTTATTTTATCCGTGTATTTGAAATCAAGGTGAGATCGCATGTCTTGGATGAACAAATATATAGCCATGGAATTGATCTATTGAAGGAGACACTACCAAATAGCTCTGGGGCTTATAATGGCCATACAGCTTCAAGTCCGGTTCACTTATTTTAATTTTTTGACACCTTATGAGAATTTGACACAATGCCTGTTCCCCCATTTATATCACAATGTAACAATTTTGTTAAAAAGTTTTTTCGCTTAAATTTTTAATGTTTCTTAATGTAGTTTAACATGCTACAAAATTAAATACATTTTTTACCATCGAGGGTACTTGCAAAAAGCCAAAAATATTTTCACACTTATACATTTCTGTATTATTACTCATACAGAAATGACAAGGTACTGGCATAACTGTGCTCAAATCAACACTTTAACATAACTGTACTAAAAATAGTCGTCCAACACATGCCGAATTAATACTGTCATCACAAACCATCATCATCGTTTCATCCCACCTTCCCTGTGCTACAGAAATTTCTAGAATATTCTGACAGTGACAATTGTAAACAAATTTTTTTAATATGTGAACATTTGTACAGTTTTTGTTTATTTGCAATATACCGATATTATGGATGCACCGATACCAGTATCGGTATCGGGCCAATACCAAGCTCATACTTAAATTTAAGTAGACCTGGAATTTTTTTTTATCAGTACGATACTGGTTTATGAACATAATCGTACATTATACAGGCATCTGTTATAGGTATCGGCAAGTGCCAGAAAAATATCGGTACTCGTACTCAGTCTTTAAAAAATGGTATCGCTGCATCCCTAAACGATATATCATAATTAATTATATAAGCTCAAAATTTACTTACTAAACACTATAGACTAAAACATTGATGTTACCACAATATGTAGCAGCACAGAATTGGACAAGAGTTATAAAAAGGTCGGGTGAAACAACAATTTGTTACACTGTGTATACTGCTGGTGCCTATAAACGTCTTTAAATTGTTTTTTTCTTTCCCCTTACTTTTCAGGATGGGAAAACAAAGTTTGAGCAGGAGCTCTACAATAATTTTGCGGTTACTAACTCGAGACCTTACTTCATTACCTTTGCAGGAGACGTGAGTCCTTTGTCTTTCGCATTATTGACAATTTGCAAAAATGCAAACAGTCAAATGTTCTGTTTAATGTGTGTTGTTATTCTTGTAAAACTGCCTTTAGCTTAAGCAAGGGTATGTTCCGGCTTTGTCAGTCATACGCTGTGTTTCTCTCTTAGTCTTGTCAGATGGGACTCAACTTTGCCAGTGAAGAGGAAGCCAAGCGATTTCGGAGTGCACTCAACGAACTGCTCAACAGGCGACAGAGGAAAACTGGTAAATGTGCTTTTTCTTTTAATGGGACAGTTCTCCTAAAAAAAACACAATTTTCAAGTAAGTTATTTATGTACTCCAAGAAATAGAGAATTTAATATAAACGTAAACAAAAATAAAATAAACATGTTAGTTCACATATATAATAAATATATATATATGGAAAGAACATCAGACAGGTTTGGAATATTTTTTTATTTTTAGTTGAACTGTCCCTATAACTCTCAACATGCTTTATATTTTATTGTTATATTAGTGCCTTGTTTTATAGAAATCAAATCTTTCACATGTGAATCATACATAACAGGCTCATTTATATTTTGTTGTTAACCCGTTTTCTCTTGCCGCGTCTACATTTGCAAACCTCTCTGTCCAGCCTTCCTTCTGTACCTCTTGGTGTATAGTTGTCATCTGTTGTAGTGGTGTAGTCGTAGTGAGTGTCCTAGTGTTCACTCAGTAGGGTGTGTCGTAAAAACTTTACAGTGGGCCTTTTCTCCTCGCACCCCACTTGTAAACTCAGCAGTCTCTCTCTTCAGTTCCTGGCAGGGTTCCAGTACTTCCTGTTCTGTTTTGCACGCTCGGCTTTGAAGTTTAGACTAACTGGTTTATAAAGAGGCCCTGGTCCTTTAAACATCTTGTTTATGTGTGCCCACTTACTTTTCATTTGATTGAATGAAAAGAAAGCATGCTCAGTAGTGCATCAACTATTGATTGATCTCTAAATAAATAATATGTTTTTGTGTTAAAGGAGGAGCGTGTTAGTTTCGAGCTACTAGTAGCACCAAATGGAAATTGATTGATTCCAGGTTCTCTAAATTGTTGGAGTCACACAGGGATGCTTTATTGTCCGTGCCAACAAGATGTAATAAAACCAATTAGAGAATTGTTCAACCTCATGTACACAAAAACCTGAACGTGTTTCTTTGTTCTGCCAACACAAAAGGAGAATGCACAACCTGCTCATAGCCTTACAGTGAAAGTGAATGGTGACTACAGTTGACAAGCAAGATTTTCAGTGTATGACTTACATTTCAGTCTTCTCGCTACACAAATCTATTGGATGGCTTTAGTAACACTGCAATATAGCACACAACTATTTTTACGCTCCTTGTTTGTTCCGAATAAAGCATGACAGCTCCAGTCCCCATCCACTTTCATTGTAGGGAAAACAGCAGTGTGAACATTTTGCCAAATTTCTCCTTTTGCATTCCGCAGATAAAAAATGTCACACAAGTTTGAAACATCATGAAGGTTGTCATTTTTGTGTGAACTATGCCTTAAATCTAGTTTGCGGCTCTCGTCATTTACGAAAGGGTGCTGAAGCTCAGGGCCTCTCTGTTTACCATCGTTCACCTTAATCTTTCCAAAACTAACATAATAAAATCTTTCCCTTTCCTCTGGGTGACTTCCTGCTGACTCTCTTCCTCCCCGTTACTGACCTCACTAGTCATATAATTTGGCCTCCACATTTTAACAATGTTAATTTTGTTTTTGCAGAGAAAAGGCGTGACCCACTGAATGGTATGTTTGCTGGCACTTGCATTCTCTCATTAACTTTAATTTCAAGATGTCAGTGCTAATAATTCTTTGCTTGTTGTCGTTTTAACCACTCTTTTTGAGAGAAATTTATATATTTGAAACTACAGATATTAACCCGACAAGACATCAATCGTATTACTTTGAATGGGAAGAACGTCCCTCCTTCCAAGAAAAATTACAGCCTATCAAAAAACATATCTTATGGTGACCTTAGTGAGCCATTTTAAAATGTCATTTTTTTCCAGTTAAAGTAGATACAACTTGGTCTGTTTGACAGCCCAGAGGCTGTGCAAATACATCCGCTAAATGTGATGACTTTCCTTAAAGGAAAATACAGAGTTCAAACAAATGATGTTTCACAAAAATCAGTACAAATATACACATGAGCGTTGTCAAGCGTGAAGGTACGTGAAATAAGAATGTTTTTGCATATACGCGTACATCATACGTGACCTACATGAGAGCAACGTTTGGAACCTTTATAGACGACTGGGGTTAATGTGTGCAATGTGAGGCCACATGGATCATTTCATGTGACTGGTGTTTCACGGTCCTCTCTCTTTTAATCACATCACATCACAGAGATGTTTAGTTTAAAGATCTCATCGTGTTTGTGGTGTTGCCGTGACTTTTTATTCAAATTGTCACTGGTAGTTTGGTCTATTATGATGCTTACTATGTGAAATAGTAGCAGGGCATGTGTGGTACCAGTTACAGACGTGAAGATTCCTTCTGGTTTTCTTCAAAAGCACAGTCAAAGTGTGATTTCCTCTCGTGTTGATGTGTTTCCTGTAGACAAAGGGCGGACTGAAAGATTTACTGAAAATTTTACCAAACTTGCCCACAGAGATTAAGCGGACCTTGCAAGCAAAACAAAAGTCAAGCCAAGAGGCATTTCTGTGTGTGATGAATGATGTTATTAAGATTAACTTTTTTAATTTCAATTATTCATTCTTAATTTTAAAAAGGCCTTATGCAGCCTTTTATATATTTTCATATGATATTCATTTTTACATTTACATTTAGTCATTTAGCAGACGCTTTTATCCAAAGCGACTTACAAGTTGGGTAAACAATGGAAGCAACTGGGGCAAACAATAGGACAACAAAAAGCACAAGAGCAATTAAAACATGTCTCGCAAAGCATACTACAGTGTACAGAACTAAATTTGGGTTTAACTAAGCGCAACAAAGCATGCATTTTTTTTTTAACATAATTTGTTTTGCTCTCAAATACAACATATTTGCTTGCAAATACACAAATGTAAGCCTGTATCCACATTTATCTCACATTTGTACTCAAGCCCTAGAAGTGCCTTGTTTGTAAATATTTCTGCATATTAAGTTCATCCTTGGATTGGAAAAGTATTTTTTAACATCAACAATTTACCATTAAGACATACAAGGTAATGTTTTGATTTGATCAGTGTTTATAGAAGCCAAGTTGATTTTATACATTTTACACATACAGGTCACTCAAGTGGGCATCTATTCAAAATGTTAAAAACAAAAATCTACTCATTCAGCTATTCGTTTTCATGCGTATGCATGGGTGTGCACATCAACCAATAGATAGGACACAAGTGCAGTGGTGCATCTTCCAAACAGGGAAGAATCCTCATGAAAGGTTTAGTAGAGAATATACACAATGCAAAGTTTTCCAGTTTGGATTTCAGTTTTACAAACATCTTTCAGTCAGACTGTTATGTAATTAAAAAAACTGTATCAAAATAAATTCAAACCAATTACTTGAACATGAAAACGTTTGGTGACAAGTCAACATATTTGCCCTACATTTGTTTTGACCGCCCTGGAGGCAAGTCATTTGTTTTATTTTTTTCCTTTTTGCAATCTGTTCACATTACAAATTCATAGCTGTTGTTACAACCATATTGTGCCCCTGCCTAACAAACGTTATGAATATTGAAAACTAACATTGAATTAAAATGAATTGAATAGTTCACCCGAAGAATAACATTTTCTTAATTTACTCCCCCTCATGTTTTACAGATGTACATTACTTCCTGTCTTCAATTTAGCACAATGTTTTTTTTTTATATAAATGAATATATTCATATATTTATGTTCTTATAAAAGTACTACATTTTTGAGCCTTCAAAAAGCACAACGATCCATCATACAAGTCCAAAAAACTCAAGCACAACATAAGAAAACAAATTGACATGTCGTATAGATTTTAGTGCTGTTATGTTTGTTTTTGATGTAATTTATCATAACTTTGTTCAGTAGATGGCATAAGGGTGATTTTGAGAGAATTTTTGCGGTGAACAGTGCCTTTAAAGGAATACTCTGCCCAAAAATTAAAATACAGCCACAAATTACTTGACCTCAAGTTGTTCTAAACCTGCATATGTTTTTTTCTGTTTGGTTGAACACAAAGAAAAATGGTTGGAGAATAACATCATGGACGACCAAATTATTGTATTACTTTGTTCTGTTGAACACAAAATTAGATATTTTGAAGAATGTAAGAAAGCAACCAGTTCTGGGACACTTTTGAAAACCACTGTCATTTTTCCCACTATGGTGGTCAATGGTCGCCAAGAACTGTTTTGTTATAAGCATTCTTCCAAATATCTTCCCAAATATCAACTCATTGTGGGGGGGGTGGTTGGGGGAGTAATTCCCAACAGAATTGTCATATTTGGATGGACTTTCCCTTTAAGTGATGCATCTTAGTGTTTTTTAAACGAAAGATCAGGTTGTATAAGGTGTTTTCCACCTGAAAAAAATCTGATGTAATCTTTCCTAGCACATCTCCTTCCTGTCCACCACCTTATTGTGTAACAACACTGGCGATGGACATCCACACGACTATTATTTAACACGGCTAATATAAAGACACTTTCAGTTTAGTGGTGTGAAGTAAATAAAAACTCTATAAACATCAATTGAGAGATAAGAGAAGCACACACTTGTTATAAAGAACAAGTATAAAGAACTTGTAATGCTTACAGCGAATTTCAGAGATTAAACAGGATTAGCAGTGACTTCACCGATTTATGTAACATTCTGTTCTGCGTAAATTTGTTTTAGGATTTAGACTATTTGACTAGATTGGTTTGCTGAGCTGCCAGCATAACACAAGACATTTTCAACAGGTTTATAAAGAACCTCAGGGGACTCGCTAGCCGGACGTTAGGTGGCTTGTTTGACGTCACGCGTTGGGTTAGCTAGCTGTCCTCTGGTTTCTCGCATTAATGCTGGACACCGAACATGATGTTTTGCACGACCTTCCTGTCTGCCCCGTCTGAGGAGGTTTTGGAGAACATGTTGAAGCCAGATGGTAGCTTGTTGCCCCTGCAATGCTCGGTGTTGTCAGGAGACGGACTCAAAGCGTCTTTACCTTTTCCTTGTATTAATACGCTGTCGAAATGTCATAACGGCAGAAGTTCCTTCTACGCAAAGGATGTTCATTCAGGAGGAGCTCGGGGTTATGTTTGGAGAATTGGTAGAGGTCACAGGAAGGTCTGGGCCTTCAGTCAAGGTGAGCGTTTGGGGTGAAGTGCTTTGAGGAGGTTTGGCAAGTGGAGAAGAGCGAGATCTGTGAGTCTTTGCGATTGTAGTTGAATGTGTTTTGAATGTTGTGAGAGATGTGGTTGATCGGACCGAGTTAGGAAGAACGTTCCACCAGGAAGGAGTTGTGAAGAAGGATGAGCGGGAAAGTTTGAATGGTTTGTAGTTTGCATGATGTGATAAGATTTGGAAATAAGTTAATCTAGTTTTTGTCATCGACTATTGGATATTATGCAGGAAGGACATTTTTTTTTATTTTGTAAATATATACGTCGGTCAAAAGTTGGTAAAAAGCCATTGATCTGAAGGTGTATGCTTAAAGGGATAGTTCACCCCAAAATATCAATTCAATCTTCGTTTACTTACCCTTGAGTTGCTCCAAATCTGCATACATTTCTGATGAACACAAAGAAAGATATTTGGAAGAAGGTTTGTCACCAAATAGTTCTGGCCACAATTGACTACCCTAGTAGGAAAAATGACAATGATAGAGAAGTGCTTCTATACCACCAAGGTATTGTTCTGGCTTTTGTTAAAACGAGTAACTTTGTATGAACACCTATTTGCTCCTGTATGACATATCGCTTGCGGCTCCATGAACTTTCTGTAAGTTGCTTTGGATAAAAGCATCTGCCAAATGACTAAATGTAAATGTAGTCAGTGGTGCCCCAGAACTGTTTGCTGTCTTACATTCTTCAAAATATCTTCTGTTGTGTTCATCAGAACAAAGAAATTTAGAAAGATGTGTAACACGAGGGGTAAATGAAGACGTAATCCTTATTTTAAGGTGAACTGTCCAATAGTTTGGAGACATAAATATAATTTTCTTAACAAAACCAACATTTTATTCAATGAATGATGATGTTTTGAAATGGATGACTCCACTTTTGCTCCACTGACTTCCATTCATACGCATGGAAGTTTGAAACGCAAGCCCATCCGAAGATATTTCGCATATCGCTTCACAGCAAAGTTTAAGTTTGGTGAACTCAGACCTGCGAACTCGCGTCACGTGAATGCATGAGACCAATAGAAGATGAAAACCTCTCGGTACAGAAATGTTTAAGATTGAGGAATCGCTCCTGCCCATTCTTGCAGCAACCAATTTCGCTAGTGCAAGTCTAGTGTGACTGTGGAATTAGACTGAATGATGAAGAAAGAGCAGCTTATAAGAGCACAGAATAGATGGGAACTCACAAATATAAGCTTAAGAAAAATATAATATAGCAGATTTATAAAATGACAAGAAATCATTTTTGCACATTCTAGGCAAAAGTTGACTGAAGATGATTCTTAAATAGTTTTTTTTTTGTTATAACTTATTTCCTATACGTTTTAATTCATACTTTGTGTGTAAGATGTGGAAAATCTTATGAATATGTGTTCGAAAACATTTGACCGGTAGTGTATACTATGTCCAGATTAAACTATCTTAAATGTGACCGTTAGCTAATGCTTTCAGTTTTGGGGAGAGCTCTGACACAAAGCCTCTTGTTCCTACAGCATTCCCACTATGAAAGCGGCTTTAGTTTCAACGTTTGTCTGTGATGAGAATCATTATGACAGTGAATGTGTAATGATTCACAGAGTATTTTGCTTGTGGCTGTGTTGGTCACTAATGTATGTATTTAATGGGGTCATGTTTGTTAAATTAAAATAAATGACATGAAATGTTGTTGAAACCTTCTACAATGGGTTGAATCTAATCTAATCTAAAACTCTCATTGTTAAGGTTCAACAACCATAATTATCTTGTGTTTCAAAAATGCAACTTGTTGGGTTTAAAACGTGTTTAATAGCAGAAAATGAACAGTAATTCACCTACATTGGAAGTCTATGGGGTGGATGAATAATTTTGAGAAAAGTGTGAAATTCATAAATATGTATTTCAAATATGTTTACCACCGTTCAAAAGATGCTAAAATGTAACAACGTTGCAATTTTTATATTGAAGGGTGGTGTACTTTATTAGAAAATGCACAATGGAGACACTTGACTATTGCAACCCATTGTATGATATGACTTCAACCAAAAGCCTATGAGCGTCAAACAGAAACTCCCAGAAATTCATTCATTGTGGATCGTAAAGAACAACTTTTGTGAGACGCCCCCTCATTTGTTACGCATGCAGAGAATCAGCTGTTGTTGGAAACACAAACTCGCCGGGAAATGTGTACGACAGGTTTGGCTTTCTCAGGCTGTAGCTGATAACTGTTGTCATGTGCCCAGGACCGACTCTGCCGATGGCGACGGTGGACATCAAGAATCCGGAGATAAACAACATGCGCTTCCACAACAATTCCCACATAAACAACATGGTGCACAGTGGCCTTAACAAGAAGGAAAAGAAGGTCAAAGGCAAGAGGAAGAAACTGACAAAGGCTGACATTGGGACACCAAGCAATTTCCAGTGAGTAACTACTTAACGCAATATAAGGGCTTCCTGTGTTGACAGGAAGTGACATCAGCATTACACGCAACTAATGGCTGGAAAACACTACAAAACTTTTCAATCTGAACAGATTCTTTTAAAACTAGACTTCATACACTTGCAGTCTTTTTGAAAGTTTCTTATAGAAACACACTTACTGATCAAATCTGCAGACCGGCACAGACTTTCTGCAACAAGTCTAAACTGAAAATCTGAGCAAAAGTCTTGTAGTGTATTTTAGCATTTACACACTTTAAAAGATGTTTCATGAATCGTTCTTTATTTTATAAAGACAGAAAAAGGCACCCAAACATAAAGTAATGTAGCGTGTAATATGTTCATTACTTATTTATTTATTGTGACTTCCATTGCTTTCAAAATATACAGTATATGCATTCCCTGCAAATTCATCTGAGTTTGACAATGTTAGCATGATGTCTACTGTTTGAGATACAGGCGCGTAGTTTAATTTGGTTTATAGCAAAGTATCTGAAGTAATTGACATTTTGTTAGATTTTTTTAAATGTACAATTATTTATTGGCTAGATATTGTTTGTGGGAGAATCCAAATGCAGTAGTTTCAAACACAGAGTTATTTTAGTGTACTTTAGTTTTGTACATTTTTAATGATATGAATTACCGTTTATTTTTATGTTTTCATGATTATTTAAGTTTGATTATTACCAATTTGTGTGTGCTTTAGAATTTTTTTGTTTATTGTTTTGAATAAAGCTTTTTATAGGTTTGATTTATTTTGATTTTAAATTTTCCTTATTTCCAAATAATAATTGCAGTGGTTCAACTTTGTTATATTAGTTTACTAAAATTAAAACATTAAAACCATTTCTGCCTAAAATAAATAAATTAAGCTTAATTAAATTTAGTTTGTATAGCAACAACAACAAAGACAAAGCATAAAATAAAATTTACTTATGAAATAAAGTTAACTTAAAACATTTTTGATACCAAAAACAAAACGATATTAACTCTTACTTAAACCTTATTTCAGTTTAGTACTAAAGCAACGTTTCCCATTTTATTTTGTGTTTTATAATACAATAAAATTATGTTTGATTAAAATCCCCAAAAATGTTTATAACCATTTTCACTTCGACGTAGGCCTGTATTTTTAATGTATAATATTATTTATATATATATATATTAAATGTATTAAAATTTTAAGTAACAGAAATGTTTCAATATTTTTAATTATTTAAGAAATAAAATATTTTGTTTCTCTAAAGGTGCTTCAATTATTTTCCTAAGAAGTTGAATTGTATCCCTCCCTGTGTGACACCTTATACGTGTTATTGCTTGTTTATGTTTCTGAATGGACCCCTCATGTGTTTACTGCAATACTTTACAGGCACATCGGTCATGTAGGCTGGGATCCCAACACGGGCTTCGATGTAAGTACACAACAATAACTCACTCTGTCACACACTCTCATACACACTCACATGCATGTTGAAGAATCTCTCATAGGAAAACAATGCTGACCTGTGTGGACATGGCACGATGAAATGCTTGAATAGGCTTGTGTTCATGTAGCTTCTCGCCCACAACACGGTCCAGATTCTGCGGTTTTAGACAGTAGTCAACTATCCTTACATATACTCTGGCTTGAAACAATTCACCTATTATACGCAAAGTGTTTGTCAGAGAAATGCATTCCTGCCAACTGTGCAATTTAAATTGAATCGATTTTAATGATGCCAATTGGACATTCCAGGATCAGACAGGCTACTGTGTGCCAGGAACAATAAACTGTCATTGTGTTGATCTTATGTCTATGGAAAAAAATATGCAAATGCTCCGAAGAAGCTCTCTGCATTTCAAGTGTTGCATTATGCACCATTCTGGGATTGTTATGAATGACATAATGGATTGTTATATTGCATTCTGTGTTGACAGTTAACAGTTACGCCACAAGATGGCAGTGTTGCACAGAGTTTGACAACGGAGGAGAATTTTACTAGGATTATGTGATGCAGGGCAATAGTGCATTAAAATTCCCATCGCCATTACTTTATAACAGACGCAATTTAAATTTGGATGTTTGTGAAATACAATAAGATTTGTATGATTGCAGTTGAATAACTTGGACCCTGAGCTGAAGAACCTGTTCGACATGTGTGGCATCTCAGAGGCACAGCTCAAAGACAAGGAGACGTCTAAGGTCATCTATGACTTCATCGAGAAGAAAGGAGGTGTCGAGGCAGTCAAGAATGAATTGAGGAGACAAGGTGAGACTGATCTCTGTCATGCACCATCTAATCTGAACGCCTGTAATCTGATGGCCTATCATGATCAAATGTCAAGGTTCTACCAAACTGTCCAAAAGGTTGTCCTATATCAACAAAGTCTGAACATCAGGTGATGGGTTGACACTCGTATTTAAAGGGGAAGTGTCTCATTTCGGCCACAACCAATCAAATGATTTAAAGTAATAATTAATAAATAATAACATAAATTTACAAATTGGTTTCTCAGACACTTCTGTAGCATTCTGCTCTGTGTGTGTTTGTAGTTTATTGTAGCCTATGGAGTTCAGTGCCACTCTAAATTCATGTCATCGGTTGAGCCGGACATTGAGACAGATCTCTTATGGTGCGTTCCCACCAGACGCGAATGAAGTGTTAAGCGCTAGAGATTTACATGTTAAGTCAATGCAAAGACGCGATAGACATCCTGCGGCGCGTAAATTGCAATTCGCACGAACGACGCAGCGCGTGTTGAGTGTCTCGGATGAATCGTACAAGTTGAAAAATATGAACTTTGCCTAATGTTGGCGCCGCCTCAACCAATCAGGATCTTCCTCTAGTAATGGCGTGATTATGACGTAGCGAGCGGAGGCAGAAATCCAAAACAGCAATGGAGGACAAAGTCATCGTTTGCTATATGTGGATGCCTGGATCTGTACGATACATCTAACTTTTATCGAAACAGGAATAAAAAGGATCTTGCTTGGAATAAAGTGAGTGAGGAGGTCGGAGAATCTATTAAAAAGCGCTCTTTACTCAATTTGAGCTATATACGAGACTAGAGCCGCCGAATTCGCATCTAATTCGTTCAAGGGTCCAACTACGCACAAATAGCGCAGTTTAATTCACTCAAATTGCGTCTGGTGTGAACGCTCAGTTAAAAGGATAGTTAACCCAAAATGAAAATTCTGTCATCATTTTCCGTCTTGTCATCAAACCTGTATGACTTGCGTTCTTCTGCAGAATACAAAAGAAGATATTTTGAAGAATGTTGGTAATCGAACAACGGCGGTAACCATTGACTTGGTTTTGTGTTCGTACAGTAGAAGTAAATAGGTAGTACCGTTTGAAAGTTATATAGGTTGATATCACAAGAGTAAATGATTACAGAATTTTCATATAGAAGAGTGGCAAAATAGTTGTGAGAAAAGACCTGTGACTAGCTTATACTAGTCTACATGCTACACTTGAATGAGACAAAGTAGTTAAAATATACACAATTATATAAGAATTGTCTTATAGAAGTAAGTATTTATCAGTGACATATAACTCTTAACTTAAAGAAGCTTTAAGATGGAAGCATTGTTTCATTTGATTTGTATATGTGGTTTGTCCTCAGAGCCTCCAAGTTTGTGTGGTAGGTAGAATGTGTGTGTTTCTGAGTGAACCTGGATTTAGATCTGCATGAATTAGAAGTTTGTTGCGGGTTGTTTGAATTGCTTGAGAGATGCCGATTGTATGTTGTATTTAATTTATATATTAGAGCAGAGTGTGCATGAGCTTATTACAACATGTGAATTCTGTAAAGTCGGCATGCAATTAAGAATGCCAATTCAAAAAAAAAAATATGGTTTATCCGTGCACATTATTATAAAAAAATTGCACTTTTAATCTTTGATGAAAAACTTTAAACAAACTCTCTTCACGTCTAGTAGCGAGGAATGGCGACAGGGCGGGTCTTCAAGACTGACAGATTTCAAACTGTATTATAAATCTGACTCTATTTTGTTGGCAACGGCCAACTTTTTACATTCCAATCAATACTCGATGAACGAAATCAAGTCCCGGCCTACATTTTTTCCTCATTTCTGAAGTTGTTTCACTCTGATACGGAAGAAAATACAATCACTACTTATGTTTCATGCTGACTTTAAATGTAAAAGTGTTAATTGTCTGATTCTTATTCATGAGGGTTCATGGGGAATTCCTCAGTGTTAATGGTTTTATACAACTCAATAAACATGACGGATATTTCACAACTCTAATCAAAAGATTTTTGGTCTGAGGAAGTCATACTGTTCATTATGTTGATGCGATTGGTTTTGTTGTGCTGAACTATCTTTACCACTAGAGGGCGAACTTTAAAGACACCATGAAATATACTTGCATATATTTGATGCTTTTATCCCTAAACATTTTCTGGGAATGGAACTCATGGTCATGAGCTACAGATACAGATAATCGAGGAAATCGGTTAATTCAGTCCAAATTCATGTCAAAACAAATCGACTGACAAAACTCCAGTTTTGATTTCATGGGCTCTTAAAAGTTGAGTGTTCACCCAAAAATGAAAATTCTTTCATCAACTACTCGTCCTCATGTCTTTTCAAACCTGTATTACTTTCTTCTGCAGAAACACAAAAGAAGATATTTTGAAAAATGTTGGTAACCAAACAACAATATTGACTGACCCACATTGACTCCCAATTCAGTGGACTCATTGGACACAATTTCTCAAAATATCTACTGTGCACCACAGAAGAAAGAATCACATATAGGTTCTCAATGACATGAGAGTGAATAAATGACAGCGTTTATATTTGGGTGTAATGTCCAAGCTTTGCTAATAAGTGTTTTTGGCCTTTACGTTAACAACTATTTTTCTTTACTACCAGCACCTCCGCCTCCTCCCTCCCGAGGTGGCCCACCTCCTCCACCCCCTCCTCACACTTCTGGGCCTCCACCTCCACCACCCCCGCTCCGAGGACGAGGAGCTCCACCACCCCCTCCACCCTCAAGGGCACCCACAACAGCCCCTCCTCCACCTCCTCCATCCCGGCCGAGCATGGGAGCACCTCCACCACCGCCACCCAGCAGAGGTCACCCTCCTCCCCCTCCACCCGCTCCCGCCTCCATGCCACCTCCCCCACCACCTCCCTCTGGAGGAGGCGCTCCGCCGCCGCCTCCACCACCGCCACCACCTGGACCTCCACCACCCCCTGACATGGATGAAGGCCACAGTGAACCAGCGCCCTCACCCATGGGCGGCAAGTCGGCTCTGCTGGATCAGATCAGGGAGGGCACACAGCTAAAAAAGGTGGAGCAAAACAACAGGCCAGTGTCGTCCATGGGACGCGACGCGCTGCTTGACCAGATCCGACAGGGCATCCAGCTCAAAACGGTGAGGAGCTTTTAGCTGCCATAACACGCACAGTTTCTGCCAATCTCATATTAATCTTGAGTACCTATAGAGAAGTATTATATAACACGCCACACCATAAGAGAGGGGACAGGCCACAGTGTCTTGTAAAAGGTGCACAGTAGAGGTTGACAAATATTAAGGGATCGTAATTCACAATGTGTTCAAAAAGTAAAGTCTACTTTGGCCTTTTTTGTAGACTGCTTCCATGTGGCTGGACCAGTCCAATTTATTATCTAACTGTACTCCCATGTACTAGTAGATGGAAACCGGGTCCACGTCTGTTTCCAAAATATGTTGCATTTGGACATTCGTCCATAATATGTTCATTTGATATGATTTTGCGAAGCATGACTAATGCATCAGCATCTATTTTTGGATGCTCAGGTATCAGATAATGACTCAGGACCACCCACCCCTGCACAGTCAGCGGGGATTGTTGGAGCTCTGATGGAGGTCATGCAAAAGAGGAGCAAAGCCATCCACTCCTCAGGTAAGTGCCTCTGCTTCACGCTCTCACAGGATTAGTCACCGCCGGCCACTAGAAACAGTGTTTAAATCAGTTGCCGTCTTGATTTGGGGAGGTAGATTTATGGCACCTGCACACTAGAGGAAAGAGCTGATGGAGAGAGCACAGTGTGAGGTTTGAAGAAAAGCAGGAGAGATTTGTATTTATTTTGTCGGCAAAAGCTTTTATGCTCCTAAAATGCAGCAATGGAGTTGAAAATGCGCTATATTATCGATATTGTGTAATTGATTAACCAAAGTGTCTCAATATGATCGTGGTCACATGACTGAAAAATTATAGATGTGTTACTACCTTTGACTAGGTCCATGTGGTTCGATTCTTTTATTTGATAGAAGGGAGTTTTAGGTCATTTGACCCATCTCATACTATAACTCTTACCTCCAAGCAACAGTTATGATTGGAGGATAAAGAAAAGAGGATGCTCATGGCACATTTACAAGTCATTTTAAATATCGCAATAAATACCGTAATGTGGACATCACACAGAGGTATTATCGCACAGAGAGATGTTTATATTGTTACATCCCTACTTCTCGGAAATTCTCATTGGGCAGTTTTCTCAGCTTTTATACAAAGAGCATCACTTTCACAATTTATTTATAGTTTCCTCTCATTTAAAACTGATGTGAGTAGATGTTCTTAATTTTACCCCATAAAATATTTGCACTTACAAATTGACTTCTTTGTCCAATGCAAGTGGGTTTGATAGTAATGAGTTTTCCATCTGTTTGGGCTTCAGATGAAGACGAGGACGATGAAGAAGACGAAGACTTTGAGGATGATGATGAATGGGAAGATTAATCCACCTGACACTAAATCCACCCAATAGATTCAGTGATACTAAATTCAGAAACTTTCCCAAATTTTACTCAAAATCCGTGTTTGTTTGTTCATTCGTTTGTTTCAGATCGCTGTATATTTTTGTTGCCTTTTCGTTGCTTTTTTAATAATCTGTGCAATACCTCATGTAATCTGTAAAGTATTGTCATTTATCATCTGTTAAAGAATCTCCTGGAATAACCATGTGAAGCGTAACGCCAGGATTCATCATTTCGTTTGACCTGAATGTTTGTTTTTCCCTCTGAGCGGGAAAAGGGAGATGGACGGATGCTCGGCGTCCCCATTTATTGTTGAATAATGATTTAGATAACACTATTTTCATACCCTACTTTTCTGTACTTTCGAGTTTTCTTATTCAAATCCTAGTTTAGCATTCTTAGATTTTCTAAGAGGTTCTCCTATCAGATTATGTATTTCCCTTGTATTGTTTCCCTTGTAAATGTACACCACCGCTGATATATTGAGGCTATATATATTTTTGCACGAATAACAAAAGGAAATTCACTGCAGGAACACATTGGCTGAACACTTTAAATGTGATTTCGGTGGTAATCGTGATCGGACTACGTTGCACGTCACAGAGTTTTTGGTTTCACTTTATTAACAAGGAAATAAAATACTTTAGATTCAAACTGGCAAGTTACGAGTACAGCTTGCTTCTGAATACCATCGAATTTCCGATCATATGGAGAAAGACTGAAGAATAGCACTTCATCAAACACGATTTAAACTTTCATTCATTAAAAGCTTTCAAAAGGAAGATGCTTGACTGACAACTACATTTAAGGTAATGAAAAAAACAACAAACCTTTGTCTCATTAATGCTGGTTTAACAGTATTTGTCTGTCTGAGTTGAAATTGCTGTCCTGTAAGGATAGTGCTGTAAAAATTGACATCAGATCTTACAAGTGGGTTGGAATGTGGAATGAAAACACTAAATTCTATACTTAAATAAATGATATTTACAAACCTGAGATGTGGTGCCTTCATTCTTACTATTCTATTCTGTTATTTCCTTGTGCACTTTCCTGTTTGACCCTATAAGTAAAATCATCAAAGAAAAAGGATTTATGGTGTTTTTATGTAGCATGTATAGATATAACAAGTGGGTGAAGCTGGTTTCATCAGGGGAATTAAATGCATCTTTATTATGTGTCTGTATGTGGGATGAAACGGCTGTCTATCCTCAGGAATAATGATGAGAGGCCTGCAAAGAAAAAATAACAGTTTCTCTGATGTTTTGTCTTACAGTAAAGAAGTTCAAAAAAATAATATCCACAGCAGATACCTTAAGGAACGTTCATATATAGCCTCAAAAAAATTAAGAGACCATTAAAAAAATTATAATTTCTACCTGAAATGTACTATTTATAGGTATGTGTTTAGGTCAAATTATCATTTTTGTTTCATTCTGTGAAGTATTAACAATATTCCACTTGCATTTATTTGCAGAAAATGAAAACTGGAGAAAAGGGACAAAATAAGACATATGATGCTCTGTAGTTTTTCAGGCCTCAAATACTGAAAAGAAATCAAGTTCATATTCACTTTTAAGCAATTCAACAGTAATAATTCTACATATATTTGGGTAAAGTTCAAACTTAATTTTTTATGTAATAACCTTGATTTTCTATCACAGTTTTCATCTGTGTTGTCATGCTGCAAGTCTTTCACATTGCTGTTGGCTGACTTTGTCACTCCTGAGGTTAGATTTTGTTGAAATTCAACTGCCACAATACATCTAGAAATGCTGATTTAATGAACGTTTGGAATGGTCTTTAAAAAATTTTAATGGTGTATATTTTCGCACCAAGGCTACTATGACTGAACAGAATGATAACCTTATCAACACCTCTTTGATATTTGTTCTTTAAAGTCTTGCCTTTAAGATTCATTACATTTATGGAGGCTTTTTATGACTTGAAATGATGACCGATTGATCCATTTGGTTAAGATCTGTTTTAATGCTGGACTTTACTTGATACTGGTATTGTGTTCTAGATCCTGGCTAATGATTCTGTCAAAACAAAAGATCTGAACCAGAAGATACCCTGAATGAATAATTCGATTCTTGGTATAAATGGGTAATTATTGCTTGAAGTCTTATAACCAATTTCCAAGAGACCTGCTTTTAGCAGGAATGGTGTCAACCAAATCCTCAGATTGTAGTTTCCTAGTGAAAAATTCTATTGAATTTGGAGTTTGTCCAAAATGAGAAATCTTTCATCCTTAATTCACTCTCGTGTCTTTCCAATCCTGTATGACTTTCTTTCTTCTGCAGAACACATAAGAAGATATTCTGAAGAATGTTGGTAAACAAACACCATTGGCTATTATTGACTTCCATTATATGGACACAAAAACACTTTCTAAAAATATCTTCTTTTGTGTTCCACAGAAGAAAGAGTCATGTTTTGAACAATATGATGACAACATCTGTATTATTGGGTGAACTATCCATTTCAGCAAAAGCATAAAAAAGTATTTTGGCCCGAGTTCCTTCTTTTAACCTTTCACAGTAAAGCAAACCGTTGGTTTACCCTAAGTCTGAGTGTTAGTCTACCACTGCACGGTGTTGGCAAGACTGAGGGTCTTAACTTGAGTGTTGGAGGTCAAAGCTTCGGCAAAACTTATCAACACCACACAAGAGATGTTCTCGATGTTGTTTAGGTTGACTGAACTCACAGAAGCATCATTGTGTAAGATCTTCTCCAAGGTCTTTTCAATATCAGTAGGGTTACTACTTGGCCTTCCTGGTGTAATGTTTAAGTTTGAATTCATACGATTACACCATTACTAATGTTGTCATTGGTATTGCAACCTATGAAATTCCTGTTGCTTGACCTAGTGTTTCTTTCCGTCACAATTTTGTTAGTAGTCCACCCTTGTCTTCAACATCCACAATCTCTTCACTTATCTGTCTGGCTCTCATCCATGCTGCCCTGGGGATCACAAAGAAGAGCACTGGCTATTAAACACATGAATCATCTACACAAGCAAACATTATGAAAGTAATGTTTGTATGAGAGTTTTACTTAAAGGAACAGTTCAGCCAAAAATAAAACTTGTCATCATTTACTCGACCTCAAGTTGTTCCACACCTGTATACATTTCTTTGTTCTGATGAACACCGAGAACGATATTTGGAAGAATGCTTGTGACCAAACAGTTCTTGGCCCCCCTTGACTAGTTGGAGTCAAGTGCCCCAGAACTGTTTGTTTGCCTACATTCTTCAAAATATCTTCCTTTGTGTACAACAAATCAAAGAAAAATGTCCTTATGGTAGTCAATCGTGGCCAAGAACTGTTTGATAACGATTATTCTTCCGAATATCTTTCTATGTGCGTAAATGAACTCAAGGGTGCGTAAAGGAAGACCATTTTTTCTTATTTGGGTGAACTGTTCCTAAGGAGAATGAATACAGTTGAATAAGGGATGTTGCAATTTTGGAGTATTGACAAATAACCGTGACCTAAAAAAACATGATTAGCAATATTGTATAATACTACACCTAGGATAATATGTAAATAAGTTATCACTTAAAAACTTGCCTTAAATGGTTACAAACTCACTTGTGATTTAAGTTTCATTAGCCAAAAAACAAAATTAACAAGATTAAATATGATTTGACTGAATCATAATTGATTTTTTGCAGTAGAACCCTCTGTAGAGTATTTTGTCCGTTTAGGGCATCTATAGAAACAACATGAATTACATAACGCTTCCTTATGTAATGTCTTTATACACATCTGAAGTCATAGTTATGTATATAATATTACATTTATGTCAATAGATCCTCCAAAAATTACACACAGCACCTACAAATGTATTGTAAAGTGTTCCTAATACTTGGAATGGCTTTAAGAACCTACTTTAATTTCAGTGCACCTTTAACAAACTGTTATTGTCATTCTCCCACTGCTATAGCAGATCCTCTCGGCTAAACTTTCTTGTTTGCCGTTTGGCTGTCCGATGTGTATATTCTCATCACATTTCATTCCAGCCTCAATCTTCTCCAGCTCCTGGATCTCCTCACTGGTTAAGGAGGCCAGAACTTCATCTTCGCTGATGTCCTCATACTCACAAAGCAATTTCCAGTAGCCCAAACAGCTCATACTTGTAATTCTATGCTTTGTTTTCTGAGTGTGCACTCTCCCTTTGATTTTAGTTCGAGAGATGCGTTCGTACTATTTCTATTTCGTACAGTATTTGGAGTGTGTTCAGATGATGATGTGTCACCACGGAGACTAGATTTGAGCTAAAATTTAAAGGGTCAAGGGAACAACCCTAAAACACAACCACAACCTTAAATGAACATTAGAAGTTTAACCATTACATATAAACTGTAGACACGATCGCTAAAATGACACAATCTGATTGAATGTAGCCTGTGTGAAGTAAAACACAGTATTGCAGTGTCATTATTCACTAACGTTTTTTCAACTTATCTTAAACATTTCTATCAGCAGAAATTATCAAGTGCACTTTTATGGTATCTGATAAATAGCCTCAGATTTACAGTCAACTAATATGTCCAATGATTCTCACGGTTGTCTCTTTATCACAAAGTTGCGAGATTGTGACATTCCACGAGTCAAAGTTTCTCTTTGAGAGGGCATGCTTATTGATATTAATGTGACATAAAGCTATAAATAGATACAACCTGTTTTATGACTTTGTGATAATGCAGGTCATTCTAGTGCCGCTGGTTATCACTGCAGAGGGATGTTATGTTCAATGACACAATAAACACTGCTTGTGTGTTTTATAAGTGTATTACATATTAACACACAAATGAATGGAACATCTTGATTGTAGACTCAAAACAAGATCTGGCATCAATGCTTTTATTTATATCTGATATAAACATGTTTTTTGGCAACATTAAGTTAAAGACAAACAGATGAATTAAGGTGCACAATTTTCATTCCTGAAGTACAGTATCCTATGGTAAAATGAAGATGGGGCGGGGCCTATTAAAGAGCTCGTCCTTTTGTTTTCCAAAACTAGTAGATTTGGATTACATGAACTGATTTTGTGTCAACGATTTTTGGCTTGCTGTTTGACTTAAGTTACATAAGGTGGATGGACTGTCTCATACTTAAAAGGACACAAAGTGTGTGTAGTGCAGGATGAGTCATCAATATGTTTGGTCTGTTTGCTTTAAGAAAAATCCTATTGTTCCTAGTTTTTTTATATTGAATATGGTCATGGGCTCTTTAACCTGCTAAAACTATTTTCTATATTTAAAAAAGAGCATCACACCTGACACTGATTCTTCCATACAGATCATACTCTTTGTACGTCAGATAGCTTTTCAGTCCAGGTGGGAAAGGACCTGAGTTTATGAAGTCAGGATCACCCAGCCTGCGTGGGGTCATCTCTCTCCTGATGACTAGTCTGCTTAGATGCTTCAATGAACGAGGGTTTCCTGGAAATTCAAAGATTGACAAGAAAAACATCTTACTTTTTTTTGGATATCTGTACAGGACTAATGTTTCTTGAAGAGGATAAACAAGATAGCTTGGCCAAAAAGGAAAATTCTATCATTCATTCAGCCTCATTTTATTTTACCCTTGTTTGACTTTCTTTTCTCTGCAGAACACAAAAGAGGATATTTTCAAGAATGTTGGTAAACAGACAACATTGACTGCTATTACATAGTTACCAAACCAGTCTCGGACATTTCTCAAAATGTCTTCTTTAGTCGTCCACAGATGAAAGAGACACATACAGGTTTTTAACAATAAGAGCATGAATAAAAAATGACATAATTATTCTTTTTGTGTGATCTATTCGTTTAAGTTGTCTATGGATTGATCTTACCCAACATGTCTGAGATGTCTGACCACTCTTTGTGCTTCATCAGAACCATCTTCAGCTTTGAGCAGATGGGAACATGACTGACATAATCCAAGAGAACCCGTACAGCTCGTCCGGAGAGCTGGACGAGCGAAGACACGCTGATAAAATCACAGAACTACATACAAGAGAAGACAAGACAAATATATGTATAGCCCACATAGTATGATATATTTATTAACAAAAAAAGATAAGATCTTTCATAAGCTCTCAACGTAGGTAGTTTAAGGGGTAGTTCACCCAAAATTCCATTGCATTCCACTGCATTCCATTTCGAAGGGCTCTATGCCCTAAACCCTTCAGAGGGTTCGCCCTCCGGAGTGAGAGCTTCAAAGGGTTAAAGGGTGTAGGGGACCAAACAACTGTTTCTTGAAGTGCCCTTCTGCGCCATCATCCCTTAACCATAAGAAGGTGCTGCTGCCACGCATAGAATCATTGGGGCGATCTGTGTCCATCAGTTGTACCCATCAAAACAGTGGGCACCAAAGGGCACTTTTCACTCCGAAGTGCCCATCGGGGGTGATATATTCAATTTGGAACGCACTGCCATTGTTTGGACACAAAACCTCGAAGACATTTCTCAAAATTTCTTATTTTGTGTTCCACACAAGAAAGAACCATATACAGGTTTGGACCTGCATGTGGATGTATAAAGGATGACAGAATTTTTAATTTTGGGTGGACTATCCCTTAACAGCTTTTGAACTCACTGGGATCGTCTCATTTGGATGTTCTGAGTAATTCCCCCATGTTAAATCATGATGACACCAGAAGCATTTTTCCGCATGATAACCGCTGTTTAAAAGCAGTCGCATCATCATCTCGTCCTTCAGACAGTATTGTAGTGCAGTAGGGAACACTGTGTCGTTGACCATCGTGAAGTAACAGTTCACATCAGCCTGTCTGGCCAAGAGCAACTTGACAATCTCGTAACTCCCGGATCTCACCGCCACTAGGAGGCAGTGCAGAGGATCCAGGTCCGTTCTGGCCCCAGCGTTTAACAGCATCTGAGTGCTGCTCACGTCTCCATTGGAGACAGCAGAGTATAAGGCGGTCTGTCTCATGTCGCCATAGGTCTCGGAGACATGCGTGTCCAGAAGAGCATTGACATCGAAGCCTTTCTCCAGCAGGAATTCCAGACACTGGATATGACCTCCGTCTGCCGCTGAATGAACGGGGCTCTGGCCTGAGAGATGGAGAGCTTCTGTTGTGGTTACGGGGATGAGCATTCTCAGCGCCCTGTCAAGAGATCGTACCAGAGATGGTAACTTGCTTCTACATTATAGTTTGTGGTGCACAAACAATGCAGTACCTCAGAGATGACATATTTTTCTAGGCTAACCCAGAAGTAACCACCCCGCTGGTTCCCTTTACCAAAAGCCTATGTATTTTTCTCAAAGGGTTTGGGAAGATCGCAAAAACATGCTCTGTGATTAACAAAGGTTTATGATGTTTAAAGGGTTTGTCATCAAGATAATCTTAACAAATCTTTACCACATTTTTACTTTTGAAGCCAAAATACAATCAGTACAAGTGAAAAGCTAACACAATGCTATAAACAGACTACATTTAAGGTCGCTCGATATCACCACACCACCAAGCCTCCCACAACTCTTTCAAACTTTCAAAAAAATGTGTTCCCTGGTAAGTAATTACTCCGTTAATGAATCTGAATCTACATATTTAGAGATTTGTGCCAATGTTGCATTATTTATGAGCTTTAAAATCCAAAGGAAGTAGTCACTTTTAGCAACTTGTTAGCAACCGCCATTTTTAAGACACAATAAGGTTTTGCATACAAAAATACGATATCTCTGAGCCTCCCTATATTGCATCGATAGTGAAATGGGGATGTTGTTTTTGTTGTAAAGTCTGCTTTGATTTTGCAAGTCTAATCGCGTCTAGTATTTTATTGCTTATGCCAAAGTTCATTGAGTTGATCAAAGTGAAAGCGCCACCAACACTCTTTGCTCCAAATTAACTTCCTGCTAAACAGCTTATGCCAACTTACATCTAGGCCAGCCCGTGCATCCCCTTCTGCCCCCTGGTTATCTGATGTTTTCCGTGAGCATTGTGCCACGATCAGGTCTGCGGAGAGAAAGTGGTGCAAATCGAAAGATCCTACTGACCTCTCTCTCTATCAGTCTCTTCTCTCTTCTTTCTCTGCTGATGTCTCCTCTGTGAAAACTCAGAACCAACACTCTAAAATCAACAACTCGCCTGACTCTCGTTCTCTCTTTAAACCTTCTCTGCTATTCTTTGCCCGCTGGCCCCCTCACCACCATTGCACTTAAAAGCTGATGATTCTGCGTCTTCCTTCGTAAAGAAAACGACCACCACCAGCAATCACTTCTCTGTGCCGCAACCTCTTGAACAGGCCCAAACCCCTGACACACGCTTGCTCCTCTCTTTCTCTCTCCTATCTAAAGATGACGTTTCTAAGGTAATTTCTTCCAACCACCAGACTACCTGCCCCCTAGATCCCATCCCCACTCATCTCCTCCAGTCCATCTCTCCGTCCTGGTTGTATCGTCTCTCACCACTGGTACATTTTCCACAGTCTTCAAAGAGGCCCGTATTACCCAGCTACTGAAGAAACCCACTCTTAATCCTGCACTGTTAGATAACTGCTACAGACCGGTATCTCTTCTCCCCTTTATTGCCAAAACTCTTGAGGTTTTTTTATTACACAGCTCTCCTCCTTTCTCACGCAGAACAACCTCCTGGAGAACAACCAGTCTGGTTTCAAGAGTGGTCATTCCACAGAGACTGCATTGCTCTTGGTCATTGAAGCCCCGAGACTGTCAAGAGCAGCCTCTACGTCATCTGTACTCATCTTACTGGATCTATCTGCTGCCTTTGATGCCATTAATCACAACATTCTCTTGTCGATCCTCAGGGCTATGGGTGTCTCTGGATTGGTGGAATGGTACGACAAGGTTCAAGTCTTACCTCTCAGGTAGGTCATTTAGAGTATCTGAGTCCCAACATCTCAATACAGGGGTGCCTCAGGGCTCAGTGCTTGGGCCGTTGCTATTTTTCGTATACATGAAATCCTTAGGTTCTGTCATTCGCGAAACATGGCTATTACTATCACTGCTATGCGGACGATACACAACTCCACCTGTCATTTCAGCTTGATGATCCGACTGTTTCTGCACGCATTTCAGCATTTCTTAGTGACATTTTATTTTGGATGAAGGACCATCACCTGCAGCTGAACCTGGGAACAACAGAACTGCTTCTAATCCCAGGCCAACCCAAAAATCCCAAAAAGAGAAAAAATTTGTGGAATGATCTACCTGCTGCAACAAAATCAACAGATTCTGTAGCCATCTTTAAGAATCGGCTGAAAACAGAGCTCTTCTGTCATCACCTAACCGATTAGTTTTGACTTCTATCTCTTTTCTACTCTTTGTATACTGTGGTAGGCTATATGAGACCAGTTTTACTGCGTTTATGCTTTTTGTTGTCCTTATGTTGTACCAATTGCTTCCAATGTTTACCTCATTTGTAAAGTGCTTTGGATTAAAGCGTCTGCTAAACTACTAAATGGAAATGGAATAGTAGAAATGGAGTGTGTTTGCAGCTCTCCTTGAACTAACAGGTAATGCCCTTCGTAAGCCGCGCGGTGGATCGGCAACCGTGAGGAAAGATTAGCTATGTTGGGATCAGCTCCATGTTGAAGTAGAAGCTCAATGCAGTCAGGATTGCCAGAGCCAGCAGCGTCATATAAAACACTGTCTCCGTTTGGTGCCTGGGCGTTTACATCACCTCCTAGTGGTGGGGAGGATATCTTTGCGTTAGTTTAATGCGTTAGTGTAAAAATGTAGGTTTAGGTTTGTCAAAGTGTATTACCGTAGTGAATGAGGATGTCCAACACTTCTGGTCGGGCATTTTCTGCGGCAATCTCCATAGGCGTCATGTCATTCTGGTCTACCTCAGATATGTCGCCTCCACGCTGAAGCAGGAGCTGAAGAATGTCAGTGCAGCCCACCTTGGCAGCTTCGTGAACAGAGGTCCACTTTTTAAGGCAGGCTTGGTTCACGGATGCGCCTCGTGATAGAAGTGTGTAAGCTATTTCAAATGAATCGGTTCTTACAGCTGTAGCACAAAACATGTTTTGGAACTTATTTTGAATGATAGTGTAGATCATTTGAGATTCAAGTGAGTAATATTTTTTATTTAACTACCCAGTAATAGGGGAGACTCGTTCTTGCTGTTGGTCCGGTTGGGTGAAGCTCCATGTTCAAGCAGGGTCCTCACATTCTCCACCAGACCCGCTTGAATGGACAAAATCAATGGCGTCTCTCCATCTGCAGTTTCTTTCTCTAACGATAATCTGTAAGAACCTGTTTTCAACCAAACTGCTGAGCATTTTAAATGACACAACATGTATACCAATATCTTGCTCTCATGTTTTACTAGTGATCTAATCATACCAAGAACAATAATAACAATAAAGATTATGAATAAAAACGAAGGGTAATCCATTTTAATTTAAGGATTTGATTAAAAGACTTTAAAATGTGAATGAAATGAGGAAGGCGGGACGGGAGCCATGATGCAACGATGCGGGGCCGGTGGCGTGATACATAGTGGGAATCAGCTGTGCGCACACCGGTCCCGCATATCACACAGAGGATATCGGGAGCATTAGAAGACGAGCGACAGGACTGCTGACGAGAGAGGACCTGGTCCGGAGATGTGTTAAGTTTGTATTTATGTTCTTGTGGCAGGCAGTCGACCGTGAGGGGGCTGCTTGCCTTTTACTTCTGTGTTATTGTTTGTTTATTTTGATTAGAGTTTGTTTGAATGTTCACCGGTTCCCGCCCTACCTCCTTCCCTACTTTGAACTTGCTACAGTGAAGAAAAACTAAATGAATGTAAAAAACAATTTAACAGAATGTACTGTTATTTCTTTAAGGATTTTCAAGTACACTTGTTACAAACTATGTAATATGAAATTTTACTGTTTTTTTTAGATTTCTTAAATATCAAATTAAACAAAAGATTAGTGCAAATTTACAAGAAAAACATACTTTTACACAACAAAACTTTAATTTTACGGTATTCTACTGCCACCCCAGCTGCTGGAAAATTACCGCATTTTGCATTGTCCATTGGTGTGGATGCTAATACAGTTATTGTTAGATTTAAGCCTCTATTTTAAATAATGTTAGAAATGAATATCCTCATTTGCATTACATTCCCTGCTATTATTTAAAGGCATATAGGTTTGGAACAAAATGCGGATGAGTAATTGATAACAATTGTAATTTTCAGGTAAACCACTGTATTCCATGAATACAAAAAAAATGTAATTTGATGCCAGTTATCTCACCATTCCTTAAAGGCCAGAAAAAGGTCAAAATGAAGCATTGCAGATTGAGCAAATATGAGAAATACTTGCAAACTACAGCCGTTTACTTCTATCTCACCATAAATGACCATCTCCAGCACCTGTACAGACTGTTGGACAGCAGCTCTGTGGAGCGGGTACCATCCTCTGCTGTCCACCTCAGTGAATGCAGCAGGATAATCGGACAGCTTCTCCAGAGCGAAAAGATCTCCTGTGGGGCCAGATGACACGCACACATCTGCATACTGTGTCCAATTACCCCCATTTAATATTCACTTAAAACAGAAACTGTTGACTTTCTAAAGCTTATTTATCAACTAATATTAATGTCTTATGGTAAGCACATACTGTAATCATACATTGGGAATTTTCACCTCGGAAGATTGCATCCAAGATTTTTTGATGTTCCACACTGGATTTATTCGCAGGACAGAACAAGAAGAATCATCATGATGGGTAAAATGGGTAACATTTTCTCGTTTGTTTGTTTGCATATAGGAAGCATAACAATTTACAGCAAAAATATAATCATGGCACCTTCCAAGGGAGGCGATGTCATTACAAGACTCTTGGATGCTCAGTTGGATAGCAGCATCAAAAAGATTGTCGTCGTCATCTACGTCATCCATCCTCCTGTAGAATTGTTTTATATACAAAATAAGGTACAGTTCAATAAACAGTTACTCTTTTTAAAGTAAATTGTTATAACTCTAATTTGTTCAGATTTTCTTTGAAATCAGATGTACAGTGTATTGCTTTAACCAACAGAAACTTCTTAGTATCCGTAATATGACACAGTACTCCTAAATTGACTAGTCCATTTCCAGAAAGATCCCAGATAAGAAGAATTCATGTCTCTCTCAAGGCAGCTGTCTTCACAGAACCACCGTTCGTACAGAAGAGTGTCCGTGAACAACAGAGGTTTTGACATTTGTACACAGATTTCGAGGAAATGTTGAACAAGGACATGCACAGCTGACACCTGCACTGCCGCTTCCACTAAATTGTTCGGCTTCACCGAACAGTAAACAAATCTCACCTTGTGTAACACAGTTCCAGTGAAATCACGGGTCTCGTGCTGCTGTGCCAGTAGTTTAGCTGCACACAATCTGAACATGAGTGACGGCTTCTGATGCCTAAAACGGCAACACGCATCTAATTTTGGCTGTCACCTGCTCTGTCTCTCCCGTCGTGCACACTAGTTAAGTCAGATGTTATGCCTCTACTAACATAACTCTTATTTAAATAAAAATATTTATGAAAATGAAGTGCTATAATTATATTTTTAGGCTGTGCAAAACTCATACAAGGATTTTATGACTGCTAAAACTAAACTGCTAATTATAATGAATAGCAACATTCATAAAAATGTACTTGGAAACATCTTTACAGTAAAACTGATTTTATTTATTAATTCTGAGTCTCCATGCAGGGTTTACCGGCTTCTATAAATGTACTGTAATTGACCCCTGTTGGGTGCATACTGATACTGTACATACAGTCGAGACATCATTTTGCGGTTGGGGAAATCCCTGTTTTCTCTGAGGCATAGCTACTATGTCTTAAGTATATAGCCTAACCTTCAGAAATAGAGTAGAAGTCATGGGGGAAGACGGTTGAAAGCCTATGAATGTTTCAGTTGTCTTACAATGTTTCATCTTTTACAGGTCTTGGTCAATGTTTAAAAAAAAAAGATATTTTGAAGAATGTTGGTAATTTTCACCCAAGCAAATTAGCAACAGTGTTCTACAGAAGAAAAAAAGTCATACAGGTTTGGATTGACATGAGGGAGAGTAAATGATGACAGAATTTTTATGTTTGGGTCAACTATCCTTTTAACAGTATGTTAAAGCTTTGTCAAACTGACAATTTAAAGAAAATCATTTATAGTCTTGATAAAGTATAATTGGCACTGTTGCATAAACACAACTGGAATTTCAAAGTGTGACTAAAATATAATCGTTAAAGTAAACCATTCATATAAACCTTGTACCACTCATATGAACGTGTTCAATTTGGATTTTAAGAGTGATGATTATGTTAATAGTAGCCAATCATTTATTTGACATTTTCTACAAAAATATATTATCCAACCAAATGATTTTATAACCAAAACATGAGAGGAAAGGAGCTGTTAGGAAACTTCAGATTTTAGTTTATCCACGCAGCCATGATATTTGCATGGATGAGTTCACATGATACTAGAGTAGATAGTTTCTAACTGGAGGTGAAAATGAATCTATAATGCAGTTGTGACAGCGTCTTTTAATGGCCCCAGATGACATCTATTCCATTCCATTTTCTAACGCTTATCCGAACTACCTCGGGTCACGGGGAGCCTGCGCCTATCTCAGGAGTCATCGGGCATCAAGGCAGGATACACCCTGGATGGAGTGCCAACCCATCGCAGGGCATGACATCTATTTGTATTTCAATTAATGAAGCGTTTATTTGTAAGAACAGATACAAATGTAAAAAATTCATGTTTTTATTGTGTAAGCTAGTTGTATTTTTTGAGTTATTATTACTTAATCAAAATAACCCAACTTAAGTTTGATTGATGTTACTTGAAATGCACAATAAAAAATCCTGATTTCTGAAGATTCTTATGAAGATTCTTAAAAACGAATCCATCCATCCCCATCCATCTCCCGGTGAGCTTCTCACCCTATCTCTAAGGGATCGCCCGGCCACCCTGCGGAGAAAGCTAATTTCGGCCGCCTGTATTCGGGATCTTGTCCTTTCGGTCATGACCCACAGCTCATGACCATAGGTGAGTGTGGGAACGTAGATTGACCAGTAAATCGAGAGCTTCGCCTTGCGGCTCAGCTCCTTCTTCACCACGACAGACCGGTACAGCGAATGCATTACTGCAGAAGCTGCACCGATCCGTCTATCAATCTCCCCTTCCATCCTTCCCTCACTTGTGAACAAGACCCCAGATACTTGAACTCCTCCACTTGAGGCAGGAACTCTCCACCTACCTGAAGTGAGCAAGCCACCCTTTTCCGAATGAAAGAATCTGTTTTTGCAAATAAACTCTTTAACTGAAGAAACGTTTCTTCATTTGTTGACCCAGAATTAATTCATTTAAGATAATGCGTATGTCTGCCTACTCTTTTTGTTTCACCAGAACGCATCTGAGGCATGAGACAAGGGGGCGGGGCCGACTATAGAATAATAGAATCAGCATCACTCTGCCAGACTCTCACCAGCGCAAACAAATGTCACAGAATGATAATGGAAAAATTAAAAAGTGAGTATATTCTTACTTGTTTTGCATTTAAATGTCATTGTTGTTACTCACAATATGCAATTAAATAAACAATAAATCAATAAAAGCAGTTCCCTTTCGAGGGAACTCGCACTGCGTCGCCATGGCAACGCTTTGGGGAACGCCTCAGCGTGACCAGCTCTGAGCACGTGTGTCAACATCGTCCAGTAGTGGAACGCTACGTCATAGATGACGTATGGACCAGGAGGTATAAAACGACATCCGAAATAGTGAACTTCAGCTCTTTTCTTCTCAGCAACGGCTCTGTGTGTAGTGTGTGTTTGTCTAGTTAAAAGAAGCGTGAGTGTGTTCTGTAAATGAAGTGTGTTTGGTTAGCCAGTTTGCTAACATGTCAGAGAAAAGTTTCAGACATTGTGCTCCTCCTTGTTCGCGTTTTATCACGAGCAATGATACGCATGATCTCTGTGTAGTCTGTCTGGGAGCGGAGCATGCACAGTCAGCGCTCGAGGGAGCTGACTGTGAAGCCTGTGGACTTTTACCACAGCGTACGCTCCGTTCCCGTTCAGCACTATTTGATAAGCACGGCCAGGTGCGAGCTCCGCGTGGTGATGGTCCCGCTTTTGCCGAGGCAGAGCGGAATCTTCGCTCGTGGGGCTCGCAGATGGACGTCAGGGAGGCTGAAGAGACATGCTCCGGCTTCTCTTTACCCTCCGTAGCTTCCACCTCTCTCTCTGCTGAGTCGGGAGCACGCACTGCGGTTTCTCCCGCTCAGAGAGGGAGTCCGGTTCGGCAAAGTTCTGCATCTGAGGATGTAGACATAACTGGTATCGAAACAGGAGAGTTAGATTGTGTTCCACCTCTTGCTGCTTCGGTTCACGCCGATCTGGTGGAAGTCATGACAGCTGCGGTTGCCCAACTAACAATAGACTGGCCGCAAGATAAACCTAACGCTCGTCCTGAGAATAAGATGGACGAGCGATGTCTCAAGCATAACACACAACACTCACGACGCAAACTCCCTTTCTTTTCTGACCTACATCAGGAGGTGTGTAAGTCGTGGCAGCATCCATATACCGCACGAGTATTCACGCCACAGACTTGCATTTATTCTAATGTTCAGGGCTATAAAGAAAGAGGTTACGGGGCGATGCCGAGAATAGAACAGACGCTTGCGAGCTATCTGTCTCCATCCACGGCTTCGTCCCTAAAAGCCCCTACCTTGCCATCAAAGCCATGCAGGGTGACATCGACTTTGATTGGCAAGGCATATGCGGCAGCAGGGCAGTCCGGGGCTTGCTTACACTCTGTGGCACTACTTCAGGCGTATCAAGCAGATGCGCTACGTGAATTGGTCGACACGGGACTGGCGGCGGCGGATGTTTTACAACCCGTCCGTCATGCTTTGGAGGTTTCTCTCCGTGCTACTCGTGAGACTGCTCGTTCTTTAGGCCGTTCCATGGGCGCTATGGTAGCCACTGAGAGGCATTTATGGTTGAACCTCTCAGACATGAAACCATCTGACAAAGCATTTCTTCTGGATGCCCCATTGTCCCCTACGGGCCTTTTCGGCAACGCTGTAGATACCGTTGTTGAAAGGTTCGAGGAGGCTAAGAAACAGGCTGCGGCATTTAAACTTTATCTCCCCCGCCGCGGACAAACTCCCCAGGCGGCGGGGCGAGAACAGCCACAGGCGTCCACTAGCTATCGTGAGCGTCAGAAGCAGAGTGTTGCTTCCCGAGCCCCACCCCAGAAGGATGGGGGTTCAGGAAGAAAATTTCACCCGCAGCCTTACAAACCTAGGACTGACCTGAGGGCAGTCATCCAGGCGAGGAAAGGGGAAAAGAAGTAAAAGTCCTGACAGCCCATTTCCCCCCGAGGAGCGTGCGCTCGCACCTCATTATACGGTGCCTGTTCCTCCTCGGTGTCCCCAGAGGGTTCAGCCGGCTCTGCCAATCGAGGTTTGCTGAGCCGTTGCGGTTCCCGTAATAATATCACCAGAGGCTGGCCCCAAGAGGCTAGTCCCCTTAGTTGACCATTTGGCAGCCTGGAAAAGTCTACCAAATGTGTCACAATGGGTCCTGCGCACGGTAGAGCAGGGTTACCGGATCCAATTTCAAATCCGCCCACCCCGCTTCAACAGGGTTTTGTACACCGAGGTGTGCCTTGAGTAGACTCTGGTGATGGAACAAGAAGTTCTAGCAAAATCGCATCTGTCGGTTCAACATCGAGATGTTGTTCTCGCACATATGGAGGAGCTAGGGCTGAGGCTGAATACCAAGAAAAGTGTGCTTTCTCCAGTACAGAGAACCATTTTTTAGGAGTAATATGGGATTCCATCACAATGCAGGCGCGGCTCACGCCTGCTCGTATTGTTGCAATCCTGTCAGCCGTTTGCAGAATAAAGCTAGGCCAATCACTGACGATAAAGCTTTTTCAGAGGCTGTTGGGACTCATGGCAGCTGCGTCCAACATCATTCCTGTCGGCCTGCTGTATATGAGACCTCTACAGTGTTGGCTCAAAACCAAAGGGTTTTCCCCGAGGGGCAACCAGTTGCGCATTATCAAAGTGACACGCAGATGCCTGCACACGTTGAGAATGTGGAAAGAACCTTGGTTCGTTTCCCAAGGACCAGTGTTGGGAAGCAGTTGTCGGCGCGTTGCACTGACAACCGATGCTTCACTCACAGGTTTGGGAGCTGTTGTGGAAGGCCAATGGGGCCAAAACCGATAGGAGAGCCAATTTCGATCTTGGCACATAAATTGCCTAGAGATGATGGCAGTGTCTCTGGCGTTGACACACTTTCTCCCACAACTCAGAGACCAACATGCGCTTGTCAGGACAGACAACACAGCTGTGGTCTCATACATAAATCACCAGGGGGGTCTGCGGTCACGGCAACTATACAAGTTGGCACCTCAGATCCTCCTTTGGTCTCAGGGGGAGCTGCTCTCCTTGAGGGCAGTCTATATCCCCTGTCACCTGAACCGAGGAGCAGACATCCTGTCGAGGCAGGGGCTGAGGCCGGGGGAATGGAGACTCCACCCAAGGTGGTGGAGCAGATTTGGATGAGGTTTTGCTGGGCAGAGGTAAATCTGTTCGCGACTCAGGTAAGTATGGCACAGGTGTGGCCGAGGTTTCACCTGTACGCCTTTCCCCCGATCGCTCTACTCCCGGGAGTTCTGGAAAGGGTGCGCAGAGACGGAGTTCACCTACTGTTGGTAGCCCCGTTCTGACCGGCCTGAGTGTGGTTCTCAGACATCTTAGACCTGTTGGAGAACTCTCCATGGGAGATTCCTTTGAGGAGGTACCTCCTTTCTCAAGCGGAGGGTCTGATACATTACCCACGCCCGGAGTTATGGAAACTATGGGTTTGGCCTCTGAGAGGGCTAGCCTTCTAGACACTGGTCTCTCAGCTGAGGCTGTGGAGACCATACTTAATTCCAGAGCTCCTTCTACAAGGAAGCTTTATGCCTTGAAGTGGGCAGTCGTCACTTCTTGGTGTTCAGCTCACCGTTTGGACCCTGTAACTGCCCAGTTTCTACAGTGCTTGAGTTCTTACAAGATCCCTTTGCTGCGGACTTATCCCCATCTACTTTATAGGTGTATATGGCATCCATTTCTGCCTTTCATGTTCGGCTAGGGGGCATACCTGTGGTAGAGACCCCTTGGTTCTACAGTTTCTTCATGGTGCTCGCAGGTTGAGGCCTGTGAGCTACACTAGGGTACCTACCTGGGAAGAGAACGGTAGAGAAAGAAATATCAATCACAGCTCTGCTAAATTAAAAGCAAATTTTAAAAGAGCTATGTTTGAACAAGTTAGACAGGGAATTACACAAAGACTAAGCGCTTGTCCGGGAATTTTCATCCATTCAGTCGCTCTTAAGTTTCTTACTCTTAAGACAGTCTTCCTGATGGCTATTACTTCTCTCAAGAGAGTGGGAGATCTTCAGGCCCTGTCGGTTTCCCCTACGTGCCTTGAATTTGCTCCTGGTTTGGTTAAGGCGTTCCTTTTCCCCCGGGCAGGATACGTGCCTAAGGTTATGGATGATGTACCGAGACCCATTACCTTGCAAGCATTCTGTCCTCCACCTTTCAGGAGCAAGGACCAGGAAAGGTTAAATTTGTCGTGTCCAGTGCGAGCACTGGACTCGTATGTACACAGAACTGCGGCTTGGAGGAAAGCGCAGCAGCTCTTCGTATGTTTTGGTTCACCGAAGAAAGGTCTGTCGGCAACCAAGCAAACCATCAGCAGATGGATAGTTGAGACTATCTCTCTGGCCTATGAGGCCTCTGGCAGACCATCGCCTTTGGATGTCAGAGCTCATTCTACTAGGGGTATGGCGGCCTCCGTAGCCTTAAGGTCGGGGGCGTCTATGCGGGACGTGTGTGATGCGGCAGGCTGGTCCTCTCCGCTCACATTCGTGAGATTCTATAGTTTGGACATGAATCTCACCCCGGGAGCCCAGGTGCTTGTGTCTTCCACGTGACATTTTTGTACACACAGACAGGCATTTGGGCGTATGGCGGTTTGGGTATTTCGTTCCCCAAAGCGTTGCCATGGCGACGCAGTGCGAGTTCCCTCGAAAGGGAACGTCTCGGGTTACGTCTGTAACCCTTGTTCCCTGAGAAGGGAACGAGACACTGCGTCACCTTGCCATACTCCCTACATCCCTGTAAGCCTTTTGCTTCGAAGTTTTTCGAGCTGAAGTTCACTATTTCGGATGTCGTTTTATACCTCCTGGTCCATACGTCATCTATGACGTAGCGTTCCACTACTGGACGATGTTGACACACGTGCTCAGAGCTGGTCACGCTGAGGCGTTCCCCAAAGCGTTGCCATGGCGACGCAGTGTCTCGTTCCCTTCTCAGGGAACAAGGGTTACAGACGTAACCCGAGACGTTTTTCATAATAGGCTCACTAAACCGATTCATCAATGGACCCTTCATATCTGATTTAAAACAGTGTGGGTCGTGTGGTAATGTTCCATGTTTAAGATCTTGACATTCTGTAATCTCGTCTGAATCACTCAGTCAGAGCTGTCTCTCATCATTTCTTTATGATAATCTTATATTGTTAAACCATATGAAAGCAAGGTATTCTGCCCAAAGATTTACAGTCCAACACTAGAACTATTTGTCACATTATCTAGTAATGAATCCAGACCTACAGATTGATAACATGATCTTAATTCTCAGCTTTCTTATAAAATAAGTGTCGAAAAATACAGAACGACCTCTAATTCTTTTTCAAACGGCTGCTTGGTGGCTTGTTTCTACTTAAAGGCTGAGGGAGATCTCATGAGCTCATAGAGAACTGATGAATTGATGAATCAACTTTTATATCAAAGTGGAATTAGCTTTCTTGATTGCTGCCAGCAGTTTTAAATTCACACCTCTGGCCGATCTTTAAGAATACATCAGTATTGTTCTGCAATAGTGATAGCCTCTATAGTTTTTACACATTAAAATCATACATTGTACATTCATACACATAGGCATTCAAGAAATTGAAAAAAGTATTGATTAAACCAAAGTGTTAAAGTGATTGAAGATGTATGATATGATAAAGCGGACGTGCTGTAACCCATACCTGTTTTTAAATATTGTAAATGACTCATTTAAATTAAGGCCTAAGTGTAAATAAATAAATCCCTTTCATGTGTAAACATGGCAACACACACCCTGGATTAAACCTGCATTACAATGATTTTTCTTCTTTCAAGATTTCTGTTTTAAGCTATCTCAAGATATTCTAATTCAATGAGCATCAGCACCATAATTCTCTGCTCTTAAGTCTGAATCACTGAATCGATTCATTTGGACAGTTTGTTAAATGACCCGTTTAAAACACGATTCGCCCAGTCTTTTAGCTGCTGTGTCATCAAATGACAAATTGATATTTTGTCACCTTCTTTTTTAGTAAATCTTTTAGTTTATTTGCCTATAGTTTGTGTCAACTGATTAAAACAGTGTAAATACCATGTTATTGTGTTAATAAGAGCAGCCTACTGTACAGACAACACACGTGACATCTGTATTAACTAATGCTATTTTTAATACTTTAATACTTTGATACTGGTTCCACCTCACTGTGTGTTTTACTCTGCTTTCGGTCGAGTGCTTCACAAAGACAAATCATTGCAAAGAATCAAATGAATGACTCGTGAATCACACACGCACTATGGTTACCATAGCAGCGGCCAAACACCACACACTCACTCTGACAAGTTAGGCTAAACCACAGCACGACTCGTTTACTTCATCCCTAAATAAAGCTTTCGCAATTAAATTTCTTGAAAAATACGCTTAAACAGAGACATAAGGTGTAGTGTTATGGTGGCGCGACAGCTTTATCATGTCAGAGCACAAAAGTGAATATAACAGTCCTGAACCCGAGCGACGTGCGGTGCGGGTCCCGACACAAGATGTCAATCAAACTGAGAACGAAGATCAAGAAGATGTCGACGAAGATCAAGATATTACATTCAACGTCTATACATCAACAGACATGATTTTACAAGAAGAAAACATCGCGGATGCGAATCGATACGAAATAAATCCTCATGGAAGTAAAACCAAGATCATTTCATCCAGTGAGGTCGGAAACTCAACAGCAACAGGTGAAACACAAGTAGCATTAACAACAGTTGGGCTTGTTGCTATGGTCAGATATGTTAAAACAGTAATATCAAGGTCACGTTTAATATTTCAATATATTCTCATGTAATAGGCTATAGGGAATGGGAAGCTGACGTCACGGCCTATGTCGCCGGGGCGCCGCCATCTTGGGAGGATAATACTCCACTGCTATTATTGTTTTGATATGTAGCGTTACTAGCTTTGTTTGATAAATGGAGGAATCGATTGTGAAAGAACCAGGGACTATGTGTAATGCAGTTTTTAAAACAGCAAGACCGACCTACCATAGTTTTATTTCCTTATCAAACAAGAAAAACAAAATACTGCATTAAACGCACCAGCAGGCATCCTTCCAAGATGGCGCAACATTCAAGGCTTGACGTTGATCTATAGTAGGTTTCAGGTGCAACAACATAAACAAACGTTATGTAGCTCAAACTTAACTTCCGGTTGAGCACCGCAAAGAATCAAATACCCGTTGAGTAGTTTTAATTTAATACAAATCATATACAATAAAACATTCATATGAATTAATATTAATAAAATAACTTAAATTAATTATATAATATACCAACACCCAAAGTTAAATTCGGGCCAGGCCGCCTATCCCTTAATTCATTGATTCATATTTATGCAACATCTGTGTTTCTTTTTCTTACAGTGAAGATCTTGCTTATGCCAGATAGGCACATGATAACAGTTGCCTTTACTATTGGCCTTACAATCCTGGATCTGAAAAAACACTTTGCCTTTGAGCTCAGAGTGCCATCAGATATCATACAGATCACTTTAGATGGTAAGAGATTTGCATTTCTTCCTTCGGCTTTGATAAGACAAAATGATGGTTAAAGTATCCCTCATAGGAGAGATGAGAGGGAAAAAAATTGGACATTCTGTGGAACACAAAAGATAATATTTGGAGAAATGTTTGCTTTGTTCGGTTTAGAAAAGTGTGTCGATGATGACCAGACGCTGATGGACATTGGTGTACAGCCACATGGGATGGTCCAGTTTGAGTTGAGCTCATCGGATCCAGAGAATTACCCCATTAGACAAGTCAAACCACAGCAAGAGTACAACATGCCGGATGTCATCACTGTTAGAGTGCAAACAGGTACCATCAAAACTACAGATGCGTATGAACAGACAAAATATAAGACAAGTTTGACAAATGTGTTTCTATAAGATGCAGACACATATCAGGATGTGGTGGTGGAGATCGAGAGGGCCACTCGAGGAAAGGGATTTCTTGGTGGATACCGTCATAAAGTCACAAAGGCCGAGTATCATCATGCTGCTGTGCAAACTATAGCTAAGAAAAGGCCTGACAGAGGAATTGAGATGTTCAGTAGGGACACACAGGTGCATACACCTACCTTTATAAATAGGAAAAAAAGACAATTTCCCACTTTTTGAGACAACATGTGTCTTCTCGACTTATAAACAGACCGTCATGTTGAGAAACCAGGTTCAGCAGTGTTCCAAAAATGCCTCGACTCAGATGACCAGCATCGGCTGCTATGTGTCCAACATAGAGGACAAATTTATAACACCTTCAGGGATTTACATGACTGCAGATGAGTATCACACCAAGAGACTGAAAGCTGTACGTGTCTCCAGTTTGGAAGAGAATGTTTCTGATGGCTACTGCATGTGCTTTCTAATGTAGGAGAAATGACTGTGAATGTTTTTTTCAGGTCATTACACTACAGACGCATCTCAGACGCTGGCTGGCCAAGCGTTTCACGGACAGCCTGAGACAGGAGAGAGAGCTGCATCTGGCATGGTTGGAAAATGAAAATAGACGGAAGAAAGAAAGGAAAGAACAGGGGATCAGAGATAAGTATCGCCGCTGGATGAACCCAGAGAGAAAAGCAGACTTTGAACTGCTTTATAATGCTTTAAAAAGTGAGCAAGAGTGTTTGAGTTGATCTTTTTAAGGACATGTTTTTTCACCCAAAAATGAAAATCGTTTATTCACCCATGTGTCATTCCAAACTTGTATGAGTTTCTTTTTTCTGCAAAACACAAAAGAAAATACAGAATTTGCTGGAAACCAAACAACATTTACCCCTTAATTTTAATGTGGACACAAAATATCTTCCAAAGAATAAAGTCGTACAGCTTTTGAATGGTGTGAGGGTGAATACATTACAGTGTTGGGTGTAACTAGTTACTATATAATTAGTTACTGTAATTTAATTACTTTTCCCTTTAAAAAGTAAAGTAAGGGATTACTTTGGATTTCTGTAATTTAATTACAGTTACATCTGATGTAGTTCAACGAAATACTTTGCGAAATGTGTGTTTGCAATAGTGGAATTGACATGAAAATTCAAAGTCTAACTTTTAAAACAGTGCTTCAATTTGTAATTCTAACATTTGTGATAATATTACTTTATGTAGTTTTAAATTATTTATTTAAATGAATTAAAAGAGCCGTGTCATGCCTATCCTTGAATCATGGTTGATATAGGATATAGAAAGTAATGAGTACAGTACTTAAATACTTTTTGGAGAGAGTCATTTGTGCAGTAATGTAATTACACTATTGAAAATGTAATTAGTAACTAGTAATTCATTACTTTTTCAGAGTAACTTGCCCAACACTGATAAATTATGGCAGAATTTCAATTTTTGGATGAACTATCCATTATCCATTATGAACTACCCAAGTTAATAGTGTTTGTATTGAGATGGACATAGAGGATGTCAGGTCAAGTCAGGTTGTGATTCTCTGTCTTTCTCGGGTTGTGTCAGAATGGAGGCAAGAGGAGGAGGAGCGCATCGACGCCACCTTTTCTGGTGCTGAGAAAAAGGCAGCCCTGTGCGCTCTGCTGGAGCAAGAGACCCAGTTTATCTCATCTATAGAACGCCATAAAACAGCTGCATTCGAGAGGAACCTTGATAAAGCTGTTCTTGCCTACCTCGACAAGGTGACTATCTTTGCATATCTACTGTGAGTCCTTACAAGTTACTTTAAATCAAAACCTGACTGAAAACGTTCCATGTATGACCTTCTTCTGCAGAACACAAATGCAGATATTTGACATTCTTCAAAATATCTTATTTTGTGGCAGGAGTCAGTAAAAGACTACACAGTTTTCATTTTTGAGTGAACTATCCCTTTAAGATGTGTGTTTCAGAGAAGATGCCCCTGCAGTAAAACGCATTGAAGTCACTTTCGAAGAGACAGATAACATGCTGATAACAAACTAGATCAAAAGTAAACTCTGTAGCCTTCAAGCCTTTATTATTCCATTCGAGTTCCATTGGGGTTCTTTACAATGTGTTCATAAATGTCATCCTCTCAGCAGCCAATGATGTACTTCCTTTAGTGTGCAGAGCCAAAAAAGTGGCGTGCGTTTGACGGGAAGGTGACACAGATGGAAACGCAGTTCACTATCAGAGGTTCTGAGCTGCGAGATTTGTACAACAGCATCACCCAGGATGAAGTCACAAAGGATGAACGTCTGGATGTGCTGCTTACCATCAAACACACTGTGAAGGTTAGTTCTAGTTCTAGTTCTTGTAGCCTGTAACTGTATACAATTAGGCGTGTCACAATATACCAAAATTATCAATTACAGTGATATAAATAACTGAGACAATTTTTTAACTAGATGCCATATTAATATAAATAATTCAACACTTAATAAAAAATAGACCGGTTGCAAACTCTCTCTCTCTCTCTCTCTCTCTCCACCTCCCTACACTCCCTACACATATTTCGAATGTGGTTTATAAAAAATACAAAAAGAGAAAAAATATAGAAAACACAAAAATACATTAGTATATATATATATATTAAATTGACTGAAGGCGTTATTTATTAATTGAAAAAACATTTAGATTTAAAAAATATATATGAAAGATGACAGCTTAATGAGGGTAATTTTATTTAATGTAAATGCTAGCGACATGCACATCTGCTTGATTCATTTTTATTTTTGTGTGTGCTTTCAAATAGGATCATAAATGTAAGCTGACACAGGATATAGTGGATTTGATTGACAGGGAGGTGGATTTGCTGATGAGGGGGATGAAGAAGAAAAACATGGATGGGTTGAGAAAGAGAATATCTACTCTGTTCCTTCAGTACATCAAAACCCCCGAGTTCAACCCTCAGGTGTCCAAACTACTGCAGGTATGCGGCGAATCTGTTATATACCGTAACATTGAGCTATAAAGTCTATATTTTCTGGCCACAAAGTAAGAAAAAGCACAAATGAGATCTCTTTAAATTTGTTTCTTCTAGACAGCAAAGCGATTGGGTCTCATTCACTAATTCACACAAATTTGTGCGTACGCATGCTTAGTGAATGAACCCATTGAATGTAAATGGAGAGGTTTGATTTGTCTAAAAAGATGTCCCTAATCTCACATGTGTCTCATTTCAGCAAACTCACACAGATGTATTTGACTTCGATATGAAGGAAAAATAAATTGTAAATCAGATGTATTTAGTTTAAAATCTCATTAACGACCAAATCATTTATTCCGTCTTTTTTGTCTTTTCAGTATCCCGCTGACTTTAGGAAGAACATGTATTTGTGTAGTGGTTGTAATGAGTACAAGTCATCCAGCGACTTTGCCTTGAAAACTAACACATCAGCGGTTGGGCTCTGTCGCCGCTGTACACAGTTAGACAACGAAGGCCGCCGTAGAGAAGACTTCTGCCTCTACAAGAACATTCTCAAACATCTGCGTGAAACTGAGGCCAAGTGCAGCCCTGAATCCCAAATCACATACTTACTACAGGTACAGTGGGCAATTCCAGAAATGTGAACCACATCTAGGAAAAAACAGGTTTCAAATACTGGTTTCAACTACTGGTTTCTAAAAGGGACTGAAAAACTTCTGTAGAAATATTTATACTCACTTTTCAATTGATAAACTTATTGAATTTATAAGAGCCGCTCTTTAGTTTCATGTTCAGATTATTCTGTTTGCCTTAAACACTATATATTTTAACAAAACTGTTGTATTACCATGAATGAGGGAAAGTGCCACCCTCAGTATGTCCTCTCTAGCTTGGGAAGTCCCACCAACTTATGAAGTTGCCAGCTTCATAAAGGACCTTTGATTTGCTTTGATGAACATCTGTTGTATCTTTATTAGGAGCAGGACCTGCGGTACCTGTTGGATGAGCTGTGGGGGGCTAAGTCTGCTTTGAGTGGGTGTAAAGACCTGCACGACCTGCTGCTTGTGCGGTGGGAGAAGAACTCGGCCTGGAGCCCGTGGAACTGCATCCTTCTAACAAAAGACGAGGCAGCCACACACCTCAAAGTGGAGAACATCAGGAAGGTAATGAAGCCACAACAGTTTCTGCTCTTCAATGCATTCCTTTTACAGAGTGAAATGATTAAACATGGAAAAGCATACTTTAGATGGTCATATCTGTATCGATTTGAAGCAACATGCAAATATTTCTATCTGTAATAACACACTTAATTATACCATTTTATTAGCAGCAACCAGCAGGTGGCAGCGTGTTCGAGCGTTATGCGTAATAAGGTTTTATTATTGAATCTTGACAAAACCCGGTTAACAGATGTTTAGATTTGATCATCTTTTATAGTGTGTGACTCAACTCTTATGATGATGGCGTTGCAATGTCAAGCAGAAACAAAACAACTGTTTCTGCCACCAGCTAAAGAAAATCTCATGTGGCACCATTGTTTTTTCCCCGCAGGCATACGACGTGGTGGTTATCCGTGATGTCAAGCAGAAACACGCGCTGGCGAGGAAGTACTTCTCACAGATACCTGCGGTGGCCAAATGGCAGCACGACGCCAAGGTTCAGCCCGCCGCCCTCGGCAACCTGCTGGTCTCCAAACCCATCACCAAGGCGACCGAGCAGAATGGCTAAGAGGCTACCCACAATCCTGCAGGTGCCCAAGGACTTCTGCTGTATAACAGCAGAATGGAGTTACAAATTATATATTTGCATTGAGGTACATTGTACTGTATGTTTGCCTTTTAGAACATTTAAAATTCAATGGAAGATGTTGCTAGACAGTTTTGACTGTACTGTGCAGTTCAGCCTGGATATTAAAACAATTTCTTTCTCTCTGCTTTGGTTTCGATTCATTGGATTGTTCAATGCCAATGAACTGTTAGAAGAGGAAGCAGTTATGATATGGATTTAGATATGATCAATAAGAGCAGCTCACTGTAATCCTGTGAAAAAAAGCAGCATTAGCATTACGTCATCAGTTCAATAAAAGAAAGGAAGTATTAAAAAAACAGTACAACTAAATTATCAAGCATTATAACCAAATCAATCCTTAACTCCTCAAAGCCACACAAGTATGTATTTAAATGCAATTGGTAGCACTTCTGTTACCCAAAAAGCACAAGTTCAAGAGTTTTAATTAGGCCTTTGGAAATAATATATAGCCATGGTTATAATCAGGAGGTGAGCCATATGAGATATGCAATTAGAAGAAAAGGTCAAGAACCTCCTCCTGTGCTTCCTATTGAACAAATGAGAACAAGACCACAGGAATAATGGCGTAAAAGACTCTAGATTCATGATATAGTTTAGAGAACTTACATCTTTAATTATAATTTGTAGAATTTTATAACATTTTTTATAACACAAAATATATTATTCATAATGTAATCAAATTTTAACATTTCTTTAGATTTCCTTTAATTTTTTAGAATTTGTTACATGAGTTTAAAAAAAAAATGGGAATTACACAAAAATGAAAACATATAGAGAAATAATTGCACTGGATCCTAAATGCTGTAACAAAATAAATCATCCGACTTTAATCGGTTCTGTAATCCTTTAAATCTGTTAAACAAAACTTTTATTCTCTGGCATGAACCAGTTTAGGTGGAAAATATTGAAAAGCCTGTTGGCCTCAGAGAAACCGACATGAGGTCATTTTGAGGTTATTGTTTAATTTTCTTACAAGTCGATATGTATGAATATATCCTTTTCCACCAGCATTGTGTAATCTCTTGTAATCTTTGAATGCTAGGAAATATTTTAATCTTTGTTATGCTGATATTGTTTACACATTGTTGCTATGTGGTATCTGAAACAACCGACAGAAAAGAACATGAGGAGTGTTGATTGGGATTAATGTGTAATAGTACAGACAGAGAATACAGTGAGAGCCTTGAAAACACTCTGAGCCAAGTTATCCAATGATGTTTCAAGGAAAGACCCTTGCGAGTTTCAAATCCCTGGTAAACCTTACTGTGACAATCGTAAAGAGAGGTCATGAAGACATAATGAGTGAAGGGACTGAACATCAGCTGACCTTGACACTTTGAGACAGATTTGACATTATAGCTGTCCATAAATCAACTGCTCACTTTTTCCCATGGATTTTCTATGAAAATATTTGACATACAGTTTGCAAACTTGCATGTATTAAAGCTGGATGTTACAGAATAAACAAGATTAGAGAAAGTTAAAGGTCACTTAAAGAATCCATCATTGAGAACCATATAGTAATCGATAACTAATTGGAAATTGAAGGGGGCGTGTCTATCTAAATGTTTCATGAACACAATTTTCTTGTGTTGACATTTCATTTTGAAACCAGACGTGACAGCCATATATCAGGATTTGGTAACTTACCAGACATTGAACTTGATGTTGAGGGAGAGTGCTCTCATTATAGTAAACTTTGGCTTTGTCAAAAATTTGAAAGATTCAAGATTAGTCAATGTTTAATCAATATTTACATTAAATTATTTACATATTTACATTCATCAATATTTAAAAGTGCTAGTGTGAACTTTGTCAATGTTTGAGACTTAAACACGTGGAAGTACAAATGAAACATGAATTAAAAGCTGTTATATACACAGTTTTTTTAATAAAAAGTCAGTGACTTGAGTCAGGACATAACCTAAAATTTCATGTTTTCTTGTTTTCTTTAATTTAATGTTTTTTTACCGTATTTCAAAAATGCTCCACAAAAAGTCCTGTAAAAATTGTAAATGTCATTTTTTTTCAAGTAAAATTACATATTTTTATGTTTTATTTGTGAAAAATAAGATCTTTTTATCTTTTTCAGTAATTTAACATGGATAAAATCTGTAATTTTTTTTTACAAATTACAGTTGCTTACAGTGTATTTTTCTTTTCTTTTTTGCATATTATTTAATATTTTATTATTTTATCAATTTATATTCACTTTAAATGTTAATTTTCATTTTAATCTATTTGTCATTTTTTCTTAAATAATCCCGTCCGATCAAACTCTCATTCCTTGGAAACAATCTCCGGTAAGGATTATCACCTGCTGAGTGATTTCTGAGAGTTTATGTTAATAAAATCTCACAGGTTGTTCTTTAACAGACCCCTGTGCTGCAGATTAGAGCTCAGTAAAGGTAACGGATGGTGATGTTTCTTGTTAAAACTAAAAAATATGAATATCAGGTCACAGTGTGTCGCAATAAGCCATGTCAGCGGGTTTACGTGTGTAACTGTTTTGTTTTTATAACCTCATATGCAAATTTGTTGGTGACTTTGTTTATAAAGTGTAAATGTAAACGGATGGAGTCGAATAGGACTCATATGAGCAGTGACTGGCGGGAATCTAATCTTAAAACTTAATCTCAATGGCCATAAGGCTTTATGACAAGCCCGGAATGGACCAGTAAGAGTGGACGCGGTTGGCACAGGGCAAAGATTAATCAGCGGCAGATTATTTAAAAGCCAATCATAAGGCAAAGTCCCTTAGTTGACTCTGTTTCGGCCACAGGATGAGAAGTCTTAGATGTTCCTGGAGCTTTGTGACACCCCTGATCATCATCCTCACGCCACTGTCACTTCTACCGCTGCCTCTGGTTATCAAGACAAAGGTTAGGTGTGCGACAAACATATCTGTACTTTTTTTTTAAGTGGATCAAATATTTGAGAGATATCTTAGTGGTTTCATGTCCATACAATAGAAGATAATGGGATCCAATGTTTTTTGGCTACTTACATTCTTCAAATATCTTTTGTGTTCTGCACAAAAGACGTTTTTGCAGGTTTAAAATGACACGAGTGCGAGTAAATGATAAAATAATTTGTGTTACATTTATGCATTTGGCAGACGCTTTTATCCAAAGCGACTAACATTGAGTTATACTATACATATGTTTCAAAGTATGTGTTTTTAGGATAATTATTACTTATTATTAAACTATCTATCTAGGATCTAAATGAATGTTGGTTAAGAAAAACTGCATTAAGGTCAAGGATAGAAGCAGAGCAAGTAATATTTTGATGGACAGTTTTGCCACTTATCTTATATAATAAAAGACACTGATAATGTATATATATGGTTTTTCACTTATCTGAATGCATGATGAGATTACTTTCATGTCCACAGGAAGCAGAATGTGCTTATATTCTCATTCTCATGGCTGTGTACTGGATGACAGAGGTCCTGCCTCTGTCAATTACGGCCCTTCTGCCAGCTCTTCTTTTCCCTTTGTTTGGGATCATGAAGTCTTCTCAGGTACACACTCCTGAAAACATTACGTTCGGAAAACAATCCTATGAAAACTAGAGCCTTTAGACTACTACTGTACACTCACGTGAATAGTTTGTACAAAGGATTTAATTCAACATCTATCTCTTTAGGTCGCCTCTGTGTATTTCAAAGACTTCCATTTGTTGCTGCTTGGGGTCATCTGCCTAGCAACAGCCATTGAGAAGTGGGGTCTTCACCGCAGAATTGCTCTCAGATTGGTGACCGCGGTCGGAGTCAACCCTGGCAAGTAAGACCTACAACTAATCAACATATATTAACATTTTGAGATCTGTTTTGAGGATGAAGTGTTATCACAGATATGTTGTATCTGATGGACTTCATGTTTTACAGGTTGATGCTGGGGTTCATGGTGGGCTGTGCTTTTCTCTCAATGTGGTTGAGCAACACATCAACTGTGGCGATGGTGATGCCGATTGTGGAAGCTGTGATACAGCAGGTTTTGAGCGCAGGAGACGAGCCCAGCAAAGACCACAAGGGGGCGTTGAATGGCATCTCCAACCCTGCTCTACAGCTTGAAGGTATTTGGTGTATACCTTAGCATCTTTTATTTACAACTCTGGAAAAAAGATTTTTTTTTATTAAGTATGTATACTGTATGTGTTTAGGTAAGATTATCCTTTTTGTTACATGCGGTAAACAACATTTCGGTAAACAACATGCAATAAGATTTTTAATCATAGCTTTTATGCAGCTTTGCATTCTCTTAGTCTTTCACATGGCTATTGAGTGACTTTATATCATATATCTACAGTACAATACATAGGTTTGATTTTGTTCAAATTCAATAGACACTGGAACGGACAGGCCATAATACATGGACTGAATGTGCTTTTTCCCAGAAATACGTCATATGAATGATTGTCTTAAAGCTGTAACCTTCTAAAACTTTGTACCATTCAAACATTAAATATCTATTTTAACAGATATAGAGGCCCAGCATGACCAGCCTGAGAATATGAAAAGGTGACCATGCATACAATTTCAAAAGAACATTCATGTATAAGATTGAATCAGAACTTTTTTATACTTTCTTTACACTTGCAGCATTGAAGCAGGAGTTATAGAGTCAGTTCAGACAGCCCCTGAGGAACCTGAAACTAAAGTGAGTCAAACGCACTAGGCATAAAAACAAATACAAAATCTTTCTTTGTCTAGTATTTATATAGTATAATGCTGTTTTTCTGAATGTTTGTTATAGGCACCGGCTCTGCCGTCAAACGGAAAGTACAAGACCCGTGAAGATCACATGATCTGCAAAGGCCTGTCACTCTGCATTGCCTACTCCTCATCCATCGGTGGTCTGACAACCCTGCCAGGAACTTCAGCCAATCTCATTTTCGCTGAGTACATCCACCAGTGAGTTCACTTCTTTTCTTTGATCTGATGTGTGTCAATAAAACAATATTATTTGTAGTATTAATAAATATTGCTGTTGCACCGTTGTCATCGTCTGGTATCTGTGTATTGATATATCAGTCTAAACCTTGCTTGTTTTTATTTCCTCAGGTATTACCCAGAATGCAAAATCATCAATTTTGGGAACTGGTTTGTGCTTTGTCTTCCCATTTGCATAATTATGCTGATTTTGTCGTGGATATTCCTGCACTGGATGTTCCTAGGAACCAAGTGAGTGATCGTAATGATGTCTACTCCGTAAGCCTTTCCCTGACCCCTCTCTGTTCCTCATTTCTACTTCACCTCTTCAGCTATCATTTAAATGCATCATTTCAGATCAGACAGTCATTTACATTTTTCTCACCTCACCACTTCTCAAAGTTTTCTTCCGGTTCTCTGTCTCACTTCTGATCTCTCTTTTTTGTCTCTCCGGAATAATCTATTTGATCAAGCAGAATTCTATTGCCATTTCATTCTTCCTCTGATGAAGGATCGCTCATAGAGCATGCAGATATATATTTTTTTCATTTTGTAAAATGTTTTACTTTAAAATGACATGTTTAAGATCCAAACGATTAAAGCATATCCACATTTGTACCCATCCACAGCTTTCGTGCCAGTCTCTGCTCCAGGAAGCAGACTGATAAAGAAAGAAGGACTGCCAAGTTGCTTGAGGATCAGTACAACTCACTTGGACCTATAAGGTTGGAATTCTCCCTTTAACATCGAAACCCTGCTGATAAAACAATAGTAGCCTGTCCAAAACGCTAGGGACATTTCATGGATTTAATGGTTTTAATGGACACTGTAATGGTGGTAAGTGATGGATACTAGGAGCTGTTCTCTGGCAGATTAATCTTGGAATAAAGTTCAAAACTCATTGCAAAAAGGAGTTTTAAGTGTAATTAATTAAAAAAAATTTAGGCCTAAAAATAGGCCTATTGCTGGCTGTCTGAGCAATCCAACATGTTGACTTTTTGTTTAAAAACACGAAAATAACATTTTGGGGAAAGGTTAGCCGTCAAAATCTGCATTGTGTGTAAGAAAATTATTTAGTATTTACTTGACAAGGAAAATGACCTTGGATATTAAAGTCTTGTTTTTTAATGGAAAATTTAAGAATTAAGTAAGTTTATGTTTTAAAAAAGAAGTGTAAGTTTATGTTTTAAAAAAAGAAGTAAGAAAAAACTAAATAAGGTAAAACTAAATAAATGTTTATTTTTCTTATTTGGAAGATTTTTTGCTTGTTTTTATGTAAAATAATTTATCAATCTTATATTTTTCTTTCATAAAACAAGACTTTAAAAAAAACTGTAGAAACCCAACAGAAACCTAAAAGAAATTCTAATGGTTTTCATTAAAATACCAAAACCATTCGCTTTTTTCCATTAAAACCATCAAACAATTAATTTTTGTAGTATGTTTCGGGCATTATTCCAGTAGGATTTAACATACCAACAACAAAATCCATCACATAGCAGTAGAAACATTACAGTTTCCATTAAAACCAATACAAATTAAACCCTTAAAAATGATTATAAATTCATTAATGGTCTTTTCAGCCGGGAAGTAAATGTATCTTGATTTAAGATTTTTTGTATTTGTGCTAGAAAGCAACAATTAATGAAAAATTAGTTCTTTTTTTGTATAAAAAAACAACATGCTGACGGTTTTTTCGAACACAGCTGGCAGGAGATCATCATCTTGGTTATCTTCATTCTGATGGCAGTTTTGTGGTTTGCGAGAGAGCCGGGTTTCATGCCCGGCTGGTCATCGCTTTTCGCAGAGTGAGTACTGCACTAACTTTTATCAACTTAATTATTGTAGGTTTAAATGTACAGACATGTAGTGTTGTAGATCAGAGTAACATTGTTAAACTTCATTTATTTAAGTTTCTTGACTACTTTATAATTATTCCATGTATATGTATGTTATCTGTTCAGGTACAGAGGCTACGCTACGGATGCCACTGCAGCACTACTTCTGGGATTCATGTTCTTCATCATCCCCGGTCACAAACCAAATGCAAATCGCTATGGTACTTGTTCTTCATCTTTTCCTTTATGCAGTGTGAAAAGCTTCAAAATGATTTCTCGCGGACTGTCTGTCGAAGTCGATTTGGTGTTGACATTTTTTTTAATCCTTTGACAGAGGCCTTGATAACATGGAAGGAATTCCAGGCTTGTATGCCATGGGAGATCTGTCTGCTCGTGGGTGGGGGTTTCGCTTTGGCTGAAGGCACAAAGGTAAGAGCATAGCTTTGTAGAAATCCAACTGTATGTGTGACAGAAAGACGGTATTAATATAAGAATCAATTAATGGTCCATTCGAACAGGCTTGTATTCAATAAACCGTACTGGTCTAGTTCATTTTGGACAGCTCTGGACAGCTCAATTGCTCGCTTTACTCATAATCCCAAACATTCCTTTTAAAAGAACTGAATGAAAAGACAGATCACATCAAAGACTTTTAACACCGTGGAACCCATTAACGTTTTAGAGCGAACAACAATAGCGCTGTTCTGTCTGTGTAGACGTTTAGTTCGAGCTAATTACATGCTTCTATTATAAGAGCGACATCATTTTCAACATAACAAACGGATCCTTCCTCATGTCAGACTAGAAACAAGAGCTGTTATTTCTTCATATTCTTCTGGTTTGGGTGGACTGGGGTGGGGTGTTATCACCAAGGCTCCAGCTCTGCTTGGTTCCAGACATCCAAATGGCACGGCAAGTTCGGTCTTTAAAATCTTCAAAGGCAGGGTGACTGACTGCTGTGCCACATTTTCCACACAGTGTTTAATACAGTTGAAAGAAAAAGTATGTGAACCCTTTGGGCTTACTTGGATTTCTTCATAAATTGGTCATAAAATGTGTTCTGATCTTCATCTAAGTCACAACAATAGAGAAACACAGTCTGCTTAAACTAATGATGCACAAACATTATACGTTTTCATGTTTTTATTGAACACATCATGTAAACATTCATAGTGCAGGGTGGAAAAAGTATGTGAAACCCTAGGCTAATGACTTCTCCAAGAGCTAATTGGAGCCAGGAGTCAGCCAACCTGGGGTCCAATCAATGTGATGAGATTGGATGTGTTGATTAAAGCTGGCCTGTCCAATAAAAAACACACACCAGTTTTGAGTTTGCTGTTCTGAAGAAGCGTTGTCTGATGTGAACCATGCCTCGCACAAAAGAGCTCTCAAAAGACCTACGATCAAGAATTGTTGACTTACATAAAGCTGGAAAGGGCTACAAAAGTATATTTAAAAGCCTTGATGTCCATGTGTCCACGGTAAGACGGATTGTCTACAAATGGAGAAAGTTCAGCACTGTTGCTACACTCCCTAGGCATGGTCGTCCTGTAAAGATGACTGCAAGAGCACAGCGCAGAATGCTCAATGAGGTGAAGAAGAATCCTAGAGTGTCAGCTAAACACTTACAGAAATCTCTGGCACATGCTAACATTTTTGTTGACAAATCTACAATAAGGAAAACATTAAACAAGAATGGACTTCATGGGAGGACACCACGGAGGAAGCCACTGCTGTCCAAAAAAAAACATTGCAGCACGTTTGAAGTTTGCAAAAAAGCACCTGGATGTTCCACAGCACTACTGGCAAAACATTCTGTGGACAGATGAAATCAAAATTGAGTTGTTTGGAAAGAACACACAACGCTATGTGTGGAGAACAAAAGGCACAGCACACCAACATCAAAACCTCATCCCTACTGTGAAATATGGTGGAGGGGGCATCATGGTTTGGAGCTGCTTTGCTGCCTCAAGCCCTGGACGGATAGCTGTCATCGATGGAAAAATGAATTCCAAAGTTTATCAAGACATTTTGCAGGAAAACTTAAGACCATCTGTCCGCCAACTGAAGCTTAACAGAGGATGGACGATGCAACAGGACAACGACCCAAAGCATAGAAGTAAATCAACAACAGAATGGCTTCAGCAGAAGAAAATACGCCTTCTGCAGTGGCCCAGTCAGAGTCCTGAACTTAACCCGATTGAGATGCTGTGGCATGACCTCAAGAGAGCGATTCACACCAGACATCCCAAGAATATTGCTGAGCTGAAACACTTTTGTAAAGAGGAATGGTCCAAAATTTCTCCTGACCGTTGTGCAGGTCTGATCTGCAACTATAGGAAACGTTTGGTTGAGGTTATTGCTGCCAAAGGAGGGTCAACCAATTATTAAACCCAAAGGTTCACATACTTTTTCCACCCTGCACTATGAATGTTTACATGTTGTGTTCAATAAAAACATGAAAACGTATAATGTTTGTGCAGTATTAGTTTAAGCAGACTGTGTTTCTCTATTGTTGTGACTTGGATGAAGATCAGAACACATTTTATGACCAATTTATGAAGAAATCCAAGTAAGCCCAAAGGGTTCACATACTTTTTCTTTCAACTGTATGTGGATGCTATATCTTGACAAACAGCTAAGTTACGACTCCAGTCAAGCACACAAAGAGATGTATGTACGAAACCTGATGTTTCAATGCTAACAGAAATATCATGCTTGTGAGGGTTTCCAAATATCTTTACAGCCCTTTTCGAAGATGACCTTTTCATTATATTTTTTTCAGATTTCTGGTTTGTCGTCTTGGGTAGCTGAATTGCTGACTCCCCTGGGAAATCTCCCTCCTTTAGCCACGGTCACCATCGCCTGCCTTATTGTCACCTCTATCACGGAGGTGGCCAGCAATGCTGCCACAATCACAATCTTTTTGCCTATACTGGCCCCGCTGGTACGGCTGCTTTTCAAACGTGTCACTTAAAAGTCAAACATTACGTGCTTTTAATCTTTTTGAAGTATTCTCATTGCAAATTGTCTTTGCCAGGCGGAGGCGATTGGGGTGAACCCTCTGTACATGCTGGTTCCCACAGCTCTCTGTGTGTCTTTCTCCTTCCTGCTGCCTGTTTCCAATCCTCCTAATGCCATTGTCTTCACATATGGCCATCTCACAAGTATGGATATGGTGAGCGCTTTAACAAGTTCATTAATCGTTGAGTTTTTGATGTCAGAAGTCATACACTATGCATATAGTATATTAAATGCTTTGTGTGGTTTGCTTGTCATTTCAGGTGAAGGCAGGCCTGGGTGTCAACGTTATAGGCATTCTTACGGTCCTGTTGGCTCTTACAACATGGGGAACTCCTCTGCTTAACTTGGACACCTATCCAGAATGGGCACCGGTGGCAAACATCACTGGAGTATGACCATTGTGACAATTAGAAATATGAAAATGTTTTCAGTTTTAAAATGAAACAGAATGCCTTGTAGTCAGAGTTCTTGACTATACACAGTCTCATGGCACGCTGTTGTTTGACATCCTGATGTTGGACTTCTTGTTCACTCGGCCAAAATGATGGCCTCACACAGTCCAACAGACAGCTTCTAGAGGTTTGAGGTTGCAGGAGATGTTCTATTTGAACGTCATTGTTTATTTTTTGTATTATATACTTTTTTTAAAGAAAAGCATTTACGATAAGTTTGTGAATGTTAATATTCAAAGAGAGTTGCTATAAACTGTTTTGCACTTTTTATATGCATACTGCATATCGTCACATTGGAATTATAGAGTTCTATCAGATATTTAGGTCAAAATTCAGTTATTCACATATTCTTATGCTGTGACAAGCTATTTAGATTATGTGATGTTTTTTCCTTTATGTTGTGTACAAGACTTCTTTAGAAAGCAAAAAGGTTTGATACAACATCTTAGGCAATACAAAAACTTTGAAGCTCTATATCTTAAAGTTGCTTAGAATGAAGATACCATATAATTTCAAAGTGGCAACATAACTTACTTTGCATATGTATATTTTAATTTAGTACTTTCTGCATGTATACTGATAAGTAAACAGAATATATGTAGAATGCTGAAATTACACAGATTGAAGTTAACATACTGTAAATACAGACTTTGATGGTGACACTCCCCCTAGTGGCCAATAATAACTATTGATTTTAGGTTAGTTAGCGTTTACCTTTAGTGGCTCAATGGCTGGTTCCGGTTTTTTAAAGGAGTAGTTCACCTTCAAATAGACATTTCTGTCATAATGTACTTAACCTATTTTCATTTACAACCTGTATGACTTTCTTTCTTCCGCTTTATTCACTTGCATTGGTTACAATAGATAGAATAGCTGTGCTGTTCTGTTACCAACATTTTTCAAAATATCTTCTTTTGTGTTCTGCAGAAGAAAGAAAGTCAAACAGGTTTGAAATGGCAAAAAGGTTCAGTAAATAATGAATTTTCAATCTGAAGGTGAATTTCTCCTTTAACGAGAGCTCTCCAACTATAAAGCTCAAATAACAAAGACATACATTTTTTATTTTAAAATATACTTTTCTTCTCAGAGTTTCATTGAAACTCATCTCAGACAGGAATATATTGTAAATAGCAAAGTAACTTTAATTTTGGATATAATATGTAATGAAGGGTCCTTGTAAGAAGTTTTTCTTTGATTATAAAGTGTAATATATAAATATCATGGATAACTTAAAAATAAACTATTTTTCTCATTGACATGAAGCCACAATATGAAGATGAGTCAACGCTGTATGTACCCCAAGAGGAAATGGTTGTGACAGTGTATAGCCTACTTTACATACCCTTTTTGATGAAATAATAGAGGGTCACAATATACAGTCTATAAAAGATGTTTAATCTATTAATGTGCGTTTTTCAAAAGACGGGTGTCTACGTCCAGTGTACCCTGATGAATGATGAGAACTAATTCACTAAACCTCCCACTTTATAAAAATGCATGCTCACACCCTGAAGTCTTTCCACTTCAAGCTCACTGTTCAGTTGTGTCTGAGTCAATTGTATATTATCTGACTGTATTATATGCGCAAAGATATGATAATATATTTGATTTAATTTCCTTCTGCCAATGTAAATCTATTCTATCTGTAAGTTTCCTTCGCGCCAGGGGAGAAAAGAGTAGGAACTGCATTATAAAGCGAACTTTCTCAATATGAATACAGTTAAAAATAGCAAAATAACGTGACTATAAAAAGCAACGCTGCATCAGTTTGAACAGACTGCACCTTTAAGAAGGGAACCTCCCACGTGTTGCATGTTGTCCATTCCACAGGTTGCCTACCTGTCTCGCATAACTCCTCACAAACCTCCCCGAGCTCGCGCGCTCCTCGGTCCTCGCGGTAGAAAGCGACTCAACTTGAGCCGTCACCGAACATCTCGCGCTTTGACTCCGCCCTTAAAAGTCTCGCGACTGACACATTCCCCCAGAAAAAAAAGGTTTTTGCGGTGGAAAGCTCTCGTTTCCCTGGTTTAAACACAGCTGGAGTTGTCGCTTCGCGAGTGTCGACCATGCTGGACCCGTCCTCCAGCGACGATTCTGAGGGGGAACTGCCACCTGAGGACGAACCACCCGTTAAAACCGGGAAACCCGTGAAAAAGAGTCCCAAACCCGAAAAGGCGTCGGATGCCCCGCGTCCCCAAAATAAAGAAGCGGTCCCATCTCCCGAAGAAGCGGACAAAATCGAACAGAAGAGACTTCAGAAAGAGGAAGCGGAAAGGAAAATTAAACTACAGATTTACGTGTTTGTGTTGAGGTGTATCGCGTACCCGTTTAACGCCAAACAGCCCACAGATATGGCTCGCCGTCAGCAGAAGGTGAGTGTCGGTTAAACTGCCACTTTGAAATATTTCGCGGTTTGTTTTTTTAAATAAGTCAAACTGCAGCTACGCTCCAAGCGCGTTCACGAAGATCTTGCAGACCTGTTTTTTGCACACCCGTTTGTCGGGTTGAAAATATTACTTTATAAGATTTAATGTATAAGATAGAAAACGGTGTATTCTTGCACATATTGTAATAATTAGCAGTCTTGTCCTATTTGTTGTTCCACTTGTTTGATAAAGATTAAGAATTGATATGAGCGTGCAACGGTTTGTACTGTTTGAGGTAAAAGTGACATCATTGAACCAAAGCTTTGTTTTGAATCGACATTGTACGAATTGGAGATAATACAGAATCACTCACTATATGGGAACAATAACAGGTGCTATTTTGACAAGCACACACCCCTGCTACAGTAGTTCTAAAATATACGGTGTTTGGACGCAACCTATTAAAGGGATACAAAATAAAAATTCTGTCATCATTTACTCACCCTCAGGTTGTTTCAAATCTATATAAATGTATTTGTTCTGTAAAACCCAATGAAAGATATTTGTAAGAATGTTAGAAATTTTCTGTCCACTTCCATAGTGGGAAAGAAAATGTTTATTTTGTTGTTCTGTTGAACTCAAAGGGATATATTTTGAAGAATTTAGGAACACAAACAGTTCTGGGGCACCTTTGACTACCATTCAATGTTTCCTACTATGGCAGTCAATGATCTCACAGGACATTCTTCAAAATATCTTTCTTTGTGTTCATCAGAACACAGAATGTATACAGGTATGAAATAACATTTTCATTTTTGGGCGAACTCTCACTTTAAATCTATTAAGGATCTGTTTAATGCATGCTATCACACTTCTAAAACGGTACGGTTATACCTACATATTAGACTCTAGTGATAATAACGTGTTGTCAGCTTCGCACCTGTGAGACCTGTAAATTGCAATCCAGTTACAGTTCGTATAATTGTGCTCTTTGTGCTCTTGTATGGTTAGCAGGTATAGGAAATAAAGAAATGCTACGATGTATATATGTTACATTCCCTTTACATTAAATAAGTGTACAGAGTAGATCATATAGACATATAATGAATCCCTATTGACCTACAAAATTGTGCATTGTAAATTCATCTAATGTGATTAATATCTCATTATATGTTTTGAAAATGTAAGTTGTTAAAGTCGTTCAGTTTACATGCTTTCTGCGTTTTGTTAAGTCACTAAAAAAGCGGAAGTCTGAATTATACGCATCCAATAAGACCTTGTGACCTCTATTGATTTCAGGATTTTTGCCTAATGTTGTTCGATTGGATGCTTTAGGGTAAAGCCAATGCTTTTCGGTAAAAGTCAGAAAGTAATACCCTTATTTATGCGTAAATTTGTAAATAAATAAATCTACCCTATAGTCTTTGTGAGTAAATGTTCTCTGGTAGAGATCTATAGGGTGGCCAGCGGCACATTATTGATTTTCGCTGTCATGCTTAATGCAAATATCTTTGCTGTCCGAATGAGAAGGGAATCTTTCTGGCTTTGCTGATCTGATCTAGTGAAATTCAAGTATCCCTTAAGGCACCATTTTCCTCCTGAATGTGATGCAGGTAGTGAGACAATTTTTTACTGCACTGCATATAATCAACCATCCTTCATTATTGATATGCCTCTCCAAATGATAGAAGGGAGTCAGAAGTTTGACTTCTCTTTTATAGCCACAAGGGATGCATACACGCATCTCTTGTCTGTTCAGAGGGTCTGGGTGACTTTGTGCAAGATCATTTTTTTGTGCTTGTGTGTGCATACGTTAAGCGGCACAGTGGGAATTCTGTTTGAGTGCAGTGCTTCTCTAATCTCAGCTACACTGTCAGTCACACAATGCCTTTGGCATATGTACTTTCAAAGTCTGCAATCCAGTTATCAAAAGAATATTTGAATGCGAACGACCATGCACTTTTTTCCTTTCCTTTGATTTAACCTTCCCTCCTGTTATGCCTTTTTACAGCGGGTTTCTTATTTACAGTTTTTGTAATAGCTTCGGGCCCGAAAGCCCACTTTCTTTCTCCAAAAGCCACCTTGCTGTCAACTCACTTTTGTTTTGATTTAAGCGCAAAGCAGAGTTTTTTCTAGGGCACATGCTGGTAGGCTGAAATTCAGCGCGAACAAACAACAGCTGAATGTGGGCAATTTAAATGTGTTGTGTAATGCCTCATTTGGATTTACAAAAGCTACAATATACCACATACTGTACAGTTGAATAGAATGCGTTTATGTCTGATATGAGGCATTTTTAGGCGATACAGACATCAGAGCATACTATTCAAACGTTGAAAACCAGACAAAAGTCTCATAATCTAAATTATGAGATAACAAGCATTAAAGTTTGATTTTAACTATTCATTTCACTTTGATTTTAATCTTTGACATGGCCTAAATTAGTCAATATTATATATATCAAGCATATATTCACAGAATAATTTTATTGAAATGGTAAATCACACTCACAAGGTTTTCCCGGGCATTGTCACATTTTTGTGATTTACATACGTAATCTTCATCACCCAGATTGATTTAATGTCTATGCTTTATTCATTGGTCTGTAACCTACAGTAAAATCTGCAAGGTATAATAAAAGTGCCTTGGGCTTTACCTGTAAATAAACAGAAGTCCACACAGGAATTATGACCCATTACCGTCTTATAGCGAAAATATGCAGCCATTAAATTTCTATTTCGAAGGTAATTGAAATTCACATTTAATTGAGAGGGAATGGTAATCTTGTTAATCAGATTTTGTCTATTCATCCTCAATGGATCATTCATACAGTTGAGCGTTACAGAATCAGCGAGACTGTCTGCACCTCTTCATTTCTCTGTTAGCACATATCTGGGATCAGCATATGAAGAATATGCTTGTGTGGGAAATGACTCATATCAGCCTCCCAGACAATAATCAGAATTGTTGGATTATAGTCAGAACTATGCTAATGTATAAATTTGGATTTGGCCTCGCTGCTGTCTGTACATGTAGGTTGTTGATCAATAGGACTGGACCTCTACACAGTTAGGGTTACGCTTAAATAAATGTAGACTTCCACCACTTAAATTCAGTGGAAACCTCTGCTCCTAATATCGATCTTATAACTTGGAAGCAGTGGTGGCAGCCAGATAGTCGCTTTCGTAAGACAAAGAAAATTAGCATGATGTTCTGGCTCTCTTACCAACTTAGTTTAAGCATCAACCCCTGCATATCTTTGAGGTGATACCTATACCTATGCATACCTTTTAAGCCAATAATTTGCAGGGTTTGGGCATTGTTATAAATTCTTGTTGACAGATGGCCTCACATTCTTCTACAGTAATGTGAAATTCATGGCTTACTTCTCGATTACAAACCTCTCAGACCCCGAGGCAAAGAATGATCCACTAAACACAATGCTTCAACCTCTAGGATTTACAGGTGTGATGTTTTTGTGGCCAACGCTGTAATAGTTTTTGGCCTCCTAATTTTAACCACATGATTTATGGCACTTTGGTCAAACATCCATCCTTGGTCTTCACATAGGTGTCAAGGATCTTTATTTCTTTTTCTCAACATTCATATTTCCATCTCCCCTTTAATAGTATTCTAGTTGTTTGCTCATAGTTGTGCCAGTGTAAGACTAAAAACAGAATAAAGTAGACTATAGTTAGAAGTAGCCCAAATGCATGGCAGGAGGGTCATGTTGTTGTTATTTCATTGCATAGACGGCAAACAAGCAGAGACCCAGGAAAGTTCCCTGGTGTGCTCCTACAATACATATTATTGTCTGCTATTCAGTTGTTGTCAGTCTCATTGGTTTTAAATAAAACTCAAAGTTAAAACCTACCAAACTCTGTAACTGTCAGCATTTTATATCCTAACCAAGTTTTATTTGATGTTCTTAGTTGGATGTGTAGGCAGGTATAAATATAGGTATGGCTTTAATACTGTAGTTGTTTGAATAGGGCTTGTATGAGTAGGAGTGTCTGATGAATATCTGAATGCACCTAAATATGAATATCTGTTAACTAGGAGGCTAATTTGTTTGTGAGCCAAATTTCCTTCCAATGACAAATAGTTTGCATTTCCAATACTTTCTGCTCTGGCCAGCAGACTGTTCTCTTTCTAGCTCTTTCATCTATTTGTTTCTCTAAGTTTCCTTACGCTTTCATCTGTTCATTGTTTTTATCTGAGGAGCAGCCCAATATCTAGTTTTTTAATGCAGTTGTTACTGTAGAACAACATCTTGGAAATAACATTGACGTATGTGTCCAGCTCGTCTCTCCACATATGTCTAATCCTTTGGCACAAGAAACTTGCATGTTTTTGTTTGCGTTTTTTCTTCTTAAAAACTTTGATTTTGTTTATGTAAGCAAGCTTGCCTCTTTCTTCACTGGAGACAAGTCCTGGATCTAGCGTGGGAGATTGGCAGGCAGATACCTCGCTGGAGGCAGAATCCTGTCGCCTTTGTCATATTCCACATCCTTCGTCAGTTTTGCTCTTCACGAGATGGCTATCTCCACACAGTTATGTAAGGGTGATCCTTTGCAGTGAAGTCATAGGAAGTCACGGCAAGGTTCAGTAGGTGCTAACCAGACATGCACTCGAATCCAAAAGGCATGTTTAGGGTAATACCAAATCATCCACCCTAAAGGGAAACCTCCCTGTATAAAAGAAATAGTTCTTTATGCGTTTATCTCTTGCATATTTAGACCTGCTGCTTGTGAGCAACACATTTGAGGCTCACAAAGTGTAAAGGAGCAGCATCTGCAGATAAGTCAACCTGATGCATTTGCAGAAAAATGAGAACAGCAGGTGTGTAATGAGATGTTGTGGAGTGCTGACAACTTCAAATACAATTGTTGTGCCTGCCGACATGTCTTCCATGGGGTAATTCCATTACCCACCTACCCATGAAATCTCTGCCGTCGCTTCAACAGGGTTTCTGTTCCAGCACCAGAAGCCAAGCAGGAGGTTCGCAGTGACAGAGACAGTCTCCTTATTTCATTATCTTATCTGTTTTAAGCTGCATGCCCAGCGTTAATTTGTTTGTTTAGTATAAAGGAAAACCCGGATCTGTAATGTCACCTCTGTCCCTGTCATGCCCTGGTCCATTTCTTGAACGGTTTCACTCTGTAAGTTCGCTCTTTTTAATGATGCCCATAGGGGGTGTTGACCATCATGCTCACCAAGCATTTAGGTGTTGTTTATTTATTTAGCTACAGTCTTGCATCCTTATTGGTGGAGATGAACTGTAGTCTGTTTGGTATAGTTGCTTTATGGTGTTTCAAATACTGTGTGTGTTCACCCGGTCATGCCAATTTATGATAGAAGCGGAAGGCACTTAACACAATCACCAAACAGTTATGTGTTGCTTAATGATAAAATGTGTTATGTGCAGTGGCTGTTGTCCTTCTGAAACCTTGTATCTCCATATTTTACGATTTTTATTTTTACTATTAGTCATTCTTTATGTTTGTCACTTGGACTTGCAAATATCTAACTAATAAAGAAGTATTTAAAAGTGCTTGTCAACTTTGATAATAAAGTACATTGTTTTTTTTCCCATTTCATGAAAACAGCGAATTTGGACATACTAGATTTCTTAAGCACAGTGACAATATTTGACTTGTGTCAGTGCTAGGGAGTGTTTGGTTTGGAGTGATTTAATGTGATGGAAATATGGGATCTGTTCAACCATCACATTTTCATCTGTGGAAATTCTCAAAAGTCTGTTTTTTCATTGTTTAATTGCTGAACAAATCACAGCAAAACAGCTTGCAGTGAACAGGCAGACCTTGTTTAATTAGACAAACCGCTCCCAGAGCACCTGTTGTCCCAAACTGTAGCTGTATAGCATAATGTTTTCTATCAGTGCCCACTTGATCTGGTTTATCCCACAGTGCTGGTTTTCTGCTGTAAAAATTACTCCTGAAATTGGAACGGATTTGGAGAAGCAATTCTGTTGATCTAAGGCAATGTGGAAAAATATTATTGAACAATTAAGGTCTTACAACAGTACCCACTAGCTTCTTTAGTAATGAGCTTTGTAAGTGTGTGTGTGAAAGAGGGACCGTGACAGTATGTTTCGCCAACTGACTGAATAAACTCGATGCCTGCTTTGGTACTGCAACTTTTGATGCTGTTGTGTGAAATTGAGAATGACACTTTATTTAGTGATCGTTCTGACTTTCATGGCCAATCCTTCACCATTCTGCAATACAATTTTGGGATTAAATGAATGTGTTCTACAGAATATATCTTTAAATTTACTTTAAATTTGGTTGATATTGCGTAAGTGCAGCTTTGTTTCTGTTGTCATCTAGCTGACGTTTCTCTTTTTAACTTTACAAATTGAAAAATAGTCTTTGGGGCCGGTCACATTTTGCACCTTTTCAGTGCATACGATCCATACAATCCAGATGCCAGGAGAGGGCAAGCTTACAAAACAGTGCGATTGATGTTTTCCGTGCGGTTTTAAGCGCGACATGTGAACGGCACCCTAATGGGATTCTATGTGTGTTCTACAGTATAGTGTATGTCTTTAAATGTACTCATTTTATGAAAGTATTTTGGGTAATTTAAATAATGGTTGCTTTGTTTCATTTATCATTTAGCAGAATATGTTTTTTTATGAATAAAGTTAAAGATAAAGCTACTTTAAAAAGAAAGTAGCATATGATTTAAAGGTCCTACTTTGGTTTATGGAGTGTCCAACAACAAGTTTATGTACATAGAAGGTGTAAAAACACTATTATATCAAAATAATAGGTATTTATTCTGACCTTACTTCTTTACTTACTCTAAAATGATTCGTTCCGCGATTCATCCGTCTAATCCCCTCCATCCGCTAGCCTAGTGTCTTGTGATTGGTCAGATGGTGTAGTCTGCTGTGATTGGTTAAGCGTGTTTGTAGCGAACAAGGCGGGACGAGAGCCCTGAGGAGCGAGTGATGATTGTCAGCTATGTTGCACGGGTATCGCATCTCTTTGGAGGAGATCTGAAGCAGAAAAGGACTTGTGACCGGTGTGTAAGACGAGAGAGGACCAGGCCTTGATTTTAAGTTATGTTTTATTATGTTTGTGTTTTATTATTTTACTTTTGTTTTGTGGTTTGTTTATTTTTTATTAAAAGTTGTTGATCATTAATACTGAACAATAATTAAAAAGCTATTTTTTCATATTAATCACCAAAGTTCTACTACGGCAGGTTTCTCGGAGTGGTTTGCTTGTCAGACAAAATGGCGTTCAGTCACGGGGGCACATAATATGGAAGTTATGATTGGTCAGATCGCCTGTCAATCAACCTTCATGTGAAGGGTCAATTGGACCATCCCGGTTGTAGTCCTGGTTAGGGATGGGTGTCTTTAAAGATTTTATCGATACCTGTACTTACGAATACTGTCATCGATACTACACTGAATAATTTGATGCAAAAACACATGATGTTAAAAGATGTTAAACATTTTAAGTTTCTTTATTACAGCTGAGCTTTAGAACTGCAATTTACAAATGCTTCTGAGCAAAAAGAAAATGCCACATAACAAAACGTGTGTGTGTTCCTTAGCAGACAACTTACGGCACTAAGCATGTGCATAGAATTTTTTTTATTATATGTACAATTTTTTTATAATTTATAAAAAAAATAACAAGCACATTTACTAAGGTAGGTAATATACTCCAGGGACGAATTATTAGAAACAATTTTATAAGTTGTTCTCGAATACAGGATTTTGACGGGTTGCTGCTAAGGGGTGTTTGACGGAAGCTTCCTCGTTGTGAAACGCTGAAAGCTCCACAAGCGCAACCATGTCACTCTTTCACTCATAAACACGCAAAACAAGCAGATTACAAATACATTGCGGAAATCATATGGCCCTAGATATCACACATACGTTGAACAAACTTCGCCAATTTGGACATCATTCAGGGATGGAAAATGACAGGCAGCAGCAGCAGCCTCTATTTCGCCATTTAACACATGAACACACAGAGATAAAACAATGCAAGCTTCGATAACAGTATCGTTTGTCATTAAAATTATCGATACTCTGGTATCGACCCAATTATGTACCTGTCCAAAAAATTACCGGTTCTCTGTTCCCATCCCTGTTCCTCGTCATAGTTACCATAGTCTCCAATTCTAGAAACTGGCAAATTTGTCTGCCTTGGTAGTATCTCAGAATTCTCTCTTGTTTACTATAGCTAAATTATTGTTGTCAGTCTTGTAAATTTTCTAGACACCAGATTAATTTATTTGAATGCTTAAATTCCTCAGCTTGCCAAGCTCAGAAAACCAATCATTAAAAACCAAAACCACAGTTGTTTTCCTTTTCTGTTTTTCCATAATACTGTATACAGATGTCTTTGGTAATTGTAGTTATGCGGATAGTTACTATATGTGGAGGGCCTCGAGTCTCTAGAGCTCTGATTAAGTAACAAGCTGCATGTTCAAGTCTTCAGAGAGGGCCTTGAGATAGCAGAGTGAAGAGGGCTGATCAGAAGATCGACGGCTTCACCACTTTAACGAGCGACAGAACGTCTAAAGAACAAGAAGCAAGAACATGTCAAGCGTCTCAGGTCAAAAGCATAATTGCAACCCTTTATCTGGGTAATGGTTCTCAGCATTTCCTGCATTTCGCCCGAGGACAAGAGAACGTTTTGAATGACTCTGTTCAAAATGGGGCCTTAAAAAAGGAAAGTGAGGAGGTGTGAGGATATTGAGAAAGCGTCTGCTGTTTTATTAGAGGAGCTGAATGTATCTGTATGCAGATAAATGTGCCCCAGTCACCCACCTACATACCCCTGCAAGACAACATGCCAATATATCTCTTCAAATGAGGGATATTCGCTTGTTTAGAGATGCTGGAGATTAATTTTAGTGCTGTCCACTCTGTAAGATAATTCAGCGTGTGACTTCTCAGTTATTCTGTAAGTCCACCTGTGTTTTTCTGTAGCTCTGAATAGATGCAATATTTATGTTTGTGTGCACAAAATGAGTCTGTAAGTGATAGTCAGGTGATTTTTAATTTGCTTTACTGTCTAAAGGTCAAAGGTCAGGTCTCATTTTCACAGCCTGGGGTGTGTAGACTGGTAATTTGTAAAAATATGTGTTTTCAAAGTGTCAGATGAACAGATGACATCCAGCAACAACATCTAAAATTCCACCTTGTTTTTATTGCCGTCAAATTGGCTATGGCTGCTACAGAATCAAGAAAGTTTCTTTCCTTCCACCCACTAGAAAAGCTGACAAAATAGTGAATAAAGTATAGAAACAAGTATTAAATTCAAAGATCTTCTGAGTTTGCCATTGTGTTAATCAACATTACTCAACCACATTGGCACAACAGTACTCCAGAATACCTTGTTCTCCTCCCTTCACAAATTATAACACAATAAACCAATGTGAGGCTTTGGAAATAAGCAAAATCAGTAGAAAACAAGGTGTGGGTGTGTAAAACGCTCTCACACAGCATGCTACTCTTTATCGGCGGAGAGCAGAGAGGAGCTTCAGGGCATCAATAGTCGTGACAGACCTTTAGGACAGCGAGATGCTCCGCGGTACCTTTCTCTCGCTGTTGTGCACAACTCCTCTAAACAGTCACGTTGAATTCCCGTAGGAGAGATTCACTGACATATGACACAAGGAATCAGTGTTTTCACCTCACAATGCTGGAACACAGTAGAAATGAATGATCAGTGAAAGTGAAGGTAAACATTCAAGAAATTGGTTTGACTTAATGGATGTTTAATTGACATAGTGGTGTGATAGTGTTTGGATATCCTCTGGAGTTTCAGTGCGAGTCTGTCAAGATTTCATCATCTGTCAACATCCACATTTACTGTATACTGTAAAAAATGTACTGTAAAAGTGACAGCAATTTACTGATAACCAAGACAAGAGTACTGTAAATCACTAACGACAGTTTTACTGTAAAAATACAGCATATTTCTGTATATATACATGCAGCAATATGTAATTTTTTAAAGGGTTACTGCGACACGTAAATTTAACATGTTAAACAGGATGACACAAACCAGCATGTGAAGGGCAACTTTCTAACAAGCTAAAGTACAAATATGAACACCATGCCTGCTTACGAGTTAACTTAAAACAAAACACAAACAAAAAATGTTCCAGCATGTCATCGAACTAACCCGCACTAATTACATCAAATCATGTGCTAGATTCACCTCATAATAAATTCTGCGGAGAAACAATCAGGCGATCGGTCTTCGGAAAAATGATCGGATGTAACAAGATTTCACGTTTAAACAGAGGTACTGGGATACACATTACTCCTTTAATCCACATTTCACCACTTCACATTCCTACTCTGTCCATCTTCGGTAGTGCAATGCGCATGTGCAGGACACAAAATGTCCGTGTCCCTGCTGATGACGTCATGACAGATGACGCAGATAATTGTCCAAATGCGTTTTCTTGAAGCAAACATAAAAAATCTGCAAGTTTTAATTCATTTTAAAAGGCAGCATTTGTTACACTTTAGTATTGCGTTTCTGTTATTGTATTACCAGTTGACTTTTAAAATATAAAAATAAATACATAAACTAAAACAATAAGAGTCATTACATACATGTTGTCAGTGTACAGTGTACAGATGCTTATTTCAGATTGATTGAAATGAGAGTTTGATAGAATGTTTCGATATCAAATATTTACCCTTATTAAAAGGTTTAGTTTGTATTTCCTGTTATTCCCCCAACTACTTATGTTAGTTATTTTCAGTCAGGCGTTTGTGTGGGTTTCTATTATTTGTATCTGGTTCTTATTACTGGCCTCGAGTGTTGTTCTTTTTCATTGTAGTGTCTCCATCAACTGCAGCCTAATTGTGCCACTACTTAGAGACTGTCTCATCTCAGAGAGAACAGCCATAGGGGATGTTTTCCTTTAGTTTCTTTTGTTATTCCTCTGTAATATCATTTAGCTTGTCACTTGCTTTGTGTGAAAGTCTGCTTCTTTATCTTTGTTATTTCCTTTTCTTCCTAAATGTCTTTAATTTAATCTTCGCAGTCAAATTGAATCCTTTTTTCCTTGGACACTATTTCTGTTTTTTATTTGTATTATCTAAAGCATTATTTCCTTTTGCTGACATAGGCTTTAAAGGTTGTTGGTTATTGTTAAAGTAGTCGAGATGAGGGCGCTTTTCTAAAATTATTATAGTTGATGTATTTTGTTAATGTCTTGCAGTTTTAATTTATTACACTTTACCACAATATAAACAAATAATTATAGTTTTGATAAACAAATGTTCGTTGTGTATTAGGAAACGAAAACGTATAGTACACCGCGATTAATTCAAATGAATTTGTACGATCTTATCGGTACGTTTGTTTTAATATGATTTGCTTTCATGCTAGTGATGTAAGGTTTATTGGTGGAGCTAGAGGGCCATCAGTATTTCTTTTTTCGAAATAATCATACGTTTTTGTACGATTTACACCTCGTAAAATATGATAAGTATGTTAACTAGAAAAGATGGTGGATGAAAAATCATTACATATACATTTGGGCGGTCAAATCGTGTTACGAACTGATGTAGATTCGCCGGGGTGTGGTTACACGAGGCGTTTCAGGCAGGTCTGGGTGAGTATTCGCTTCTAGGTAAAATACCCCTTTTATTCCGACACTTACATTTTTGCAATTTTACATGTCTAATACATGCAGTGGCAACTTATAACATACCAAAGACAAAGAAAAACACGCTTTTCCGGTGAATCACCCCTTTTAATTTCATTGGTTTTAACTGAAACCGTAAAATGTCACGTTACAGAGTAAAAAATACGTTGCAAATGTTTTATGTTTGCTTTGAAATATTCTAAGCAGTCTTTCTCAAACTGACTTCAACATTCACTGCTGTCCTTCTATATTTCTGTAATCTCCAACAGGCTTCAAATCAGGACTTTGATTATACAATGCCAGGAAGTAGCTGAATAAGAAATAAGCAGCAAGTCCCAGAATTTCCCTCCTGGCCTCAGGTCACAGACAAAATTGGGCCATGACGGCTTTCACTTTGAAAATGAAAGTTCAGACTCACAGAATATGAGGTTTTGTCCTCAAATATTGAGGTCATGCAAACATCACAGACCTGTGTGTTCAGGCACGCTTGTCTTTTGAGTAGGGATGGGCATTTAAAGCAAAAATAATATTCGAAGATCGATGAGAACTATTCGAAAATTATTCGAAATTCGCACCCCTCCCCCACATGGATAAATTCACTGTATTACACATACACAAACGGAGAGAGAGAGAGAACATTTATGCTTTAAATCCGTATGACTGCACACTGCTTTATGTATTATGGAATAGGCAATCTTACATCAAGCAATACATTCAAATAACGTGCTGAAACATTTATATATTAACAACTGAATGACGGCACTTATTAACAGTACGTCGATCAGAATCAACCGCTCATAATGCTAGGACATTTCCTTGTAAAATATGAGCATGCACAATTTATACCAACTAAAAAACAGTGTGATTGATCAGGAAAAAATATAAAGGCCATAAAAATTTTAGACCAGACTTAACACGCGTTAAAACATATTAACCGAATGACGGGATTTATTAACAGTTCGGAAGGATTTCATGAATTAATAGCTCAAAAGGCTTCAGTTTCTATTGTCATGAAAAAGTTTCTGCAGTCTGGCAGTGATCGTTTGTCTTGGAGAACAGTAAACTCGGGCTGTACAAACTCCCTTAGATTTTTAAAACCCTCTCCTTCGACAAAGCCGATCGGAAGCATATCCTTAGCGATCATCTTGCTAGTTAGAGCCGTTATTTGCTCCGCCTGTCTGGCATCCAAATTGGTTTGTCTGACCATAAACTAGCAACTGATTGCTGACCTGTGGATGGACCTGCTGGGTGCTTCGCCCTCAAATGACTGTGCATCAAAGTTGTTGATCCATGATAAGTTTTACATTGCAGAGTTTGCACTGCACTTTATTCTCATTAATTTTATTAAAGGACCCCCACACAGAACACATTTTTGACACAGTCTCAATTTACCGTTTCTGTTATGTCACGCGGGTCTACAGTGTGCGTAACTTCCTTACCAATTCTTGTGGGAAAATGTTTTCTTCTACTGTCTCTTGATTGACAGCCTTTAGGTTTTAGGTGCGTCGTTATTGGCAGCGCCACCCTTTCGTTACATGAACGCTTTACACGTGAAAACGCTGCAAGTTTTTTAAGATCGCACACACTTCGAAATTCTATAATTAAATAAACCATTCGAATATTCGAAATTCGTGACTCATCCCTACTTTTGAGGGGCTGTTCAATGGTATTGCATTTTCACTAATGGGCTTCAACAAAGGCTCGTGGTGGTGGAGGTAGAAGAAGCCATCAGGGTTGTTAGCACTGGATGCTGTTCTGTGATAAATGTCTGAAGCGTTTCTTCTCCATTAGCTCCCAATAGTGCCTGTGGGAATCATGGTTATACACATACACACACACTCTCCACACTTACTGTTATTGCCCTGTTTTGTTTCTCTCTCAGTCACACCTTGCTGTGGTGTTTGGAGTGTTTTTGTTAGGAAAAGCCGAGTTAATTGATGGCGTTTGAGAGTGAATGAAGTAGTTGCTTACTTTTGATTTTGTGGATTCATTTTCTTTTATTTGGTAACAAAGTTCAAATTTACCCCACATTTGAATTACTCTAATATCAAGAGATATTAAAAAAATTAAATCTGTTCTATGCATAATATGCAGATATTTGTTTCTAATAGTCTTAAGTCTAATTTTATGTTAAAGGGTTTTAAGAGGCATGTTTGTATAAGGAGTGGTACTGTACAGTTAATGTGCATGTTTGATTTCCGGGAGGAGTGTGTGTTTTGTGAAGACCTTGGAGTGCCAGGTGACACCTGTTTTGTGACAGCTGACCTTGTTCATTAAAGGTCTTTAAGTATAGTTTCATTTGGAATGGCAAGCAGAAAAGGTCCCCATCACCTGACAAATTCCACTGAAATAGATTTTCTGAAATGTCACTCTCGTCTCTGTGAACACACAGGAGTCACGATTCTGTAAACTGCAGACAAAAGTGTGGCCACAGGCCATGGTGTTATTCTTTGTTTATCCAATCATAGCAATCTGAGAAATTCCTGCCTGTCAATCATTTTGCATGTTTACAAGGCAAGCCATCAAAGCTTAATTTTGTGCGCACATAACCGTTCTGATTGTTCCATCTGCTCTAATTTTATTGCAATATTAAGAATAAACTAATACTGAAGTATGCATTTCTAGTTTAATTAGCACATTATGCAAAAACTCTTGAAATACAGTGTTCTGGTTGAATGAACCTGTTTAGAGTATTTTTGTATTTAATAGAGACAGCTAGCATTTGTCAGTGTTTTAGCTTATTGCCACTAAGACTGTATTATAAAATATAGTTCAATACCTGCTGCAGCTGCAGCCCGGTTGGTCCTTGGAAGCTGATGTTGCCATGACGATCTGAAGGGGTTGTCATGCACAGGGAGTGGCAAACGCACCATTAAGGAAAAATGTTAGAAAGGAGAAACAAAGGGAAATACTTTTTTAAGAATGATACTAATAGCAAACTTGTTTAAACCACACAAGCAATTTCAAATCTGCAATAAGTGTGCAGTTGTATGTATAGAGATGTGGTTTGCCCCATCGTGCCTCCTTAGAAGCAAGGGGAGTTCCATTATAGTAAATATAAATTGTAAAGCTGATATGCCTTCTCACCACATAAACCCATTGAGTTGATTTTGTTCAATATTTATTTCTGGAATGTTTTTAGAGCCACTGGCCAAATAACTTTAAGATTTCCATCTTTCTCATTTGAATGACTCCTCCCACCATGCGAGATGTTCCAGGCTGTTTTGAAACTTTGCTTTGTCAGAACGTTATCTCCACTCCCCCTGCCCCTGAAGGCTTTTCCCCCATCTTGCATTATCTGGTGCTTATCCGTGGCACTGTGAGTGCAAAAAGCATCTGTTTACTAATGTAGTTAGTAAAGTGGAAATTAAAACTGGCACTTCATCCATGCATGTTTTAATCTCTCTGATTCTGCTAAATAAACTAAACACGTCCCGATCTGGTACTGTGAATGCATTTGCACAAGGCAATTTCCTGCATAGATGAACATAAGAAGTATAATTTTCCTGAAATTGTGGCGAACAATACCGGCGTCCAGATCATTTATAACATACCCACATCTCTGTTATTAGGTAGATCTGAATGCAGTTCGCTGGTGTGGACTTGAATTCTGAAAACTGCTTTCTCACCATTCAACAAACCAAAGTAAATCAGACTTAGGTTTTCTTCTAAACAGTGTTTTCTTGCCATCTCTCTTTATGCCGGTCTGAAGGGTGGCTCTGAAGATGGCTACATTCTTTCACAAACACTGCGGTTACTAAGAAAGACAGAGTTTCCAAGTCAGTAGGAAACTAAAGCAATCAGCAAAGTGAACTGAAGATGACAGATTCCTGCTGAATGCTCATGAAGTGACAAGGCCGAATTGATTGCAATAGTGAGTCACGAGAAAGTGAATAAGCGAGATGACGAGAGATGATGGCATGCTGTGGCAGAAACGAGTGCTCTGTTTCACCTATGACTGCCTTTGGATATAGCTCCAATATATCCCGAGCACGAGTCTCTAATCTGCACAGAATATGTTTTTATTTAGAATTTGATTTGTGGTTGGATATAAATTTAAGCCAAATTCTTTTGATATTGAGCAGATTCATGCCTCATTCTACGTTCCGGCTGCTACTTGTTACCTCCAGGCAACCAGCAGTCTGACACACTCAATGTATTACGTTTGCGTTCAGGCTCTCCTTGCATTTGTTGGATTTTGAAGAATGCAACAAAGGTTGCTAATGGCTTTACAACTTTCATACGTTGTAAAGCATGAAAGTTGTAAAGCATGCTCAACAGCATCTTTGCATTCCAATATATTGCATTTTCTACCAGGGGATCTTGAACTTTAATGTGTCTTTCATGCTTTGGGATTCACACACCTCGGGATTCACATGTGTCCTTCCAAGAATGAATGTATGGAGCTGTGCAACTTAACCTCATATTGCATATTGCATGGCTTTTTTCCAGACGAATCTTGAATTCATTATGCATTCATTCATTGGTCACACATCGTCCGCTACACCGTGCTCTATTCTTACGTTCATATGCAGGAGACACACATAGCCCACATAATGCCTGTGTGTTTGTGTTGATTGTTTATATGAGAGGAGGACGGCGTGAATGACGTTTTGATGTGTGACACGCTCCTGTGTTTCGCTGCCCGGCAGCTCCTTATGTTTTAGAATTCAAAGCTCAAAACAAGGTCTCCGCCGAAGCCTGTTTTTGTAATGGTTATTCTGGTTGTCAGTTTTTGATGAGTCACAAGTGTGAATATGAGAAAAGCAGGTAATAGCTGTGATTGCCAAAGCAGTTGAACCCCCCCCCACTTCCACCCCCTGTGGGTAAATTGATTGGAAATACACCAAACAGAAACACAACAAAGGGCAATACTAATGTTTTTTATGAGAAGAAAGCCATTTTTTAAATATCTTTTTTAAAAAGTTTTTTTCTTTTAAAATGAATTTAGGTAATTACGCAACAACCTTGGAACCACATTAAAGATCTTAAAAAAATATTTTTACAAAATAGCCATTTCATACGCATCAGTGTAAAAAACATGTACACAGTAATATAACTAGAAGGAAGCACAAGGTGGACAAGAGAGAAAATCATCAAGTGAGACTGGAATGATCTACAAGGCCGCAGCACTATAGACCGTTTCATTGGATGCACGCGCATTGCATGAAGTTAACTTCCAGTCTATGTTTGGTTATATTCAGGGTCTCCGTGGGGTCTTTATTCATTTTTAAATTTGATAAATCAATATCAATTTAATGAAAATTAAGGCCCTTAAAGAGGCACTACGCAGGATTGGCCTCTTTGTCGTGAACTCGGTTTGTAATTGCTACTGCAGGTGATGTGCAGAGGTAAATCTTTATGCGAGTTGTGATTCGGCACTGCTCAGCTGGACGGATGAGTCTGATATTTTGAATCGTGGCCTGCAACAGTGCACCGGTGACAATCTTCACTGTACATCAGTAGCGTAAAATAAACACAGATAAGAAGGCAGATGATATAACACGAAACAAATAAGAACATAAAAAGATCCAAATAGCGCTAATGGAGGATGTTTTGAAGTGTTTTGATATTATTTTGGGTACTGGGTCATTTCCAAACCTGCCATTTAGTCTCCAGTTTTGTTATCTCTCATGGAAACTCCCGTATTGCGAACCGGACAGAAGATTCACGAACACTGGTACGATCATAAATCATCATAAATCATCGTACATCATGCAACTTTATTTACTAAAGGCAACTTTAAAAAGTATTAAAAGTCTTAAATGCAATTTTCCTCTTAAATTGTGTATCATCTTGTCATATATGTCCAGAGAGGTCATATGCTAAAGTTTGCTTGAATTTATTAATTACGTAGGCGAATAGTGGGAGTCCATTTTACACCCAGCTGTTAAACAACATAGATGACTCATGGGGAAATGCACGTTTTCGTGCAAATGGTTGGAGGATAAGCAGTTGATACCATGGCTGAGGGCCGTCTCTGGGAATAACCGTGAGGCATACTGCTCTGTGTCTGTGATTAGCATTGCCTCGGGATCAACACTGTCCGGTCCCACAAGCTAAGTGCTACCCACAAAGCTAGTTTCTCTTTCGAATAAACCTTTCATTGGTTTAATCGCTCAATTAATTCTCTTGTGTTTCGTTCCCACCCTTCTGAATTAAGGAGTTATCACAAACAAAGTCTGTTTAGTTGTGCTATCTTACTATCAGTAATAGTAAATATAAGTTAAAGTGTCGCCAATGCAACCTGTTAAAACTTGAAGTGGCAACGAGGTCTTAAAATGTATGAAAAAGAGTCTTAAAAAAGGTCTTACTAAGTACTAAATTAAGCTCCATGATTCCAGTATATACCCTTATAATATCATAATTTATTTAATATTATATATATATTAATATTTTATTGTGTTTTAATTGCATTAAATCACATTAAAACTAATAAACAGTTATTGTTTCATTGCGGAAGTCTACTGGAAGGTAAATTTGAACTATGACGTTTGTTTATGTTGTTACAGCTGAAACCGTCTATAAAAACAAATTTTAAGATGTATTTGCATTACTGTGATCAGCCTTCTTCTACGGTCATTTCTAACCTCCAGTTAAACACAGTCAAGACCGAGCAGCAGTTTGAAGAGAACCCATTACCTTTTGAGCACAAAATCATTTCCTAGAGGACTGCCATAACTTCTGGAAAAACACCAAAAACCGGCCAATTAGAAGGAAACAGGCAGTTTTAGCCACCCCATTTTTGTTTGCAAAATGTGTCAGGCATTCGGTGAATCGAATGTAGACATGCCGTCTGAGAGTACCTGAATAAACTAACTAGTTCGCCACTTTAAGTGCTGAGAAAACACACTGAATAAACAGGACAGCACACCTAAATTAGCTGGCCAGACATTTGGGTTTGTTCAAATGATACCACTTATATACCGTCAGCGATTGATTCTACATCTTTTCTTCTTTTCCCAGCTGAACAAGCAGCAGTTGCAGGTGGTGAAAGAGCGTTTCCAGGCTTTCCTGAAGGGAGAGACTCAGATCGTGGCAGACGAGGCTTTCTGCAACGCTGTGCGCAGTTATTATGAGGTAAGACTCTCTGATCTCCACATCTTCAAATAGACTTTGTGCACCTACTACGATGTGGCTGAAATGTTAATGAAAGCAGAGGTCCATATCTGAACTGACCTTTTGCATTTCATCATTTAATTGAATTATTGTATTCATGTGATTTATAACATAGATCTGTAGCCAGGTCTCATGTTAATATGCACAGGCTTCAGGCCCAATCATTCATTCATTTACAGTTTTGAAGAGTAAGCAGAACCTTCTCATGTAAATAAACCCTTTAGCATGTTCACTTTTTGATCTTGTGACAACCTGTGAATAGTGTTTTCAGTTTAGAAAATAAAAAGCTGGAACCAACATCTGACGTTTTTGCATATAGCTGCTCGGCTTTTAACTATTCAGACACTTGAATTCTCAAACCAACTCAGGAATACATTTTTATAATAAACGAGGCAAAAGAAAGACACATATCAAGGGCATTTTGCCACCGTTTAGCATATTGAATTATGTCACAAATGCCTCTGATCTGTGTGGGCTCTTCTGGCCCGTGCTGTAGGTTTTTCTTCCACACACCCACTTTTATCAAATCTTTGGTCATGTCTTTCATGTTTTTATAACGGTACGATAAGACATGCAGAATTACCAATGAAGAGGAAAAACAGATGTTCCAATGGTTTAGACTACATTAATGTGACATCAAAAACTCTTTCAAATCAGTATGGCACCTGTTTTCCTTTTATTGATCACAACTTTCTTTTTAGTGTTTGTGTCTGTCTGTCTGGCATCACTTTCTCTCTCTCTGTCTGGTAAATTATTTTCTTTTTTATTCTGGATATGCCTATCATATTCTAATAGGATCATCATATCACATCAGTTGACTCTTGGGTCTTTTAATTAGACTGGATGGAACGCAACTCTTTGAAGTGACTTCTGATCAAAGTTCCAAATTGTCATTCACTGGCTAACTTGCTTGCACATATCAAAGCAACGTTTCAGATTTTTTTTTACATTTTTTTAGCATGCGTTACGCCACTAGTGACATGCGTCCAGCTGCAGGGGTTTCGATTATCATTCTAAAACATTCGGGTAAGTCATCATCAAAGCTTTTGTTTTGGGTTTGTGAACAGACTGTAGCATATAAGCCTTGGGTTTGTGCAGTGAGAAATTGTTGAAAGAATAATGTATTAAAAAAAATATTCTTTGGTTTTTTGCAAAATTTCAATTTGTTCCATATGCTGTTGATTTTTTTCCTTGGAAGACAAAAGTACAATTATATGGCAAAATCTGCTTAAAAGGACAGTTTTATAGTGACCAATTAATTTTCTGGCTAGTCGATTACTTAATGTATCTTCATAAACTGTTTGTCTCTTGTGCTGCTTCTCGTGTCCAAAGCAACCGTCTGCACTGCTTGCTTATTGATAAATTTTCTTCCTCCTTATTTGGACATCCAGTATGTATGCGGTTTAATAAATTATAGACTTATTTAAAATGAATTAACAATGGTTTGCCAATGGTGGTCACTTAAATTTCACACAGCGAGAAACGTATTTTTTCTGCTTATGAAACGTAGTTATGCAAACTGATTACAATAGTGCTTTGTCAACTGCAGTTCTGCCATATAAAATCAATACTTTTATGTGTGTGTGTGTGTGTGTGTGTGTGTATGCATATCTTTTTTCAAAGAGCTTACACAAGAGATGCTTTATGGTACGAGACTATAGGAGCAGGCTTACTCAAGGGATTGTCGAATTTTAAATGGTTGTAGTCACAACATAAAAACCACAGATACAGTTGTCCTTCATATTTTTGGCGAGTTTACTTTTTTAATGTAGATAAAATCGAAATAAAGAATGAGTAAATTGTTCCAATTTTTTTACCTGTACTATACGTCATCTATGCTTTAAAATGTGCCAATAGTTGCTTATAGGTGGATTCGGTGGTTAAATCATATTGTTAAATATAATTTTAATCTAATTAAATATTGTTAATTTAGTTCTTAATGCTGTTTGCACTAGGGTTGGGCCAATAAAGGACGACATCGTCCATCGCCGATGGCTTTCAGCTACGAGCTCACCCGTTCGCGCTTATCTGCGGTTAAGTATGATTTGGAAGCTGCGCAATGCTTGTGCGCGGGAGAAGGAGACGTACGTAGAAAATGTAAGGAAACAGTGTATCCTAGTAATGTGCTGACGTTTTGTGTGTGTTTAAACTTGTCAATGACGATCTGAACTGTGCGCAATGGCATCGGGGAAACATCAGTGCCGCAGTTGACTAATCACACAAACAGCCCACACTTGGTGGGCTCACGATCTACTCGTCTTTCCACATGAAACAACAACTGGAATTTGCAGGTTGCACATGTGCGAGTACTTGTAAAAATGCTTACGCTGTCTTGAAAACTGGTCGTGAAATGTGATTTGGTTGCAGTCTGGAGCCCTGATATAATTGTTTAAACGCAATGTTTCACTGTAGGCATCGTCCGATTCAAATTTGGTAGCGAAACATCGCCCAACCTTAGTTTGCTCGCTTATGGTGGCTTGCCTGTGTCTAGTTGTTAAAGTCTATTCGTTAACACCATACCATATATATCACCGTTTCTGTGCTTGAACTTTTATTTCATGCTTTCAACAGTGATCAAGAGTTTATTATGTGCAAAGACTTTATTGACTGTTTTGAAAGTAATCAAAGAACTCATTGAAAAATACCAACCTTTTTATGTTGTACAGATACACTTCCTAACAGCTGACCTTTATCATTTTAAACCGTATTGAGCAGAGTTCATATGCATTATAACATGAACAGGATGGGTTAGAGTTACGACACAGGTGAGCCTCCAGAAGCCTTCCTTACAGCTGTGATATCTTAACATTTCACATCATTTAAGCGCCACTCTCACTCAGAATATCCAGTTTTAGCAGTATTAAAACTTATTAAAGGTGTTCTTAAGGGAAAGGGTTTAATATACTTGGCCAATCTTCCATTGTGATCTCATGAAAAATCCCTCACCTGAACTTTAATTCACCCATGCAGTCTTGCTTATTGGTTTGTGTGGAATATTTTCCACATATGCGAGTTTAACTTAGATTTATTTTTTATTGTTCAGTGTGTTTATAGTTATTATAGGTGCTCGGAAGTGAAATTTAGCTATTTCGTTTTTCTTTAACTCAGATCTCCAGAGGCCTTTGTGAACTTTACTGAGGCAACAGAATGCTGCACTGGTTCTGACAATTAGCTTAACCTCTGCCTATTGCCGAGTCGGACCGCGGGTCATCTCAAAACGTCTAATACATCCACAGAGAGATTACAGCACATTTTTATGAGGACAGACCAGGTTACTAAGCAACCTGTTGCATCTGAGAGTTTAGGGACAGAGAGATTAGCTACACCAGCTACATTTTTATACTCATTCCGACTGGTGGCTCAGAAGATACAGAATGTATACTGAACACCAACATTTTCACACGGACAGCATTTTCAAACAGATGTGTCTGTGCCTCTTTTACAGAGAATTTAGTGTAATTGTTTTATTGTAATTCAGATGATGGGAAGTAAATACGTGAGCAAAGAGGTTGCACCAAATTATCATCATCCGACAGTTTAATTTGAAAACATTGGTGTTCTTATGCTTTGAGCTGTTTTTCAAAACGATGTACTTCATAACGGTATTTAAAATGAGACTTGCTTAGGTCTGAATGTTGCATTTGGGATTACTAAACTTTGTTCATTTGGTTAATGATATGCATTTTCAGTTAACACAGCCTCTGTTCTCAGATGCAATATAAGACAATTTGTTTGCCCTGTAGCAAATCAGATATGCAGTGATGATGTCATTCCTGCCACCCAGTGAACAAAAGCACAGTAAGTCCCAACTGCATTAAGCAATCACATCTAGTGTTTACTTCAATATTGACTAAAATTTCAGTCAGATTTGCCATGTTCAGTGTGATTGACATGGTTACATGAGACCTTTTGTTTGAACTGGGATTTTAAACTGGGAGAGTCTGTGCATTATTTTCTCAAAAGCACAAAGTTTCTGATTATATTATTGAGAGTTGCACAAGTCACAGTGATACGGGGGTCACGTTTTGTGATCTCTAAACTGTTTATGAGAAATTCAAGTAAACACTTAAGGCATGCCATTGTCTCCACCCGCCAAATATGATGAAAGGACGCTCGTGATTTAAAAAAAGTAGCTGTCATCTACACAGTGAAGTCATAACTCTCATTAATGTGTCAGTCAAACAAGAGCTGCCTGCCACCACAGCTCTCATTGATTATGACAGAATGTGCTTTGAATTAAAGATGGAGGATTAGTCCCTGCAGATGTCCTCTCCTCCACAGAGATATTTTTAGTGGATCCGCTGGACGTGGGAGAGACTGTGGAGCTCTTGCATAGATAAAACCAGGGGAACTAGAGGCCAGAGAGGTCAGCATCTTTGACGGCGATGTAAAATCAAATTTATTTGCTTTTGCTTTGACAAAGTAAAAGTAAAGTTGGAATATTGCAGATGTTATACTTTTGTGATTATTTGGCAATTGTGCTTTTATTAAGGTATGTAAGTAGTAGGGAACCTTATAGGGAGAGTCCCTCTTTTATCTAAATATATTTGATCACATTTAACGACTTTCCACTGATGTAAACATTATGTTTTGTCTACGTTGCTATAACGTTGATTAGTTTTGATCCACTTGCTGTTTTATTTACAGTAAAATATGGATTCAACATTAACATTAAAGGGATAGTTCACCCAACAATAAAAATTCTGTCACCATTAACTTACCTTCGGTTTGTTCCAAATCTGTATAAAATTCTTTGTTCTGATGAACACAGAGAAAGATATTTGGAAGAATGCTTATAACCAAACAGATCTTGACCCCCATTGACTCCCATAGTAGGAAAAATTACTTGTCGAACACAAAAGAAGACACTGTGAAGAATGTAAGACAGCAAACAGTTCTGGGGCACTTTTGACTACCATTGTAATTTTCCGACTATGGCAGTCAATAGGGGTCAAGATCTGTTTGGTTATAAGCATTCTTCCAAATATCTTTCTCTGCGTTCATCAATACAAAGAAATGTATACACATTTGGAACAACTCGAAGGTGAGTTAATGATGACAGAATTTACATATTTGGGTGAACTATCCCTTTAAGAATCATTTTCAAGTTTTCAACTTTTTGGAATTCGTGAAAATCTTATTTGCAATATTTGTAATTCAATTAAACTTCTTCAGTTATAAAATGTAGGCCCAAGGCTTGAATTTATGGAAAATTATGCTTCTTTCTTATTTATTTATTATTATATATAAGCTGCCACCACATTTCTTGTAGCCTGTTTATTATTTCCCAGTAGCCTGTCTCCCTAAAAACAGCCCGAATGCCTGAATTTGCAGATGTTGCTTATTGTTGGTGCCAGATAAGGCCAGATAAAAAGCTGTTCGGCACTCGCTATTTGCAAGATAAGCTTTTCTGTACAGACACTAAGATCTTCAAGGCAGCGATTCAAAACACTCTTCCTATTATTGCTCTCTGAGGACCTGTCAAATCATCGTCAGTTATAATAATAGAGCTATTGTGTGCGAAAAGAAGAGCTGCCATGTTTTTCCCTTTCATCGCCATTTACATTTATTGACTACATCGGCTTTTCATCCTGTGTATCGTCAATATGTTGCCATGGAGGTGTTTTGATAAGTTACGACATCAGCCTTCCCTGATCAAATATAAGAACCATGATTGAGGTTGGAGTGATGTTGGGCTACTGGACAAAGATCATGGTTACTGAAACAAAGTGGAAGGCGAGATATTAGGTAGAGGATTGAAATGGTAATGAGATTTTGCCTTTGCCCTTTCAAAAAGTCAAAATATCATACACTTGTATTGAAATTCTATTGAAGCATCTCATAGATTCCAATAGAAAAAAGTCCCGGCCTGGAAGGAACACAACATCACAGACACTTCGTGGTGGGGTCTTGGGGTGGTAGGTATCTGTGCCTTAAAACTTGATAAAAAAACACTGAATTCTTGCAATTACTTGTAAATGTTGCATTCTGGCATAGGAAGGGTGTTTTACATTTTAAGTTTATTTTCCTCCCAATAGCTTACATGGTTGACAGCTATATATCTTTTTAAAGGTGCGTTCAGACCGCCAGTGGCGTTCCTAGCTTTGTTTGCTCTAGTAACATTTATAAACAAAGTCTGCAGTAACTGGCGAGAGACGGATGACGTGAGCTCCACTGCATTACTCCTATTGGTTGTCATGGCACGACGCGACATGACAACCTGCTCGTTCTTAATGGATTTGTCGCGATGGACAATTTTTTTAATTATAATGGGTTCTAATGCGTTTCTAATGTCTTTTGTCGTGTCGCGCCGCGCCTGTTCGCATGGTGTAAGTCTGGAGAATACACACTTGAAAAGCATTTAAGGGAAAAAGCCACAGTCAGGGTCATAAGAGGGAGAATGAACTCTATCTTGGGGTCTGTAACTCAATATTTGACCTTTAACTTTCAGTTCAATCGGTTGTAAGGTTTTGTTTAAGTTAAGACGACTGTATTATTTGGGCTATTGCTTAATTCACTCATTTCAGTCCTGAAGCAGTTATATAAATTTAAATTAGATGTGGAATTTACATTCATTTAAAACTTGAAATCGCTGTGGTCTTGAAAAAGATTTGGTTGAAACTAATTTAAACCTTTTCATTTCACCTGTAAATCTCTTTTTTAAGAAGAACAGTCCCTGCCGTTTACCCTGCCTGTATTTATCTGAGGCTTTAATGCCTTCCAGGTCTTTCATCGCTGGATTTCGACTCAGCCAGCCTAACCTGTCCAATTTCAAACCCACTGCCACTAACCGTAATAAAATGTTCTGACCTCCATTCTTTTGTTGCAGGAAAAATAGCCAATCATACCCGGTGAGAACTGTATTAGGCTTCCCTGCAGGTCACATCGCTTATATTCTCAGCCTGTTTAGGAAAATGATTTCACACGTGCTCGACAAGGGCAGACGGGCTGGGAAATTAGCGTTGAGAGGCTGAGAGCTTTACAGTGTCTTGATTAGGTAATGAAGTCAGGCTTTTGGCTGTAATGACGGCTGCAGTGTCGTCTAGCTGTAAGTTATGAAGAAATAAACTCCACTTTATAGATGGTCGATCGTGTGATGTGGCAGAGCTTTTTTATTGTTATCAAAGGGAAACTTCAATTAAAAAAGAAAAATTCTGTCATCAGTTACTCACCTAGAGTTGTTCCAAATTTGTATACATTTGTTTGTTCTGATGAACACAGAGAAAGATATTTGAAAGAATGCTTATCACCACCCTATTGGTTCCCATAGTAGGAAAAGTCCTTTATAATTTTTTTGTTCTGTTGAACATAAGAATTTAGAACAGCAAACAGTTCTGGGTCACTCTTGACTAACATTGTATTCTTTACTACTTTTGTAGTCAGTGGGGGGCAAAATCTGTCTGGTTACAAGCATTCTTCCAAATATCTTTCTCTGTGTTCATCAGAACAAATAAAGTTATACAGATTTGGAACAACTCTAGGTGAGTAATGACAGAATTCTTTTACGGGTGATGTATCCCTTTAAAACACTGCCCACCAACCTATAGACCACACCACAAGGGGTAAAGAGATTTGTCTCTGTCTGGTCAAAAATATGTTGTGTCATAAAATGATTGTAATCGTAGTTATACAGTACTTTTAATACGGATATTATATAAGTGATGAGCAGTGTAGTGCGATGGTCATTATTGCAAAGTAAACCAGACGGGGTAATTGTGATCCTGATGTATTGCAATAATGACTGTCTGACTGTACATAATTTAATCGACCAGATCGGTAAATAATCGACATCGATCTCGATCAATCTTTAACACTATCGGCTATAGGGTGATAGTTTACAAACTGCCGATTATCATGGCAGATATGTCCTGTCAATTAAAATGCAGTAAATTTGTGCTCTGTATATAGAAATTGTATAGTTGTTATATGAATTAAGAACATTACAAAATTAAGAAATTTTATTTTTAATCTTCAAAATTGGTATCGGCTAAAATTGGTTATCATATCGGTGGAGCAATTTAGTATCAGTGCCTCTCTAGTATTAACCAAACAAATAAATGCATACATTGACATATAGGTAGATCTGAGTTTTTTGTTTTTGGGAGAAAACATAAGAAACTATAAACACAGACACATAAAAGCAGAACTTTACAAACAGTGACGCGTCCCAGTGCTGTGACAGTATTCCAAATATCAGCACTTTCACAACGGGATTGATGTAATGATTTGGTTCTGTAGTCGTGTTTAAGTCTCAGATTGTTTGAAGTAGCCCCTCAGCGTCTGACTTTTAAATCTGAGTGTCTAGGGAAATGGAGGCATTCTTAAACAAGCAGAATAAACCCAAACACAATAGTTCAGGTCCTGACGTGTTTGGTTTTGTTGTAAGCTTATTGCCCTTTAGCCAGACCAGAATAATTTTAAACACGGTCAGCCTGAGGTTGTCATGATCTGATATATTTTGGTTCCCTTGTCCCCATTGCTTTACCACTTTCTCTCAAACACTGATTTTAACTCTGGTGTTTACCACCCAGAGGTTCTCAATCGGATTATTGTTTGACAGCATTGCAAACAGAGCAGCTGCAGGCGACGACTTTGAAGGGTGTCAGAGCTGTAAGTAAAGTTTGTTTCCAGTTATTTCCCCTCCTTCTCCTGGTCTGCTTTCCTTCAAAAACTCTCTTTGTGAATGGCTAATACAACTTTACAGAGTTTCTCTGACTTGTGCCACATACAGTTTCCTTGTTCCTTGTTCAGCTTCTTTTCATTCAGTGTCACAAAGTTCACTGTATTTTAAATGGAGGTCCATTTATATACTAAAAGTAAACCTATACCTGAGTTCCTCCCATCATGCATTCCAACTCACTGGGTTGCACTGTGTCATGATCCTCTATGGATTATTATTACTGCTCAGTCGTTCACATTTGGTCCTTTTGTTTTTCTTTTTCCATTCTCGAAACTATCTGCATTGGTTCTGTGTTTGGCACACTGGTCGCCTAACAGTTTGTCATTAGGTCCCTTTCCATTGCCATGGCTGAGTTTTAAAGGATACTTGCACTGGATGTTTAGACTTTGTTCAAACTGACATACAGCTGTGGAACAAATCAAGAGACCTTTCTAAATTTTAATTTAACCAGCATTTCTAGATGCATCGTGTCCATTCCAGTCCAGTGTCTGTTGAATTTCAACAAAATCAAACCTCAGGAGTGACATAAAGTCAACCAACAGCAATGTGAAAGACTGACAGCATGACAAGACACACTAAAATTGTGATAAAATTTAAGTTTATCACAAAAATATTTGTGAAATTTTTAATAAATACTTGAACAATATTACTGTTGTATTGCTTACAAGTGAAAATAAAAGCAAAATTAACTTTTTTATTTGAACTTTGGAAGATATATTGTTAGTAGTTCACAGAATGGAACGAAATGATCACTTTACCTAAACGCATAGTTTTGAATTTTAAAATGGTCTCTTAATTTTTTCTGCATCTGTATGTGTAATAAACAGACACTTTCCTCAACAAAGTCACCCAAGAAAAATCATAACAGCGAAATGTGGTACAATCACGAAAGTCTTGAAAATGAAAGGTTTGTATTCATTGTTTGGCGGCCTTCAGAACTGAAAAAATCTGTCAACGCTTTGTTTTCTTTGGCTGTTATTTGTGATTGATTGTGTCGATTGCTCCAGTCTCAATTTTATGTTCAACATGTACCTACACATTTCTAGTCGCTTGTTAGGATTCAGTCCTAAGTGTTTCCCCTATCAGAGTTCAAGGAAAGCATAGGAACCGGTTGTCGTTGGAGCTGGATAAGCAGCACAGATTTCCATTCAGATGTGAGGTAAGGGCTGCTGGGAGGAAGACTGAGTGCAGAACTGCTGTTCACAGGAAACCTGATAAGAAAAAGGCTCAAGTCAATTTGTGAAAAGGAACATTCACGTTAGAGACATGAATGGAGTTGCGGGTGAAACTACTCCATATTCATATTCAAGTAAAATTGTTTCAGGGAAATGCGTATGGATAGAAATCAAACAAAAGGTCATCAATTTGTGCACTGAAAGCAGGATGAGGAAAGTATTTTTCTCCTCTCTACCCCGATCCTACAGATACGACTCGAGTAATGCTGTTTAGATTCTAGTGAACAGATTAGTGAGGAAAGAGAGAGAGAGAGAGAGAGAGAGAGAGGAGTTTTTAATGTTTCACTCAGCCCCATGAAAAACAAGGTATGTTTTATTCATGAGGAAGTGAATGGTACGGTCTGTCGCACTGACATTTTTTAACCAGAGATTGTGAGTCAGCTTTTATACTATAAACAATCTTTAACTTTACTGGCCGTTGACGGCTCAGGTATATCAGTGAATGCAATTTTTCTTCACAAACCTATTTGGTGAAACTTTAATGTCGGTGAGAGGGGTTAGTTTCTTATTCATAGTTTCTGTTAGAGAGATATACTTGTTGAAACTAGTACTGGTGGAGTGTGGAGTGTGGAGTGCAGTGGTTCTCACACTTTTTAGTTGTAAGACCCCTTTGTGTAGAGTCCACCCCCCTACATAAAATCGTTTACTCTTAAACTTGGAATTGTAATTAAAGCAAAAACATTCACCTATTCAATGCAGGAACATACATTTTTTTCGGTTGGTCTTCTTACTTTCTGTTTGATTGCATAAAATTGATGATAAATGTTTATATATCATTAAAGACCACAAAATCTGTGGCCCCATGATTCCATCTTGGAGCCCCAAGTTTGAGAACCACTTGTATAAAGTGGAATGCCTGTTGATCCGTCCGTAAATAGGGAAGCATTCTAAAATACCCTACATAGGCCACTACTTGGGCCTCACTCGATTTTAACATATTTCTCCTTAAATAACATGAGAGGTTTTTAAAAAAAATAAACACAAATTGATGCTTTTGTGTAACGCATGAAATACATGTGTGTGTTTATATTTCTTGCACTTCGTCATCCAGCTTGGATAAACCTATGCTGTGTTACATTCAACTCAGAAAGTCAGAACTTCAAACTTTCAAAATATCCAACATCTGACTCAATAGAACACAAAATCGTTCTTGCAATGCTTCTAGGGATTGCCTTCTTCACATACCATGCTGTCTTATGAACTAAAAAGCATGAATAAAGTGGCTGCCCACCCTTTGAAGCATGATCCCGGTCAGTCACTAGGCTTTAAAACAGCGTGATTGTAAATTTACTAGTTAATCATCTTCCAGCTGCCTCCCTCCCACATGCTCATAATCGCACTTCTTGTTTATCGTAAACACGCCACACCAAACAAAATCAAATACGCTCGTATAACTTCATATTAACTTTATGTCATGAAGGCAGTGATTCCCAAACCTGCGCGATTTAAATCTACAGTCTGTTTTACAATGTTTTCCATTCTTCTGCCGAGATTAATTCCTTGTATCGGCTTTAATTACACACGGCTGCAAATGTCTCTGTATCTTATTAATCTCTCCAATGCAGACAGAGAGCAGCTCAGCACACCGTCGGTTATAAATAATTGAATGAGATTTTAAACCACCAATTAAGTTAAGCAGCAGGGTAGGAGGAAATCCCTTGGTGGCCGATTCATTAGTTATAATGTTTGACATTTGCACCACCGTAAAATGGAGGCATTAGACAGCATTGTACGAGCGTGTTTCGGCAGCAACAGTCTGTAGATGCATTTTTATTAGATACCCGAGTTATAAATCCGTGCCGCTGGAGAACTTCAGCGCTCATGATCAATAAATCATCGGTGGCAATGCAGTTTGGACGGATGGGTGCGAGGGGGGGTGGGGAATGAAAGTGAGTTACATATCATAACTTTTTTGCTGTCTAGCTTTTAAAGGGGAACTAAGTGCTCAAGGTCCATTTCAGGTTTTGATTGTCAGTTAATGTGAATTTAGCATTTGCTTTCTCTGGTAAACAGTGAATGTTTATAGGAAATGTAATGGGCATCCTCGCTGGTGCTTTCAGTCATGTCTTTGAAAGCTTTCAAAGCTCGGAAAACTGTCTGGAAGTTGTCCGGGACAAATATCACCCAACAAATCAAATCAAACCAGGGTACGATAGAAAACAATCTTTTATGATATCCTTTTCATGGCAATGGAAAATTTGTAAGTCTACTCACTGTTGTTTTTAAATATTTAAAGCTGTATTGTGTGATGTTATTATTAGCATTTCCTCCAATTGAAAAGGTTACACTGTGGTGTATCTATCTCCTATTGGGCTTGCGTGATACAAATTCGCAGGTCAGAGGTCACCAAACTTGACCATTGGAACGTATCAAAATGCATTTTTTTTCTGCATATGCTTGCATTTCCAGTCTGCTGCATTTGTATGCATATAAATAGATGTAAATGGAATTAAAAGTCTAGTGTGACCATATTTTTATTCTAATTTTTTTTATATATAGATGATTTTAAAGAAAAAACACTGTAGTGGAGTAGGCGGGGCGAGACCGTGATTTGAGGCTGGGGAGTGAGTGTTAATAACCGCCAGCTGTGCGTTCACCGATCTCGTATCACAGAGGAGATCGGGAGCATAAGAGAATGTGCGACCGGACCTTCGACGAGAAAGGACCAGGCCTGAACATGTTTTACGTTTGTATCTATGTTCTTTTGTTCGGCAGTCGATCGTGCGGTGGCTGCCGCCATTTAACTTCCGTGTTTTTGTTTGTTTATTTTATTAAAACTTTATTTAAATGTTTGCCGGTTCCCGCCTCCTTCCTTTTATTGAACCTTTCTACAAACACTAACAAATGTTACTGGGCATGCGCAAAGAGTCCCTGTAGATTTTTTCTGAAAACAAGCAAAAGAAATAACTAGTAAATCACATTGGCTAGGCATAATTAACTTGCTAGCTAGAGTCGCCATTCGAAGATCTGTATCTTGGCTAAACTTAAATGCGACAGATACATGCCCCAGTCAACACATTGTCTATTTAAAAAAAGTTATATTCAATCAAGTTTAACAAATTGTTTATTTAATAATACAATTATTATACAGTAAAATATTAATATAAAATATGAATAGTTATACAATTAGTCTCTAGCCATACCTATCAACAAACACAGACCATAAATTTGGGGTCAGGTGCATGCGTCCGACAAATCCCTCTATAGACTGTAGGATTGTCAGATTATTATTACTGTATCACAGTTATGCAATTAACATGTTCTTATTACAGTAATGAGAATTTGATGTGGTCACTAATCATATTATCATGAATCACATCATGCATCATTACAGTACACTAAGGAATACTCATTTCTGATTGGTCATCTTTCTTCTTTCGTGTCATGTAATGATGTAATTTGTATTTATTAGTTAGTAAAGTAGTTATGTAATAAACGACTTGGGATGCATCATGATGTGAGATGCCATGCCATCATTATAAATTTGTAGAGCAGACGTCCGAAACATTGTATGCTTATTTGTACTGTACATACTGTTTTACAAGGCAGATGTTGGTCAACTAAAGTTGCATCAGATGCTTCCAGGGCAGAAGGTTCTCTGATTATAATGAGAACGGTTGGCTTGTGAGAAGTCGCAATATGCTGCGCATGTCCAGTATAGAGAGTGCCGGTTTTTAAGTGGAACTGGAATGAACAGGTCGTTGCGTGCCATGTCTCTCACCTCACCGGTGTGTTTTTTGTATTTTTTGAAGCATGAAAAAAGTGGAAAGAAACAATTTTCTTTATGGAAAAGCAAGTCACTCCTTGATTTACCCACATACTAAGAAACACCGCAGTGTCTTTGTTTTTAGCTTTTTTCTTTTTAAAGGAGTTACAAGTAACATAATTGCCTCATATTGTTTAAAACCAACGTGACAATTTTAAAAGAAGTTGTATTCCATCCATATTAAGTATATACTCATATGTCTTTCAAAAAGCATAAATCTTAAAAGATGTGAGACATGAGTAAGACATGACTGAATATTCCTTTTTAACAAGGTGTTGATCATGTTTATAAGGATTTGTGTCAACTAAGGTGTGATGGTATTTTCTATACACAGTCCAGGCTCTTATGTCATTTGATCTGTTATTTTAAAAAACCTGTTTTAAAACAATCGACTCTCAGATTACAAAAATCCTTAATCCCTGCGGGTATAAATGCTGTGTGTGGAATTTCCCCATATGAGAATTTCCCTTCCCGTTGTGCTCCGATCTCTCTCGACTTCAGAACACGATGCTTTCGACAGATTTATTCCCCCGCCTCCTTGAGACGAGGCAGCTGAAGTGTCTTTGTTCTGCTCCATTACTCGCAGTTAGGAGGTGCGATTCGTCTCCATCTGCTGCTTCCGACGCGCCTCACCAACTTCGGTTTCCCCAGATACGGTCACTAAAAAAAGAATTAAGTGAAAAGTGGTGAAGTGTTTTTTTTGTGTGTAGATCCGTCACTCTCTCAGAGGGGCATTTTGCTTTCTCACAAGCATCAGCAACTTTCCTAAAACTGAGATGTTGTTTCTGTGGTTTTGAGGATTTAATAAAATTTTGGTGCTTTGCTTTAATACGTTCCTTGGGAAATACAGTTTGTGATTTATCTCTATCACAGAATGGATAGAACCACTTGTTGACCCAGGTCAGTTCTGTGCTTTTTCAAAGAGAAGCCATTCCCATAATGCACTGTGAGAAGCTCAACAGAATCCAGAATTTTTAAACCAATTTATTAAAGAGATGTCTTGCTTAAAAATACAAACATGTCATGCCTGTTTATTCAGCAGGTACATTCATGTAGAGGTTGTTTGTAGAAAAATAACACCAAAACATCATGTCTTTTAATAATATTTTGGATTCTTTTGTGATGAAAGAGTGTGGATAAACTATACCTGTCACTGTTTCTTCTGGCAGGGCTTCCTGAAGTGCGAGCGAGTGACTCGCATGGTCCAAAGCGGAGGCTGCTCTGCCAGTGACTTCCGCGATGTCTTCAAGAAGAACATCGAGAGACGCGTGCGCAGCCTGCCCGAGATCGACGGCCTGAGCAAAGAGACCGTCCTAAGCTCCTGGATCACTAAATATGATGCCATCTACAAAGGAGAAGAGGACCAGCGGAGGTCACAGGGACGCATGCCGTTCACCGCCGTGTCCGAGCTCATCCTCAGCAAGGAGCAGCTTTATGAGATGTTTCAGCAGATCCTGGGAATCAAGAAGTTTGAACATCAGCTGCTTTACAATGCGCTTCAGGTTAGTTGTAGCTAACCACGTGCATGTCAAGGGGTTTTTTGGTTTGTAAAACTCTTTAATGAGTTATAATATGTTAGAAAAAATTATAGATGTTACCATCTGGTGCGATTATTTTATTTTATAAAAGGGAGTTTTAGGTAATTTGACCCATCTCATACTATAACTCATACCTCTAAGCAGCAGTTATGATTGGAGAATAAAGAAAAGAGGATGCTCATGGCACATTTCCAATTATTTGTCATTCTAAACATTGCAATAAATACCGCACAGTGGACTTTATACCGAGGTATTATCGTACAGTGAATGAATTCATACGATTTGCTTTCCTGACAGTAAGATTAGGTTTAGGGTTGGTAGGGATGTTCATTTTGACCTTTTATCCAAATTAAACCATTATTCTAACAGTTAAACGCTTAAAAGGGTATGTTTATTTCTGTTTAATAGTAATAATAATAAGATTAATGATACTTTGTTAAATAACTAATAAATCATAGGCCTGCATGTTTTTTAGTTTACTGTAAAGTGAATGAAAATATGCTTTACATGTGTTGACTGCGAGTATAGCAGAGTTGATTTATATCTGTTTAGCTAAGACACATGTGGCCATTGCCAAGTGCCCTCTTTGGATATTAATCCTGGCTGGTGGAAAGCAAATCAAGTGCTCTTCCGGAGGCGTTATCTATGCATTACCGGGACATCCGTCAATCGTGCCATCTGAAAGGGTGTTTACTTTTGCGGGTCTAACTGTCAGCAGGCTCCAGACTGTCTCCCCAACACGTAAATACATTTTTATTTAATGCCAGATTAATATTAAACTCTTATCAGTTAACTGTTAATGTTCGGATAAAGATTGTCGGTTAGGAAAATTGACCAAAATGAGCATCCCTAAGGGGTGGGGTTAGGGGAGGGGCTTCAGTATGGCGATTTTCTTATAATCATACGTTTTTGTATGATTCGCATTGTACATATTGATACGTATTTGTAACCTTGTAAAATAGTTAGGATTTTTGTGAGATCAGGATGGACTGTCTGCGAAATAGTTTTTGTCCTCTGTATGTTTGTTATATTCATTTCTTAAGATTAACTCTTAAGGGTTTTTCTTTAAAAAAGTCCGTCTTCACATAAATCACAGGCTTAAAAGAAACACGGTATGGCGCGCAATTATGTATTATTTTGCAATTATTGAATTTGACTGCTATTGAAATAGTTTCCTGTGAATTCTGTGAGCTTTTAAAGAAGAATATGATTTCCTGAGCTCCTAAACATTTCACCTATATGATTCATTTCTTGGCATGAGAGTGATCATGGAACCCTTAAACAAAATCTGAAAAGAACTCTATAAGTAAGCAATGAATTTGCTATCACCTTGATTTTGGAGGTGAGGGAATCCTTAGATCTGTTAATGATCCTCATCCTCTAAATCCCCTTTATAATCACATCTGCGGGGGCAAACATTGCTTCCTAATCACAGTTCAAGGGCTAATTGCTAAGCTTTATGTTATTTTTATGAAAGGTACATTTTGTGTTAGTTGTTTGAATACTCGTCCTTAATTACGCTAAGCAGTTCAGTGCTTTTTAATCCCTTGCCCTTTACCTTAATCACCTGAGCACAGGTGGCTTTTTACCCTATCATCAGACTCTTTGAAGACATCCCAGAAAGGTCAGGGGTTGATGGGAAACTGTTCAGCTGGCTTGCCCTCGTGTGTTATCTGTCACTAGCCTTCACCCCAGGGAGAGGAGAATGTGGTGGGTGGTCTTCACAGACTTCCCTTTTCATCGCAATTGCAGATAACAGATTAGCGCGATTAGCCGCGTCGAACCCGACAGTAATTACCACATTTGGCATCTAACTGAGATCTCATGTTTCCCCAAAAGCAGGGGAGACCTTTCTATTAATCTTCACAGGGTATATAATTTCACTCGCTCTCGTGCAGACTTTGGGGCCATTCACACAGAATGTGTCTTTGCGTCTGAAACGATAGAGAAGCGGCGCTCAGGAATGGTTCTATAAAGCATACCGTCGAACGCCAGCGCCTGGAGATGCCTCCATCATGTCATGCAAACTTGCTACTGTAAACAATAGTTTGCAATGCTTGCCCTGCCTCCAAATTCTTTTGATTGGTCCACTGCTTTAGAATTGACATTGTGGAGCAGCGCTTCACATGTCTTCTAATAAACGTGGTGCTAATGTGCGAGGCGTTGCAAAAGACTTAAGACGCTAACGTATCGGTCAGCCGCTTCTGCCACATGTGTCTTTACACAGAAAAACAATGGAAGAGTAGCGCACCCTTTGGGTGTAGTTCAATATGAGAGTAGTAGTATTTATGCACATGATCATTAACAACTTGATGAATTTACAATTCCCATCTTGCATGCATCTTAAACCACCCTCAGAAGCGCACTCAGTCACCTCTTTAATTCTATATAGCTATGGTTAGATTTGTATTGGCTATTGACCCTTCCCAAGTAGTTTGATTGACAGGCAATCTGACCAATCATAACGCAAATATCTGGTGCCCCCGTGACTGATCGCCATTTTGTTCCCGGCAAACAAACCAGTCCGACAAGGCTGACGTAGTAGAGCTTTGTTGGTTCATATGAAAAATTATAGCGTTTTAATTATTGTAATCGTAAACAGAGAGAAATATACTTAGCCTAAACGGACGTTCACACTATAACGAAAAACGATAACTTTTAAAAATCATTCTAAAGCCGTGTGTCCAATAGGGCTGCAACAACGAATCGATAAAATCGATAAAAATCGATTAGTAAAAAAGTTGTCAACGAATTTCATTATCGATTCGTTGTGTCGCGCGACGCGGAGACGTTTGGTTATTAAAAAAAAACTTTATTTGAGCGCGGAGCGAAGTAAACACACTCGGTCTCTCTCGCGCACTGATGCTAGCAGAGTTCGGCGCCTCATATACAGGGCGGAGCAAAAATAAAAAAACGAGCGGAGGAAAGATACATGACGGAGGCAGAGAAATCCCCGCGACCCAAGTCATCATAGTTGCGGGAGCATTTCACACTAAATAAACAGAAAAAGTTTGTTAACTGCAAAATATGCAAACGCGACATGGCGGGAGCAACGCGGCAATGATCCAACACCTGAAACGCAAACATGTTTGAGTCTGTGATGAGGAGTTCAACAGCAGGTTAAGTCACTACAGAATCCTACTTTTGTTCCGTTTCGAAGTGAAGAACGTAATGTCCCTGGTGCGGATGTTTACTTGTTATCCAGATTGACAAGCATCACAATTTAGCATTAGCTCGTTAATAACAGTATAATCAGGGGTGGTGTAGTTACTTTGCACTTTGCATTGTAAGACTAAAGACACGTTTTTATTCACTCGCCTTTTTTGGACCATTCATTTATCAATCTGTTGTCATGTATAGCTACACTGCAAAACTTCCTTAGTAATTTTGTCTAATTTCCAGTCCAAATATCAAAAAAATCTTAAATCAAGATTACTAGACAAGAAAATTAATTGATGCTTAAAACTTCTGTTTGAAATTATATCTCATTAAGATTATTTTTGTACCCCATTGGCAGATAATTTTTCTTGCTTTAAGCAAACAATCACTTAATTTGAGGTGTTTTTTCAGAAAACAAGACATAATTTCTTATGCTTTTTCATGTGTCTAGTACATGTTTCTTGACATAAGATTTTTTTTTAATTTGGACTGACAACGGGACAAAACTACTAAGTTAGAAAAGCAATTTTTGCAGTGTATATTCTGTGCTTTCTCCCATATAGGTTATTATTGACAAATATATTTGTGTGTGTTGTACTTTTTAATTTAATTTTAAAGTTCTTTTATAGCTCTTGGTCATCTTAAGCTTTGTTAAAATGTGGTGTATAAATGAAGCTTGCACTTACTACAATGATGGTAGTAATTGAATGAATAACCTTCAAGTGAATTTGAGAGAGAGTGTGTGTGTCAGTGTTTGTGAGTGTGTGCGTCTGCAAAAGTGTGTGCGTTTGCGAGTGTGTGCATCTGCGAGTGTCTGTCTGCAGTGTAGTGTAGAGAACAAGTTCTTACATTCAAACAAATCCTGTAAAGTTTTCTGATTTGTATTGTTCTTTAGTTTTTATAAATTATTTATTGTTCTGGCAGCTCAGGTGGCACTTTTTTTTAAAAAAAGTCTATATATTTGGCAGATGTAAAGCATACATGTGTATGTTTTTTGTGTTAGTCCATTTTTATTTGATTTTATTATTTTTATAACAGCTCAGGGATGTTCAAGGAGCAACATGCTTGTGCACTTTCTAAAGATTTTAGTTCTGTTTTTGAATAAAGGGTTGGAAATGAATGCTTTTCTTGGTTTTTTTTTTTTATCCGATTCATCGATTAATCGAAAAAATTATTTACAGATTAATCGATTATTAAAATAATCGTTAGTTGCAGCCCTAGTGTCCAACGAGGCGTTCACGCCTGCGGCCGGAGTGTTTTTCAATTGTTTTCAACCGTAACGCCGCACTTTTAAAAAAGCCATCAGTTGACGTTTTTTTCTGCGCTCAGCGGCTGTCGTTTTCAGCCGCGTAAAAGCGCCTCGGTGGACGCAGCCCCTAAAGGAAGGAGAATAGCAGAGTTCACATGACAACAATACCAATACAGATACGAGACAAGATATTGTTGGAATCATTAATGTACGAATTACAGACGGAGCGTTTGGGAAGTGGTGTTTTAAGGCGGAATGTCCCTGTGATGTGATGAGCGCACCTTCTGCCTTAAGAGAGCAGCATTTGCAGTGTCATTTTAATGGAAAGAGGTTTTCAGCAATGAAGTCGTAAAAGCAACAGCTGTACTCTGTATGTAGTATTTAACACAAATAAAGATTAAGACACTGATGGACTGTTATCCTTCTCTGTACTGAACTAATATTTTAAAGAAGGATCACGGTTGACCAAAACTCTTCTTGAAGTTACTCTTTCTCTCTAAAATTGTCATTGCTACAAATCACTCTGCACAGGTATTGATTTTCATGACTGCACATTTAAAGACTCTGTGGCAGCACGTGAGTTTCAGAAGTATTTCTTCTAATATGGTTCACTAAAACATGAAGGTCCAAGTGCTTTTTCTTGCTTTGTTTCATCCCTTGTATCAGTACATTATTATACAGTAATGAGGTGGAGTTGCATCATGGTTCCAATCAACTCCGGCTTGAGCTGCCGCTGCTGATCCATGTCGGCGCTTATTAAGAATTTAAGCATCCGTGTGTGTTGTATGGATCTGTGTCAGGTGACATTTAAAAGTTTGTTCGCCTGAATGTTAGATTCGTCATTAGCCGGTAGCTCAGCATTCAATAAATCAGCCATACACAGATGTTTTAAAAGGGCAAAGAAATGTAAATTCATGAGGGATGACAACAGCTGGGGAAAGCGGTGAAGCAGGGGATAATGTGGATGTCCAGAGCTTCTATTCTATTCCATAAAGTTAACGACGTGATCAATTGTAATCCTTTGACCTCAGTTAGATTTGATCAATATCGTCAATTTAAATGACAGAATGGAGATCTGAGTTGATTTAATGAAAGCTGAATTCCCTCAAGCAGCAGGTTCTTTGGTCATATGAACCCTGATGACCTTAAACAATGTTCCTTTGCAAAATGTGAAGAAGTAAAAAAAATGTTACATTTGAATGGATAATTAGGGTACAAATTAGGAGGGGCTTTGGAGCGGTCGGCCCTAAGTGAGAGTAAGATTTTCAAATGATATTTTAATATATGTAAGGTAAAAAAAGATTACTAGTTAGTTAGAGTGTTTGACCAGGCTGTAAACAGGTGATCAAAAAGTTATGTTGCCAGAGGGGGTTACCATAGCAACAGTTTCAGCACTCTCTTCTACAATTAGTATATAGCGGTATGTTGTAGAATTGTGACAGTCATTACAAATTACTTAATGATAGATTTATACATCCCAAAATATTTTCTGATAATGGCATGCGGTGCACACCAGATGACATTTTGCATTATGGAAGATTAATCTTACTTATTGCTGCTTAGGGATGCAGAGTTTACCATATTTCACTATTTTCCGCCCTTAAAGGGGTCATATGACTCGGCTTAAACGAATATTTTTGTTTGTTTTAGATGTAATGCAATGTGTATACATGATTTAAGGTAAAAAAAATGCTGTATTTCCACACACCATGCTCTGAAAAACTTCTTTTTAGAAAGCTCATGGCTCTGAAAAGCGAGGTGTGCTATGATTGGCCAGTTAACCAGTGTGTAGTGATTGGTCAAATACTGCAAGCGTGTGACGGAAATATAACGCTCTTACCATATTTGGAACAACAGGTTCAAAAGCAATTGTACGGACCGGTACGCCAGCCTTACTTGCGCATACATTTGGGCAGTCTTAGTCAAATCATAACATAAACAGACGTGGATTTGTGGGGGTGTGGTTACACGATTCGTTTCAGGCAGGTCTGGGTGAGCATTCACTTTTAGATAGAATTAACTTTTGTTCCGAAACTTAAATTTTAGCAATTTCACGTATCTAATACATGCATGGGCAACTTATAACACACCAAAGATACAGAAAAACATGCATTCTCGCCATATGACCCCTTTAAAAACAACACAGTTAATTAATCGTAAAGGATCTGTTGTATCCTCGTGTTTCTGTTGCCACTTTCACAAAATAAAAACAAAGTTACACCAGCTCTGCATCAGCTTAAAGAGCCATGCTTATCAGAGATACTGAGGCGTGAGTCATGACACACACTAGATGCAATGTATACAAACAAAGCGCCATATACTGCAGGGCAGTGTCGGCTTGCTCACCGGGAGACTGCATTTATTTATTTAATAACTAGATATTATTTATTAGAATGATCTTGCTCGTTCTATAAACACCATGCACTGTGCTGTGTTTTTCCTTTTCTGTTTTTCCTGTTTGCTTCTGTACAGCTGCTTTGGAAGCACCTTGTGAAAAGCGCTATATAAATAAACTTGAATTGAATATACGTTAGTTAACAGAGTCGGACACCGGACGAGAAGCGTCTCCTCGAGTGCAGCTCTTAGGATGCGTACATTCTTTATGAATGAATGAATGAGGCCTTTACGAACGAGCGGTTTATTGTCTAATGCTGTACACCCAAAGCGATAAAATCATATGAAAGGGTCTCTCCTCCACCACCAATGTGCAGCATCCAATTGAATGATGCGACGGCAGCCACAGAACAGCGGCGCCAGTGTGCTCACCACACACCAGCTATAGATGGAGAGGAGAGAGAGATTGAGCCAATTCAAAGGGTGGCCATTATTATGAGGACATGATTGACAAGGGCCAGTAGAGGGAAATATCAGCAAGCTTTAATTCAAAGTCTACTCATGATGCTAGTTAATCAAATTTAACTTGTTTTCATGTTTTTATTTTGCGAATAGGCACTATATCATGTTGATAAATCCATTATTGTTTGCTTTGAACTAATACATGAAGGGAAACAACATGCATGCGATCCGTGTGCGCTAACTCTTAAAGGGACAGCAGCAGCATGTTAAACATCTCTGATTTAATTCTCATCAAACAAAAAAAGACATAAAACACTTGCTGCACCTGACTGATCAACTTTAATAGCTTTAATGTGGTTTGATCTATATTTCATTTATACTGTGAAGACTATGAAATGTTATTTTACATTTGACTCCTCTATTCAGTTTCTGTACCTGATAACCACAGTATGACCAGCCAGAAGCACCTGAAAAACACTATTAATTTCATTTGTGTGTTTGCTTTATTACATTTATTTGTGCTTTTGCTCCTAATTTTATTACATACTGATTGACTATTAATATTAGAGTTAGGCTAGTTTCATGGTATGATAACCTTATTTATTAAGTAAGGGATAATGTACAGGCAGCCGGTTGTTATCGCAGGAATGAGCACCGAGAGTGTGACCCGCCACGAAGCCGAGGGTCTTGTATCACACTAAAGGGCCTTATCTCGCGATAGCAGCCGGCTGCTTTTACATTATCCCGCTTATTACATGGCTACTTGCCACATGAGAAACAATCTGGACATAAAATGTGAATTTGAAATATTTGATTAGCTCATTTTTACAGAATGAAGACCTTCCGCGAGGAAAAGAAGTTTACTTTTGGTTTTAAAGTAATAAACGACGTTCAAACGTCACAAACAGGCCAATTGGTTTAACCATTTGTAAATATCATTTAATATGTTATTAAAAGACATGCTTAGAATACATTTTTGTGTAATATTAAACTGCCCCTCTCAAAATGATTTCCAGCATCCGGGTTACAGGGTGTTATTAGTTTTGAGGGGTTGTTATTTGAAAAGAACAACCCTTGGAATGTTGTGACTGGCTAATCAGAATCAAGCATTCAAATGAGCCGTGTAATAAGATTACATAGGTACAAAACAAACTAATAAATAGACATTATTTTTTATTTATTATGGCAGGGCAAGTAAAAATAAAAAAATAGCAAATTTGGACACACAAGGCTAAAAAAGATATTTGTTTGATATTTTGATTCAGTTGTAAATGTTCTGTATTCTGTTCAAATTTTTGTGCAGTGTTAAAAAAATAAAACGGGAAATTTCTTCTGGACCGATGTTGAATTACGTGGTTTATATTTTCCCAAAGTGGTCTATACAAATCAAACTAACCGTCCTACATTGATTCACACAAACTCCTATGGGTTTGCAAACCACTGGTTGGGGAAACCGAGCACTAAAGAAAATCTATGTCAGTTTCCCTGCCAATCTGAGATATTATGTGTTGTTCACTTCATTTTTGCTTTAACCCACTGTGTCTGTTTCTTTAATAACTGCTCCACCCGATGTCAAATCCACAGTCAGTCTCAAAGGAAGTGAAACAAGGGAACGGAAGGGAGACTGACAGCATGACAATTAATATGTCAGTGGGTGGAGGGTGTCATACAAAGATGAGGAAGATCTGTGACACAGATGTGTTTGAGTACAGTAGACATGAAACAATGAAGACAGGAGAACGGATAACAAAGAACACTAATAGAGATGCGTTATTTATATGAATTGGGATACTGTGCACATATACTGGAGATAAAAGCGACTGCAGACATTAGGCAGATATTTGAGTGTAAAATGATGTGACCAATCGGAATCAAGTATCCCAGATGAACGTGGAATAAAGAAAAATATACAGGGTAAAATACAACTACATTTTCTGGACATTGTTAAGCACTTTGCTCAACCATGTTTTTTTTTTTAAATGTGCTTCATAAATAAAATTAAAATAAAATGAAATAAATAACAAACTAACGATTACACTTTAGGTCCATTTCTCACTATTAACTACGACTTTTACCTCCAATAAACCGCTAATTTCCTTATAAAATAGTTTTTAGATTTAGATATTGGGTAGGATTAAGGGATGTAGATGCGCTTTATATATACTAACATTCAGCCAGTATGCATGTTTATAAGCAAGTTGTTAATCATGATTTTGTGTACATTAATATAAAGTGGAACCAAACTAACCACATAAAAAAAAAACTTTTCTTATAGATGGACAGAAAATATAATGGTTAATAACACCATCGTGTCACATTTTTCATAATATGACAACACTTAGTCAATCAGATGTCAATGAGAGCAAAAAGTTCATCAATAAGTAAACCAACGTTAAGAGCTCAATGACGTGCGGAACATCTGTTTGGTCAGACAGGCAGGCGGGCAGGCTCAGGTGGACCTGTAGAAATCCAGCTGCGCCTGCATGATCAGAGATGCCCATGTGCCATGCCTGTACTCCCCTCTGCACCTGTCATCCTCTCCTTAATGAACACATTCGGCTTTGCCTCTCGCTCCCGTCACCCTGTCAGCTCCCGTTAGTTCGCCACACACAAGGCTGGCGGAGGTGGCGGCACGCAGGTGAGCCATCGGGAAGAGGTAATGAATGAACCGCCTCAGACGAAGCAGCGATACTCATATCGCCTGAAACAGGCTATCAGAAAGTTATTCAGTGTTTTCTTGTGACCTAACGTTGGAGAGACAGTCCATATTTACATTCTGTGGTGAAAGGTTGAGCGATAAAGTAACAAATTGGTGTATTTTGACATTTATTTTGACAAAAGTTTGTAGTTATATAGTAGATTTCAACAACATAAACAAACGTTACTGCGCATGCACACTTTTATGAGCCCAACTTAACTTCTGGTACACATTCACTAACAATAGAGTGCCTCTCGATTATTTCTGAAAACAATAATATAAAAACATGAAGAACCTTTACTTGGCTAAACTTGTCTCTACAATATTTTGAATTTGGACTGCGATACCAAGATGTATAGCTAGATGTCAATGTACCATACGGTTTGTTTACATGGGACCGAACTACAGGACCCATTTAACAAATTGTTTATTTTACAAAATCAACATACAACGAAATTCTACAAATTGTTTATGTAGAGAGTAACTATTACAATGTCCTTAAAATTACATTAAATGCAGTGTTTAATGTTGCTGTGTGTGAAATTGTTAAGCCGAAAGTGAACGAATAACATAGTTATTGGCTTGGGAAAGTCAACTCTGAATAACGCCAACGAATCGTCTGCTGTTCTAATTTCATTTCCAGGTCGGATTTGCATCACTCCGTGTAATGCCTGCCTACGTTCCATTCGCGATACCGCACGTGGTAGACCAATCACAGCAGACTAGACCATCTGACCAATCAGTTCAAATTATGCTGATAGAAAGGAGGGGATTAGTCGTATGAATCACCGAACAAATCATTTGAGAGTCAGTCAAGAAGTAAGGTAATAAAAACTGCCTATTATTAGTTTTTACACAGTGTGTGTCTGTAAACTTGTTGTTGGACACTCCATAAAGTAAAGTATGTCCTTAAACATCACAAATTATTTACTCTTTAATAAAATTTGTATATAGTAAAATAAAATTCATTTATATTATTTATATATTATATTATTATACACTAGCTAAACACAAACCGGAATTTAACTGGGGGTCAGACGCATGTGTGTCCAAAGAAACGTTCTATACTGTATGTGTTTTCAAGCTTTACATTTAAGGTATAGCAAAAACTTGAATACCCAAATAGAATACTAATATCTAGTTTAAAAAATGTGATGAAAACCTTATGGCCAAATTAAAAGCACATTCAAATTTTTACAATGTTGCCAGTGAAATCACTAAGAATATATCACAGAGAGAACGACAATGGAAACTATGCATTTCAGTTCTTAATCGTGCGACTCGAGGCGGGTGCCTTTAATTGGTTTGCTAATTTAGTTGAGTGGGGTAAAGAGAGCTCTCTGAAGATCAGAGCGTGACAGCGGCATGCTTCTCTCCAAGCAGATGACGTCTTTCATTAGGGTGCACCTAAGGCTTGTTGTCATAGAAATCGTTGCCAAACTCACCAAAATAGAGCAGCTAAAGAAAAGCGAACAACTTGGTAACAAGGCAACAGAAAAGAATCTGGTGCGCATATGTGTGTGACTCTGGGGAGGTGTTTAAGAATGTGATCATCAAAGAAAGTCACAGTGAAGCCGTTTTAATGCTTTATAAGGAGAAACCTGCAATGCTGAGTGACTGTTGTACATCAGTTGGATGGCCACACACGCTCTGTGTATTAAGATGCTGATTGCCTCATTATGGTGGGAAATGGATGTGGTCGTTTTGAGTGTCAGATCCATGGATTCATGAGAAATTGATCACACTGAATAGAGACATTTAACATTTTTGTTTCAGCTTGTTTAACAACGTTTGCTAGCTTCAAGGCAGAAAAGCTTAAAGTTCTTGGGCATAAAAAAGTCATTTTCAGAGATGCACCAATATATCTGCCAATAATCGGTATCGGACGATAAAAGCAATTTTTCTTACATTTAAAAACAGTCGAAGATTAGGGCCAGTATATCCTGTCAATCAAAAAAGGACAGGAAAATGTAATGAATTTGTGTTCTGCTTTGAAAATGGTAAAGAACATCACCAATTGATATTAATAGTCATTATATGATTTCATATCATTCAGAAAGTTAAGAAATATTATTTAATCTTCAGATACGGTGTCGGTGAATACCTAGTATTAATCCTAAACTGTCCCATGCACAGGCTGACCTGGGCTGTGTTTCCCAAAAGCACCGTAAACCTACGATTATCGTAGCTCCATGACAAAGGTTCTAAAATCAACTTAAGGTTACGATGCTTTTGGGAAACAGCCCTGATCTTTGTTTATAAAAGATAACATTTTTAACTATTTTTGAATTATTCATTGTAATTGTTTATTTAAAAATCATAAATTTCCATAATAAGGGCTATAAAAATGATAATAAAGGAAATGTTTGTATAACCAAAAATGAATCATGACTGACTAACCTCTACTTCAGGGTTCAAAATAGTTAACATAGATTTTCTGCGAATCCATTACGAAAAATCATTAAAAGAATAAATTGCGTTAACAGACCTTAGAGATGATTTAGACCATTAAAATTTTCTTGTAGTCTTCTCAGGGAACGATACTGTTTCCACTCGGGTCACGTCAGAGAAAGTGTGAGTCCTTTACAGAGTGCAACAAGTGAAGCTTTACTAAAATCTGCAGGTCCAAGCATATCTAAATTAAATATCACACTTTTTGTAACGTGTGCTCAGACGTACATCTCACTGAGTAAACCGCGTGCTGAAAGCAAACACATGAGCGCTTAATTATCTGTAAAGAGGCTACGAATGTTTTTGATTACGTGTCCTTAATGACCTGTCAGAAATGGTAATGGGTGGCGGCGTTAATTCTTCATTCGTGACCATGTATGTAAGTAGACCTGACGGATGGAATTTTTTTGCTAATTGCAGGTTTAGCATAACCATTAACACACAATCATTTGATCATCGTCACCCTAACCTTGACCTCTTGTTGATGATGTCATTACGTAACTTATTAACAGATTTTAACAACTGTTTTCTTTTAGATCTGCCTCACGGTGCTTTCGTTACTTCCTGTGGAGCCTTTTTATAAGCGCTCTGATTCAGAAGAGCACTTCCTTTGACCCTTTCCATCTGCGGAGACACGGCCAACTTCATCATTAGGACCTTAAATGCTGATCCTCCCACATAGGGGCAGACCAGCACTGGGCAGACACTCGCAATATTCATCTGGTCTGCTTTCTCCCACACGTTCCTTATGCAAGATTTAGAGCGGATATTTGCATATGTTAATCGAATAAGGAACGATGAACGGAGGCTTGAGGCGGCAAAGCGTGGCACATATTACACGGCCTCATTAAAAAGTGTTTTCACTGAAACAATAGCATTATAAATATTTGAGGGGTTCTCTACACAGAGCTTTGGGGGAAGACTGACTTTACAAGCACCCCTACTTACTGTATATGCATGGTAAATACATGCAAAACTTTCTGACCCAACTAGTTTGGTGGACTTGGTACAGTTATAATGTATGAAAATAATGCGTGAAATCCAAGCGCAGTCCACCCTACTGCAGCCGCAGGGAAAAAGAGCTTATCAAGTGGAAACAGTGCTTGGATGGGGGTGGTGTGTGTGCCTGTGCACGACAGAGAGAGATTTCCAACTCATGTAGAGGAAACCCTGTCATGACAGCATGCCAACATGGTGTGTGGGTGTGTTTAATGGTGTGTGTTTGCGTGCTTATGCAAAATCATGCCAGATCCACGCTGTAAACGGATGGAGACATATATGTCTTTATCATCGTATGTATCCACGGTTTGGCAGTATAAGCTGGACCAGTGCTTCACAAGGGATCACATGACTAACCGTGTTTGTCCTTTTTCCCACCTCGACCATCTTTACGCAAGCGTAAATGTGTCAACATCTACTTGTTAAACGTCTTCCTGTGTGTCAAGGAGATAACTGGTATCGTCTGTTTTTGTGCAGCTGGACAACGTGGACGAGCAGGCGGCACAGATCCGCCGAGAGCTGGACGGGCGACTGCAGCTGGCTGAGAAAATAGCAAGAGTAAGACACCTTCACCTGTCTGTGAACTATGTGGTGGTGTTACAGTGTCTTACCGTGAAAGCAGATGCCTAGAACACCTTCAGATTCCTGTCAAAAGAACAAGACACGGCATGACACTTTTTTTTCCCCCATAAAAGTTCGCTCAACATATTTCCTATTGGAACAGGAAGTGTGGGCAGGGTGTATTGAAGGGTCCGAATTTGCCGAGGGCTGGATGAGTCATCTGTTATTTTTGGGTCGTTTTCCTGGAAATAAGTGTAGATATTAAATGCATACATGTCAGATATAAATAAAGAGGGATGTAAAATGAGGGATGCACAATAAATTATCAGCATCGGCCGATATCAATAACATTAAAAACTACCAGTTAACGGCCGATGCCGATAATAACATTTAGGCTGATAAATTAAGAATCATTCCCTCTGGTTAAACTTCTTCAGCTCCACGCTGCTCACAAATCTAGTACGGTACTATCTTACTGTTGTGACCATTCAGTCACTGCTATTAGCAAAACATTGTTGATGTCGTATGTAGATATTTATGAATGTGTACATTTTTGCAACAAAAGCATATTGTTTGAAGCCGAATAATGTCGGAATGCTTTCTGGCTTGAGACATGTTAGACTTGTGGCTATTAAGAACACCTTTCTTGGTTGCTCTGGAAAATTCTTTAATTTGTTTATTAAATAAACATTATACCAGAAAGGTTAAAGAACCTTTAATAAGTATTCTTGGTTAATGATTTTCATAGGGAAAAAATAATGTAACAGCGCAAGGTTGTGGGTTCGATCCTAGGGGATTGCAAATACCTATGTAAAATGTATAGGATAAAGCAATGTAAGTCGCTTTGGATAAAAGCGTCTGCCAAATGCCTAAATGTAAATGTGCAGTTTCAGAAAATGTTATATTAATATTCAAGCACTGTATATCGGCCAATATATCAGTTATTGGCTTTCAATGTTCAAGAATTATCGTTATCACCCAAAATGTACATTTCGGTGCATCCCTAAACAAAACAGCTTGCCGCTGATCATATCTTGCGTAGCTGCTGTCCATCACTTTAAATATATTAAAAAAACTGAAAATGATTTGTATCCTTGATTATTTCCACCTATATATCTTTTTTTCATTTAAAAAAAATGATTCATTCTGTCTGCGATTCTGTTTCAACAGGAGAGAAAGTTTCCAAAGTTTATTTCTAAAGAAATGGAGATGATGTTTGTGGAGGAGCTCAGGTCATCTGTTAACCTGCTGATGGCCAACCTGGAGAGCCAGCCGGTGGCTAAAGATTTCAAACCCAAGATCAAGCCAAAGCTCACACCAATGAACAGTTTTCTGGACATCGGCGACGAAAGCGATTTGCCCCTGTCCAAATCAGATGTCGTTTTTTCTTTTAATTTGGAGGTACAGGTTTATAATTTATTTATTTAAAAGTGTGATTGAAAGACTTTGCATAAGATATACTTTTTATACAGCCGCAAAAAAAAACAAGAGACCAATCTCGATTTTTTTAGTATAATTCTGTGAACTACTAACAATATTTCTCCTAAATATCAAATAAAAATATTGTTTCTATTTGCATTTATTAGCAGAAAGTGAAAACTGGAGAAAGAGGTCAAAATAACTGCAAGTAAAACAGGTTCATATTCATACATCTGTACATGTATTTAGGAAAAAATATTTCTCTATGTGATAACCTTGATTTTTATCAGTTTTCATTGTGTCTTGTCATGCTTGTCACATGTTAGATGGCCTTGTCACTTCTTTAATGTTGAAATTCAAAAGACACTGGAAAGGCCACAATACATTTAGAAATGCGGATTTAATTAAATTTGGAATGGTTTCTTTATTTTTTCTGCGGCTGTAAATATACACAAGAGCTACACCTTAAAAAAACATACAAAATCGTATGATGTCATTGAAGCTTCTTAATGTGATCTTCAGATTGTGATTATAGAGGTGCAGGGGCTTAAATCAGTTGCTCCGAACCGGATTGTGTACTGCACCATGGAGGTGGAGGGAGGTGAGAAGCTCCAGACGGATCAGGCAGAGGCCTCCAGACCACAGTGAGTATATTTTACCAAATTATACGAAATTTGGTTTGTGAGCTCAAAAACAATGGCGAGATGCAATGTACAGAATTGATGTGTAGATTTAATGATGATAGACTGTTGTATTTATGTTATTGGAAAAGCTGGGTGATGAATGCAGTAGTATCAAACTAGTATCTTGCCAAAGGCTCCCTCTGGTGGTTTGGAGTCAGATGATGTGAAAATGCATGAATGCAAAAATGAGATATGACAACACTTTCTATTCCAAGAAAGAAATCTTGAAGACATCACATTTTTCCTTTTAATTCATGTCCCAGGTTTTAGACTTCATTTATGTTAACAAGAAGTCACTTGTATTCGATTAAAATAGTTATGTATGACTTTACTAGACACACACACTGTGCCAATCTCAAACCTTTTTACAGTTACAAGGTCAATGCTGTATTTCATCCAAGTATTTTAAAATTCAGCATTACACTAAACTACATTTCTACTGTGAATGTCTCCGGTTTTGTGTGTTTAGAACGTGAGCATGAAATCCCTCTGATCTCATCTGTTCTCCATTAGCGTACTGACATGTTTTGACAATGCAAACACATTGAAAATATGCCAGTGTCACACTTCTGAACCCATTAAATATTTTTCTGCCACGTTTAAATAAGAGATTGAGACTAGTCACATGGATCTAGTCTCCCATCTAGTGTATTATGCGTCATTCACCATGTAGGATATAATAAATGTGCGAACAAGTGGCTGATATGAGGCGCCGCTGCAGCAGCTCTCATAGTGAAGAGGGCGGGACACTTCGGATTCTAAAGTGGATTTGATTGGACAAGAACTTTGACGAGAGGCTGAAGTGTAGCGTGATGTCATGGATATTTCTGGATTTTTTGAGCGAACATGACAGACTTATCAGTTGATTGATGTCCGTTAAGCGTACTTATTTTTAATAAAAGGAAAAAAGTTTCTTTTGATTTCACTGGGGCTTTAAAGATGCGTGTCTCTGAAGCGCAGTTTTATTCTGGGACTTTGACGAGAAAGACGATAGAGCCGCAATTCTCAAAGAAATTTAAGAGGCAGACTTTCTTGAGCAGTAATATAAAATTGAGAATGCAATGCATCATGATGTCGAGTCATTGACATGATTATCGTAATCAAATTAAATCGTGACACCAGTGACAATGCACACCCTTATTTAGTTTATAGAATTTGTTTACTGTGTATGGATGCTTCTTTGCTGTTGTCCTTGTGTATTCGAGCAGTTACTGTCAGTGTACACACTATACTGTAATTTATGTATATATACAATTATATTGTAATTTTATTGGTAAGCTGACCTGATTTTTTTTTTATTAGGTATATAGATAAAATCATTATATGGAAAAAATGATTATGGTTCATCAATGTCGTCTCTCACGCTTCGTTTGGTTTCAATCGCTCCAGAATAGCAATGACATGACAAGGGGGAGGAATTTTTTTCAAGCTCAGACGAGCTTCTTTGGTGTCGATGAAGGGCGAGTGGCCTTTCATTTAGCCAGTCATTTAGCAATGCATGAAGAACAGATGCGGTCTGAAAGTAATGGTCAATCTACATTGGAAAGTTATGATGTCAAAATAAAGTAATATTCAAACATTTGGTATCATTTGTGGTCGATGGTCAAATAAGCCGATTTTGTGAAATTGACCTTCGTTGTCCAAAAAGGCTGATGTTTGTGATTCAATTGAAGCAAACAAGATGTTTTTAGAACATTCTTAAATCATGCTGTGATAACATCATCAGGTTTTGTACAAACTTGTAAAGTCTAATGCATATCGAGTACATCGCAACATGAACACCTGTTTAACACATCATAAACACAATAAAGACAATAAAACGGGCAATAGGACCTCTATTAATATAATTATATACAAAATAATTTGTTATATGATCAGAATCAGAAAGAGTTTTATTGCCAAGTATGTTTCCACATACAAGGAATTTGTTTTCGTGACAGGAGCATCCAGTACACAAAAACAGCAACAACAGTTCACAGTGACCATAACACAATAGTAAACGGTACACAGATGATTTAAATAAGGACCTGTGGGTTGTCTGTAATTTGACAGCTCGAGTGTAAGTTTTGCCTGATTGAAGTTGCCAAGAATTGTTATAACAGAGTCAGGATGTTGTTGCTCAGTGTCCGTGATGTTATCAGTGAGCTGTTGTAACGCCAGGCTCACATGCGGTTGCGATAGAATGTAAACACATTATTTTGAAAACATAAAAGAAGATCTTTTGATCAATTTTGGTAAAAGAAAACCGTTGGTCCCTATTGACTTCTATTGTATGTGGACAAAACCATTGCAAGTCAATGGGGACCAATGGTTTTCATTTATCAGCATTTTTCAAAATATCTTTTTTTTTGTGTTCTGCAAAAGAAAGTAATCCATACATGTTTGAAATGTCAAGAGGGTGAATAAATGATAACAGAATTTTCCTTTTGGGGTGAACTATCCCTTTAAATATGAACTGGCAAAACCTCATCAGACCTCAGATATAAATATTCATACATATTTCATTTAAAACTGTAGATATTGCAAGCTTTATTTCTTTAACTGACTGAATGGCTTCGAATCAATAAACACCAGGTGACATATTAAACATAATGTTGAAATTACATAAGAATTATACTTTAGACTGAACATTGCTGCCTGTATTTCTAGGAAAGGATGTAATTACAGTGAAGTGTGCCTTGCTTCTATTACTGTATATCAAATCATTATATATTTAATATAGGTCCTGTGTGTGCTTTGGCCAAGTTAACGTCTCAATCAAAGCAAAATGAAACCCGTTTTCAACCCAAAGTTATTTTGGTTAACAGTTTCTCTAATATAACTGTGCTTCTGAGATGAAACTAAAGAGTTTATCAAGATAAGTAATCTCAATAAATGTCAATGTCTGACTATCACAGCGAGCATTCTGCAAACAAATGGGACTTAATTTAGAAAATCTTTTCACTGTGAATTAAATATTAAGAAGCATTGTGCTGATGTTTATGGTCGATGCTGGTGCTTTGTTGCCGTGGCGACACTTCACTTAATAAATAGTCCACCATCTTTTTGTTTTGAGGTTTCAATCAGCCTCCAGATAGTAGAAGGTCAGCTTGAGACCAATAATAGCCTCCCCAAATGTCCCCTCAGGGCTGTATGTGGTTGACAGTGTCAGTTAAGTAAAGCAGACAGGGTCTCGTCTCTGTGTGCTTGGCACCAGCTGTAACTGTAATTCATTCTAGTAGAGGAAACATGTGGCCTCTGGACACCCAGCCGGGAATCTCACAGAGACCCAGACACCAAGGAATCACGAGCCAGACGGTGATTCAGCATCGTGACTCAGTGCTGATTGTAGATGATGTTGTCTAGACTAGCTGTGTGCATGTTGAGTCACTGTTAAAGGATTTAATGTTTTTTTTTTATGTTTAAAGGGTCATGAAACCCCCCCTTTCAGCACATTAATTTGAAAAATGCAACTAAAACGGGCATGAACGCTGTGAGAAGAAGAGAGGGCGGGGCACAAGAGAAAGTGATCCGATTCCATATCTTAAAATACATTAGTCATTATCTGTTTTATACAGTCTACGGTCATTTCACGAATCATATTTTTAAGCCACATCAGTTTAACAGAAAGCACTTAATGTAATATGAGTAATTATTTTTTAACAAAAAGCAAGTATAACTGTTCTAGTTAAAATATGACAGTTACTGCATTTGAAGAGATGGAAAAGTCCTCCAGTCATTGCCTTCATGAGCGAGTCCACATGTCTTCATTTCTAAAAGCTTTCTCGAGGAAAACCCAGTTTGCTACTGTTCCGGCCTCACTCGCATCCATGACGAGTGGGATTCAAAGTTTAAACACCAAGCTTTCCTATAGCTCAGTGGTAAGAGTATTGGATTACAACGCTAGGGTTCGGTCCCAGTGGATTGCACATAATTAGAAATAAATGTGTAGGATAAAGCAATTTAAGTCGCTTCCAAAGCGTCTGCCTAATACATAAATGTAAATGTAAACCAGGGAATGTGCCGGCATCCCACCGGTCGGGATCCCCCTTTCGTCAGTGTTGGAACAGGAGCTCTGGCCTAACGAGAGTTCCAAATGTTCATCTGTGCCTGTTTCTGTGCGCCACTATTTCAACAACTCCCTTTCAGTGGAGAAACCCTTCCACCACAATATACCACATATAGTGTAATTCACATAAATATATACTTTTATATATAATTGTCGGAATGTTTATTTTTGCAAAATCCGGATAAGTGTTGTGCTTTTTCTTCATTCATCCATCTGCTTACTATCATGTGCCATCCATGAACGCCTCTCTGCGAAGGGTCAGATAGAAATGTATTCTCATTGGTCAAGAAAACACAGTCTCGTGAATAATTATGAGACACGGACGTGTCATCAATGGACTATCGTACACCACCACGTCGCATCCTTTGACGTTGGCCTGATGAGGCGTTAAACTCGGATAGTGCAAAAAAGCTCAAAATTAACTAGTTTTCTCTGCTTTAATTACTTACAGTTGCTAACATTGTTTTCTATGATGTGCAACACAACATATAAATAAATATTGTTTAGGGTTTCGTAACGCTTCAAGTATTTTTGTTGAATTCTAAGGAAACTTTGCACTTGAAAATGTTCTTGTCAGTAAAAGAGGGAGAGCACAGATTATCTGCATTAGTTTACAGGTTTAGTTTTAGTGTGTGTGTGTCTTCAGAAAACATTCCTTGCTTGCCACAGGACAAAACTCTCGCAGGGGCTTTATTGCTTTAGAAAACACAACACTGTTCCCACCGCAGGGACTGCATTAAATGTAAGAGCAGAATCCATCTTTAAAGCCAGTTTGCTGCAAGCAACTGTTGCCTGCTTGAGAGAGAGAGTTAGTTTAACTTAGTCTCAGTTGTTTTATTTGTTTAGCTTTATAAATGTATTTATAGATATACAGCAGTGGACGGCACGCTTTTAGCTCTGAGAGTGGCGGTCACTGCTATGGAGATTACACAAGGACCAAGCAATAGCAAATCTATTTTGAGTGACAGAAAAATTTCGTTCACATTGTCCCTCTGAACGAATTTGTTTTCACCTACATTCTAAGTTGACGAAACTGTCCAGGTTATTGCAGATAGGTGAGGCCAAAAATAGAGTCCAATTCTGGAAAATTGAGCCCCTCACTTTTTATTCAAATATATTTTGAAAAGACTTTGGAACAAATACACAACACATGAGCAAAGTTTATAAAGACATAGCACTGGAGAAAGACTACAGAATATTACCACAAGAGAGGATCAACAAATACTAATAACAAATAAAGCTGTGTTAAATGTTTGCTTTATTTCATTTGAGCTGCTTGTTTATCTACACTGTTTTGAGAATTTAAATAAATATTCCCTGATATACACTTTTTATTTTATTTGTCTAAGCTTAAAATGTAATTATATTTTTAAAAGCAAATATTGTAAAACATGTCCCCCAGATATCTTTGTTGCCCAATGCTTACAGCCGTTGAAAAAATTAAGAGACCATTTCAAAATCTGTTTCTCTGATTTTAAATTGTACCATTTATAGTAATGTGTTTAAGCAAAATTAGTATTTTGATTTTATTCTGTGAATTACTAACTAACTATATTTATTCTACATTTCAAATAAAAATATTGTTATTTTGTATTTAGAAAAATTTCAAATTTCAGTTTGTGATTACCTGACCTTTTTTTCCACGACTGTACAGTACATGTGACTGTGATTTTGTATTTTAGACACACATATACTATATGTCCGATTTTTATTTTATTTTAGACACATGCCATATCTGAAGAAGACTCTCAGTCATGCTTTGCCAGTTTCTGTGACAATGTGACAGGTTTTATTCGCTTTGTGGGGTCAAGTCATGCTTTTAAAGTCAGCGTGTTACTTCTCAAATAAGACCTAAGCGCAGCTCACCCCTCAAAGATGACAGAATAATAAGCGTCGATGGTCCTGTGAATGTGCAGTGTGTTTGGGCTAAACTGGACTTTTCATTTATCTCCATGTACATTTTTGTATAATGACAGATTGACGTGATAAATACACATCAGACCGAAAAAAATCATGTCACATGACAATCCATTTAGTTGTGGATCAGGTGAAGATTGAAAATCTGTTGTGATCTGTTGATTTGTTTTCTTCCACTACAGGTGGGGCACACAAGGAGACTTTACCACACCACACCCCCTGCCAGCGGTCAAAGTCAAACTGTTCACAGAAAGCACGGGAGTTTTGGCTCTGGAGGACAAAGAGCTGGGCAGGGTAAGAATCCATTCACTCCTACATAAAGCATCCTCCCAATTGGAACTTCATCATGTGTTCAATCGTTGGCCGGGGTTGGGGGACAGATGTTTTTCTGCAGACGGTGTGTGAACCGTGATGTTCGCTCACACGTGCGATTAGAAGTGAGCTACAATCTCTAGTCATTATGGCCCCATAGTAACAGATGGAGACGTCCCATTAGAGACTCTCAGCAAACAGACTGCTCCTCCTCCGTTGATTCTCCTCTGTCTTTAACTGCTTTCTCTATATTACCCACTCTCTCCTCATCATGTGCTTTTTGGTTCATCCAGGTGGTCCTGCACCCCACCACCAATGGGCCCAAGACGCCAGAGTTGCACAAGATGTTGGTTCCAAAGAACAGTCAAGACGTGGATCTGAAAATCAAACTGGCTGTCCGCATTAACAAGCCCCCCAATATGAAGCACAGCGGGTATGTTTGTAATGATGCTACTATGCTTGGGCTCACTTGCCAAATGCATCCATTTGTCTTTATGTCATAAAACCAACAATGCTTTAAATACTATTTGGGTAACCTGATAAAAAACAAAGAAACATTTTACACAAGTGGCAATCAACTAATATATTAAGTTTTAATTAAATCAATGTGTGTTTTGTATCAGATTTTGTAATTGTTTGTTGTATTTATAACCGGTAAAGGTAGATCTGTTGTATCACTGAGAAATGTCCATTTTTGGTTAGCTTTTGTTGGAATATTTCCTTTGAGTATGAACAAAAATCTAAACCCATCAACTGGAAGAGTGTTCGAAATGGTAAAGCATGGTTATAGTGCCACCCAGTGGCTGAGGATGTATCATACTTCATATAAAGTCCATTCTTGAGTGTCTGGTGCTACATATTCTCAGGCATCTCCAGCATTAGGGAGTTGTTATTCGCAGTCAAAACTTGAAACGTAATAAAGTTATGTGTAAAAATATAGTTAAATAAAGCTCTTTTGATAAAGTCAAGATATCAGAGAAAATGTCATACTATACACATTAAATGGATAGTTCACAAAAAAAGATTATTCTCTGACTTTCTTTCTTTTGCAGAACCCAAAAGAAGATATTTAAAAAAAAGTTGTTAACCAAACAGCGCCGGGCCGGATTCACTTCTATTGTTTGGATGCAAAACCTATGCAATCAATGGTGATAGTTAATGTCAGTCATCAAAATATCTTCTTTTGTGTTCTGCAGAAGAAAGAAAGTCATAGAGGTTTAAAATCAGAAGAGGGTGAGTAAATGATGACAGAATTTTCATTTTTGGGTGAATACTTTCCGCAACAATTGGATGTAACGAGTTTTCTGGTTTGGTCATGTGACATTCAACACATACCGTGCTCTATTCACAAAATTGTTCAAAATGAAAGCAAACATTTTATGTTAAATAACAAAGATTTGACATCAAAATTTTCCTTCACTTTGTCGAGTCCACAGATTCTTCAGTAGATCTTCTGTGCGTCTTCTACTCATCCTTTATGAGACTTGTCAGTAAATGTGGTTTTGAGTGAGTAGCATCAGTGAAGATGTGCAGGAGCAGCTGCTGGGGTCTCTCTCAGCAGGGCGGGGTCAAGGGTCATATCAGTGCCTTCAGTCTGTTAATTACACAGAGGCCCTGCATGATTCCTCTATACAACAGCTCGCAGCTCTAATTGGCAGAAGCCTCTTCAACCTGGAATTACCTCTTTAACAGACCTCACAAGACATTTCAGAGCACACCCAGGCTTTCACAAAAACACACTCACATGCTCAGACAGATGCAAGGTTACGTCTTAGACCATCAGATATTTTGTTCAGATCAAAAGATATGAGGAAGCATTCATTTGTTTACTACATATAATATTAAGTGCAAGTAGTAGCTGTTTGATTCGACATGTTTTACCCCAAAATAAAAATTGCTACTGTTTACTTATTCTTATGTTGTTTGAAACTTGTGTTTATTACTAAGGAAAATTTCTGTTAGTTCAATGGAAAGGCAAATAATAATTTAATTGCGAAATTCTCATATTTTTATTTCAGTTTCGACACAGTCTAATTAAAAAGCACAGTCTCCACACAGTGGAGTCAAATACTGACACCAGCTTTTCAGAGATCAAAATCAGCCCATTTAAGTTTTCAAGTTGGTTTAATCACTCTCTCTCCCACACACGCACGCACACAAAAACAAACACCTGATGACTGTCCCGGTCAATAGAAAGAGGGAGAGCGATGATGGGGGGATTCAGGTTGAGTGCACCCCATTAAAAGAAGCCATCTGTTTATCAGTGGAGCGACTGAGGAATTGGGAGCTATTCAGTTTTTGTGGAGTGACCCCACTGTGGCCCTCAGAGAGAGAATTGCCAGCACCAGTCTGATCAGTCTGTCTATCTTCTGCGCTCTCTCTCTCTTGATTTTTTTCTTTCATTTTTTTCCGTGTATCTCTTTAAAACCATATCTGCCCTCTTTCATTTGAGGCCCAGGGCGTACATTAAAGACCTTTATTCGTTTCACATTTTTCTCTTATAAAATCTCCCTTAACCTCTATTTTGGTCGCGGCCATGCATCGGTTTTGGAGTCTCTGATTTGTGTTATTGCGTGAAGTATTTTGTGCTACCTATGTTAAGAGAGAAATGGGAAGAAATAGAAAGTTGTAGGTGTAGGGAACGTTTAAGAGCATGTATAATAATTGATTGAAATAAACTGTTAGATTTTCCAGGATTCGGTGTGGTTTGTAAACTGGATTGGGAATTTTGGTGTTTATTTCTCCCAAATGGTGTGCTTGCATAAATTAATCCATTTATTGAGGTGAAAATTAATCTGCATCGTTTTTCGTAAATAAGGCAAATAAATTGTTTGTTGAACTGGTCTGTAATATATATTAACGTTTGTAATACATGCAGTGCTGCATTGAAGCCACATGGGGGCACTGCTGTCGTTTATAATAGCAGCTACGTTGCCTTTTCATCATATATGTGTGTTTTTCATCATGTAATGTTGCTTTTGACGTCTTGAAAACTTGTTCTCAAATGTGTGTGTTTTAAAAATAAACTTTGGATGCATTTTAAATTCTATAAACAATAAACCTAGGCTACAGGCCTTTCTGGATAGTTTAAGATTTTAATTAAGCATTTCAGTTTTTCATTATATATTTAAGAAAATATCTATTAGGCCTAAATAAATTCAAAACTAGAAAATTCGTAGTAAATATAGGCGGAGTATTCACGGAAGAAATGTAAACACTATATATTTCTTGTGCCATGTTTTCATAAATTGTTGTCTTCTTTTCCAAAGCATTTTCCCTTTAAGGACTTATAATTATATAAACTTGTCAAACATTTCAACGATTTTGTCGCTTCATCTCTGCTTCTACACGCTGATTATATGTTTATTTATATTGTTACGACGCGATTATTAATCGCATACAGTGTATCAGTGTATGTTGTTGTTTAGTTGTCAACAATGTTTGTGTAAAACTTGAGTATTCGGCTGAAAAGAGCGTGCGCGCGGCGCATCCGAAGATCTTCTCGCCGGTCATTGTTGTCGTTTAAATGGGATCATGTGTATCAGAAAAGTGGAGAATGAGCTGAAAATCACTTTCACAAGTGGATTATTACCTCTGCCACACGTTAACTCAGCCTTGCACTCTTCATTCACTCACTGCTCCATCAACCTTGACTGGAGTCCCCCCCCATGTCCATTTGTGAAGGATTGATTTTACCTCACCAATATTTCAAGCATCCTGTGTTTGTTGGTCTTTTGAAAATGCGAGATAAATCGATTTATTCGTGCGTATTTCCACTCTATCAATGAGTAAACTATGAAAAAATCGGGATAAGTCGATTGGTTTATCAGCTTGATACTTATTGGCTAATATTTGATCGCGCATATTTAGCATAATTTTACCTGTCGATTAATTCTGTTTATTTATTTTTTGTGAAGGTATCTGTACGCTTTAGGACAGAGAGTTTGGAAACGATGGAAGAGGAGATATTTTGTGCTTGTTCAGGTATGGCCTATATTTTTCAATACGATTTAATTGAACGTTTATAAATTGACAATTTCTAACCGATGTCATCATTTATGACGGTGGGATTTTTTGTTTCTATAAATCTGTTTATTTCTTGTTTTTTGTGTGCTTGTTGCAGGTGAGTCAGTACACGTTTGCCATGTGCAGTTACCGCGAAAAGAAGTCCGATCCGCACGAGCTGATGCAGCTGGACGGATATACGGTAGATTACTCGGACCCGCAGCCAGGTAGTCACACGTTTTTCAAGTGCTTTCGTGGACATTTAGCATTTTTTACAATTTTAAATAGATATATAAATTGATATAAATTCAATGGGCATCGAAAAGAACGCAATTTTAATAAATACATAAACAATATAATATTAAATCTGCGGCGATTTAGCGGATTTGACACAGCATATTTGAATAATTTGATTTTATAAAAAGAAGCAAATACATGGAAAATATTTTTTAATTATGCTGTTAAATATTAATAAATTATTTTTATATTAATCAAACTAATGCTTGTGTGATATTTCATTATGATATACATGAAACGTTGACATATTGCAGTCAATTTGTGTGCGAATGTACCTTTAAACCAATTCTGTTCAATGAATTGAAATAAAATAGTCTTATACATGCCTTGAACTTAATATTGATTTATTTATGCATTTATAAAAAGCCATTCTGATGCATAATAAGATGCACTCATGAAACGATAATTCAATGAGATTGTTTGGTGGATGTGTATGTGCATGGGTAGAAAAAGCATCAAATATACACATGGCCGTTTGGTACCTAATGAAGGGCGAATTGGCAGATAAATTTGTAACTCCAACTTCTCTTCAGGTCTTCAGGGAGGCAGAGCCTTCTTCAGTGCTGTCAGAGAAGGTGATCTGGTGGTGTTCGCCAGCAATGACGATCAGGACCGCAGCCTTTGGGTCCAAGCCATGTACCGTGCCACAGGCCAGTCCTACAAACCCGTTCCACCCGCCCAGAACCAACAGAACTGCAGAGGGGGAAACACCCTAAAAGATGCCCCCATCTCCTTGCTCAGTAGGTTTCGCCTTTTTACATGAGTCTTTCTCGTTCTCATCGTAAAAATACAATAGAATCAGAGTCATGATCTTAGAGAGTAATTTTATAATATTGCAAAGCATTGTAGGTATTAGTATTATCCATAGTGGGTGTAGAATTAGGTTCTGTATTTCTATTTTGTTAAACTTGATTACCAGCAAAACTCATCCTCCTTCAGCTGTTTTTCATGTTTTAAATCGAAAAGCCAGTTCCACTCTACAGTAATAAAACGTCTGGCAAATGAATTTAGAAATAGAAAGAGAAGGTAGGCTCTTTTTCTGCCACCTCCAACAGTCCCCTCCTGAATAGACTCAGAAATTGGAGGTTGTGGTGGCCAGCCATCGATCCATCGGGCCGCAGAACAGACACAGTCTAAACAAATGTCAGCGGGGGACTTGAATACCCCAAACATTGCTGCTGAGTGAACAGAGAAACCCTCACACAACAGAAATTCTACAATTTGCTCACTTTCAAACAAACAGCGAGTGACACGAATGAGGTTTATATTGTTATAGCTTCTGAAGAGCAGTTCTGAGGCCATTGGGGAGATGGAGGACGGTTGTTTGGCTTTTACGCTGAAGAACTGAAAGAACTGAGAAAGGTTTTGTGCTCACTTTGCTGCACACATGTCTTATTTGTTTGGAGTGACATGAATCAAAATTAACAAATTTACTAAAAACATACATTCTGGATTCTCATATTACACATTGATACTTCATCCTTACTCTTACATATTCTTCCTTTATGGTTTCTTTCTTTCTTTTTCTCTTTCTTTGTTAAGCCTCAAGCAGTACGTTTAGGTTTTACCCCCATAGCTCTTTGCTTTCATGCTAAAGGCTTCTCTTTCAGGATGTACAACCGAATGCTCTGTATGTAGTGAAAGACAAGGAGAAGGACTGGAGAAGAACAGGATAAAGTTAACTCATGGTTCTTCAGGACATTTGTAAAATGCCTGTCGGATCATGAAAACAGCGATGTCTTTATAAATGTCTGTCCTTAATGCTGAAATATCATTGGTCACTGTTAAACCAGGTATGTGAGCAATTAAAACTGAATTCTTGAGCAGTATTTCAAAAATTGGATTTTTTTTATCGTGGATTAAATAGGAATTTAAAAAATGTCTTTCATTTAATAAAATAAATTCACCTAAAACCCAAAAATCTCAATCAACTTTTCGCATCTAATAAAGTCGATGAAGTTATTGATTTTCTACCATTAATTTGAAGTATGTACGAATGAGACTTTCTGCATGCTTTAAAGCCTTCACCGCACACACACCGAGCTGTCGTAACGCTTTACTCTCAACACTACACCCAGATCGGTGTTTGTGACAGAGGCTTGAGCTTCATATCGGAGCGTGATGGAACACTGATGCGCTGTCCTGCCTCATTAGTCTTCCTGGCTCCTGCTGGTTTTGCTCGAAGCGACCCGCCGGCCCGTACCTGCGATATTGCCCCCTCCACCGCGTTGATACCTGTCATAAAGTCACCATCCACCTTGGCGAGAGATGTCAGATGGATGTGACTGCCACCATGAAGACGCGATCAGGAGATGGCCTCCTCCTCCGTATCGGAAAGCACGAGGCGCGTTCCCGCCCCCTTCAGCCAGGATTAAAGGCGACACCCCCCTCCCTCCGTGTCGGACTCCGTCCGCTTGTCCATGGATAATAGCTGAAACTTAAAGTTGACACGGATCAATGTGCTGCTTCTGTCAAACCCGATTCGTCAAGCTCGTGCCATGCGAATCAATACCACGCTTCGCTCCTTTTTATTAGCGCTTTTAATCTATATCTCCTTTTGTCTCTTTTCTATCATCCTTCCACCCACCGTGTCTTTCTGGACCCAGTCATTTCGCCAGAAGACATTAAGAAGCATGTAATAACGAATGTAAAATGACCTAGATGAAATTAAAAGGCCTGACAATGGACCGTCTAGGACGGGCACTTTTGTTGGCCCGAGAGCAAGTGAGTGCTGAGATTGGAGGATCGTAATCCTGCTCACCTAACAGGGTTCGGGGGGGACCGACAAATGCCCACACCGCTTCCAGGCTCGAATGGGGCTTTTCACCATCAACATAAGCCGTCCGCAAAGTCATCGGCATGCCAAAAATGGCAGCGTTAATAAAAGCAATCGCTAATGCTCGTCTCAAGAAGGTGCCGGCGGCCACGGAGGCGTCAGGGGACGTATCTCAAAAGCCTTGGTCTTTTGTGGTCCTCGTGAAGTGAAGGCCCTCACTTCGCATATGTGGGCTCTCAACACGCCGCCAGCAAGTGTTAGGCTTTTCACGGACCTCCCATTAGCCCGTTTTGAGGACTGTGGTGAAAGGACTGGAAATGAACTCGGACACACTTTTAGTGCTCTTTCTTGCTTTTCTTCCTCTCCATCTTTTTGTGACTCGCCCTGACCTGCCGCCCTCTCCGCATCAACATGTCGGCGTGTCTATTACTTTTCTCTATCGTCTACACCCATCAGCCTGTGGAAAAGTCTGGAAAACGCGATTATCTGTCCTAATTGTGATGCTCTCATTACAGCGCGCTCTTTTGAATCAAGGTCGAACACTTTTCTACACAAGCCACTGAAAATCGCCTTAAGTGCTCAAACGTCATGCGTTTTTCCTTCTTGCACCGTTAAGATCAGAGCATTCAGATCGGGTAGATAAGTGAAGGGCATTCGATTTGTTTTCGGCTACTTTGGCTTTTTTATTTATAACACAGGTTTGAAAGCAAGAGGTTGAGGACTGACAAATCCAAGACGTTTATCTTCGGGCGTGCGTACATGCGTTGTGTGTATTTATGCCAGCGTGCTAATATTTTGCAGCAGCTTACAACCACGCTTTTCTAACGTTACAGAACGACTGCCAGTTTCGAGCGTTTGCAGCTGAAACATTGCAAAACTGAGTTTCACAGCGTAGCTTTGGCCAAAAGAGGTGAAACACAAACACTAGAGGCGCGCGCGAAGATGGGGCCGTGTAACCAAACACAGATTTGCGTCTTTACAGCGCTGCTCAAGGTGTGAACCACACTTCCCCGCCACCTTCTCATAACATTCATGGAATCTGAATAGGACTGTTTAATATTCAAAAATATACTGTTACCCTCTTATTTCTTTACTTAAGCAAACTGGTCTGGGCATGTTATCAAATATTAGTTTCAAATAATCTCAGAATGCTGTGTTTGAAACTATCAAATCATTTCCTTGATCTTAATCTATTAATTGGTCATTTCACACGATGGGAATGGGATTCGGTTGTGTGTGCCAGCGTGTGCCAGACGTCTGACTGCGTGTGTTTTTGGCTCAGGTCTGGAGAGGACACAGAGACAAGGAGTGGAGGAGCTCATCTCCGCAGTGCCCTGCAACTACGACCACGCCAGCCTGTTCCGCATCCTTCAGAAGCACACGCTCACGCATCGCATGAACGACTCCTTTTCCTGCCTGGTGAGCCGAGAGTGTGCGAAGGAGTGAGTGGGAATCATGCGTTTTAAGTTAAAACTGATCATGACATTTCAATCGATCAACAAGTGAGTTGGAAGCGCTTGGTTTGGATCCGATACATTGTAGCAACCTCTTTTCAATGAGTCTGTGTGTGTGATGTGTTCATGAAAGTGTTAAATAGAGGCGCGATTTATACGTTCAAAGCAGAGCGATGTGGCCCTCCGGCTGAGTGAGGGCTCGTGGGTAAGACCGGAATAAATGCTTCCAATCAATACAACCCAAATAGGAAAAGCATCCGATTGCATGCGTCTTCTCCATTTACTCCCGCGGATAAAAGATTCCTGGTGAGAACTGAGTTAGTATGTTTTTGTGGCATAAAATTGGCATGGTTGCGAGATAGATTTATGTTTAAAAACTCCCAGAACACAATTGGAGGTACAAAACAGTGTTGATTTTGAATTTGTGTTGTTTTGTATATACTTTGTTATTCTTCACAAGTTAGCGTTAACAACCTCGCTTTTTCTTTTTGTCCATATTGATCTTCCGTACCTGCTTTGAGCGAGCACCTTATGTTATCTATTCAGCTTCTGAATGACTCTGTCTGCGTTCGGCTCTTTGTGAAGGCTTCGCAGTCTTTGTTCGGGCTTCTGCGAGTGAGCCACAAAAGCCACCTGAATGTGCTGTCTTTCCCAGGCCTTCTGGGATAAAGCCATCTGTGAGGGAGCGGGCCTGGTTTCTCAGAAACAAACGGGAGTTTCTGAACACTTCATGCATACAGTTCGATTCGCTGCAAAATGTGTATTCTCTATTGCAAATTACAGATAAATTACAACCATCTAAGCACAATCGTTGATCTTTATGTGAAAACAGAAATTAAAAGTCTCAGATCCTTAAGCTGACCCCCCCACCAAAAACCTCACAGTCAATAAATGTAGCTTGGGGGAAAATCAATAAGCAGTGCTGTCGTGTGCACATACGCCACATAAAGCACAACTTTTTGGATCAGCTGTCGTGTGATACTGGGATTAGGCTCAGTGAGTTGATTCAAAAACCAATATTTTGATTTTTCTCTGACTGTGGGGAATGTGTGCGCTGGATTCATTGGATTTTCTGTGTGTGTGTGTGCGTGTGTTTTTAAAGGCACAATGTGACTCGTCTTGAAATATCTTTTTTTGGGCAATCGAATCAGCAAATTAAGGCCAGTGATGACCAGCCATGCTCCAACTATAATGTAATTACTTGCATTCTCTTTACCTGTCATTTTATAATCACACACACTATCCATAACACACTCACACACACACAGTCCTCCATGTTTGCCTTACTAATAAGCCTTTATTAACAAGCAATAGTGGCCTCTAGCTGAGCCATAAAATGCATTCTATTACTGTCAGGTACTGATGGAAATGGAGCAATTTAGCCCTCGACCAAATTAGGCACAGAAATGATACGAGCAGGTTAACAAGATTGCCTCATGTTTTTAAATTAAGCACATATTAGCTGGCTTCCTCGATGTAGCGAAACATTTTTGGAAAATGATGAATTTCTGCACAGTTTTTTGGGGGGATTTCGGTTTTGAAAAATGATATTCATACGTCTCTGTCTCTGGTGTGGACTCTCATTTTTACTTAAATTTAGATTGATTGTTAAATCATTTCCTTTATTGTAGGGCTGTCGCCATGTCCGGTTTTCACTTCACGGTTATTGTGGACAGACACATTTCACGGTGGCATTATCAACGTTTTTTAAATGATGCTATCGGTCAAATTCATCTTTCATTTTGTTTATCTTAGGTCTTTTAAATCAAATGTGAGGATAAGAGATTTTAACAAATTATGTACAATATTATCAGGTGTGTAGAATTTACACAGTATTTTTAACCTTGACTTTTATTATTGGCGGTATATTGTGGCACCCATACTTTGTAGTTATACAGAAATTGAATCATTGTATCTCTAAAACTGCTACATTTCATACAATCAAATAAATACTGTATTTTTTTTAAAGATATATCAACCAAAGTTCATAAAGCTCAGATCCTTCTGAAACTTCTGATGTCCAAATTAGCAGTTTTTCCGAAAATGGAGTAAAAACACTGTACTGTTTAAATGATTTAATACGCTGTTTTCAAAGTTAACAGTTATTTGGTTATATATATGCGTATATATATATATATATATGCAAAACCCAGTGACCACCATAAAGGCTGACTAATAATAATGATTTATGGCAAAAAATAAATAAATAAAGATGGAGATACGAGGTTTCGGAAGGACATCAACGATATATTTATCGCTAGTTAAATATTTGAAAAACCCACAAAAAATGTAAAGGGTTACCAATTGTAATTATTTATTGATAAATAAATAAAAAACATTAAATATGGTCATCCAAGTTTCCACCAAACAGTGACAATACAGTAAGTGCTTTTATTAAGCTAAAAAATACATTTACTTGGGTCTCCTCACCAACTCGATTCTTTAAAAACCTCATTAGTCTTTTCTCCTTAGCAAATTTAATCAGTAAGGAACAGACCAAGCCAAAAAATAAAATTGCCATAACCAAGGCTTTACAGTCCATCTCTCGCTCTGTGTGTGTGTGTGTTCTTTATTTATTTCTTTATCTCCCCCACCCCCATCTCAGATAGCCAGACTGGGCCGTGTTCGCTAGGACGATTCCACTGCCGTTTCAGTCGGTCGTTAGTGGTTAATTGAGCGCTAGGAGCCAAGACACGAGCAGGCCATCTGTTTGCCAGAGTGGAACATCTTGTGGCACTCGGCTCGGCGCTGGGCCACCGTGCCTCAGCCCTGAATGGTGCAATATTAATAGATCTGACCAGCACGGGAAGAGACGGATTGTGACAAAGAAGAGACGAATGGGAAGAGAAAATCTTGAAAGTTGATGGGAAAAGTTAAAAGATGGGTAGTGGTTGCCAGAGAATGATAAAGAAGGGATAGAAACGGGGTCCAACGTTAGCTTTTTGCCAATGAAAAGTGAAAATTTTAAATGTTGCTTACCAAGCACAAGACCTTATTTTTAATTAAAATATATACTGAATATTTATGCTTTAGAATCCATTGATGTATACTTAATGTGTCATTTCGGAGACTTGATGTGTGAAATATTTCTTGGAATATTCTACAAGGAATTTTGTCACTCAAACCACTGACAATAAATGAGAAAATCTGGCTCATGTTTGCTCAATTGCTTACATGACCCACCATAAAAGTAGTTTGTACAATTCAGTTTAAACTGGTTATTAACAATTAAATTTAACATTCAACTTCACAAGCTTCAAATAAGAGTAAATGATTGCAGTATTGCAATAATATCGAAACAAATGTATCAGTTGAAATATATAAATTTGTGTGTTTTTCATGTATTGTAGCAAACTACACTTAAAATTATATAGTTTAACTAAGTTATAAGTAGCTTGGAAACGTAAAGCATCCAAAAGTCAGTTTCACACAATGGAAGAAAACAATATTTTTAATCTTACATTGAGGTTGCCAGGTTGGGTCATTTAGCGCAACATACTGTATGTCGCATAATGAAAGTATCTGTAAATATTGAAGGGTTTTAAAAAGATCCGGTGGTAAAAAGTCCTTAACCACAGCTTTGAGAAAAATAAATAGCAATTTGCACAATTTAGACTGAACTTTATAAAGAGACAGTTGCATTTAGAGAAAGAAAGGCCATATGGGTAACGACAGGAGATATCAAGTGCGCATATCTCAAAATACACCACGTATCAGCTTTGTTCAAATCGTACACTGTTCGACCGCTCTGTGCATCAGTTGGTCTTTAATGAAGGTTCCTGTTTCTACCACTGCGAGAAGGTTGGAAGGTCTCCGCATCTCTTCAGCCTCTCAGAGCCATGCGCTGCAATCCCTCGTGACTGCTGGTCTCCCTCGAACGTCTGAGATGCATCACAGTTCTCTTGACTCATGGCCCCGCGCATCGTCGTGGGCGAGCGGCCTCGTCAAAGTGTTAATTTGCTAGCGTTCCTTCAGAGGAGGCGTCTTAATTAGGTTTGTAAGATTCATGCCTAATTTAGTTATTATGTGAAGGATGAATGAGCTAATGAATGCGACAGGAGCCTCACGGCGATCTCCACCCGCCCGCATAATGTGTGACTTTTCTGCCTATGAATTAATTGTTTGCACTTAACCTTGTACTCGTTTGTTTAAATGTTGGAAATAGATGAGTGTTTTGAGTAATATTTTTTTGGAAGAGCTCTTCATGCACGCTGCAGTTTTTTCATGTGTGTGTGTGCATCTTGCCCGTGAAATGAGAGGCGTGCTGAAATCAGACACTTCATGTTCAATTAGTGTGCCGCAGTTTTTGGGAAGAAACAAAATGTCTCTGGAAATATCATCACTTCATGCGCTGAGCAGGAGGTTTACGGGGGGTCAGTGCAAAGAAGAAAAGTATTTTCACTGTTTATTGTGGTTATTGTTGCTTTTGGCTCTGTTACAGAACATTTGAGATACAGTAGCACAAATTAGTACGTGATGTAATAGAAGGTTGGTAGCAGATGAAACTTTTTACAGTTTAAAGCTGTAGTCTGTCACTTTGTATGGTTAAAAATAAACAGATTTAAGCACGTAAATTTAATTATTGCTCAAAACTGTCAAACCACGTTAAGCTTTTATAAGTTGATCTGTTAAGAAAGTGTCAGTTTGAGGTTATCGGACTTGAACCCACACAAAAATTAGCATGTAAAGTAAGGTGCGATTTTTATGAGGCAAAAGTTTTAGCAAAGCAAATGTTTTTTGTAGATTTTCGTCATGATTTACTCATCAGACATGACCACATATATTTTCCTTTGGCCCTTGTAGGGCTTGACCCCGTAATTGCTGCTTGCAGCTATATTTTATTTTCGCTAACCATAACACACACAGTTTCAGCCAATCTCATAATAATCTCGAGTACATATACAGTAGTATTGCATATGTTGTATTTTCGAAGAATATTTAGTTTGATCAAATTTATAAAAGAGAGATACAGCCTTCCAGAAAAAGTTGAGCTTCTGGAGGCAGGCAAGGGGAACTACAGCACGAGCACACAATACATCATCGCATTATCTCTTCTTGCTGTACAGTAACCTCTGAAAATTAACCCCTAGTATTGATATATTGTCAAGAGCATAATAGTTGTTGCTGTGTGCACAGGGTTGGTTCAGCCCAGGCCAGGTGTTTGTTCTGGACGAGTACTGCGCTCGATACGGGGTGAGGGGCTGCCATCGTCACATCTGCTACCTGCGTGACCTGATGGATTTCTCAGATAACAACGCTCTGGTGGACCCAACCCTCCTACACTACAGCTACGCCTTCTGCGCATCACACGTCCACGGAAACCGGTATGACAACATCCTCTAAACCTCACTGTCCTCTCTGCTGGTCTGTATATCTGCATTTGTCAGATTGAGTCTTAAATCTGAGATCTAAAAAAGTATTTAGCATAGACATGAAACCAACTTTAGAGAACCGTGTGTATGGTTTGTTCTCTCTCCCGAAAACGGTTGTGACCGGACCAACAGGGACAGAGTGGCTTTGCGAATGGACCCGGTGGGAAACCGGTGTGCTTATCGAAAACAATGTGTTTGGTGTTCAAATACGAGACCTCATTTCTCATTCGCTTTCAAAAGGCATGTTTCATCTCAGGATAATAGTTATATATATATAATAAAGGCGGGATGTATATTTAATTTTACATTTATTTCATCATATACAGTGAAAGAGTAATAAAAGCTGTGTTAGACTATAGCTCCAGCTGGAAGGTTTCTCTGAATAACATCACTTTTACAGCGGGCTATCGAGAACTCTTTAAATTTCGTGTCTGTATAAAATGTGTTTTATTGTGTATGAACTGACTTTGAGGACTTCGCACTTGGAATTACTTGCGAGAGCGCGTCTGTAGACAGCGTCACATGGGGTTGCCTGGAGTAACTTTGACTTAAGTGACGAAAGGTAGTAAAGGAAAGGTTAGGTGGAAAGACCTTATATGGAGATGGGCTGGGTGTGTTTTATGCAAATGACTAAACTCATACATGCGGCTGCTCATTTAGAGTACTCCAAGTTCAGTAACATAAGGACGAGATTGAGAACAAATTAATGTGCGTACGCATCTGTTGTGAATTATTCGGAACTTTTTCGTGGGAGGTTTAAATGTGAGTATAAATAGGAAAATCTACGCAAAGATATTTAAAGGGATACTTAACCCAAAAATTCTGTCATCATTTACTCATCCTTAAGTTGTTTCAAACATGCATACGTTTCTCTGTTCTGATAAACACAAACACAAAAAAACACAAAAGGCAGTCAACGATGTCCCAAAACCGACAGTTGCCGACATTTTTCCAAATATCTTTCTTTGTGTTTAACAGAACAAAAAATTTTTACAGGTTTGGAACAACTTGGGGGGGAGTAATTCATGGCAGATCTTTCATTTTTGAGAGGAGAATCCCTTTAAGAAAGCACTTCTTTTCAAACAGCAGGGAAACTTTTCCTTTCCTGGAGGTTGTGCATTTTGAAATCTGACGTGCTAAGTGTTTGAAATCAAGGATTTCATTTGTGTCAAACCCATGAAAAGTCTCAGATGTTTGATAGATCACAATAAGAGAGAAAAAAACCTCTGAGCGTCTTTTGTTGCGAGCATAATGGGTGGCCAGACAAAAGGAAGTAGAAAACTGAAGAAATTCTTTAATCATTGGGGAGGCTCAGCTCAGCGTGGCAGCCATGTTCCAGCATCAGTCATAGAGAGTGTGAGCGGATGCTTTGCAAATTAATTAATGCCTCTCCATTATCTCCAAACGCAAAGCAATTAAACCGTAATTACGCTGTCCGTTTGTGCTTCTTTAACAGTTCAAGATAACATCTTTGCAAAGACCTCTGAGGATTTCATTTTATATGGACTTGTTTTATGTTATGGATGATGTAAATTATTGACGGTAGTTAATTATTAGACTAGTCTGCATCGGCACAGAGAAGCTCGGCATGTGAGTTTCTCCTGTGCACTTATTGAGTCTTTTGTGTTCACATTTAGATTGTGCCGTTGAAAGGCGTTCATTTTCCACTTACCTCAAATCACCCGCCAATTGACTTATTTGATGTTAAATATACACGGATGTGCTCCGTCTCTTTGATGGCCAATTTTGTCAATTAGGGACAATAATGATTAGCCTCTCCAGCTAATCACTAGTTACTAATGAGGAAAATTGGCACGAGTAGCTTTTTATGGGTGGAGGTTTCATTTGAATAATGACCGTTCAGAGCAGCGGAGCCTATAGACCACTACGCAAGATTTAAACACTGGTCCGGAGGCCGGTTTCAAACGTTATTTATTTATTGTTATTTTTATCTTCCATATATTATGAAATCTTACAGATATTTGTTTGACATTATACATATTCTGTTGTTTGTATTTTGTTGAAATGTTTCTGTTGTGTTAAAGAACTGAAACTAGGGCTTGGCGATATATCGTACGATTCTTATGCTCTCAGTTTCTCAATGACTTACGGTTAAATGACGCCACATCCGAAAGCCAGGGGGCGCTCTTTCGCTGAAACTCAGAATATGGGAAACAGAAGAAGAACAATTATTTCCAGGAAATGCATGTGGTCATATTCGATCTCTGTTCTTCAAACATTTTCAGGTATCTTCATGATATTAAAGTTGATTTATAGAAATGATGATAGACGAGTGTTACTTTTTCAAATACATGATATAAACGGCACAATCTCATAGTTATTTTAGATCGAGCAGACGAGCAGTACTTCCTACTGATCAAACAGTCGTAGTTGATGGAAAAGCTGTGCACAAAACATCAAAACGAATTCAGGATCGATTTAGACACGTATAATTAGTGTGAATCACGATATATATCACCCAGCCCTAACTGAAACGGCAAGTTCTTCTGGACCAGCGCTAAACCAGCGCTGTTTACGTCATCCTAAGAGGTCTAGAAAGACTGGATGGAGGGGATATATAGCACATTATATTTAAAAAGTCAAAAAGAGAGGGGAAAATTATTAGAGCAACAAAGGAGCAATTTGATCTGTCTTTAGCGTTGAATGCTAAATTGAAGTGTGAAAAATTTGCAAAGTGTTGTTTATAAAAAAAATAAGAAATGCCTTTAAATGAGATGTTTTAGCTGTTGAGTGGAACCTCAAGGCTCCTGCACTGGACAAGATGACCTCTACTTCAGCTGAGAGCATTTACTCATCGGTAAACCTCAACTGATCTTATACATCTGTCAATAAGATCTCAACAAACGGCTTGACTGTGATTGTCCAACATAAGAAAGAATATTTGGTAGTTGCAAGCTTTTTGATTTCTTCATAACATCTGATTCCCCATCAATTATAGGAGCTGCTAAGTTTTTATTTTTTCCTTATCTGAATTTCCAAATACAAGGTAATCTTTAAAAAAAAATCTGTGTGTGTGCGCTCACGCCAAAAATGATGTCCGGAGGGCATATTTGTACCATATTTCTTTTTAATGCCCTTAAGATTGAACCTTAAAAAGCTACAAGCTATGGTACAAAATGAAGAAAAAACAACTTGGTTATGGCTTTTATTTAAAAAGACATCATACAGCATTTCATGAAATATAGGTCTCATTTTAATATAAAAAATACACAAAAATATGTCATATATTCAAATGTATTTTGTAGAGATCTTTTCACAAGGTTGCTTTGTTGAAACCAGCTTTAGACACATAAAGAGAGTAGAAACGGAAGCAGAGTGATGTTCAGTAATTGTGAAAAAATATATTTAACTTGCAATTTGTATCAATTCAATGTACATGAAAAGTAAAACAAAATATTATTAGTAATGTTGTCATTGTATCATAACTCTGTAGAAGCTCAGAGAGACGTTTTCACTTCCAGAACCCTGTTGTCAAATCTCAAAAAGTCTGATTTTAGGTGACAGTGCTACGTCTTATGAGCAGTGAAGGATATTTTAACAGACTACCTCAAAGACACGTTTGTCAACTTTGTGGCATGTTTCATTCTCCGTCGACTACGTTTGAATGACAGATGCACCCTGGGCTCGTATGGGCCGCCGACTTGTAAGCAAGTTTACGAGAGGAGTCGGACAGATGCGGCTTTGTGTGCTGGATGAACTCGAGCGCATGTTGACGATAGTCAGGACGGGGATCACAAGCTAACCTCTTTCTCACCTGTCAGCCTCGCTCCGATCCTTCTCTCTCGCCTGTCCATCATGCTCGGCTGCCCATGTGACAGGAGTCTTTACCAGTGTGCACGCTCAGTTACTCATACTGTAAACATGACATACATCAGGGTGTCACCTTTTAGATTGTCACTTCTGACTTGTTTGCGGGGTCTTGATGTGATCAGGCATCAACCCCCATCTGTTAAGGACGATGGTTTTAGTTTCTTGCTGTTGTGGTTAACAAACTGGTTGGCACAGATGGACATTCCCAGGATTCCCATAGCTGGTTAAGCCAACGTTTAGCAATAAAATTAGCAGTGATTCTGTGAAAAAACCTTAGCAAGCTCTACTAGCAAAGTGTTGTATTATGTAAGGTGGACTTGGATGTGTTTCAAGGATTGATGGGTTTGTTTAACATTAGTCCAGTCACTAGGAGGATTTGTGAATTGGGAGAGACCTAATTATCGACTAAAGCTGAAGACTCGCGTATTCTAGAGTTCGACAATGTACCGACAGCCAAGCATGAACTTCATGGATTGTTAACCAGAGTGATTTCCCCATGTGCTAACAGTTTAATTCCCAGGCCTCTTGTTAGGAGCCGTTAAACTAAGAGGACTTCCTATAGAAGTAATGAGCCAACGTTGTACCACAGACAAAGGCGAAGAGATTAAAGGGTCGATGATGAGTTTATACACTCTTTAGCCTTGACTATAATACAGAGATTTGTAAGCGCTGGTCTCTCTCTTACCCCCACTCATACACACACACACACACATCTTCTGGCACTTTTCACACCCGCTCATTGTGCTCTCTTGGGATTAGCAGGCTCTTGTCAAAAAGAAAAGATGGATTTTGTTTAATGGAGAGAGGGATTTGAAGAACAGGTTTACAAGTTGCCTTTACCTCTGCATGTGAAGGAAAGAGCTTTCTCTACACTGTTAATCTGTGCCATTCAGAATGTATGGAGGGTTTGGACTTCTCTGCCTATTGTTGGTGATTTACAACTTAAATGATTACCTTAAGTGTAATTGTGTAATGCTAAATGTGTGAACATATGCTGGCTACACTTGATTGTTTAGTTTATGTGTGATAGATTTATATTAGACAAATATATAGAATATCAAAGTATATGCTGGGTCACATTATGCTTTTGATTTTTTTATGAGTGTTAATTTTTTATCTTTGATTTTATGTTGTTTGATATTTTTGGAGTTTTATCTTATTTTATTAAATATAGTTATAACATATAATAATGTAATTTATTTGTAATATGTGTGTGTGCGTGTGTGTACTTATATAAACACAAATATAGATTATATGTATATATATATATTATGTAAATATTTAATTTCTATTTAATATTTGATTAATTTACATATATGTGTATGTGTGTGTATATTGTTTTTTTCTATAAATTAACATAGCACTTGTATGTTGACTTTCGAAAACCTCATATTGCTTGATGTGATTTGCTAAAGATGTTTAGATATTCTTTGCCGTGTAAGGCTTTCTACTTGTCAACGCTTCAGTAAGAGGTCAAAGCTTTGTTTTCTTGAATATTTAAGAAACGGAAAAAAAGCTATTTTTGAAAAATACTTGAAGAGGTTAAAGCACTCAATTCAAGGCCAGTCATGAAGAATGAACAGGTGCTGCGAAGAAACAAATACAAACCAGAATGTTTCCTCCCTGTTTTGGCAGACCGGATGGCATGGGCACAGTTACAGAGCAGGAGAAGGAGGAGTTTGAGGATATCAGGAGCAGATTGTTGACGTTGCTGGAGATGCAGATCACACATTTCAGGTGAGAAAAGCTGCCACATCTGCCAGCCTGCTCTGTCTTTCATTTCCAGTCTTTAATTGATAGCAAATCGGGCATTATTCACCAACGTAAATATGTTTTTTATGTTTCTGTAGAGTACTGTTGTGTATTACAGTATTACAGTGCTTCTCAATAATAAATGATCAATTGCATCTGAAAAGGGAAGGAGGTCAAGTTCTTTATATCTTAAAGTTAAGGAGTCAATCCTCCTTCATCCCATCAAAAACACAGATTCTCTTGCTAGGTGCTATCCAGTATAAGGACAGGTTGATTGAATTAATCCTTGTTATAATAATAACACAATTTACTATAGACACTGAATGACAGATGTAAAATCTGCAAATCCAAAAAGCAGCTGACAGCTGACGTGTCACATCTCAATGTACCGTTTCAACATTCACAACACCTTCTGTCGGGTCCTGGTTTTAAGGTGACCTCCTGCAGGGTCCCCCGCAGACCCACCGGTAAAGAGGGTCTTGCGGTTGAACAAGCCCCTAATAACCTGTTAAAACCACTCGAACAAAAGCCGCAAACAAACGGCTAGGATTATGCAAATAGATAGCAGACAGAAGCAAGGCCGGCGCAGGGCGTGTCAGGGATTACCCATAGTGCCCGACCCAAGCTGATTAAAGCTTGTTGAGTCACTGGGCAAGTGTGCCTCTTGCCCGACACGCATGAAAAGGGGACGAGGGCTTTTCTGGAGACATTCTCACACCTGTGGTGCGAGGCCTCCGCGAAAACCACTTCTCCTCTACTTCATTCACGTGGCCTGGCATTGTCCGGACGCGAGCTGACACCTGTCCCTCCTCGACAGCCTTTGGAAAACATCTCTATTTAAAAGACGCAATTATTGTCCCATGATAGCAGAAAAACAGCGGCTTGCGATTGACTCCTTCAGCTTGCGCTCACGCTTTACTAGTAGTTCTCAGTTAATTACCACTCGACTTTGTTTAGTTGCTCTACCCTTGTCTCTCTGCCCGTAGGTACTGTTTTCCCTTCGGGAGACCAGAGGGGGCCCTTAAAGCCACGCTTTCTCTTCTAGAAAGGGTGAGTGTCTGCTTGTTAACTGTGTGTGCTCTGCACCTCCAGCGCTTAATGAATAAAGCATGTCTTTTGGGTCAATTCTGTGAGGTTATTTTTGATGAGTTGGGGTTTGACATTAGGCTTTTAAACGAAAGTTCACATACAAGCGAACATTATTATTTAAGCACCTTCATGTTATTGCAAATCTGACGGATTTTCTCATCTGGAAAAACAAAAGAATGATTTCATAATGTTCATCCAGTAAAATGCACAGACAGTGTCTGTCACGCTCCAAAAAAATGCTTATAATATAAAAGTTATTTTATATTATTATTATTATAAAGCCTTTAGCTTCACATAGTCCGGTGTTAAGCATGACCAAGTTTAGGGATTTGATTCATAGGAAATGCACTTATTCTGATATTAAATGTATACTGTCGGTCACAAAAACGTAAAATGTGGAGAATATTCAACCGTAATACATAAGATAAATAAGAGCTAAAGTTTAGGATAACCTGCTGTTCCTTAGGCTCTGATGAAGGACATAACCACAGCAGTGCCACCTGAAGAAATGAAGACGATCGTTCAGAAGTGCCTGGAAAAAGCCGCACTCATCAATTACCAGCAGTTGACTGACTACGCCCAGATCGAAGGTTTCACACAGAATACGTCTTGTTTACCACCAAACACTAGTGCTGTTACATATACCTTTTAGCTTGAAAATCCATTGATAGAGGAAGACTGCTATTCCAACAAAGATCGCTGAGATTTCAATGTAAATCGGGCAGCAGGGTGAAGATAGAACAGTTTTGGTTTCAACATTTTGTCATTTATCATGTCAGCAGACACCAGTCAGGCGTCTCCTGAGAAGAGATTGGAGGACATGATCAGACTAGGAGAGCTGTGTATAGAAGTGTTACAACAGAACGAAGAGCATCACTCTGAGGTACAATCTGATTCACTTCAACTTGTCTGTCTGTATATCATATTTATTTAGATGTTTGTCTGTCTACTATCCATCCGATCTAATCTATATCTGTCTGTCTGTCCTGTCATTATATCTGTCTGTCTGTGTCCTATATATCTGGCCGGTCCTCTGTACGATCTATCTATGCTTTCTAATCTATGTCTGTCTGTCTGTCTATCATGTTTGTCTGCCTGTGTCTGTTTGCCTGACTGTCTGTCAACATCCATATCATAAAGGGTAAGAATATATTAAAGTCTAGTGAATGCTTGATAAACTGAATGAAGTCGTTACTGCTGTAGAAGACCATATGGTGGTGTGTTGTTTTACGTTCTAACTGTTCACTATTCGCTATTACCTTAATTTGTTTTCCTTCGAATTGATTGTTTTCTTTTATTTTCATTTGTAATACAATAGTCCTCACAAGCAGCAAATACTCCCTACTGCCTTTTACTTAAAGACCCAACAAGATGATTTTTTCACCATTGATCCAGTCTTTCCTTACGTACAGCACATCTTCCAGTCCTTCCCAACATATGTTAAAAGAAGTCTGCAGTCACAACGACTCATAATCAATCTTTGTTTATCATCGGGCCTTTTGGCGTTGCGCGTTTCTCCAGAAGGTATTGCATGATCATTTCATAGCGGACTCGTGATCATTTACTGTCTCGCTGTCCATTTCCTTCGCCGCGTTGCCACAACAGCTGTTAGCGAGTGACAGCTTACCCGTCCCATTGCCAGCTTATAGTAACGCCAGAGGAAAACAACGCCCACGGCCCATCTGCACGAGGCCAGCACTCGCTGACGCTCTCACGTCAACATTTAAATCAAAAATCAAAGATTACTGATCAATCTAAAGGTGTTCAGACATCATGGCGAGATACGACACTCATTTTACCAAGCAAATGTAGACATCTGTTTGCGAGGTAGGGGACTATTTTTAGGCGTTGAGCATTCGACAGCTGATGCGGTTAGCAGAGACAATGATGCCTAAACGCTCATATACCGCTAAAGTTGTGTGTGCCTACATTTACATCACATATTAAACAATGTCATTTCTTTATTGTACAGTTAAATGTTGAACACTTTAACGGCAAAAATATTTTGTGCATTCATTTGTACATACAGCTGTGTTTTAACACAAGGTTTGCTAATATACTTTCTTGCATTTTCTTCTCTCTCTGTCATGCTTACATCTGTAAATGTATTAGGGAAAAGAGGTGAGTTTGACTTTTTGTACTTATGCTGTGCTGTCTAATGTTGACGGTGTTGCTTTGGTATTTTCAGGTGGGTGTGTCTTATTGATCATTTTTATTTATGCATTTTTATTCATTTTTGTGTTTATTAAAAGCCAAAAACATGGTTTGACAAAATAAACGTCAAAGCCATGACTGACATTTTTAAAGGCTAATATAAAAAATGTTATGACTGTTCACTCACACAATGTCCAGAGGGCTTTTTATAATGGGGACTTAGACCACTGAACTCAAAATAAAAAAAAGTTAAAACAAAAATGCATCATAGTGTGAATATTGGTCTGTTTTTTATTTTGTCTTCATCCGTGTTTGGAACGACAAAAATGTCGAAACTTTTTTTGGGTGCACTGTCCCTTTAATTTTAATATAATGAAAATAAAGGAACAAGAGTGAATAACCTACGACTGAAATATATTTTGGAGCATGATTTAAAATGAACAGAGCTGTATAACGCTCACTTTGATGTTTGTCAGTGCTCAAAACCTGACTCTGAAAAGCCGCGAGGACGAGCTCGCTCAAGGCCAGTGACTGTACGACATCAAGTCAGACGAGAGTGACGCCCCCCTCCTCGCACCCGAAGGAGCAATATCCACACACAATAGATTCCTGTTTTTTTAGACACCTTTTTTTTTCACTATGACCAACTGCACTTTTATCCCCATTGCTTGACGCCGGCCACTGTTGACCGAAAGTTCTTGGCTGGCGCGCCGGCGTAAAGAATACGAGGCGAAATGGACCGGCTTTCTTTTACGCTCTCAATTAAGTGGGCTACAGCCATCCCCATGAATCGGCGTGTGGAAGAATGCTAAGAGAGAGACGCATTGATGGACTTGGATCTTTTCAGAAGGGCCTTCAATGCACATGGCAAACAATACAGAGTGGAATACAATGTAGGAGGACAGCGCCGAGCTTTTCTTCTCCTCTTTCGAGAATTCAGGACGGAAGTCCACTGATACGCTGCAGTCAACCGCAAAAGACATGTGCTTGGCTAATTGTCATTTCAATAGATCTTCAGCTATTTTCCAGAATCATTCAAAAATATATGAAAAGCCCCGATGCTGCATTTTGTACGTGCATCTCATTGTTAGCCTTTGCGCTGTAAATGTTTGGCACTCGAGATGAATTGTTGGCAGTTCTATCCTTTTTAAATCATAGAAGCATTCATTTCAGTCTGTGTTTTGATATGTGAACAAACAAGCATCTGTGTTCTTGTAGCTTGAATAGTAGAATGTTTTATGGTATTCTTTAATTTTTGCCGATATAACTCAGACTCAGATAGTTGCTATACTGTAAGTATAGTCTGAAACTTCTAAAGTAAGGCTTTACAAAACCGATCTACTGGCTCAAAAGCAAACCTTTGATTCTCCCTCCCATCCATCTCCATCTTTAAATACAATGTATGTCTTTTCAAGGGCTCGTCATTGTGCTGTGTGTCATCTACAGAAATGCTTTTAGTTGACTTCTCGGTTTTGTTGTGTCGACAGTATCACACCCTGCTTAACTATCAATATTTTGCCGTTAATGTTCGTAATTGCCTTCTAGTTTATCATATACCCTGCTGTTTATAATCTACTAGCACAATGGGAAAATCAAGTGTCTATAAATTTGCGGGTTTATCTGTTTTTCGTAGGCCTTCTCCTGGTGGCCGGAGATGATGGCCGAGCACGCAGAGACCTTCCTGTCCCTTTATACGGTGGACATGGACGCAGCTCTGGCAGTCCAGCAGCAAGACTCCTGGGACAGTTTCCCTCTCTTTCAGCTCCTCAACAATTTCCTACGAACTGACCGTATGTAGCATTTTTCGTTTCTTTGTTTTTGACAAAAAGGTCCAGTGTTTGAAGTTAAGTGGACCGACATCTAGTGGTGAGGTTGTGAATTGCATACAACAGCTCACTCCACCCCTCCCTTTCAAAGCACTACAGTGGCTGACACAGGACTAAGATGTTGTCATGTTTTCACTTCTTTGCTGAAGGAGATAATGTATTTATGAAATGCTTTCTGTAGAGCAGTTTGTCCGTTTAGGGCTACTGTAGAAACAACATGGTGAATTCCATATAATGGGACCTGCGGTATATGTAGATAGAAACAGCTCATTCTAAGGTAATAAAAACATAACGCTTCATAATGTAATGTCCTTATACACCTCTGAAGACATAGTTATGTATATTATATTACATGTCTGTTACTAGGTCCTCTGAAAAATTACACATTGGAACTTTAAGGGGTCACTTCACCCGCATGGTGTTCCATATCGCTTTCTTGCTTCGGCAAAACACACAAAAAAATTCCATACAATTCAAACCCGCCCGTCCATAGTTGTCTCTTATTTGTCCAAAGTTCTGATCGCATGTTCTCATCGCTAAGCGCACTAATTAACACCGGTGTAGATTTGGAAAACAAGCCTTTTTAGGAGAGGAGGATAACTCGCTGTGCTCTGTTGTTGTCTTCACACTAATGAGAAATACTGTGTGATCAGTTAGTGGAACTGGAGCATAAATGATCTCCACTGCTGCGAAGGAGGGCGGTTTCACGAGACCTTTGAGCGTCTGACGTATCAGGAGTGCCAGTATCCCATTACCGCTCCTGTAATTAACACGAAATTATCCCGCGTTAACCAAAACAGGACTCTGAATACTTCACAACAGGAAGTTAATGATGAAGAGATTTTGGTCTTGTAATATAACAACAGCTGAAGCCAAGAGTTCCATTTACTTTTATGCATTTATCTGTAGTACGTTCATATCACACTTGTCGAATCGCTGGGAATCAAACCCGTGATCTTAAGGTTAAAGCGGTCATATGACTCGGCTAAAACGAATATTATCGTTTTTTTTTCTCCTATTTAACTTCGAAAATCTTGTATTTTTCACACATCGTGCTGTTTGTATCTCCTCTTTGCTCCGCCTCTCTGATACGTGCAGATTTCAAACAAAGCTCATCCTTCTGAAAAGCGAGGTGTGCTATGATTGGCCAGTTAACAAGTGCGTGAGATGGAAATGTAACATACATTACCACATTTGGAACATCAGGTTCTAAAGCAATTGTAGTGACCGGTACACCCACCTTACTTGCGCATACATTTGGGTGGTCTTAGTCAACTCATACCACGAACTGATGTGGATTTGTGGGGGTTTGGTTACACGAGGTGTTTCATACAGGTTTGGTTAAGCATTCGCTTTTGGATGAATGCATACATTTTTGCAATTTAACGTGTCTAATACATGCATGGGCAACTTATAACACACCAAAGATACAGAAAAACACGTATTCGGGCCATATGACCCCTTTAAGATAAATCTTTTAAGTGGACAGTTACCCAAAAGGGTAAGATTCTGTCATCATTTACTCGCCCTCGAGTTGTTCCAAATCTGTGTAAATTACTGTGTTCCAATGAACACAGAGAAAGATATTGGAAGAACGATTGTAACCAAACAACTTGCCTTAATACACCAGTTTGTGTGGAATAGATTTGATCTAGTGTGACAATGCAAATGGGAGCTTTTATTAACAAAACTATGTGCCAGACTGAAAAAATATAAAACGCACACACATATATGAGCCTTTTTCAAGACTTAACGTTTTCTTTTTACTTCCCCCCCTATTGTCAATAAATGAACCCCCTGCATCTCTATATACAGGTAGAAATGTAATGAAAGACACCTGCTGCCAAACATGTAGGAAATGGAGAGAATAATTATTTTAGTCAAGGCATAATCGAGTGGTGCGCCGTATTGGTTTGCAGAATCAAACTGGTGGTTTTGAAGAATTAAAGGGACAGTTCACCCCAAAAATAATTTTTATCATGAAATCCTCAAGGTGTTCCAAATATGTTTAAATTTCTTTGTTCTAATATTGTAGAAAATGGTGGCCCAGAAATCTCAGTTGCTAACATTCTTCCAAATATCTTTCTTTGTGGTCAACCACACTAAGACATGCAAACTGGTTTGGAACAACATGAGAGTGAGTAATTCATGACAGAAGTTGTAATTTTTGGTGAACTATTCTTTGTAAAACCGCATGGCAAACTTGTAATCCTAAGCATTTGTAACTGTTTGCACTCTTCCCACACAACTGAAAAGCACACAAATCTTTCATTGTATGGAGCTTAGCGAGTCTTTGAAAGACTAAAAGAAACCAACAATGAGGTAACAATATGTTACATCTTAAGACCGAAATCTCTTAATTTCATGGTTTTGAAAGTCTGTTCACATAAAGCATGAATGTTCAGCACAGCTGAAACAGACACAATGCATTCCATGTAAAGTCTTCAAATGGAACAAGATGTTTTTTTCACGTTTGTTTATATTGTTAAGCAATAAGCACTCATTGGCCCGGTTTCAAAGACATGTCTCAGCTAAAGCCAGGACTATGCCTTAGTTAAATTAAGATTTATGTCGTTTTATAAAAATGCCTTACAAGAATACATTACTGGTGTGCATCTTGAGACAAAATAATGGCACTGATATATTTTAAGATATTTCTGGGCAAGTTATATTGAGTCAAGACAGGTCACACATTTAGTCTGGGACTAGCCTTAAGCCTTGTCTGTGAAACCGGGCCATTGTAGGTATTAGTCGGACTGGTTAGGTGTAACGTATTAAACATGCCCCCGTGATAATGCATATTAGGGATAATACTGGGTTAAAAGACACAACAGGACTCCAGAAAAATATAGAATATTTTATAAAGTCAAATCATATTTAATTTTTATCGCTCATGTGTTTTGCGTAAATGAGGTTTTCATTTCATTTTACAATAAATGCAAATAGGCTGTGCTGTAAATAGATCATCTTTTCACATTTTTCTGTGATTAGTTTTTCTTTTTAAGTAGCTTTTAGACATTCACATAGACCTTTGGATTTCTGTGACATTCATTCTAACTTAAACATTATTTGTAAGTGACTTTGTTTTTTTAAAGCCTGTGCGCTCATGATTATAGAATAGTGTTGTGACATTGACACTAAATACTCAAATGAGTTTCATCATTGTTAAATGGTTGGGAAATTAGCTCACACACCCATGAGAGTAAAAAGACTAGTGTTAATGATGAAGAACAGAGAGATGGGAATTACACTTAATGATGTCTGAGGAGACGTGCCTCTCACTCTCTCTCTTTTTGTGTCTCGCTCTCTTTCTCGCTCACTCTTCTTCACCCCCATTCCTCATGGTGATAAAACACAGGAACATTTTACAGTAGCTATATTCACCTACATTTCCGTGTAAAATGTTAAGTTACATCATAATATGTGTTTACAACAAAATAAACTCATTATGTAAATTGATAATTTATATGGTACTCAAGTAATTTTCCAGCCCAGTATTAGTGTTTTTTCATCCGTCACAGTGGTTTGCTTAATCATGTTAGTTGCTTTTTAATCTGAAACAATTACTCGCTTTATATCCTCACCAGCTCACCTGTGCAACGGAACGTTCCACAAGCACCTGCAGGAGCTGTATGTCCCCCTGGTGGTGCGCTACATTGACCTGATGGAGTCATCCATAGCTCAGTCCATACACCGCGGCTTTGAGCAGGAGACCTGGCAGTCTGTGAAGTAAGTTTATTCAAGACCGTTTAAATGGATAGTTCGCCCAAAAATGAATATTCTGTCATGAATTTCTCACTATCAAGTTGTTCCAAACCTGTATAAATTTCTTGGTTCTTTTGAACACAACGAAAGATGAAGGACGAATGTTAGCAACTAACATATCTGGGACATCATTGACTTCCATTGTAGGATGATTTTGTTCTGTTGAACACAAAAGAAGATATTTTAAGAAATTGAGGAAACCAAGCAGTTTTGGGGAACCTTTAACTACCATTTGAATTTTTTCTGCTATAGTTGTCAATGAAGCCTCCATAAAAGCTGATGGAGATTCAATGTTTTTTAGTTTTAAGGTTAAGTCGGTTTCTTCAATGAATTGATGTTTTTTTTAAGTGCGAGGGCAAACCAATTAACCTGTAAAAGAATGGTAAGATGATTAAAGTCTCGAATATTATTAGGATCTTCTTTTATAGAATTTACTAAGTTTAACTGTGCAGTTTCCTACTGTATTTTCGTATTTATACTGTTGTGTACCTCATTGTTGATACTTCATCCCACCAAACTTCGAAAACATGGCTGCCCACAAATTTGCAGTCGACACAAAAACTGGACTTCAAATATAGTGTATTTACCAGATTGTATTTCTATATTAAATAGAGATGCATCAATATATCGGCTAATAATCGGTATCGGTTGAAAAAACATCCGATACATCCTGTCAATCAAAAGAGGACAGGAAAATGCAATGAATTTGTGCTCTGTATATAGAAATTGTTAAGAAAAATCACCAGTTTGATGTTCAATATTAATAATCATTATATATCAATTAATAACCTTCAGAAAATTAAGAAATATTCATCTTCAGGATCAAAATCGGCAGATATCAGTCTGAATAATTTTGTATCAGTGAACCTCTAATGTTAAACATGGCGTAACTGGAACTAAAGTCTATTTCCTGTCTGCTTTGATCAAGACTTTCAAAATGTCTTTCTGTTTACTGCCAGAGAAGATAAGTCTAGTATTGTCCTAATCTGCTCTATCCGATATCAATGTACCATGTCATTCTCTGTCCACTCAGTATTGCTTTTTAACCCTCTGATCTCTGGCAGGACCATAACCAACAATCTGCCAAGCGTACCGCTGCCCAGAGTTCCCAACCTGCCTCTTAACCTTCCTCAGATGCCCAGCTTCTCTGCCCCTTCCTGGATGGGGCCGCTGTGTGACAGCACGTGTGTATGGGCCAGCTGGGCACCATCACTGCTTACTGTTCTTGGCATATGCTTATTATAGCTGCGAAGGGTGCGCACGACCGCTTAGAAGGACCATTCAGCCCTTTCAAGTTACTCAAATCACGGCTACACAGAAAAGAGGCTGTGGCAGATATTTTTAGCTGAAATGGCACCCGCGATGCATCTTAATCTCAATCATAGCTATAATAAGCATTTTAATACGTAAAATATGTAGTTTTGAATTTGGTATCTGATATGTTTTTATTTAAATCACTGGTTATGTGATTGTCGTTTAATAGATTTGAGCATTATACTACCAGTTAGAAGTTTGGAGAACATGTCCATTTTCTTAAAAACATTGTCATTTAAAAAAATTGGTTTGCTTAAAAGATGGATTTGTAGCTGCTTGTGGATTTCTTTACCAGACTGCATTTCATTTTGAAAACAATCAAAACTGATGAGTTGGACTGAATAGTGAAGGAAAAGGAGCCAACAAGTGGCCAGCATACTGTACGTGGGAACTATAATGATTTAAAAGCATCCCAGCTCTAATGCAGTCGGTTGAGAGAATGCCCAGAGTGAGCAGAGCTGTGATCTAGACAAATTGTATTTGTATTAAACAAACTAAAATTATTCTAAAAAGTACGTAACAGAAATACTTCAAATTAAGGTGTATTTAAACTTTTGTCTGGTAGTGTATTTGCTGTCAGTTCGTGGAGTTGTGTAACATTGCTGTTCGCATGTGACTGGTGGTGTGATTGTGCTCGCATTCAGTAAGTTGATGCTTTGTTTTGTGCGTCGATGTGGTCTGGTGTTTGTCTTATCAATTTTTGGCCTCCCAGGGCTCCAAATACTTGCAAAACATTTGTGACCATATAAATATATATAAATACAAACATAATATATAAAAACAAATATGATGGATATTTTTTAATATATGGAAAAAAAACATTTGGAAAATCATGTTTTTACTGTGCATTCCCTGCAAGTAATATCAATCCAACTGCAGTTTGGTTGTTTTGTGTAAATAATAAATATTTAATAATAAACTCTTCATGTGAAGAAAATAATTTGGAAAATGGTTCTCTCTCTCTCTCTCTCTCCCTTTATGATTTCCTGTCGCCTCTTCAACGGACTATCTATAAAAGCTATAAAGGGCAAAAAAGGAAAGATTACTTATTTGTTGTGTCCCATTCATTTGACATAGTTTGGAGCCCTGCTTCCTTCGTGCCTTTGTTGTCATAATCCCATGATTCCTTGGCTAAATGTTTAACACAGTTGTGCATTTGATTTTACAGAGGGCAAGGAATTAATTTGCCTGATATTTTGTGAGTACCACAGACAATTACACACTTTACACGGTTGTGTCTTTGATGTCAGCTTTGTGTTCCGTTTCTGTGCGAAATACAAACAATTTTCCCTTCACCGCAAGCCGTTTAACAGATAATTCACATGGGCGCGTGAGCCTCCATAAACATTCATTTCTCTTCTGATATGTGGAGAGGCGGCCACATATCGGCAGTTCATTCAGTGGAGTGAGAGAGCGTTTAATCCCGCTGTGAGCGTGCGATGTGGTTTGTGTCTCACGGTATAATAAACAACAACACTATTTTCTCTCTTCTGTCGTGGGCTATCATCAGGGTAACACTATAGTATTGTTACCTGGTGAACTTGTGTGGAGTGCACAATACAGATTAGATCAAAATACAGGTCTGGATTTTTCTGTTATAGTCACACTACAGTGTTTTCAACTACATTGTATCAAATGCGTTTATCCCAGAACAATCGACCGCTTTAAACTGGAGTTGTAAAAACGTTGTCACTTTAGAAGAACTTGCGATGGCCAAGAGAGCTTAAATAACATCAGAAAGTTAAATCAGATCCGTCTCAATTAACTCCAAGAGTGTGAACTGCAAAAGCACACCATCTTTCAGGCCTGAAAATGTGTCTGTAGTGGGTGTAGTCCTGTGGGTGACTGTCAGAGGGGACTCTGTGGTTAACTGGTTGTTAGATTCAGCAAGAACTTTGTGTTCCCCTCCAGGGAGTCTCTTCGTCAGGCGAGAAACTCGTCCATTTGTTCAGACCGCCTCTTTCCTTTGCTTGTACGGGCTCGAGGCGGAGACGCGGACCCCCGAGGGGGCCCTCACGGACCATGCTGCCGCTAATTAATCGAGTGGGAGATTTCGCTCGCCCCTTTTAATTGCACAGCGGACTTTGCCAAACGATTTATTTTCCCGGAACGCCACTTGTGAAGGTAACAGTCTTTTAACAGCGAGAGGAATGAGTGCCCTTTTTCCGTTGCCGGGCACTTGGCTCGGAGCGATCCAACGGCGCCTGCGCAAGCCCCAACTGCACGTTGAGTTAACACGGCGATGTCGCTCCATCTGTCTCGCTTGGCGGAGATCTCTTGAATCTCTTCAAACCCAGTGGAGTCTGCACACAACATCAGTTGAAATTGCGGTCGATTTCGACTCCCCGCAGCTTGTGGAACAGCTACTGTTAGACGAGAGAATGCAATCTGCTGCAGTTCAGTCAGCTGGGTGCAGACTGACCTTTTTTATCTCTTGTCCGTTTAGTCATTTGATTGTGCATTTTGCAATTTTGGGCGACTTATTTATTCATAAGGCGACTATAAAGAAATAAACTGAGACACCTTTAAAGGAACCGAAATATAAGCAGTGAAAAGGCCGTAACAGTGGATTTAGGCTGTTACATAAGTTGTTACAAGGCCAAGTTTACTAATTATATACATAGATTTTTATCGGAAACATGAATATTGTGTTTATTTTAAAGCTGCAATTTGTAACTTTTTTGGTACAAAATAAGCAAAAACGTAAAAATCTGAATGTCTTTAAATGTCTAACTATAACTTGATTCAGAGCAGTAAACTTTGCAGGAAAAGTCTGTTGTTGTCAACACATGTAAACATATTTAAGTTCACCTGCTATTGTATGTGTTTAACAGAGGTGGCGATAGAGACGCATAAGTTACAGATTGCAGCTGTAATATTATTGTTGTTATAATTGTTAAATAATAATAATTATTATTTTTATTATTATTTAATAATGTGTAATTATAAATAATTAATGTATCATAAATATAGCATATTTTGCTTGTTTTTTTTTCTGAAAAGTGAACTCTGATTAGTTTTGTTTTTTATATGGTCTTATTTTATTCAAAGAATTTATACTCAAAAACCTTGGAAAAGGAATCACATGTAAAAAGTTTCACCTTAAGTTTCAGATTTTATGTAATTTAAGTCTCTTTTATAACATTTTTAAATGTGTTATTAATGTAAAAATATGAACAAACATTGCATTCGATATAAAGAATATGATACACATGTTGACATTTCACATTTTCTATCTTCTTCAGCAATGGTTCGGCCACATCAGAAGATCTCTTCTGGAAGCTGGACGCTCTCCAAATGTTCGTGATGGACTTACACTGGCCGGAGACGGAGTTCGCCAAACATCTGGAGCAGAGACTCAAACTCATGGCCAGTGATATGATGGAGGCCTGTGTTAAAAGGTGGATTTTAAAGTTTTAATTTAACCAATGGAAGGTGGTCCTCTTAAAACCCTTAACGCTCTTTGTTTATTCGACCCACCTCTAGGACCAAAGCTGCCTTTGACTGTAAAATACAGAAGTCCAGCAGGTCCACGGATTTCCGCGTCCCCTTGTCCGTCTGCACCATGTTTAATGTTCTCATGGATGCCAAGAAGCAGTGCTCCAAGCTGTGTGTTCTCGATCAAGGTCAGGAGGTACGTCACGATCCAACCAGCGCTTTGAGGAAAGACACTTCTATCTTTACACCAGTTAAAGTCTTATGAACACCATATGGCACAAGAGAAAAACCGCCTTTGTTCGATTGACAGCAAACGTGATAACTAGATTAAGAACATGTTAAGTGCAGGCATTACACTATACGATGCTGTTTGAAGTGCAGAGGCTTTGCTGTTAAGCAGGCAAAGGTCCATTTATTATCTTTTTATATACTTCATACGTGACCTTTTTGTTGATCTTCGAGGTGTTATTGGTCTCTATAAGTATTTGTGTTTACTTTTCTATGGGTGATGTAATCACCATCTCTTCTAGGGTGTTTTGTCAGAGATTGACCATGACAATTAAGGTTCATGGCAGTCTTCTAAAGGCTTAAGAACTGCCATTTTAAGTTAAGACATGCCACGATAATAAGGCGTTTACTAGTTTTATAGGAAATGACATGAGAATTGAGATTTCTGTGGTTGGGAGTGAAGGGTTGACCAGAAATCTGTATCAGGGGAGTGAGATATAAATTGAGTTCTTTTGAATATGGCGATTGGGGGACTGCATAGCAACATGCTAACACTCAGAACAAATTAGCAGCACCTTTCAGCATTGCCGCAGTGAGTTTTGTACGGGCAAGTACCACATTTTTTGGCAGAAAGTACAAAACGCAACTTCATTTTACAGTTCTGCCGGTGGCACAGCAAATTACACACTTCATCTTAACACATCACTCGAGATTCAACATCTCAGTTGGCACATTATCATTTAGAGTTGAAGTCGGAGGCATTTAGAGTTAAAGCTTAAGGTACCTTGCTTTATATTTATTCTTCCTGTGGGAATAAGTAACTTTGGCATGCTTTTATTTAAAGCATTTCTTGCATATTTGACATAATTTCATTGATACTTAAGGACTCCACGTTATGCAGACTCTTAATCATTCACGTCTGTTTCTCTTCGTTCATTTCCGCATGTCCTGCACATCATTGCATGAATCCAAGGTCGACCAACAGTGGGTAAGTGTCGCTCTCACAGTGTGCAATTATCACTTAAGTGGAGTCAATGCATAACAGCTCATCCCTAAACATACTTTTTTATTTAACCACATCAGTGACCAAGTCCTGAATGGATTCCTTTTAAAGACTTTAGATGTGAAATAATGGTTTTAGAAGAGAAGGATTTAGCAGGTAATTGGAAGAGCGAGGCGGCGGCAATGCCAAGGTCATGAGTTTGATTTAAAACCCATGAAGCGATCAAATATACCTTGAACGCAAGCGTAAGGAGCTTTGAATAAAAACGTATGGCAAATGAAAAATCAAGATTTGTATTGTACGGTGTGTTTTTTCAATTGATTCCAACGGAAACACATCGTTTTTTTTTATTGAAAGGCAGCTTGCGTTTTTCGCATTCGACCGGGTGCCCAGAGTGGACAAATGCTCAACTTGGGGCAGAACGCTGCATTTTCAGAAGGGGTAAAAGCGCCACGCTGGACACAGTCCCTTAGATTTAGGAAAGCTTCTTTAAATAAAAGTACCACATACATATAGTTTAATCTCCCTCTAGCGTGATGCTTCTTTCCATGTATGCAGAATTAGTTCCACGTAGTTGATGCTACTCTTTTCCAGCCCTTACAAAGAAGCAGGTGCTAACTTTACGCATATAAAGAGTTTGCTGCTACGATGACGAGCCAAGTCAGTGGCCTCGCATTGCAAGATCGCGGATCTGTGGCGAGAAACCGGCACTTTAACTTTCATCAACATTAGTATTGGGTTAACAGGTATTTTCTGCCGGGGCGATTCGCAATTAATGGCCATCAGGGCACGCCGGCACATTTCAAAAAGACTTCATTCAGAAACAAAGAAAATATTATTTTACCCGAGTTTGCCTGCCGCTTTATTGCGAAGTACAAGGTTATGCTTTATAAACTGCCATCTCGCTGAAGTGACTCTGAAGTGGATGCCTACCAGATAAATGTTTTCAAAAGACGACATTGTTCTTTTGGTTTTCACGCACACAGGCAGAGACCTCCCATTTAATCTGCGCTAATGCGAAAAAAAGCCCTCGTATAAAAAGCAAACATGGAAGTGTTAATTGAGGTAAAAAGTCCTCGAGATTCTCCCATAATGCCATTTATGAAAAAAAACTGCCATTTCGCGCGGAGGGAAAATGGTGAAAAGAAAATTAGGGCTGCTGACAGTGACCTCTTAGCACCCTCAATTTGTCACCGATCTGCACGCATTGTTGATTGAAATTTTTAATTTGGGTGTCCTTTAGATTCGCCGTGAATGGGCATTGTTGGCAGAGATGAACTTCTGCGTGCAGCTCGCAGCTTGTATGCAGCTCAGGCATCTATTCAGCGTGCTCAAATGGATGTTCTCTCTCTCGTACCTCCCCCAACCCCTCGCTTTCTTCTTCTCTCTTTCCCTCGCGCCTTTTTTCCACCGTCAAAATAGGTGAATAAGACTTATCAGACGTGAAATGGCGGATTAATTGAATGCAGCGTGAGCCTTTGGTCGCCGCAGCTGGACGGGTTCTTTAGAAAAACACAAGGCTGCCCTAATTGTGGCCCGCACAAAAAGTATCCTTCAAATTCCTTTGCCCTTAACGAGAGCTGGAATTCCATTCATGGCCATAATGGGCCTAATAGCTGCTTAACTCAGGCCTATTACACAGAAGGGTTTCTTTCCTTCTCCCAGAACACGTCTTTGTGAATGCGCCGGGAGAGGTTGTTCTTTTCGGACGACCCGCCATCCAGTTAGCCGCTTCTCGCTCGAATCAAGGTGTCTGCCGATCGGCCGTCGGTTCATTTCTCCATCATATTTGTTAACTTTTTTCTCCCTCTGTGTCCGCAGCAACAGTACCACACAAAAATCGATGTCCTGATTGACGAGGCCTTTAAGGAAATGCTCTCTTCCTTGGTCTCAAAGGTACGCCCGACAGCCATTATTTCGCCCACTTTTGATCCGACACATTCTGATTTGGCTTTTGCCCATTCATTTCAGTCGGCCTTCACTCCATACTCCTCTCTCCAAATGAATGAACGAGTATTTTTTTGATACGTACTCAGTTTGAGTGGCAGTGGGAGGTTGTTGCAGTAGTTTACATTTTCACTGTACCATACTGGTTCCTAAATTGTTAATTGTTGCTTTCCGCCAAAGGCGTTAATGCCTGTGTGTTGTCACGCACGCATTTCTTCTTGGCTTTCACAGTTTGCAGCTGTTTTAGACGGGGTGTTGTCCAAACTCTCACGATACGACGAGGGAACATTCTTTTCTTCCATCCTCTCTTTTACGGTAAGCATTTGCACGGTTATCAACACCCTCTTCTGGCATCTCTTTTCGGACAGATCAGTAATTCCCAAACACTGCGTGTATGTGTACGTGTCCACTTGAAATGATTTTGATTTTGCTGTCAATAGATTTAATAATTCACAATTAAATTGAGTAATATTAATGTATTTCTAGTAGATGTTGATGACGGGGTTACAGCATTGAGCTTTGTTGATGAAGCTGAGAGTCAACCAAAATATAATTAACAAAATATGTACTTTTTTATTGCATTTAAGGTGAAAGCAGCAGCCAAATATGTGGATGTCCCTGTAAGTCAAATTTGGAAATATAACTTGTGACTGTCTGCACGTTTCCGACATACCCTGTTGAAATATTCTTTGTGGTTGTAAATGCATTTGTGTCTGTGCGTGTGTTTGTATTATTTATTCAGCTTCGCCAAACATTCCCATAAAGGCCTTATGTGTATTATTTCACCATTCCTTAACACGGTTTCATTTTTTATAATTTGGGATTCGAGGCCAAATGAAAAAGAGTTTGGAGCGTCTACAAAGGCTGGCGGTGCAAGACTAATTAACAACACGATTGGCTCGAAATCAGTCTCACGATCTGCCGGCGTGTTGACAATGGGCCGTCACAAGCAGAGAGAGACGCTAATGAATCACCAGGAACCACGAGTGTGTTCAGAGTGACGGCCGTGAGCAAGCAGAAAGAGCGTAACACTGTTGAGGGAAAGTCTGAGTAAGCACGTGTCCTGAACCGAGACGCTTCGAGATTTTAACATGAAGCTTTTAGGGATTTTAGTAGGTTTCGTATTTATCTGACCAGATGGAGTGTGTTCATACAGTACGTTTGTATGGTACGTTAGGGCACCAAAAATATTTCAGAAAACACACTTAGAATTGTTTATCATCCCTGTCCTTCTGAAACCTCAGATGTCCAAATTCGCCATTTTTCCAGAAATGGAAAAATACAACTTTTTTTTAAATACTGTGGTCAAAGTTGACAATCACGTTTTAATGTTTTATTGGTTAGATATTTGCAAAACCCAGCGACAAACAAAGGGTGACCGATAATAATGATTTATGGAGAAAAAAATAATCACAAAATATGGACAAAGGGGTATATTGCATTAAATTAGAATAATATTATTTTCTTAAAACAGAATTAGCTTTTACCACATACTCTGTGTTGAATACACACAGAGAAGAATACAATACAATACATTTTTACGTTTTTAGGGTTGTCAGGCAATCTTACCGGTAACTTTTTTATTAGGAGACCAATACGGTACGTTTCCGTATTTTTCATTCGCCCCGGTGCCATAATGTTTAAGGGTGGGGTTAGATGAGGGCCTTCAGTATTGTTTTTTTAATAATTATAAGTTTTTCCACAATTTAGGAATTTATACGAATTAAATTTCCTTATTCAAATTAAATTAGTATGAAATGAAAAATCTCTTGATTATTTATCGTTTTTTAGTCATAACTTATTTTTGTGTGATGTTGGATATGGAACTGTTTTTGTCCCCTTCCTTAAATTTACATTGAGTTTAATGTTTTATTTTCCCGCAGTGACATTCATTAATGTGCGAGTTTGGCCTTCATCCCAAAACTTTTTGATGCCACTGTACAGCACATTAAAGCAACTAAGAAGATTAACAACAAAAGTCACTCAACCCCTAGATGTTCGTGCGATTCAACACCCCGTCACTCCAGCTGAGCTCTTGGTATCCCATCTCCCCCTCAATTATATTGTAACCTCCACCTTGCGCTTTTGTGCAGAAGGAACGCTGCTCCACGTAAAGGCCTTTCATAGCTCTCACTCAAGCCGGAGAGGGAGGGAGGACCTGGCTTTGGTCTGGCCTTTGGCACCGAACATCGCCGGGCTCTTGTCACGGAAGGTTAAGCTTCTCTGCTCCTTTGTCGAGGCTGCCGCTCGAGAGCTCGGGCTTTTTGGAGCGATGCCCTAGCGATAGCTCGCCGTTAACGCGCTCGTTCGCACATTCACACCCGCGCTAACACGCACACGGGCGCTTTGTTGTGGCAGCGTTAATTTTGAACGGATTTTGCAGATTTTCAGACGTCGTTCAAACAGAAAACAGCGCGCGCTCTTGCACACCTGCACCTGGCCGGTGAATGAGGCGGTGGCAGGATGCCAGGTTCACAGTCCTGTGTAATTACTGCGCATTTCGTCTCCACTTCCCTTTCTACTCTGTTTCCCATCCACTCTGTTTAACCAGTCATTAACCCGCCGTTAATCGCACCGTCCCACACCTCTCCATTCATTCTCACACCCGACCCACACCCAACTGCTTCTGCATTGTCTGGCCTGACGGATGGGGCCAGTTGTGGGTCCTCCCTCGCTGGCTCGGTTGTGTTTGTGGGAGAACTCTGAACAAGGAGATCCCGTTTGTGGGCCTATCGGTCCGTCACATGACCCTGACGTCTTGTCCGAGAGATGAGGGGAGGTTAGAAAGACCCGTTTTGCAATTTAACCCAAAAGCTTTGGAGCTGGTTTTCCAGCATTCTAGAATATTGGGTGATAATTGATTTTACTGAATCTGTTCATTTGGAAAGATTATTGATTTGAAAAGAGATTCAATTGCTGCAGAAATTCATACATATTCTGTTTAGTTACCATCACTGTTTTGATTCGGGGTGCTGACAGAAGGCTGGTGTTCAGGTGTCTGTTCACTCTCTAATAAAAAGAAGATTAAGGGGGGCTTCCAAGCCCTCCGGTTATCAGGCCTCTAGTCATGGGTGGGAAACGTGTCGCGCCAATTATTGCTCTATTAAGGCGTTCTCCATGTTTGTAACACCCCCAGTGTGAAGAGAAATATTTTCCACAGGTTAAAAGATTGCTTTTAACAGGTTGTACATACTGCTTTTTGTAAGTGTTTTTATATAATAAAAATAATCATTCTTTATGCCAACTTTTTAGTTGCATCTCTTTTTAGTTCACCAAATTTTTTTATAATTAACTCACCCTCATGTCATTCTGAAACTGTATGACTTTCTTTCTTTTGTAGAACATGACGGATATTTTGAACGACGTTGGTAACCAAACATGAAACCACATTGACTTCCATTGTATATCCACTGAGACATTGCTTGTGTTACTCATAAGAAAGAGACAAGTACACATTTTAAATGACAAGAGGGTGAATAAAGACAGAATTCTGTCTTTAATGCACCTAATGCAGAAGAGGGAATCATCAGGATTGATGTTTACCAAATTTGCTTTGCAACCACATCAATCATATTGACTTAATGAAGCCGATGATGTTATATCTGTTGTCACTTCCTCTTTGACAGAAACCCGGTATGGATCTAGCAGATACTTGCATCACCTTCGTAAGGCAGAACCAGGACATTCTGAGAGACCGCGTGAACGATGAGGTGTACACGGAGAAGATCTTTGACGTAAGTTCAATGTACAGTAGGCCGGTTTTCAGAGAACAGATCAATTCGTCTTCACTCCTGTGCTCCCAAATGACTAAATTCAGAAACAGCAGTTTATTGTTAATACGAGAAATATTGTTTGTCCAAATGTCATTTTTGTGCAGTATATTGTCACTGTTTGAAGAACTAAAATCAGTTTCGCTTTCCCAGATTTGCCTATTCACAAATGTTGCAAATGAGATTATAAACGTGTTTTCATCCCATCCAAGTGATTTTCACATTTTTGGTGATCATTTAAAGGAGGACATTGGAGAGAAAAAGAGAATAGGGTCAGGCCATGACGCAAGCTGGGTTCAAACTTGCATCTCCCAAATAAGCACCATGCCTCAACATGTCTGGGGAATGTGAGGATTTCCCAACTTCACCTATGGGATAATGTACAGGCAGCAGGTTGTTCCAGAAATAAGCCCGAATAGTGTGATCAAGCGGAGGGTCTAGTATCACACTGAAGGGGCTTATTTTGCCATAACAGCCGGCTGCTTGTACAATATTCTGCTTATTAAACGGCTACCAGCCACATGAGGAAAAAATAGAAAAAATTATTTAGCTCATTTTTACCCAATGCGGAAAAGCTGTTTAGTTTCGGTTTTAAGGTAAGAAATGACGTTCAAATGTCACGAACAGGCAATTTGGTTTAATCACTTGTAAATATAAAGTCATACATGTTATTAAAATAAATACTTATTTGTCAAAAACATCCAGGTTACCATGCGTTTTAAGAGGTTGTTATTTGGGAATAACGAACCTTCTAATTACGTGATTGGCCAATCAGAATCAAGCATTCCAAAGATCTGTTCCAAAAAGAACCTTACAGTGAAACTTTTTCAGCATAAAGAACCTTTTGTGAAACAGAAAATTCTTTGGATGTTAAAGGTTCTTTATGGAACCATTTAGACCAAAAATATTATTTTATGGCATCATGAAGCACCTTTATTTTTAAAAGTGTAGCTATATGTATTTTTGAAGTGGTTAATACACAGGGTCTGAGACTAGTAGTTTAAATGATCCCATTTACATTATATTATCAGCATAACAATTTAAGTAAAAGTTGAATAAAAATTTCAACAAGTCAACTTGATCTTTTTACAAATTATTGAATTATACTTTGTCTTGTTCATTTCACATCATACTGTTGCTTTAAATATTTTCAAATCTTAGTTACTTGTTTATTTCCAGCAATAAAAACGATTTTTGTCATTTTTAATGATTGTATATCAGCAACAGACATTTGCTTCAGCCAAATTAATTTGCCATCTTAAACCTGTTCCCGGCCCCTCTCTTCAGCAGTGAGTATTGTAGAGCTGAGGCAAGGAGAGGTGAGAGGGGTGGGGAAAGTTTTTGTAAGAAGAGGCAATGAGGCCTCAACAAGAGCACTCATCAGCCCACTGTGACCACTTCCAGTGCCTGAATACTCACCCAGGGCTCCTGTTGACCCGAGAGAGAGCTTGAAGGAAGGCTCAAGTGTACCTTACTACATGTGCTACCTTAATTTTGTTTAGAACACACTGCTCATACCTCTGAAACACGGTTTAGAGACAGCAGATCTATACAACGACACAAACACTCCCGAGAAAAAACACACAAGCGCACACAACCAGATTGGCTTTGAAAACTTTCTATTTCTAGCTAGATTGGAGAGATGCAGTGTTTGATGCCTCCTCTTGATTCATTAGACCTTTGGCGAGGCCGCCGATGGCACCGTACGAACACAGGCGAGCGGAATGGATGTGCCCCGCGCGCCAGCAGCTCCTAATGCGTGTCAGGCACACACAGTCATGCATCTGGAGACGACTCGGAGAGAAGGTCGCCGTGTGTCAGCACAGAAGCTTCCTCATCAAACAGCACGCGCGCATTTGCGCCGCTGCATCTCCAAGCATCTCTTTATACGTTTTCCGTGTCCGCCTAATGTACTTCTTTCGAAGATCTGGGCGGTTAACTGTTCGGTGGGCGAGGACTTCGTAAAAGTTTTTTGTTTCGCCACATCACCCGCGTATATATTTCCACCTACAGGAGCGCGTAATTGCGCACTCGCTTCCTAATGAAACTAGGCAAACCGAACGATTGTTGCGCCACAGCCTGACAGGAGATGCGTAAGGAAATTAGAAAAGCAGTCGCCGCATGCCCTTGCAGGCTGCGGTTTGTTTGTCCGGGGGCGCTAAATCACCGTGATTAGCGGCGCGGTAAGGTCCGCACGGCAGGGGGTCACGGCCTTCAGCCCGGCCACAGGTGCGAGGTCTGCCCCCCCTCCGCCTCTCTAATGAAGCACACAAGTGGACACTTAAGCGCGTGATTACAAACACTCAGGACGGAGATGCGTCCGGCCACCACTGTTACGGAGAAACGCATCGTCGTTCCTCCACCCGCATCAATTAGACCACCGCCGTCTGTTTCCCCGCCCAGCCTAAGTGCTTCAATTAAGTGTCGTCTCATCTTTCTGTTTTCTCGCCTTTACGTTGTGGGTTGGAACAGACTTGATTACTATTTCGATGTTTGGAAGCGTTTACGCGCGCGTTGAGATTGCGTTTTAAGAAAAGCATGAGGGTAAATAAGTTTTAAATTAAAGGTAGATGAGTGAAAGCAGGCCTACTAAATGACAATTACAACACGAAACAGACGATACCTTGACCTTGTGTAATAGCGTCTCACTGAATACAGTCATTTGCACGCGTCCGTATCCAGAGAAGCGCGTAACATTCTGGGTGTCTGGTGAATCAGGAAAATCGAATTTCACTCTTTTTTAACTTTCTATAGCTTGAGCTAATGGTTTCAGAATGATATTACCGATCTGAATTCAAACCGATGTATTAGACGCGAGATGGAGTCAAAGAGTCCGCGCGCGAAGCAATTCACCTTTGGATCGCGGCTTTCTGTTTGTGTTTTTTCTTTTAAGAGCGTCATCCCTATTTAGCTTCTTTGACGAAGGCGCCCTAATGTCAAATCGCAGAAACCCTGGCCTTCTGAATTTCTTATTGTACGAGGTGTCGTCGGGTGAAGTAAAATGAATGCGTTAGGAAATCATTTTCATACACAGCGTTGAGTGCGCGCGCGTCCCCTTCACACGCGGATTCAAGGGTTAGCCTTGTAATTAGTAGGTTCAGTATCTTTAGCTGTAATCGGTTTATTATTGTGTGTGGAAATGACATCAGATCATACTTGGGGCGAGAGAAGATGCTTACAGCAAGTTCAGTAATGAGGAGTGAATTAATGAAGGCTCTTCAAGTGACATGAATACATTTAAACCGGATTTTTTGCAAAATAGTGCGTTGTACGTTTTTTATCAAATTGAATTAAAAAAATTGAGTGATTAGGGTCATAAATGACTTATGATTCAGTGCATTAACCAAACAGAGATTTTGTGGATCACATCTTTTTATTTGAGAAAATGGAGTGGTTTTGTGCTTCACTTTTTTATGTCCCCCTTGGGTCAAGGTATCTCTCTCTATATTCGCAGCAATGGTACAACTCATTCATGAAGGCAGTGTGCTTGTGGCTGACGGACAGGCTGGACCAGCAGCTGCATGTCTACCAACTCAAATCTCTCATCAAGATTGTCAAGGTAAAAAACGAATATGGCGTGAATACGCTTTTGTTGGGATTTCTGTTGATGCTAATTGACCATGACTAAAGTGTCAAGTTCATATAGGCTGCACAAGGCATTCCATTATCAATGAATGAGAGATTAATTAGTGTAGGAGTGCTGTTTCTGCAAAACCCTGACATATGCTCTAGAGCAGCAGTCCAAAAGTAAAATCGATGTGGAAAGTCGTCCTTCATACTATGTCATGGTTTATTGCTATTCTTTGTGTGTGTTTACCTCTTTATTTCCTCGTGCAGAAGTCGTACCGTGACTTCCGGCTACAAGGCGTGTTGGATGGCACCTTGAACAACAAGAGCTACGAGACCGTCTACAGCCGGCTTGCCATCGAAGAAGCCACTGCGGCTGTGTCCGCGGCGGACGGCCTACAGGGCATCACCATGAGAGACAGCGATGAAGAGGAGGGTTGAATCAAATCACCACCTACACGGGTACTCGTACACTGAAAAGTCAATACAAAGAGGCCAGATCTCAGCTTTTCTGATTGGAGCTCACACTTTATGCTCCCCAGTCAGCGGCCTCTTGTCTAAACTACGGTATACTGATGTCACCATGCTTGTACACAAGTCTCATTGGCCATTTACAGACAAGCTCCAGTGTCTCTGTCGTTTTGTATTTGATGTGCGTTATATGGATGCCCATGGCGAAACCAGGCAGCCTCGAAACGTGATGGTCCGAAATGTTAGGGAGAAGCACTTGTAGATGACAATTTACGAATGTTTACAGATCTACCAATGATTCGTATGTGTGTCTAGATGAGGTGCACCGGCATGAAAAGAAATACAGAGCGTGAGGGAGGTAGAGTCTGCTTATGTGATGTTGTCTGCATCAGCTTGGGATCCTCAGGCCAAAGCCATAAATATGTTGAATGAAATGCTAGCTGTTCACTGTTTATCCGATGAAATTGTGAGACTGTTTCACTCAATATCTACAGTACGATTCTTCTGTAGAAGTTAAGGTTGAGTGTATCTTGTGTAGTTTGTTGTTGATGTCCAACTGTTTCAGATCAAATAATATATGTCTATGAATTTTAACAAGAGTTGTATATTTCTATTGTCTTTGAAATGTGCTAGAATTAAAGTGTTTTAATGTCACTTCTATTGTGTTTTATGTTTGTAATTAAATGTGTATATATACATATATATATATATACATGAACACAATGCATATAAACATTAAAAACCTGTCCGAACAACATTCTACTCTTTTTCAACATGTGAAGAACCTTACTGTTGCACACAATGTTCTTTCTGGTGACAGAAGGTTCTTTAGATTATAAAAAATAAGAAAGAGATTGTTCTTTAAAGAACCTTTGACTGAATGGTTCTTTGTAGAACTAACATTTTTTTAAGCACCTTTTTTTAAGAGTGAACCTCGAAATACGTCTAGTTACAGTGTTAAAATATTTATCATTTTAGATTATCTCAAATCATTTATAATGATTATACACAACATAAAACGAGAATTATTTATATGTAACATATATATATATAGATATAGATATAGATATAGATATGTTGCATTTATTTATTAGTATAAAATAAATAAACGTGTGCACATAACCCAAAATCTAAATTATTCTGTAATTATTTTCGAAAGGTTTAAAAATTCAAAGATGTATCTGATTTCGACTTATTTTATTTCCGGTAATAATGCAGAATTGTTGTTCTCGTAGTAAAGCTTACTATATGCAGTTTTGTGCCCAGGTATCTCTTTAAATTACATTCATAAATATTTGTGTTAAATTGAACTAATTTATAAATGTATTCTATTTTACTACAGTGTACCACAAACGCAATGGCATTCAGGTCATTTTTGCTAAATATTTTAACAAGAAAAAAATATTTAATTCCGTTGTTTATTAAAAAAGATGGAAAATAAATTATAAATTGTATCGAAATTAAATATAGGGACCTATGCCTAAATATACCTAAGCTAAAAAAGTTATTAAAATACATAGTTTGATAACATTTCTTAAATTTGTTTAAAGTGGCATTTTTATTCAATAGTCTAAACGAGAGACCTTGAGCGCGATAAATAAATAAAAAGCAAGAAAATCTTACTTCTAAAGGAGGTAAATATGGATCATTTTCCTGCCATGAAATCAAGTACAATTGAGAGGCAAAAATCTAATAACTTGATTCTTAATGGAAAATTGTAGCGAACCGCAATATTTATCAAACTATTAAAGGCATTTCTTAAACCATTTGTCAGATAATTAAAAACTAAATGACGAAAAGACATTATCCTCACAAAATAGACGAATAAAAATCATCGTCAAGCACAATGCTTAACACATTTTATCTCGCATTTAAAATCAAATCTAAATATGCATGACTGAGGATATTCTTCTTACTCCTCAAAAGAAACTCGAAAACAAACAAAAACAAAAAAGACAGTCAACCCTATAACACAAACATAGCTCAAAAGAAACCAATATTAAGAACTATTTTGTGCCCTGACATCTTTACAGAGGACTTGTTTTCTCATTCTGCATTCATCCGGCTGAAATCTGAGGAGCAGCATATGACAATGAGGCGACCGCTTGTTATGTGAAAAGCTCCAAATTGCAGGTTATTTCACACCCATCTGCTACCAATGAACAGCAGTCACAATTAGCAATGTTCTCAAATCGCCTAAAACACAAACATCATTTTAGCGCAATTGTTGTTCGTCCATAGACATTGTATTAAAACACCTATGTATGTAAAGTGTACTTAAAATAAAGTGGATGTAGGAAGCATGCGCTCGACGCACTGATTTGTAATATATGTTACCTTTATACAGAATAATCCTTTAAGAAAGATCGTAGAAAGATCGAGAAAGATCGTATCGAATCAGTATCAATTGTATTTCACACAGAGCTGCCACTATTCGTTACTGCTTTTGCAAGCAGATTGACTCTCTCTCTCACTCTTCATGGCATGATCTCAACTCCTTGGAGGCGTTTTGCTGTTAATACCTCTCACACAATTCCCAGATGAATGTTTTCATGAGTTTGCGTTTAAACGAAGGTTGTAACTCTTTTGAGAATGGCTTTGTTCTTATTCTTTTTTTATGTACGTGTGATTGCCAAATTAATATAGGTTGCGTTTCACTAATGACACACAAATGTTTAAAAAATGAATAATTAAGTCAATTGTATTTTTTTTTATGTATGTAGGCACAGATAATACAACAAATCTAAGATAACTAATTTTGATCATTTTGGCCCTGGCCACATGCACTTAGGCTATCCAAATATTGTTTCCATAATTCCATATTTATTGTGCTCACTCAAACTTATTTCCACAAAATTTAAAGCTGCAAGATGACGAATGACGAATAAACAAATCGATCCTGCCAAAAGCTAGTGATGTTGTCATAAAAAACCGCCCCAAGATCTGGCCCAAGCTGCAATCTGGCGTTCACATGCGCTTTAAAATAAAGTAAAATAAGGTAAGGTGGAGTTTTCACATGTCAAATGTTGACAAACACGATACACTTAGTGATCCCAGCAGAGAGCGCGCCTGTCATTACGCGAGAGGTAAAGTGATGTCATAGCGAAGCGCGAGGGGACGGGAGATTCACCAATCGCTTATACAGTTGAACAAGACGCGCGTGGTAATAAAGAGCACCTTCTTGAGTTAGTCACCCATAGCGGTGTGTAGAACAAGTGCAGAGACGGAAGGAGAGAGAGAGGGGAAAACTCTCCGGTGATTGATAGAACTAAATCGAGCATCTGGACGCTTAACGTGTCTTTGACGCGTGCGCGTGGTGAGCCCCGAGTTGCGCTATTGACATAACGCGCTTTATTGAGCAATCCGGGGCGGACATAAGTGGCGATTGTCCGCAATTGACGAGCGTCGGAGTAGCCAGGGGGCCCGAGCAGACCGAGACTGCGCTCGATGATGTCTTTTCCTGCGTGTCACTGAGAGGAATCAAACTTATCCGCGAAAGGAATAGCGCTCTCGACACAGGTAAAGGTGTTGCGCTCCACGTCATGGACAGCGCGCTTTACCACTCAGCGGGAATATTAGGCGCCCCTTCGGCTTCGGCAAGTTTAACGACCGGCGGAAACATGATCGCCAGCTCCAAACCTCTCGCTTTTTCGATCGAAAGGATTATGGCCAGGACGCCCGAGCCAAAGTCGATACCGTTCCCGAACTTGTTCCACGCTCCCGCGGGGAAAGCGGACCCCAAGCAGACTCCCGCCCCGCTGCACTGCATGATACCGCTCATGCCGCTCGCCTGCGAGCCGTCCCATAAACTTCACATCACTGGATTAGACGCCAATCATTCCGATGCGTTTTCTTACAATGCAAACGAACTCGTGAGCATCGGTTTGAATTACAAAAACGAGCAGCAAGACGTGACCCCGACCGTCGGACAATACAAACTCTTTCGCCCACGCGTGGTGAACCAGTCGTCGTTCCACGCAATGGGAGCCGCTATGTGTTACCTGAACTGCGGGGAAAGTGCGTGTCCGCCTCACGCGGGTCTGGTCAACCTTCACCCCATGGCTTCGTATCTCCTCAACAACCCACTCCACGCGCGCCAGAAGGGCCTCTTTTCCGCGGAGAAGGGTAAGGGGAGCAATGCCGTGGACAGGTACCCTCCTCACGTGTCCTTCAAGGAGCTTTCTCAGACTCATCTGCACCATTACATGAAGGAGAGCGCGCAGATCCTGTCGGAGAAACTGTTCAAGAACTCAGGCAAATTAAACAGCGGCTCTCCTCAAACCAAACCAAAGGTGTTCACGTGTGAAGTTTGCGGCAAGGTGAGACGAGCGTGATCGATTGAGCCAATCTTCTGTGTTCTTTCTTAGTGTTTTAACACAAAGTGCATTTATCATTTCCAGGTGTTCAACGCACACTATAATTTAACGCGTCACATGCCGGTTCACACGGGCGCCAGACCGTTCGTGTGCAAAGTGTGCGGCAAAGGCTTCAGACAAGCGAGCACTCTTTGTCGCCATAAAATCATCCATACTCAGGTAATGCCGCGCGCAGTATATCAATAAATGTCTGTAAATAACAGCTGTTTTTGAGCAAGATCATAATATAATTTGTGTTTTCATAAAACGATTATTCGATTGTTTGAACTGATAAATATAGGGCGACGGGCTATTTCTAGATCAAAATAAATTAATGAAAATAAGTGTATACACCCAAATGAATAGCGTGCTTTTTTCATGGTTAAAAGCAGAAATTAATTTCTTTTATTTATTTGCTATATTTATAATTTCATAAAAAATGCTTATTAAAATGTTTTGTAAAAATAGTTTCTATTGCAATGTTGTTTTAAAAGGAAAGTAACGCAGGCGAGTGTCCAATAGTATTTTTATTACACAAATTTGAATTTGTTTTAAATTGTAATAATAAAATACAACTTATTACTTGTGTTAATATAGTCTATTTTTTACATGTAGTTGTATTTTGTATAAGGCAATTCAACCATCATCCTGTTATTATTTTTTCGTCCGTTTTGTGTTATTAATACTTCAAATTATTATGAATATGTCAAGTGAAATAGGTTGAATACAGTTTAAATTCGACACTTTTTCCCATTCATCTCATCGTCAAAAAGTGTCCCAATCAAACTGTATTCAGCCTATCCTTTTTCATTCACGAAAGCACAAGCTTTGTGTTTAGCTATAACGTTTCTCTCGTGTGTCTGCAGGAAAAACCGCATAAATGCAACCAATGTGGCAAAGCTTTTAACCGAAGTTCAACTCTCAACACCCACACACGAATTCACGCGGGCTACAAACCTTTCATTTGTGAATTTTGCGGCAAAGGATTTCATCAGAAAGGTAACAAAAATATATTTTAATCGTGTCACTATTTAGTGCGCTATTTTAACGATCGAATTTAAAGATAAAAATACAATTAATTGACTGCTCACATTTTCGTTTTATTTTATAGGTAACTACAAGAACCACAAACTGACTCACAGCGGAGAAAAACAGTTCAAGTGCAATATCTGCAACAAAGCCTTCCACCAGGTGTACAACCTCACGTTTCACATGCACACGCACAACGACAAGAAACCTTTCACCTGTCCTACATGCGGCAAAGGTTTCTGCAGGAACTTTGATCTTAAAAAACACATTAGGAAACTGCACGATATTTCCCCAGCATCCCATTCACCGCCAACACCCAATGGAACCCCGGAGGGTCAGTGAAATTCCTTTACTTAACCTACAGGACGTAGGGTTCATCTTCTTTGACCTAATATGTTGTTTTAAATCTGATCGCGCATGCAACGTTTTATTTTTTTAATGTATTTTTTATTATTACTGTTATTTTAAAAGACCAAATATTTTGGTCTGTCATCCTTGTCGAAGCTCGTCTGTGAATTGTTATATCATTTCTTGTACTCTCAGGGTAACGACAGTCTTATTTATTTAAAACGGAGCTGTTGTCATTAACTTAAAGAGAGTAACTGAAATCAATATATGAAACATTTGTGTGACAACTGTGTATTTACCCCTCATTTTATACATGTATTATTTATACAGTTCTTATACTGTTTGCCAACTGTACGCCTTTTGTTAATTCAATGTGAATAGGCCTATATACATATATATATATATATATATATATATGCAAGGTTTTGTTGTATATTTCCAATGACATCTGATCAGTCGAAAATATTATAAAACATATGATAAAGGAAGTAGAGAAATAAAATAAATCGTATGCATTTATTTACTGCTGTTTTATGGTAAATTGGTGTGTTGAATACAGACGCGTTGGTGTTTTCAGCTGACGCCTGTTGGAAAGAAGACTATCGGGAATAATAGATCACATAGAACAGATTAGTCGTGATATACCAACATTTGATAATTAATTAAAGAGTATTTGGACGACAAAGAAAGAATTTCAAGCAATGGTTAGGTCTATGCAAAGACAAACACAAAGAATGGCCTAAAATCCCAATACGATAATCGGTATCGGCTTAATAACAATAATTGAATATTGTCGTATTAAATAGCGACCGTTATCCATTAATATTATCAGTAGTTTACATTGCGTACAATATAAGGTGAAATGTCTCCCTCTAGTGAAAGAAACTAAATTAATGCAAGATGTACAACAGATGTCCCCAGCCTTGATCCAGAGGACACACAAAACCACACATGCTGGGGATGCCCCTAGTCTAACACACTTGTTCCTTCTTCTTATTACTAGTGTACTAGTCCTGAGATGGGTGTGTCAGAAAAGTAAGCAGCCAAAATGTGTACAGCCTGGGGATCAGACAGGAACAGGGCTGGGAGCCACTGATATCAACAACAAAATAAAATTGTCAGATTTGCCTATTTTATATATGTATACGTTTTAAATTCTATGTAATATTAACTTTTAAAACGAAAATTATTCTGTTCACATTTTAAATAGGTAAGGAAAGAAATCTCAAGGTGCAGTATGAGAGAATGAGGCGGAGTCATCAACTAAAACTATTTCAGCACCACAGAAAGTGAACAGCTCCAAAGACGACGAATGAATACAATGCACAATATGACCTCATGACTAATATTGTATTTTTATTAAGCTCGAGCTTTTAACACAGAACCACACTAATCAAACTTTGTTTTGATGTCAAATGGGGAAATGTTTGCTCACCGACGTTTTTCAAAATATATGTTCAGCAATAACAAGTGCGTAGGCCTACCGGATGAGTAAATGATGTAATCATTTTTGTATTATTAAGGTCAAATATCCTTATTATTGCATTATTACATATTATTCTTACATCCTCTCATCACGTGGCTCTCTTGCGAGTGTGTTTCTCGTCAAGGATGCATATTTGACGAGCAAATCCACGTCATGATTTTTCCTAATATTTTCAGTAATTTAATGTGCTAAACAAACGAAGAAATACACAATTTATGAACATCTTGACCGCATTCCTCTCGTTCACAGCATCTGAATGTAAAGGAAGAGAGGGGGGGAGTGTTCCTCACTTTACCTCATAAACCTGCGACGCTACGTCAAGGGGACGTAAGGAGGCCGATCCTGATCCTTAAACCGGATTGGTGGGATTAAAGCCCGGCTCGGATTTCTTCTCTGACGCAGGAATGCAGAAACAAATATTTTGTGCAGTGATATATACCGGATGGATGGGTCCAGCCAGCACGTTTTTATTAGTCGGTGGTCCTAAAACAGGTCAATCCCGCACCGTTAGTCGTCCGTCATTCACATTAAGCGACACCGTCACACGCTCGAGCTGTGGGCAGAGTTTAAACCTTCAGTCAACGTTGACGTGATTATTACAAGTGCGACCGGTGTCACGGTTGTAGGTCCGACGAAACTCATCCTTAAATCTAAAGAAGGTGAAGGTAGGTGAGAAAGCCTCGAGACGACACTTGTTGCACCCAAACACGGTCACAGCACGCATACGTCATACTAAAATAGCCCGTGTGTCTTTTTTTAGCCGCACTAAACTGCAATAATGAAACTAATATGTCTTCATCAGTCAGTCACATACATGCGAAGCATATGTTGCCAGGACGTTATATTTGCAGGAAGTGCGAACATTTTAGTTGCTCAAAGGTTTACTATGACAGCCTTGGGCTGTGCGCGCTCCCGTCGTTTATCTCTGAATAAATGAAGTCACGCGTTTGAAGTTTTGCCAGCTTCTGGCGATTATTGAATGTTATTTTGTGGCTTGTGCTTAAGTAGTTGCACTAGAAGTGTTTCTTCAGGAATCTTTTCGGTCAAGTCCAGACTTCCTGAATATTTAAACAAACGACAGCCACCATTGAAAGTGAAATAATAGCAGAATAAATGTTTTATGAACTTAAGTAGCTTCATCCTTGTTGCTTGTTATTAATTGTTTTCTGTAAAGCTTTCATTACATTTACATTCCAGCAGACGCTTTTATCCAAAGCGACTTTCATTGCTTTATCCTATACATTTTACATAGGTATGTGCAATCCCCTGGGATCGAACCCATAACCTTGCGTTGCTCTTACCACTGAGCTACAGGAAAGCTTTCAAACAGTGCAATATGAAAACTGCTATAGAAATAAACTGACCTGACAGCTTGGTTCAAAGCAGTCCTGTCCTTGGTGAACCCCAGATGTTAAAATGCATAGTGAAGTGAAAGTTCAACCCTAAAATGAAAAGTCTGACTTGTATTCGCTTTAAATCTGTATGACTTCTGTTGAACATAAAGATGTTTTGGAGAATTTGGGGTATTCAAACAAGCCCCCATTTGACTTCCATTATAAGACACAAAACCACCAAGGCATTTCTCAAAATATCTTCTTTTGTGTCGTACATATGGAGATGGTGGTCTAGTGGGTTAAACCACTAAAGTGGTAAATCTAAAGGTTGCTGGTTCGATCCCAGCAGCCACCACCAGTATGTCCTTGAGCAAGACACTTTACTCCATGTTGCTCCAGGGGGATTGTCCCTGTAATAAGTGCACTGTAAGTCGCTTTGTACAAAAGCATCTGCCAAATGACTAAATGTAAATGTAAATGTACAGATTTTGAGCGACAGGAGGATAATAAACAATGACAGAGTTTCAATTTCTGGGTGAATTATCCCTTCAAGTGTTCATCTGATATGTCATCATCATTGTGAATTTAATGTTAGTTTTTAACACTGCGTGTTTTGGAAGCCGGTTCAGTCATGCTTCGTCTGGTGAGGAGCCAGGGTAGAAGGTTTAGAGGCTGCGTGCGCTGTCAGAAGAGATCTAACCATCATCAGAATCACCACAGTGTCATAGCCATCAGACGTGAGGATGTCAACGTGTGGGAGAGACGGGCGCCGCTGGCTCCACGGCACGTGAAGGAGATCACAGCCGCCGGGCACAAGGTGCTGGTGCAGCCCTCCAACAGACGGGCCATCCACGACAGGGTGAGTACACTACAAACCGCCAAACAAAATGTCAATTTCAATGGACGGAAAGAAGTTTGCTAGACAAAATGGATCTGGACCCCTTCTGGTTGTCAGAGAAAAATGTTGTATTACCAGTTCTGGTGGTTTTCATACCCAGACACATGTCGGGTTTCTATAATCGTATATAAAGGTATCAAATCTACAGTAAATCGATTGATTCGTGTTTCCAGTTCTATGAAAAAGCAGGTGCTATTGTCCAGGAGGACATCTCAGAGGCGTCTCTCATCGTCGGTGTGAAAAGACCGCCGGAAGAAAAGCTGTACCCCCGCAAAACCTACGCGTTCTTCTCGCACACCATCAAAGCTCAGGAGGCAAACATGGGACTTCTCGACGACCTTCTAAAAAAGGTAAAGTGTCTACAGATGTTGGATGTGAGCAGGTGCTACCCTGTAGTATTATTCCAATGCATTTTGTTCTGCCGTCGTGAGTGTTTTGACATATTTAACCAGTAGTTGACTCAACAGCTTGCACGAGATCCTCACTGACGTTCTCTTTTTAGGACGTGCGACTCATTGATTATGAGAAAATGGTGGATCCCAACGGCTTCAGAATTGTAGCGTTTGGACAGTGGGCTGGTGTTGCCGGTACGGGACTTATAAAGATGTACAAACTGTGTTTGTCACCTCGGTTAAAGTTTACAGAGTTTCCATGCCGTATGTTTGTTGTTTAAACATTTTTCTGTGTCGTTTCAGGAATGATAAACATTTTACACGGTCTGGGGTTGCGTTTTCTTGCTCTTGGACACCACACCCCATTTATGGTATTTTCGTTTTGTTTATTTATCCTTTATATATTGGATACATGCGCGGTTACACTTGTTTGTTTATGGTCCGTTTATTTCTGGAATTTGAACCTCTATTTGGGTTACTAGTTTCTTTTGAAAGAGATATGACTTATTTCCAACACAAAAGGAGCTTTCTAAAGAAAATAATACTTTATACAGTAACTTGTAGAATGTGGACTGAAGCTGTCAAGGACGCCAAAATGACACACAAGTATTTTTGAAGTGGTTGATGGGGTTTGTACATTTTTTTCTTACAATGTATATAAAGGCTACTTGTCTTCAAAAGCATTGTGTGAAAAACCGACTTAAGGACATCTTGTGTCCTTTGTGAGTTTAAAAAGCTTCAGTTTCAATTCATTAACTTCACTAACTTCAAAATGTTTTTGTATCGTTCTCACAAGAAATACAGCTCCGGAACAATGTGAGTCAAAAGATGTTTTTATATTTGCTTTTCTTGTTATCTTTTACGTGACAGCACATTGGCATGGCACACAACTACAGAAACGTCAGTCAGGCCATCCAGGCGGTGAGGGATTGCGGGTATGAAATTTCCTTGGGTCTGATGCCCAAGTCCATAGGTCCTCTTACATTTGTGTTTACTGGCACCGGCAATGTGTCTAAGGTAAGTGAGAAATCCAAACATATCTGTAATGTTTAACCAGTCTCTTGCTTTTTATTCTGTCAATTAATTCACAAGGTCATGTTGAAGAGTTAAGCACAATTCAAATTTTTGGGAGAACTGTCTCTTTAAATTTCCTCCACGATATTGCTGCAGGGTGCCCAAGACATTTTCAACGAACTCCCGTGTGAATACGTTGAACCTCACGAACTCAAGGAAGTCTCGGAGACTGGAGGTACTGTGCAGATACTTTACTTTGTGATATGTTCTTAAAGGGACAGTTCACCCAAAATAGAAAATTCTGTCATCATTTACTCTTGTCATTTCAAACATGTAGGACTTTCTTCTGCATTTATAGAAGGAGATATTTTGAAGAATGTCGGTAACCGAACAACAGAGGTACCCATTGACTTCTATTCTAGATACAAAACCAATGCAAGTCAATGGGTACCGGCATGGTTCGGTGACCAACATTTTTCAAAATTTCTTCTTTTGTGTTCCGCGGACGAAAGAGAGTAAATGATGACAGAATTTTCAATTTTGGGTGAACTGTCCTGTCACATCTTGGTGTGCTTGTCAAAAGACTCATGCCCACGTCCTTTTCAGATTTAGCCAAAGTCTACGGCACAGTGATCAGCAGACATCACCACCTGATGAGAAAGAGCGATGGACTCTATGACCCCCTGGAGTACGAATACCATCCTGAACTGTACACGTCACACTTCAGAAAGACCGTGAGTACTGAGTAAACAAAAGAAACGTATTGGTTCCTGATAAAGGGAGTAACCGGGGATCTGATTGGTTCAGCTGTAAGACCCCTCCTTCATTTGTCATCTCAGCTATAACGTTCTAAAAGCCAGTTTCTCATACACACATTTGCCTGTGTGCAGAATTATAAGGCTATCAGTGAATCCATAATATGACACCAATTATATTTGACAAACTACATTTATAAGAAAACGAACAGATTTGATACAACTTCCTAAAATAATAGCGTGTATTTCTCAAATCACGTTTTTTAGATTCATATACATGCATGAAAACGTACAAACGTAACTGGACACGCATGTAATGTGTGAGAAGTGTTTCAGGAGCTTTGTTTTGTTTGCACAGGTGGCCCCTTACACAACCTGTCTGATAAATGGAATATATTGGGACCCTCAGACACCCAGATTGCTGCGACGTCTGGACGCTCAGCGTTTGATCAGACAAAATACGTCAACATCAGCATCACCTGATCATGGCTGCCCCGCCCTTCCCCACAAGTGAGCACCTGAAATTACGTTTTTTCAGGACTTGAATGCTTGTAACCAAAACAGTTCTTGGTCACCAATGACTACCATTATAGGATAAAAATGAATTGTACATTTCTTTGTTCTGCTGAAATTTAAAGAAGAAAGGACACGAACCGTTTCATTTTTCTTTCTATGGGAATAGATGGTGGCCAAGAACTGTTCGGTTACAAGCATTCTTCCAAATATCTTTCAACAATTTATCAACGACTCCAATGATGATAGAATGTTGATTTTTGGGTGAACTGTTCCTTTAAACCTTTCACACTCTTGATCTTCTGTGATCATCAGGTTGTTGGCTATCTGTGACATCTCGGCAGACACAGGTGGCTCCATCGAGTTCATGACTGAGTGCACCACTATTGAGAAACCCTTCTGCATGTATGACGCAAACCAACATATCGATCATGACAGGTGTGATGCTGTTTCCTCCTGTTTGTTAATGCATTTTGTCTGGTGGTTGACAAAATATGTCATAGCCTTGTATCGAAGAAAGAACAGAGCCATGCTGTATCTAGAGATGGGAATATTAATAAGAGACTTGAAGGTGGGGTGCTTTGATTCGGACCGGTCACCTGGCAACCACCACAAACACCCTTGAAACAGCAGTGCTAATTTAGCATTAGCATATTTCCATGTAAAGCTGGAATGGCAATGATTTAAAATGATAACCAGTCATCTACCTATTTGTACATTGTCCTCTCACAAAGCCTTAAGATGGGTACGAGCCTTCAAATGAAATCACAGGTATTTCTGACGTGAGTCCATTTCTTTAATGTAGTTGTCATCAATTAAGTCATCGTTCTTGTTTTAAAAAAACATATTATGTCAGAGATGATGGTCTTGTGCGCAGTGCTCCAACATATGTGGCGCGTTTGCACCTAAAGCAACCTGAGTTCGTATCTCTGGTCATGGTCCTTTCCTGATCTTGTTCCCCTTCTCTCTCCCGTTTCGCTTCCTTACAGATTATTTTCAGGTGTAGTAACACCAAGGTATGAAAAATATTATGAAAAAAACTTGATTTGGAATAATTCCAAGTATTCTATATATTTCATAGCTTCTTAATTTTTTAAAGGAGTCTGAACTCATATGCTTTTCTGTTAAGCTGCTTTGAGACCTGTTTAACGATTAATCGCAATGAGTGGCATCCAGAATAAAAGTTTGTGTTTATATAGGTACATGTTATATATGTCTTTGCATCTTTATTTCGTATTTATAAACACAGATATGAATATTTTAGGAAACTATAAAAATGAATAAATGTGTTTATATTTAATTTAAATGATATATAAATATATACATGCAAATATTTCCTCAATATATACATGTAAACACAGACTTTTATACTGGATGCGATTAATCGCGATTCATTTTTGAACAGCCCTATTTTGCGATGTAGGAATCAATGTGAATTGAACGTTTCTGGTGTGTCACGTCCCAAAATGACGTGCTTTGATTTTCGTGTATATATTTTCAGTGTTGAAGGAAATGGCATTCTGATGTGTTCCATTGATAATCTGCCCGCTCAGCTGCCGATTGAAGCCTCTGAGTATTTCGGAGACCGGCTGTTTCCGTACATCTGGGAGATGGTGAGTTGTCTAAAGCGGGGTGAGTAATAATCTTGTGATGTTGTAAAGCTTGTGGAATTGGTTTGCCGAGGAGAGGACTGCTTTGAACATGTGCAGATTTGTTATTTAGGGAGATGTTTTTAGGCGTTTTTTTATAAGAGTCCTGTAGTTAAACAGGTAGAGCGTGTCAAATAAATGTAAATGATTTTTGTGACTTTAACCTTTGTTCCACAGCTCCCGTCAGACGCCACCAGACCGTTGGAGGAAGAGGACTTCTCTCCACAAGTTAGAGACGTAAGTTTATCAAGAGAGCATTGTCATTCTTGTATACATAATACAGATTGTTTAGTTTGTGTCAAAAGCACTGTAGAGTTTTACAAGTTTGTAAGTTTCACTCACGAAACAGCCGGACATGCACTTCTGCGCGGGCAGATACAAATCTGCAGATTCAAAGATGTGTGGAACAAATGCTGGAGATTTCTTAAATCATTCAATGGACACCGTTGCAATTGGAGACTGTTTTTATGTCTATTGTCTTTCTGTACGGAAACTGTAAGATGTCTTGTGTGGAAATAGGCAATGCTGATTCTTTTGTGACACATGTATACAGATGTTTCACCATTTGTTATGGCACTAAGCAGAATGCATTGCTTGAATAAAAGCATCTGGCAAAAGCATGAATGTAAATCTAAAAGCATTTATTTGTAGCAGTGGTTTGATTATTTCCATTACTTATCTTAATCTAGGCTGTTATTACATCCAACGGGAAGTTGACGCCTAAGTTTGAATACATTGAGAAACTCCGAGAGAAACGGTAAGAAATGTATTTATTCTAAGTTTTCTTATTGGCAGGCTTTTAATAGTTTGGTTGGGTTGTCAACCAAAAACCCGAGCAGTGGCCATGATACATTATATAAGCCAAAAGTACTCGTGAAGTTGCTTTGGATGATATGCTCACACAATGAGGATCCTTTTTTTCAAAGGTTGACTGACAGATAAAACCATATCAATGCTCTAAACAGACTTTAGCCTTGATTTCCTTCAGCTTTAAAAAACATACAAGAAACCGCTTTTGGTGAGCAAACAGCACTCTAGTTATGAAAATACTGAAGGTTATCGTGCATGCAACTGGGTTTGTAATTGATGGTTTGTCGACAAACCAAACAAACAGGCTGCATAAGTAAGGAACGTACAATTTGTAATGAATCATTTAGTACTATAGTATTACTTATATAGTATTACTTAATATATTACAGTATCACTTTTACTACTGTGATATACGTCAATATTTACTACTGTAAGAATCACTATAGGGTCTAGGATTTATACTACATTTTACTATAGACTGTTTAATCGGACGTGCGTGTGGCTGACCCCCAGTTAACTTCCGGTCTGTGTTTGGTTAGTTTCTAATAATACAACTATTTATATTTTAATTCATGTGCATATTCATTTGTATTATTATTTCACTGTGTAATGATCGTATTATATAAATGTTTTGTTGACTTTTGTTGTATGTTCATTTTATTGAATAAACAATTTGTTGAATGGGTCCTGTAGCTGGGTCTCACTGGAAACCGTATGGTTCATTGACATCTAGCGGTTGAGCCTGGTATGGCAGTCTAAATTCAAAATATTGGAGAGACAAGTTTAGCCAAGTAACTGTTCTTCTCGGCTTCTTTTGATTGTTATCAGAAATAATCTACAGACAGTCTTTTGTTCGTTAATGTATACCTGAAGTTAAGTTGGGGGTCACAAAAGTGTGCATGTGCAGTAATGTTTTTTTATGTTGGTAAAGGGATATTTCAGAGGCAAAACAATTTACCCATGTTATGAATTTGGAAAACATTCGATGCGTTTGTTTAAGAAAATGATCCATATTAACAGCGCTATGGATTGTAAGCAAATACAGCGATTCATTTCAGAAGACCATTGTTAACACCACAGAGTCGTGTCCAGCACTTCTTTGATAGATGGATGCACTTTTGGAGCTTCAAAAAGTCGACGCCCATTCACAACCGTTCTACCACTTGAAAGTAAAATGATACGTGCTATTATAACTCCGACTGCATTATTCTTCAAGAAAAAAGTCGTTTTCAGTAAGAATTCAAATCTGATCTTGCATTTTAGACTGCAACATATTAAAAATAATTTGTTTAATATTGTATTTTAAGCCAAGAATTAGGTGTGTAAAAAATGTTAGGACTACAAAAATAGCTTATTAAATTTTGTATTTATTAAATGATGTATTTAATATACAGCCTTGGTTAAGAGACCATTCTAAATTGTGGCCATTCCAGTGTCTATTGAATTTCAACAATATCAAACCTCAGGAGTGACAAAGTCATCCAACAGCAATGTGAAAGACTGACAGCATGACAAGACACATTAAAAATCCTTTTTAACTTTTCCTAAATTCATGTAAAAAAAATACAGTTGTTCTGCCTTAAAGTGAATGTGAATTTGTTTTCTTTGCAGTATTTAAGATCTGAACAACACACAGAGGATCTTATCTGTTATTTTCACCTGATTCTCCAGTTTTCATTTTCTGCAAATAAATGCAAATAGAAACAATATTTTCATTAGAAATGTGTGAGAAATTTTGTTAGTTCACAGAATAAAACAAAATAATGACTTTACCTAAATACATACCTATAATACCTACATTTTGAAATAAGAAAAAACTTTTTTTCCCCGCTGCTGTATATTAATTCCAACTCAAAATATATTTGTGTCGTTTATGCACAACACAAAAAAGCTGCCTGACATACCAAATACTTGTTCATCCTCAGTTTTGTTTGGTTAGATCATTTCCACAGGTTTAGCTCCAGATTAACACTAAATGTATGGCAAGTTAAATTTTGAAATCTTAACTTGAAGTTGTGTTTGTTTTGTGAAGACACAGGGTGGTCGCTGTGCTGCTTCTGCACTGCCTAACACGTTGCATTTCTAGAGTTCACGTCTCCTGAGAGCATTCTCTCGTGGGTAGACCGTCCTTCTCTCTCTCACCCTCTCTCTCTAACTCACTCCCACACCGCTATTCAATCCTAGAATTTTCAGCATGTCTTACAAAATCAATGAGCCTGTCCCTTTAAATTTTAAAGTTGAATTCTTATCCAAGGTGAGCTTCTCTTTTCAAGCTCTATATATCTTTTCACGCCGATTAATTGATTATATAACACGTTTGAGTCACTTTCACGGAATGGAAATCATAATCTATTCATGCCTTCCTCACGCCATTTCATTCACGGCGCGATCAACAGTCATTATAACAAACGCTCCGATAGAGCTCCTTTGTGCACTGTCGGTCTCATTCAAGGGCAAAAAAACAGGCTGACAAAACCGTAGACTGTATTTTTATTTTGCATCCATTATGGTCTTGGTAATGGAAGACAAGGAGGCTCACAACATTGACCTCCATTTCATCAATCAATGGAACGCTTGAAGACCCACCATTTGACTCGCTGCTTGATTTATTTGTTCTTGACTTGGTCTCCAATTCGAGAAGATCAGATTAATAAACATTTGATTGAACAATAATGAATGACTCAAATTAGTTTCATTTATGAAATGAATGGGCATTTAAAGCTGGTAACAAAACACACTCTTCTGTGGCTTATACCTTTTTGTATTGAAATCATTACATTTGACATTGAAGTCTTTTTTAAACGTACACGTTTGACTCTAAATTCTGATTGGATGAGCTATATTCAAAGCCTTTGTTTGTCTAAAAATGTGCCGTTTTTGAACGACTAATAAATCACTCCATTTCCTCGAAGTGATATTTAGTGGATTTTCTAGTTTTGTGGTGTTTTGAGACATGAGGCATGCAGGTGGTGGCGGGTCATGAGTTACATTTTTGCTCATGTGCAGCATCAGATCCAATTAGGCTGAGCGACAGGGGGTGGTCGCATCAAATGCGTTTCCCAGGGGACTCGGAGATCAAAACAGCCTCAACAAACTGCGTCGATTATCTTTTGAATGGAGAACATACGGATCCGGAATCATATCTTTCCTTCCTGATCTAAATTTTTTACATTTGTTATGTGTAATCTGTGACCATACAGCATCACCTTAAAATAAATCGGATTCTTCTTCTATCTTAAAGGTCCAGTGTTTGAAATTTAGCGGCATCTAGTGGTGAGGTTGCAAATTGCAACCAATGGTTCAGTCCACCGCTCCCTTTCAAAGCACTACGGTGGCTGACACAGGACAAAGATGATTTTCTCGCTTCTTTGTCAAAGAGGGAATTATGTATTTACAAACTCGCTGTGAAGAGCAGTTTAGAAATTGCTCATTCTGAGGTAATAAAAACGCTACTTTATGTAAGGTCTTTATACACCTCTGAAGACATAGTTAAGTATATTATATTATATTATATTCCTGTCAATAGATCCTCCAAAACATTACACACTTGACCTTTAAATAAACTTGATTTGGATCATTTCTGGTCCATCTCATGAGACCTTATTGATTATTTCTTCCTTCATCTCAGTGGATTTTGCTTCCTCTTCAATCAGTTTAAGATCACTATCCAACAGGATATGTTTGGTGATTTCACAGATTGTTTGGCCAGTGAGAGGGAATTTGCATGAATATCTGTGTGTGTGTGTGTGTTTGTGGTAATAACCAAACCATCTGGCACACAGGGAATCCGAGCAGATCCTGAAGAAAGCGGGAATGAAGCGAGTGCTTTTGCTGGGCTCGGGCTATGTGTCTGGGCCAGTTATCGAGTATCTCACCAGGGATGCTGGTACCCAGGTCACAGTGGGTGAGTGGTGAAAAAATCCGTCTGGGATGCAGCACTACTACATTTGATAAATTTTATGTTATCGGAGTCACAGTCCTTAAATTTGTAATGAAATAAATAAGCCTTGAAAACGTGTAACACTTTACAATAAGGTTGCATACGTTAAGGGTGGAAAACACTGTAATTAAAGGGATAGTTCACCCAAAAATGAAAATTCTGTGATTTAGTTTATTCACCCTCAATAGGTTCCAAAATCATTTGACTATTTTTTTCTACCATGAAACAAATGAGAAATTTTCAAAAATGAGAAATTGTGTTTTTAAGAAGAAATTCTCTAATAAAAACAGAATTTTCATTTTTGGGTGGACTATCTATTTAACATCGTTTAACAATATTGACATAATTTAATTCATATTAATAGTAATATTTCATGTAATTGATTAAACCGTTTATTTAAACAGTATATAAACACTTCATAAATAATTGGTTACTTTCTACATAACTCTACTGTTATGATTTTTATTTTTGCCGTAAATCGTTATTATTATTCACCCTTTATGTTCGTCACTGGGTTTTGCAAATATCTAAACAATAAAAAGTATTAAAAACTGCTTGTCATCTTTGACAACACAGTATGCAATCATTGAAAAAGTACAATTGAAAACAGAAATTACACAGTACACAGAAAAACTGTGAATTTGACTTCCGAGGGTTTAGTTAACCAAAAATAAACACTTATGCTCATCAAGATTAATAAATGCTTTAAAAATTGTTTAGTGTCATTCAGTCATGATATCTAATTGATTTTGATCTACTTTGCATTGCAGCATCCAATTTTTTAAACCAGGCAGAAGAGATGGCAGCCACGTATCCTAACACCATCGCTGTGATGTTGGACATCACCAGCCAGGAGGGCCACCTCGAGTCTCTGATCAAAGACCATGACATTGTCATCAGGTAACCATCTAAAGATTCATGTACTGTACTTATTTTCTAAAATTCCACTAAATAATTTGCATCCTTTTCTTTGTGGTCGTTGTTGTACCTAGCATGTTACCGTACACATTTCATCCACAAGTAGCCAAACACTGCATTAAAATGAAGGTGAACATGGTGACGGCCAGTTACATGAGCCCAGCCATGAAAGAACTTGAGCACAGGTATGGAGTTTCCAACTTCTCTAGAAAAAAAAACTCAAGTATGACTCTTTGTTCAAATCCCATTGGTTGACCTCATTATACACGTCGCTTCACCATGATTGGCTGTCGCTCTCCTAGTGCCGAGGAAGCTGGCATCACCATCGTAAATGAGATGGGTCTGGACCCTGGCATTGATCACATGTTGGCCATGCAGTGCATCGATCAGGCCAAGGCAGACGGTTGCACTGTAGGTATTGCACGCGTGCACTCGTGTGTTTGTTTACCAGTTGGATGTGTTTATGGGTATTTGTGATAGACTGACATACTGTCGCACCATTGGTGGATTTATAGTCACGTCTGGAAACCATATGACAGACCTTAATAGTAAATGTTCATTTTCTCTTATTTAACAGTTGGATTGAGCATCGTTTTTAATAATTGGTCACATGATGCTCTTCGTTTCTTTAACAGGTGGAGTCCTATAGCTCTTTTTGTGGAGGTCTTCCTGCTCCAGAATGCTCGGATAACCCGCTGCGTTACAAGTTTAGCTGGAGTCCATACGGCGTTCTGCTCAATACTATCAGTCCGGCCATTTACCTGAGAGATAACCAGGTGAAACGAGATGAACTGTATTAAATATCACCACAACCTTAACCCATATGCACAATGTCTGCATTTTGCAAATGGATTTTCTGAAAATGTAAAGCCTGTCATACACCGATCAGATTGTTAGCGTTTCCCCTGGCGGCGCCCTCATGGACATCACAAAGCCGATGGACTTCCTGCCCGGTTTCAATCTGGAGGGATTCCCTAACCGAGATAGCAGCAAGTACGCCGAGCCTTACGGCATTGAGACGGCTCACACGCTTGTCCGGGGAACTCTGCGCTTCAAGGTGTTTTTACTAACTAAACTGTACAAATCAGGCAATTCTCTGAACAAACTAATGTGTTATGTTTGCGTGTCCGCAGGGTTTCTCTTCAGTGATGAGCGGCTTTGTGAAATTGGGGCTGATCAACACTGAGCCGTGTCCACTGTTGGATCACACAGCTTCTCCCGTTTCATGGGTATAACTTTATTCAACATTATTCTGTTTAATGTGCAGTTTTTAACATTAAAAGTGTAACTTTTGATCACGATTAATCGCGATTAATCGCATCCAGAATAAAAGTTTGTGTTTACATAACATATGTATGTGTTCTGTGCACATTCATTTCAAATATTATGTAAACACAAAAAATTAATGCTGGATGCGATTAATCGTGATTAATCGTTTGACAGCCCTACAGTACCTAACTTGATCAAATATTAATTTAATCAAATGCACGAAACCCCAAAATAGCTTTTCTACCTCATTCACTTTATAACTCAGATCGTTTGTCAAAATCTGCAGTAGATAATAAGCAAGAAGCGCTTAAGATGCTTTCGTTTATTTTTTCTTTAACGTTTTATACTACAGTACTTCTGACTTGGATGTGGTGGTGTTCTCTTGTCTTCCTCACAGAAAGAGCTCCTGTGTAAACAGATTGGATTGGCCAGCACAGTGAGCAGCAGTGCTTTTGAAGAGGCTGTTTATGAGCGGATAGACAAGGACGACTACAGACTGCAGAGTCTCAGATGGTAGGGAAGTATGGAGCCAGAAATCTGACAAAACAATCTGAATTAGAATTTTAGATAAGTGCAATTGTAGAAAATTGAATATTTGCTGACATTCAATATAGTTCTGAATTTGATTTTAAATATGAATATTTAAATTCTCAAATTAAATATTGAAAAATTCTAAACTCAGAAATTCAGATACAAATTCAGAAATGGTTCAGTGGGTGAGGTTAGCCTCGCGGTTCAACAGTGAAGAGAAGAAGATCTCGGAAAAACAAACCTTACCCACTGAACCATTTCTGAATCTATCTAGTGCCTTGGAGTATTTTCTATTTTTGATACGGCATTATCTGGGATAATCCTAAAAGCACCGTTGATGATATGAAGAGACCCGTGTAGCACTCTTTGCCTTTTTTTGTATTCAGCTTGTTTGGTCAGATTTCTGGCTCCATAAGGAAGAGTCTAATAGAGTTTAATAGTTGAACGATAACTTTCTTGTACAGTACGTTTTATTGCCACAGTTTGTAAAACGCAGGTTTGTGTTGTATTTAGCTGTCCTTGCCAAAACAAAACTATGGCTTGAAGAAACTAACCTTAAGTATTAAACTTTGACACTTGTCTGTAGTTTAAACTGTATAGCGTCTGACTGATGCCTAAGGTCATATGGTTTGTTGATCGTATCTGTGATTTGATAGCCAATCAGTCTTACAAATTTCTAGTGTTTAGTAAAACCCAGTCAGCAGAGTTAAGTTGACGTATCTGAAACATATCAGTTGCAACATATCAAATATCTTTGCGCCACTTAAGATACTACGAAGTTACTTTGGTTATCGGAATGTTACAATAATGTCCTAAAAACCAACATTGTGAAGACGTATATTTGTCGCAATTACGTATCTAGTGATGTTAGCCGGACATGTACTTCTCAACGACCAAATTGTTTTTTTTTTTAAATACTTCATTAATGACTACACCTTGGGAGTGTCCTACAGGCATTGTAGTGGATTTTTTGAAAGAAGAGCGAGTTGTTTTTTGTCTGAGAAAAATTTGTGCCAGAAGTCTATAAGATCAAAAAAGATTCAAATGCATGAACTGTAATCTTACAGCAAAGCTGTCTGTATTGGTTGGAGATGATTGAATGAATGAATTTTATCAGGCTTGGAATGCTCAGCGAGGAACCCGTTCCCCACGCCAACACCATCCTGGCAGCAGTCGCAAAACACCTGGAGGCCAAACTCTCCTACGGTAATGACAGTATGAATAAGATTTAAAATTTATAATATACTGTTTTATGTAAGACCTGGTGATCCACGTCATTGTACAATTTTCGTTGGTCGATCGTTGGTTTGATCTTGTGGCTTGAATGCTACATAAGAGTACTAAACATCTTCAAGTTGAAATGAAGTCTGTCTGACATACTTGCCTATCTAGCATCCTGCTTTTTTGTGTAGCTAAAGGTGAGCGAGATATGATCATCATGAGGAACGATGTAGGGATTAGGCACCCTACTGGCGAGCTGGAGACCAAACACATCAGCTTTGTGGTCTATGGCGAGACCAATGGATTCTCAGCCATGGCCAAAACTGTGGGCTACCCAGCAGCGATTGCAGCTCGTATGGTCCTCAGCGGTCAGTTCTGCTTCATATATGATATATACATCACATGTTCATTAAGCCAACCACAGAATCTTGGGATGAAATTTCTCATTTAGCTATTAAAATACTTTCTACCATTCACAGGCGAACTGTCCACCAAAGGGCTTGTGGTGCCAATGACGAAGAGCATCTACAGTCCAGTACTGAAGAGATTGCAGGAGGAAGGTCTTCAGTATGTCACCAAGAGCACCGTGTCAGAGTAACCAACGCCTGATGATCTAAACAAGCCTGTTTGACCGTCAATAAGAAACCAAACTCACTCATTTTTGTATCACAGGAGTGTATAATGAGCCGGTAACATCTATTACAACTTGATCTGTAGTAGTGAAGCATTAGAGGGTTCACTGATCTTTTATCATTTATTCACCCTCATGTCAATACAAACCTTTCTGACTTTCTCTCTTCTGCACAACACAATAGATGTTTTGAAGAATGTTGGTAACCAAACAACATTGCCCCCCCTCTGTCTTCCATGGTATAGAGACAAACCACAGAGACATTTCTCAAAATATCTTCTTTTGTGTTCCACAGAAGAAAGAAATCACATAAAGGTTCTGAATGAAACGAGGGTAAATAAGTACTGAAAGTAGTTTTAATTCTTTTGTAATCTTGATCTTTTCTGTACGTTTAGGCAGGAATGCTGGAGGTGTATGTAGACTTGAATACACTGAACAAGTGAGGATTGGGGGCATTTGTTAAATGACAGTGTGTGTTCTTTTAATCAGTCTTGTGACGAGAGAGTATTTTATTATCTGAAGCGGTGTACATAAACTCCAAAGAAGCACTTTTGTTGTTGCCTGGATGTAGAGTTGCTTCTTGTTTAGTTCTGTTTGTTGTCAAACATGAACCTCTTTCACAGTCAGTGTTTTATTGATGTAACACTAAAAAATTATTCCAATCTTAAAAACAAGCAATAACAAAAAATCATCCTCAGACAAGCAAAGTATTATGGTGATGTTTTCCAGCAGTTATCACAACTCTCTGATGCTGAATATTACTGAAAGGCTTTGAGATGGAAGTTTTCTGTTAGTATTATTTCAATGTGAAAATGATTTTAGAGCAGCTGAAGATGTCTTGAATCTGTTTTGTTTTTCCTCATTAAAACAAACCTGCTGTATTTTATAACAATTCACTTTTTTTATGAACAGCACATTTGTTTGCATCGTTTTATAGTCCTTCAAGAAATGTTCGGTGGATTTAACAACACAGACATAATGGATGAAAAATGAATGACCCCCACCCCTGTTGACTGCCCAGTAATGGTCATAAAATGATCGTATGGTTCTGTTGACTGGTCAGCATAAAGTAGGCCACCAAGCGAAGGATAATTGGGTCCCGTAATTATTAGAAGTTAAAAATGCAAATTAAGCTAACAACTCAAGATGGCGTCTGGCCATTGACCCATATTTTGTCTCCAAATGAGCGTGACCTTTTGCTCTTAAGATTAGGGATTAGAATTTGGGCATAATTACAAGCAATTCTTCAAAAGGATTATTTCATAATTCTGTGTAGCTGTCATCTTTGTCACCAAAACCTAAGCCTAAGATTTACTGTAATCAGTTTCTTGAAGATGTTCCTCCAGGTTTAAGAGTGAGCTGAGCAATGGCTTACGGCCCCATAAGAAGCGACCCGGTCGGTCTCGTCGCGTTAAGCCAAGACGAATTTGAGACGGACCGTGTAAAAGTTAATTGAAAAACAAAAGCCCTATTTGGCAAATGACTTTTGAAGAAAACCTCGCTTTGTTTTGCGTTCGACGGTTTTCCTCATGGGCCAGATGGAGACGACGGAATAATTATTACTCAAAGATCCGACCTCTTGGGTAGTTTGGGAATCTGAGCTAAAGTCAAAAGAAACTCGCTGAAGAATTATCAGCCCACGTGAGCCAAGCGGAAGGCGTCTGGAGACTAATCAACATGAGTCTGTCCCCAGGGCGGATGAAAATCACAGAAAATTATTGAAATAAGATTTAAAGACGGGTACGAAAATAGTACAATGTTAATCATTTAAAAATGTGAGAATATAATCCTCGACTAAGAATCGACGAACAGATCAGCTGAGTTTGGAAGAAAACAGATCACTCTTATTTGTGTGCTTTTTTTAATCCTACGAACAGACAAACGTTGTGTAAAGCTAAACAGTGTCAGTACATACTGCGGCAGTGACGGTACAAAACATCAAAAACATTATTTCAAAAGTGTCGACTAAACATTAAAACGCAGCCGTATCCTGTGAAGCACTAGAGCCTCTGCTGCACAATATAAAAATCTAGACATAAATAGAAATTTGGTCCATCGACGTGGATGCTGCCGTATTATTATTTACAGATTAGAACATTATTCACCACCTTTAACAATGACACGTGAACTTTTTTGCCACTTTCTTTGTATTTATAGTCGTGCGAAAAACAGCGTGGCTGAAATTCTTCGAATACTACCAAAAATAGACTAATACAAAACTAAGTAAGAAAAGATTTTCTTTAAACAAGCTTTTAAGCAAATAAATATAAGACCGTAAAAGACATTAGTAGAGCGTTAGCACAAGGTGGCAGTTTGAAAGACAAATGGTCCGGCGTAAAAATGTGGCATTGAGTCGGAAGGCACACGTTTAAAAGCTCCATCAGTTCAAAGATAAAAAGTGGATTGGGGGACATCAGAAGAGCATTCTTTGATGGAGAGTCTGTTTTTTTCCTGTGGAGGCTTTGTCACTATGGTTACACCAAGGATTCCAGACTCTCGGCCGTGCTCAAGGCGTCTCCTGGGACTGTACCGTTGTTGTCGGAAGAGTGTAGCGCTCGCTTGTCTTCTTGGGTGCCGACCAAACTCAGGATAGCTTTGTAAAGGAACTGGTACTGTTCCTGTCCAACAACAAAAAAACAAGAACATGTTTTTAGTCTGACCATACAAAACCTCTCAAAATGTTAATTTTCCCTTGCGACCGAGTAATTTCACCTCAGAACATTTTATTTTAATAACTTTTAATAATCTACATTTGCTGGCAAACACAGCTAAATGAATGAAGTATAGTAGCGAGCGGAATAGTGGCTTTAGTTTTGACACTTTACAAGCAAAGAAATGCATCAAAATATATATTTTTAATTGTGTTTTATATTTACATTTAGTCATTTAGCAGACGCTTTTATCCAAAGCGACTTACAACTTGGGTAAACAATTGAAGCAATTGGGTCTAGCATGGGGGCATAAGAGCAATAAAAACATCTCTCACAAAGCATACTACAGTGTAGAGAGCTAAGTGTAGTTTATCAAAGCTTAAATAAGCATGCATTATTTTTTTATATATTTTAGAAAAGTATGATCTAATCAATATTTATATAAGCGATTTCCTTATATCGTCCCCAAAACTATGACAAATTTACTTACATTAATGAAAGAATGTATAGAAAGGACTTATACTATGAATGAAAGAAGTCTCACAATGTCAGTGAAGACAGAAGGTCTCGTGAGGTTAATCATCTTGGCCACCATGTAGACGTCCACCACATTCTCCGATTCGAGCTGTTGTACTATGGTAGACAGTGCACAGAACGTTCCGGCAGTCACACCGCCATATCTGTGGACATACAGAACGCTTAGCATCTTAACAACATGCTAACATCAAATTGCTGCAGTTGCAATTGACAAGGCCATAGTTGCTGGCGTAAATAAAGAGGTCTAGCCACTTATAGACATCAGACGCACGCGCCTGGCCCTCAGGTCTGTGCTTGGACATAATATAACAATTTATTTTATATTCACTTTATATTAATATTTTATTGTATATGAATTGTGTTAAATTAAATGAAAAGTTCTCAGCAGTTACTGATTCTTTAAGGAAGTCTACCAGAAGTTAAGTTTGGGCCACAAAATGTTCCTTTCTGTTGTTGCTGCTGAAACCATCAAGGTTTATTTGAATATATAAAGTATTTCTTAGCAATTTTTTTCACTTAATTAAACTGACTGCATTACTAACTGTTAATTACTTTTAAAAAAAATTACCTTGACCACATGGACAATAGACATTAAATCCGTTTAAAAGAAACTTCAACTAAACTTTGCTTGTAACCAGCTGTTAACATTTCATTTGATCATTTAATTCAATAGGTTCTTTTCAAAATGACCTAATTTCTAAGGCCCCTAAATTTAGATTTTAAATTGTATTTTTTTTATATAGAACTATAAATACAGTATGCAATGCAAAGTACATAACAACCGGCTGTACTTCAATTACTTTATAATGAAGAAAAATCCCTTACTTTGCTTTCTCTTGAAAAAAGTCATTTGATTACAGCAACACCCACAACTGAGTTTAAATATCTAACATTCTCTACTCAAGGTACATTTACGCGAGGAACAGAATGACCTAAAAATGTAAGTCCTGTTTTAATAAAATAATAAAAAAATATTAAAATAGATTAAATATCCCCCGGTAGGCTGAGAACATTCAATTGATAAATAAATAGTTTATTTTTCATACCCCGTTGGCACATATTTAAAGCATATTTTGATCATTTCTGAAAACAAACCTAAATATCTTATCTCATTTTGTTTCTCATGGAAATGTATCTTGATTTAAGAATTTTAGATATTAGTACTAGAAAAAAAGACGAATTTGAATATACAGATAACTCCGCTCAGAAGGACAACTTACTCATCGTGTACGATCGTGGGTCCATCTTTGGAGACGGCTTCTTTTTGGACAATATTGATCAGCTCAAAGACGCTACTGATGGGACTGTCCGGATTGGGCCAGTGCGGGGCCCGGTAATGCCTTACTTCTAAAACATAGTCATCCTGAAAACAGAAAGCAAATAAGATCTGAATGTACGTCAAGTTTATTAGCATGTGTGTATGGTTAAAACTTCCTGCACATCCAGATGGTTCTGTGTTAAGTACGGAAGATGCAGCAGATGTGTTGTTGACTGCTGTTGTTTAACTCTATTCTGGCTTTCGTCAGCAGCCATTTGCTCTTTCTAATAATTTCCTCAATCGTGGAAATAAACCTTTCAAACAGATGACCGCGGTTATGTTTTCCGAACAATTCTGCTGAAATGACGCAGGTACATTTACATAAAATAATCTCCCCATCTCAGTATGATACCTTCCTCTCTGTTCATTATGGATAAAATCTCATTCTGTTGCTAATAATAGCGCTTAAACCTTATTGGCTGGCCAGCAACTAAAATTATGGAAGCATTTACCTGCGTAGCCTCTAAAACGTAATCCTGCGCTATCAACATATCTTCATTTGACAGACACACGTGAGTCTCCCCACTCAATGTGACTGAGAAGGTCTCGTAGCTGATTGGCTGATCTCTCACAGGCCAGAATATGATTGGCTCACTGTTGTCTGTCTGAGAATGAAACGGTGAAAGAAGGAGATATGAATAAACATGAAGTAAACGATCAGCAAAGGCAGACAAAAAAGTGTACTGACCGTACTACTTGTATCTGGTAATGATACAATGACCCGGCTGTTGTGATCCCACACCATCCGCCAAAAGTCCTTCACTGTGCTGGGCAAAGGATTCTGGGTAATAATGAACTCTTTGCTTTGCCGGTAACCCTGATCCAAACACACAAATTAGTCTTAATGTTACAGAATTGTGTAACGTGTTATTTTATATGAAGTATTAAATATAAAGTTATTATATCACCATGACATATGAGGCATTGATGTAGTCTGATGTGTCTCCTACTGATGTGGAAAGACGCACTCTGGTTTTCTCCACTGCAAAACACACAGAACAATCACACTTTGGTTAAACCAACAATTATAAAGAATGGCCAATGATGGCCATGCACTGAAAAACAAGCATCAAGCCTTATTTTTGTGCTCATATGTGTCTCATAAGCATTAGGTCTGTAAACTCACCAGGTATAAGCGAGCAGCTCCTGTTCTTGACTGTGTTGCATTCTCTCTGAGCACTGGAATAATCTATTTGTTTGGCATTCATCTGGCACACCAACTGCAACCACATCATAGTCATTTCATTGACATTCATGCACTTAGTAGACATTTTTATCCAAACCAACTTGCAGTGCATTCAGGTTTTACATTTAGTTTTAAAGTACACATTACGTGTTCTTTGTGCTACTACGATAATACAAAGGAACATTAGACCCCCGTTATTCTGGACATTTCATACAACCAGCTGTGCGTTAATGCAAGTATTCATAACGCAGAATTGATTGGTCTTACTTTGAATTGTTTTTCCAGGCGCGTCCTGCCCGAGGGTCCTGGTGTCAGGAGGTCATTAACATATCGATGAATGCGGCTTGATGGCACCTCTGTCTCTTTACTCAAAATGGCCTCTACTAGAGCATCATGGGTAAAAATGTACTGCTCCTGTAAGAACAGCACAGTGAGTGGGTTCGAGATGGAAACTTTGCAACAGTGATCCTTTATTCATTTACATTTACATTTAGCAGACACTTTTATCCAAAGCGACTTACATTACTTTATCCTATACATTTTACATAGGTATTTGCAATCCCCTGGGATCGAACCCACAACCTTGCGTTGTTAACGCAATGCTCTTACCACTGAGCTACAGGAAAGCCGTATATTTTCATACTTTATGAAAGTATACAGCATTGCTGGGTCACCATATAGTTGTGGACCTTATGATTGCGTCATTAATATATTTCTTGAAATATAAGGCAACAATGCTAACGTTTCCCAAGGGAAAATATTTTTATTAAAATATATGGGTGGGGAAAAAGCACATCTGTCCACGTTGCTCATTCTATTCTTTAAGGATGGATACAACCTCAAATATAAATTCATTTTATAAAACGGTGAGTTCCAGTCCTTCATTCTGTGCTTTATTCAGAATAATGATACGACCGCTTCACCGAATGATTCTGTGTATCACTACGCACCCTTAGCAACCACCCTTAGCGACGGAAACGTGGTTTGCAGTTAATCAGGGACTATTTTTTGCCAATAGAAGGAAGACTTAAAGCTGGAATACACTACAGGACTTGCCCAGATTTTCACCCTGGAGTTGTTGCAGAAAGTCTGTGGCTGTCTGCAGATTTTATCATGTATTGTTTTCTATGCAAACGTTCAAAAAGTGTCCAAGTGTATGATGTCTAGTTTTTAAAAAACCTGCTCAGATTTGAAAAGTCTTGTAGTTCCAGCCTTTAAAGGGGGTCGTAAACCGGACACGGAACTGCCGCGCAGTGTAGTGCTATTGTTTGTTATAATGAACATATTGTTTTCTATGAGTGTACGCGCGCCTGTCGGCGGTGCTATGCTACAACGCTGTTCTGAGTCCTGCTGCGACACAGCGTGCCACTCTTAAATTAGATGTTATTTGACTGAAATTATCTTTAATGAAAAACTGGCTAAACCATAAGCTAGATGCATTTATCTGTTTGGGAGTAATAGAAAACAGCCCATTTATACAGAAAAACTCTCATTTGTTACTCGATTCTACCACATTAATAACAGAATTGTCCTAGACGTGACGCTGCATGGCTACGATGTTTGATAACTTTGTCACTCCTGAGGTTTCGATTTGTTGTAATTCAACGGACATTGGATAGAAATGGAAATGGACACCCCCCCCCGCGGCTGTGTGTATTATCTGGTACAGTGATAATTCAAGCAGACCGAAATGAACTGTGCTCACCTCTGTTTGAACAAGGTAGTTCCGCTGTGTACGAATGTGCTTGAGGAAGCCCAGAATGTTAACTGTGCCTTCTTCTTGAATTTGTTTTAGCATGCTGTCCAGCACTATGTAGGTTCCTGTTCGTCCTACACCAGCACTAAACACACAAAAGGTCAATTTTACCACGGTCTATAGTTTATTGAATATTACGTAAGACTTACAGGACAATAGGTTTAGTGAATACTGCCCACCTGCAGTGTACGATCATTGGACCCATATCATCTGTTCTGTCTCTAGATGACTTCTTGACAAATGATAACACAGGCAGAACGTACTCAGGTACACCCATATCAGGCCACTGTGTGTAGTGGTATTGTATGACTGTTCTTTCATTAACACGACCCTTCTGGGAACCCTGTAAGACAGACGTGGGGAAGATTCTAAGTGAACATCATCGACGAGCAACCAATAGTTAGTCAAATTTTGAAGTAATAAAACAAACCAATCCTTGCCTTCTTTATGCTGGTGTTTCTGACGGTGAATGTTCTTTGGGTGTAGTGAGCCTGGACTTTTGTGTTCTTCGTAGTAACCAGAATAAATCCATACTCTTCCTGATTCTCCAGAGGCCAGTACTGGTCACACTTTCTCTGTTGAAAAATGGAGGATGTCAAGTCAACATCACAGAAGAGCATCATTTGTGACATCTTGCCATGTTCAACACATATTTATTGTCGTAATGTCATTGATTCTTTGAAGGTATTTGTTAAAGAGATAGTTATGAACCTGCATGACTTTTTTTCTTCTGCCGAGCACACAAGAAGATATTTTGAAGAATGTCGGTAACCGAACAACATTGGCCCCCATTGACTTCCATTGTATGAACAAAACCACTGAGACATTTCACAAAATATCTTCTTTTGTGTTTCACAGAAGAAAGAGTTATAAAGAGGTTGTGTTACACCGACCGCTGCGTTATAGCTCACCCTTCCATTCTCCACCAGGTTTGTGATCATGACGATCACTTCCACATTTTGCTCCCAGACCATCCTCCAGAAATCCACCGTGCTGGACTTCAGGGGCCCTTGAGCTGCGATGTATGTTTTTTGTTTGTTAAAACCCTAAAACAGAAGAACAAGCAAGAGAGGAGTCCATTTTTAGTCAACTTCAGAGATCATGTCATGTTATAGTCCTAACAAAGTCTTTAAGTCTTAAAGGAACAGTTCACCCAAACATGAAAATTCGGTCATCATTAACCTCAACCTCAAGTGGTTCCAAACCTGCACACTTTTCTTTATGTATAGCACAAACAAAGATATTTTTAAGAATGTGGGGAACTTAACAGTTCTGGGGCACCATTGACTGCCATTGTAGATGTTTTCCTGCTATGGAAGTCAATAGTGCCCCACAACAGTTATCTTCCAAACATTCTTCCAAACATCATTTTTTGTGTGCAGCAGAGCAATGATTTTACACAGGTTTGGAACAACTTGAGGGTGAGAGAATTATGACAGATGTTTCATTTTTGGATGAACTGTACATTTAAATAAAGATCAACTATCATTTCTTTTGCAAGCTAAATGGTTGCGCTTTGAGGATGTCATGTTTCACTGATTAGATTATAATACAATTATCAAGACTTCCTAGCAACACTTCTACAAGAGCCCTCAACAAGAATGGCAAAAAAACGAGATATCTTACATCAACGTAGTTGGCGTTTATGTATTCCCCATCGCTCTTTCCATCTTTGTCTGTCAAGGGAGCGAGTCGCACTCTACTGTGGTCATCTAGAAGATGTGACAAATAATAGTCTTTCGTCATTCAACACTGTGGTTAAAGGGTGAGACCAGAGATATTTTCCCACTTTATCAGTGAATATGTTTTAATTATGAGATTGAATTATTACTATATGAATTTTATTTTAGCCTTGTGACTTCTTGTGAACTTGTGACAACTAGCCCCGGTCTCCCCACACATTGAGCTTTCATGAAGTGATTCTCACAGGCTAAAACGTTGACGTATCGGTTCTTGCTCTTGTTCTCCGGATGGCTGGAAGTGTCTGTCGTGGTTGCGAGGTCGACAGTGCAGGACTGAACCTCCTGCGAAATAAACCAACAAGACTCCAGCGCAGCATTTTGCCATATACACGGTCAAAGACTTTTCACAAGTGCAGTCCACTCAGCATCAACAACACATGCTGAAGCGTTTCAAAGCAATATTAAATTAAGAGGATTAAAAGGGAGATATGGCTTACCTCGAAATATTCTTTCAATATCTAATGGGGGTGAGAATGCACAAAGCAAAGCAATGAAATACAAGACGTGGACAAATTAACATAATAGAGTACAAAGCAAAAGATAACAGTCTGGTCTGGATTCTGTTTAATTTAAGCGTTTAATATAGACGGTTTCATTAAACGCACGCACCTGGTCCAAAGTTAACTTGTTAAAACAATAAATTTTACATTAAATTCATATCAATTTATATTAAATAAACATTTCTCAACAGCTATTGATTCTTTGCGGATATGTTTTTACGGCTGAAACCGCCTATGAACTAGATCGGTTACTGTTCTGAATGCTTATTGGTTAAAACAGTAATAAGCTAGTGGGTCCAAAACGATGGTCCCCAGTGGACTGTGGTGGTATTTCATGGGGGCGAAGGCTCCGGCAAAATATATTTTTGAATGAGAATTTTACTGCAGAAAGATTCATGAACGTACTATGTAGCTTCCCTAACACACTTTGATTTCAATTGTAAATAGTATGCAGTGTTACGAATTAAAAATACAATAAACTGTAGTTATTATCTCACCTTCACCAGGTTATGAGTAGTGATATCCCACATGAAAAAATGCTGCAGTATACTATTTATAGTTAACAGTTGTGTTAACTATACATAGTCAACTGTGTATAGTTAATATATATTGTGTAGCCTACTGTAGTATGTATAAATAGTATAGTATACTTCACTGAATTGATAAACTGTTTAGATCTAGAAATCTAACTACAGTTGACAATACGTAACAATATTTTATCATGTGGGAGTTGACATGATTCACACGACGAGACCCTTACAAACTATAGACCCCTTCGGAAAACGTAAGCAACATTGATCAAAAAAGACAACCAACAGAACATTTATAAATGAATCAAATCGAATATTTTTAAGATAACATTATGTAAGATTTCAAATGAAAAGAAATGTTGCTGCTGGACCAGTGGCGGTCTATATACAAAATGAATTCAGATTTCTGTCCTGTATTAAAACCAAATGTTAAGGATGTAGTGTTAAAAGTGTCTATTTTTTTCAGGTGTAAAGAGGTGCTGAAACAAAGCCCTTTAAAGGGCCTATGCTACATGTAATGTTTAAGACGTTAAAACATAAGAAATACAATTAAATATTCTCGAATCTTCCAACAGACAGAATCCAAGTCCACGCTGTTATAAATCGAAAAACATTCAAACACACACGTTTCCGTGCGCGCGCTTAACATAACAAGCATGCCACGTGACAAAACACACATCAATCATGAGTGTGCGATGAATACGCGCTTAACTTTGCGCTCGGCATGAACAAAACAACACAAAAACTTTCTGCGTTTGTTTTTAGGAACACTCTTCATCATTAAGTTTAACCGCCTCATTTTGTGTCCAATTAAAGCGCGCTCAATTCATTTTTAATTATCTAATCAAGTGCAAATTAATTAATGTCATGGTGAGCAGGTTACAATTTGACATTGATTGATGCTAATGAAGACACAATTCGATCTATAATTCGGTGCATTTTTCTTCTTTTTGCACCCTAATGCAATAGTGGCTTTGCACACATTACTGACCTAATTATACGAAACACGTTACCAACAACCTACGTTCACGCATGAATGGATATAGATGCCATGCGTGCCTGACTGAACCACACAACTCATTTACGGAGATGTGTCGATGAAATGTTGATCTAAAATATCAGAAGACAGCTGTCCTTTGAAAAGAGTCAGAAGGGAGGGGACGACGGCACACGCACCTCAAACTCTCTGGAAAACGAGTCGGTGTTGTGAAGTTCTGCCACGTGCTTCACGAACTGTTTAACCAACAGGGGTGCGCGTTCACCTGCAGGACAGAACGTGATCACAGGGTTACGACCAAAATAACAGCGAAAGCATTTGATTGTTATTTGAACAGAATTATAGGATGCAGAGAATCACGCAAATATTATCACATTAAAGATAATGTGAAACGATCTGTTCGTGATCAGATTGAGTTAATGTGCAGGTGACACATGTGGTGAAATGTAAAACTCTTTTGAGAGGTCATCACTATTTGAAGCTATTTAATAAACCAAATGTTTATTATCTTTAAACAAAATAACATCACACTTTACTTTACACTTAAAAAGTGATAGTGAAATATTTTGGTATAAATATTACAGAGATTTTTTTCATAAATCACGTAAATTAGGAGATGTTTTCAAGGAGGGTCTTATAAATATTATTACCCTAGTATAGTAAGTGGAACATATTGAAGTCTTTTGATTAAATTGTATTTATTTTTAATTTTCTGTCAGGTGTTAAGAATACGTGAGGGAATGTTTGTATATTTTTGCATCTGGTTTTGAGAACTTTGAGAAGTTGGAGTTATTTTCTTTATAAGGATAACTAAATAAACATCGTTTTTAAATTAGCTGATGCCAAATACTATCTTTCGCAATACAAAATCAATACTCGATCGATATATAATTATTATTAGTAATATATATGATGTATTTTTTACGCCATATCAGCACTTAAGGCTATTTATGGCAAATTCATTCATGATACAAGCAAACTTCACAAGCAAAGATCATTACAAACAATGACTTGACTTATAAAGTGGAAAAATAAATGTATAAATATAGAAATATGAGTTGTATTTATAAAAGTTATTTTATATTAATACTTGATAAATAAACTTAAAAAAATATATATATTTAAATGTCAAGTAATGTACTCTCTGAATAAAAACGTTGCAAGTAGGACATTACAGAATATGTTTCATGGGATTTTACAGAACCTTCATATTGGTGGTTCTTCACTTTTAATAAATGTCAATTGATATATCTGATCATGATGTAACAAAATCATAAAATCTTTTAGCAGCTGTTAGCATTACATGGACCGACCTTTAGCAATTTTCTTTGAAAATAAGGCAAGACTGAATCCTTACAGATTCAAATCTTTTACATTTGAAAGTGTTATTGAAAAGCTACTGGGCTTTATGGTATGGTACATTATACATCTGTATTTGTGTTTATATTGGTTTCATCACTGGTCAGTGTTTTCCTTAATGTAAATTTGTTGGAAACTAATAAAAAAACGAAATGATGCTTATTTGACGGTATATATGTCACTCTGCCTCGACCACAAAACCATAAGTAGCACGGCTATATTAGTAGAAATAGCCAACAATACATTGTATGGGTCAAAATGATTGATTTTTCTTATGCCAAAAATCATTATGATATTAAGTAAAAGATATTTTGTAAATTTTCTATAGTAAATATATAAAAACTTTATTTTGGTGGGTGGATGCTAAACCGTAAACAAAAAACACCTCTAAACATCACTTCCCACTTAAGTTTGGTACCTCTGTAGTTTTGGTTTATTCCCTCCACAACATCATTTCAGTGGTAAGTCAATAGAGAGCATTAAAACAAACCTGCTTCTTCTTAGTAACAACCCGCTACAGCGCCTCTGACGGACAACTTAAAGGGGCAATTTTCTCAATATTTAGATTTTTTGGCACCCTCAGATTCCAGATTTTAAAATAGTTGTATCTCGCACAAATACCGTCCTCTCCTCACAAATCATACATCATGAAAAGCTTCTTTATTCAGCTCAGCTTATTAGAAAAATTGACGTTATGACTGGTTTTGTGGTCCAGGGTCAAATATTTCCTTATGGAAAGTCCCAACAATGTACAGAAATCTAGCGTGTATGTGAGTTACCTGTATGTCTGGGCTTTGGTGACGTGGAAATCACTCTGGAAGATGTGTTGTCTTCTATGTAAAAATGAGCAGTCTGAAAACATTTCCTGTAAAGGCATTAAAACATAGTTTACTCAGGACTTCAAGTAACCACTACTGTTGACTCAATAGCACGTAAGTATAATGTACTCCACAAATCCTTTTCAGACAAAATGTTAACAAACCACAAAAAACATCAGTTTAAGCTCAAAACATAATAATAAATTGTCTATTTGAATGTCCTATCTACCTACTGCATATGAGACTGTACGCTTAAAACACATACAAAGTTTTAAATTATATTTAATCTAATCCACACATATTCCACTAAAACGCATACTAACAGGATCACTCTACTTTTCAACCTTGAATCTGTTTTGTTTAAAACGGCAACTCCTTGCAAGAGATTAGTGGCAACAAACTATGAAGATGGGGGAACAGATTACACACTAGCGTTTCAAGACGTCCCGTTAAATGCGCATCTGTCTGCTCTTCAAATGAGCACCGTGTAGCTACAGATGGACAAGCAGTTCGCTGTGATTGAACCACCCACAGCCGCGCTAACATGGAATGAACACGAGTTGGTCGTGTTGAACATAATCACGCTGAGGTTCTTTCCTCAGCCGGATAGCGTGTGTTCCCTTCAGGCCCACAAACAACACATCAACATATTGGAGATTTAATCACCGGCTTCAAGATTACAAATTTAATCTCGCCACAATCTTGGAGATGTCACGACATAAAGTCAAACGTGAGCGAGATGCCGTAGGGGCTGAGACAGGAATGAGAAATGTACAATCTTATGCCACTAAACTGTTTACATGTGGAAAACATGCTGTTGATGGGATTGCCAAAGATGCTTATTTAACGGCCGAGAATATCCGACAGCAAGCTAGATTCCAGACATTTTGGTGTAGAGCTGGAGAAAAATTATAGTGAAAATGACAAACATTTGAGATATTTGGGATCATTTTTTCCAGTCTGGTGTTAATCCAGTCTCACACACACGGCACAAGCTTTCACGTCATGACTTGTTTATGTTGGTACCCTTTAGGGTGGTCCCTCGCCCCGTGGGTGTGAGATTGGGTCTGTGCCCAAGATTAGCCCCCCCCGTCACAGACACACAACACTCTCCTCATGGGGCCACAGCACAACACCCCCCTTATTCGCTGATTGTTATGATTATGGATTAATAACAATATGAAGGACATCAGGAGCAGCTGTCTCAAAGAAAATGTGTTTTTGTTTTCCAGGCATTATGATCGGGTCAATGCATAACTATTGCCTTTCTACAGTGTACAAAAAAGGTTTTGTCAGGTCACCTAATATGTGCTTCATCAATTACCTGCATTTACATCTAAACATATAAATCTAAAACTAAATGAATTCTAAATCTAAAACTAAAACACCAGATACAATTATTTTTAAGCTTGGATCAGAAAGAAAAAGACCCTTAAAGTATCAACTGGATACGTTTTATTTTACAGTGTATGTTTGGTTATAAATAGACATTTTAATTTTTAAATGTCCAGAGTTGCCTGAAGGGCCTCTGAATTGAGACCCTTTTAAATGAAGCAATTGAATACAAACCAGTTGAGAAAATTGACATGTATTAAAAATCTACAATCAAATCTGAATTAATACAATATAACTACAATCATAGGCGACATTTAGCCAGAACAGTTTTTAAAGAAAATTTTAAATCATAAATGTAACTCTGTTAAATGATTAAAAACATAATAATGTTCGTACACATATATATATATCATATATAATGTAAAGACGGTTTCATCGCACACACGCACCTGGCCCAAAGTTAACTTCCGATCTGTGTTTGGTTATAATATAACAATTTATTTTACATTTAATTTGCATTCAATTAAATTACAACTACTCAACTTCCGGTAGACCTCAGCAAAGAATCACTAACTGTTAAATTTGGGTCACACAACGTTTGTTTATGTTGTTTTCGCTGAAACCGCCTATATTTATTTTTCCAACAATCCATGTTTACGATATATTTAAGACAACTTTATACAGTAAATCTACTTTTATTAATCAATAATTCTAACAAAGTTTTTTAAGTTGTATTATTTAATATTATTGATTGACTCATTGTTTTTAATCATAATAATGATATGCACTAGTATGTAATGTACACTAGGGTGAATTCTTACCTCCAGTAGATAAAAATGCCAATGAGAACAATAAGAGCCAGGAAGGTGAGTGTGGAGACCACAGCCAGAGGAACTATAGCCTTCTTTCTCTCAATGATGCTCGCCAGGCCCACCCGCGACTCGTGACTGCTGTTACTGGCGTCTATGGGTTAGAGAACGCTCTCACTAAACATGATTAATTTATCAGACATTCAGTATGACATTCTATAGGTAGTACTCCCAACTTAAATTCTATATTTGATACAAGCGTCACCTCTATCTGCACACTGCCAATAGCTCCTTATGCAACCTTACAGTATAGTAGATGCAATTCACATACAAGAGACTCATGTGGAGCTTTCACACTTCATATCATAAAACAAACACATTCATATAACGCTGAAACTCTTACACACAAAATCATAAAGTACCTTAGCCCTGGGATATGAAGTAAAAGACAAATATACTAACATGTTCATCTACATAAAAAAATAAAGCTAGTATATACAGATATTGATGCAGACGCCTTAAAGGAATATTGTGGAATTAATGAAGTTGTTAATGATAAAAAAACAAATTCATGACGCTAGTCCAACTTTAAAATCTATCTATCTAAAATCTTCCAAACATGTGATCCTTTGATAAGATGTTGGTTCAAGTGCATTAGAAATATTATAGGATACCAGCTCAGTTTGTCTTTGACCTTAGAACAGATTTCTGTTGGTGTATATTCTCTATAATGCACAACTTAATCTATTCCATCAGATATGTGTCTTGAGCTGGTCTGACACTAAGAGGCTAAAGAGTTCACAGGTCAACATTCTTTGCAGACAGACACATCTGAGAGATTAAGACCTGGCCTAGGGCTGTCTTACTTGACCTCGCCATTCCAGCCAAAACATAAGGCTGATACTGCCAGCTGTCCCTAACTGCTGAGTAAATATAAGAGTTCTGCTGCCCTCTGCTGGAAAAGCAATGACATGATATGAATTCGTGAGTTATCTCAAGGAGGTTGGAAATAAATGTTGAACATGCCCAAATAATTTGATCCATTAAAACGTATTTTGATAATCCACATTTTGCTTTTTATGCTTCAAAACAACTTGAATGTAACTCTACATCCTCTACACCCTCATTCACAAGAGCTCAGATTTCCTGGGCTGCGTTCAGCCCCGACAAAACGTTGCAAAACGTTTTTTAAACGGAAACAGTGGTGCGGTTGAACACCCTGTTGCGATGACGCAAGAGTTGAACTATGGCAGCCGAGATGGCCATTCTTTGTGATCTTTTTGAAGAATTTTGGACACCTGATTAAATTTGTATAAATACGTGTTGAATACTGTAAAATACATCTCTTCTAATATCTTCAATTGTTGAACTAGGTGCTCAAGTGGGTGAGAGTGACGTGATTGGTTATAATGTGTTTTTGAAGTAAGAAAAAAATGATTTTAAATTGCATGTTTGAGATTTTTTTTGTAAACTGCATTTTTAAGGAAAAACAACTCAGCAGGGGTTATTGACTAATATTTTTTTGGCTTACAAGGTTTGTGTTCAAGCATATGAAAAACACCACATAGACAATTTAAAAACATAAGGCGGACTAATGCTGAGTCCCAGACACTTCGGATTTAGGATATTTCCCACCTCAACCAGAAAATCATTTCTGGAACTGTGCATTTTTGATGTTACTAAATATTATTAATGTTACCAATTCCAGACATCAATTCCGGCTTTGATGTGGAAAATATCCTAAATCTGACATATCTGTAAGGCAGCGTAAAGCATAAAACTAGCCCTTCAAGCTCTTACTAAGCCATGACTGAATCTCAAGTTTTATAATTGTATATTAAAAAGAAACCATTATAAATCAGGGCTGTTCAATCTAACAATAGAATTTATACAAATATTTTATTACACTTGCTAGAATAAGATTGTAAACTAAATGTGTGGTCATATGTGTTAGAGTTGATTTGAGATGGAGAACGTGCCATTGCTATGTTTCTGATGTGATGTGAGCATGGTTATGCACATTTTTGCGAAACACCACACATACAACATGCAACATAACATAGAACACAGGACTAGGGATATGATGATGGGATGTTTGTGGTTATGATGATGGTAACATTTGTATAACTTTGCAGCAGCAGTTAGCCTGATAAGCTCTTTAAATCTCACCTTCTCCATTTTACAAACTTCTCACAAAAGATTTTCTGGATGAGATTTTGGTTGGTTAAGACATTCAGAATTCAACATACTTTCGTCATTCTGTAACCGTGAACCTTCTTCAGGAACCTTCATTGATCTTGCTCAAGCTTAGCTAAGTCACGAAGCATCTTCATGTTTGGATGTTCAGCGGTCAAGAGCTTTACCTGCCACCGGTTCCTCCTCCGAATTCCTCTCAGTGCGCTCTGGGATACTGAAGTCTGAGGATGTCTCGTTATCAGTGAGGACTTCTCCCGATCCACTCTCTTCTTCTCCACCTCCTTGCACAGTCCAGGATGGGCTAGGGCGCAAGGTGACCCTAAAGTCCGTCGCTAGGTTCTCACCCTCAAAGTAGAAGGAAGAGGAGTGCTCCTCATTCCCATTGTTCGTCTCATCAGTAGTCGCCTCTGTAGGTGAAGCAGTGGGGATGTATGGAGCGGTACTCCCGTCTCCTGAGGCGGAGCTCTGACCCCAGTCCAAATCCAAAAGCCAGCCGGAGGCACTGCTATCCAACTGCCCATCTGCAGAGTGTATTGGCACGGTGCTGGATTTTGGAAAGGAGGTGGGCGCAACAGTCGGGGGCACCGCTGGAGCGAGAACAGAGATGGATTCGGGAGTAGAGGTCGGCGCAACTGTCGGGGGCACCGCGGAACTGGGCACGGTGTGGGATTGTAAAGAAAAGGTGGGTGCAATGGTTTGGAATTCAGTGGGAACTGGAGCATCCAGGGACCGTCCAACTGCTTGACTTGTAACTGCGCTGATGGAAGCTGTAATATAAATGTTGAGGTCAGAAGAAGGCTTTAAAGCAAACACAGAAGATGAGAAACCAGCCTCGGGAAGGTGGTCCATGTCTGTGTCGCTGCACAGAGGGGTACCAACGCTGGAGGTGGACAAAAGCAGACAAGGGGGCGGTACCCAGGTAGAGGAGGGCATCAAGACGTTAACAGAGGCATGCAGAGAGATTTCACTTGAGGTGTGTGATGCATCTTGGGTAAAAGTAGGAGCAACCAGAGATGACTCTGGAAGCAGACTAGAATCCCCAAAGGTACCTGAGAGAGACGTGGTCGGATCCTGGGTCGTCGGCATCTGAGTGTAGTCGCTAGTGACTGGAACTGAAGGTTGAAGATACGTAACTACGCTCAGCAGGGAGACTGTACTTGAGGATTCGGAAAGGCGTGTGAAGTCGTGTTCAGAGCTCGACACTGAACCTGTCAATTCTGGTAACGTTTGGACAGGTAAGGTACTTCTACATTGGGGGTCAGTCGAGACGGATCCAGACATAACATCATCGTCACCATCATCATCACAGCCACCACTAGAGACAGGCTCTACGTCGGAGTAAGACATCACGGGGAATAGGGTGGGGTAGGAAGAGGAAGGGGTGATAGACTGTGCACCACCGGACACTGGGGGTGAAACTGTGAACGGGGTGTCCCAGTCAGGGATGAGCTCAGACAACACACTGTTGGGGGATTTGGAGGGGGAGACAGGACTCGCATGCACGTGGGACGGAGTGTCAGATACAAAGGGGGCGCTCTCACCATTGAACACCGGCTGGGTGGTCTGCGGCAGGACGGTACTAAAAGCAGTGGTTGGAAAAGGCAAGCTAGGAGTTGAAGGATGTAAGATGACCTCCAAGGAAGAGGAAGTTGATCCCTTTGGGATTTCACTAAGACTTTCTAATGGGGCTACAGTCATTGAAATCTCACCATATTTGTCTGAGTCGGTTACGGGTCGAGGCACTTCCTCAACCTCAGTAACCTCAGTTACGTCTACTGAAGCCAATGTTATGCTTATTTCAGTGGTGACGCTTGTTATGGTTGATTCTGTAAAGGTGCTTTCACTATCATCCTCTGAGGACACAATTATTACACTATCGTCCGGTCTATCGATGTGTGTATCTGTGCTGGTGGATATGACTGAGGTGATGGTAGGTTGGTTGGTATATATCACTGTAGGTTCTTCTGTATATGCCACCGGAATATAATAACGATCATTTGTCTGGGAGTCATCTACTGGGATCTGCCTTTCATTAGCCTTTGGTGTTGTTTTAATATCAAACAATGGATAGGTGGGTCTCTCTTGTGTGACTTTTGGTTGGACTGTGGTGGTTTGGATGGGATATGGAAGCTGATTTAAGTCTGGTTCCAAGAAAAAGGGATTGATGTTATAGTTTTCCTGAAGAGAGAGAGAGAGAGAGAGAGAGAGGAACAGAAAGAAAGGCAAAGTGTTTATAATTTAGCTCAACTGTAGATGGTTTGTACATAAATATAGACAACAGTAGCATTGTTTTATTTACCATTCCATCATAGTCAAATAATTCAGGATCAAGCTCTGCTTCTGAAAATAAAACAAATATAAAAAGTTAAAACACTGTATGGCCAAAGAAATTCAATTCTAAGCTGCGTATATGCGTTTTGTCATTCTTTAAACTTTATTTAAAGCCTACTAATATTAGATTTAATATAATATACAGCCACAAAAAAATTAAGAGACCATTTTAAAATAATTTTCAGTTTTTCTGAATTCACATTGTGTTTAGGTAAAATTACCATTTTTGTTTAATTCTATGAACTACAAAAAATATTTCTGATAAGTTTCAATGAAAAATATTGTTGCTATTCGCCTTTATTTGCAGAAAATGAAAACTGTAGATTATAATTTGTAACTTAGGCTACATTAACAAGAAAACAAGTTAATTTTTTTACTTGTAAGCAATACAACTGAAACATTTGTAAAATGTTTTTTCCAAGAAAGGAAAAGTCAACCACACAACCAGAGACCTTATATAAGATCAGATCAGTCTTATACAAAGAGTACATAAAGGGACATTCTCCGGGTCAAAGGGTCAGTTTCTAAGTACATACTTATTAAAGAAAAGCATTTCTTCACACAGCAGGAAAGTTGGACACCTTCATGCACTACAGTGGCTCCCAGCACACAAGAGTAGAGAGAGGTTATAATCTTGTGCAGACTCTTACCTGTCGTATGGGTCAAACTCATTGACACAAAATGATGGAAAGACCCCAGAGATTTCGCGATATGGACAAGATCGGTTTGTGAAGCATGGAAATATTGAAATAAAGGCAGAAAATGTGTGATTCCATAAAAGCCCCTACACCACGGATTTATCCTAAATCACCTTTAGATTCACAAACTTTATTTTTTCATCTGTCATCATTTACTCAGCCTAGTCATTTCAAATCTGTACGACATCCTTTCGTAGAAAAGAAGATATTTCGATGAATTTTGTTAACCGGACCCCTTTCACTTGCATTGGTTTTGTTTCTATACGATTGAAGTGAATTCATCGGCCATTTTCGAAATTTTTTAATGTACATGCTTTATAACCACAAATGCTCACCTTGCTCTGTTCTGCTATGAGCGTTCATGACTTCACTTAATACGTAATTACACTGAAAACTTGCCGGTTCAACTTTGCGTCAAGCGCGACCTTTTCAACGTAATTACGTATTTTGTGAATTCATGAAAGCGCATTGCAGAAAAGAGCAAGGCAAGCATTTGTGATTATAAAGCATATACATATTATTTTTTTAATGATAGTTTCGCTAGATAAGACCTTTAATCATCGTCTGGTATCGTTTAAAGCTGCACTGAAACTGTCATTTTGACCTTTAACCGTTTGGATTCCATTGAAGTCCACCATATGGAGAAAACTCCTGGAATGTTTTCATCAAAAACCTTGATTTCTTTTCGACTAAAGAAACATATACATAAACATCTTGGATGACATGGGGGTGAGTAAATTATCAAGAAAACTCATTTTGAAAGTGAACTACTCCTTTAAGGAATTGAAAATGTGTGACAGTTTTAATATGACTACATGTATGTCCATTGACACTAAATTATGATGCCAAGGGTTTTCAACGAGACGGATTAGTTTATTATAATTCAGTGAGAAAAATACAGATGTTCCAACATTGCAGTGTGTTATCAAGGCTAGAAATCCACTGCGAGTCGTAAATCACAGGACTTAATGCTCATGAAACATAAAAACATGCTTTTCCTCATACTGAAAAATCTGCATATTAACAGCACAAGTGATTTATAAGACAGAGTACAGAGCACAATGTTTGTATACATGTGCACCTGAAACACATATAATATACACCTAGAGATGATACAGAGAGAAAAAGAAAAGTAGGTACATGAAATCTTTTAACAAGAAGACTATAAGACGAATCACCAAAGAACCCAAAAGCTGTTACGTTAAACGCAAGTCGCTTCAATGAGAATAAAATTAAACTTAAAAATGAAACCATACAGGACTGTTTGTCTTCAAGTGGTGAAACCGACACAAAAGACAAGAGTGTATCCCATAATAAAATATTAAAGCCTAAAATAAAAATGTGATAAAAAGAGTTCGAATATTACACAAAATTGCCATAATTTATTAAAATTAAATTATTCTCACAGATTATTTCCTTGATTCCTTAAATTGACTGAGTTGAAAACTCATCTAATGTTTAATCTAAATACTGGTTTGCAGGGGTCCACCTACAATCATAAACAATTCTGTTTGTCCTACGTCTTTGGAAATCTATATAGGGCGTGTGTGTTTTTAACTCATTGTCCACGGATGCGAGGGCGGCGGGCGCGTTTGCTCTTACCAGGATCATCGAGGGGAATGTCCACGGACAGCTGCTCGCTCACTCTGCCATACAGACCATTGGTGCACACAGCAACCACCTGGACCATGTAACTGGTGTTGGCCAGCAGGCCCTGAATGATTGCCCCCTGGTGGTAAAACAAACAAACAAAGACATCATAAGGGGTGATGTCTACTGCATAGGCAACATGTACTTGACACTTTCATTTTTACATGGGACAACCTCTGGTCACCATATATTTTTTATCTTACTTTAAAGTAACAGATATGGTACATTCATTGTTTGAAAATCAATAATAGTTGATTACCACATCCTGGTCTCCGTCAGTCAAGTACTCTCGGGCAGATTCATCATCCCCCTGCGTCGGGCGGTAAGTGACAGAGTATCTTTCTATACTTGCGTCGTAGACGGCCCGCGGCCTCTCCCAGATCACAAGCATACTGGTGTAATTATGAGGGGTGACCTGCAGGTTCTCTGGCTCTGAACTGCAAACTACAAACCAGAATACAAGAACAACTATATTATAGTCTACTACAGCAAACAACTCTTAAAGGGATGGTCCACCCAAAAATGAAAAAACTTGTTTCTCTCATTTGTATGAAATTTCTTACAGCACTGTGACATGAAAAATTAGCCAGAGCTCTGGAAAAAAGCTTCACGAAAACAAAAACAATACTTTATTATTATTGTTCAAATGTTACTATGTTATTTAATAAATATAAAACTGTATTGGTCCTTCTTATCAGCTCAGACCTCTTACTGATCCGTTTAATTTATTCAATTCAGAAATGTAAAACATTTCCATGAAGGGGAAAACCAGGACAGAAATATCATTCATTTTCATAAAAAATATTTTTTGACTGGTGTGGCCACACATCATCCCTCCTCACTTCTACTATGGGCTTATATGGTAAAATGTTGCAAGTCATTTGTACAACAAAACCAGTCTTATGGGTCAGTTTTTCGAAATTGAGATGTTTACATAATCTGAAAGCTGAATAAATAAGATTTCTATTGATGTATGAGTTGTTAGAATGCCAAAAAAATCTAAATATTGAGAAAATCGCCTTTGAGGTTGTTAATCAGGGGCGCTGTTAAAGGCCATCCACTCACAAAAATAAACTTTTTATATATTTACGATAGGAAATGTACTAAGTATCTTCATGGAACATGATCTTTACTTAATATCCTAATGATTTTGGGCATAAACGAAAAATCGATAATTTTGACCCACACAATGTATTTTCGTCTATTACTAAAAAATTTCCTGTGCTTCTTAACACTGGTTTTGTGATCCAGGTTCACATTTAAGGTTTATTCCAGATGAATGTGTCAATATGAAAATCAATTGATACAGTAATAGAAGAGGTTACTTTGTAAGGTCTCAGTTTCCAACACAAGGGGGCAGAGAGGAGCCATAGATGAAAAAATGATCTACACTACAACACATGTCAAATAGCGTAAACCGCAGATGGAAATTGTACATAAAAATCTACTAAACATCACACGTTGGATGTTTTTTGTTGTCTCTTGATTAAAAAACAGTTTGATTAGTTTGAAGTCTGAATTCAACCTGTGCGAGTAAAGGGGGCCAACTGGAGAGAGACAGTTACCTAGCAACACAGATGAGTTTTGATATGTGAGCCAGAGAGAGAGCGAGAGAGAGGATCAAATTGTAGTGAGTAAACACTGTACTAATGTGTGCACAATGTAGCTGAGGTGAAGCCACTGGCTGGTTTGAGAGCTTTTACTCTTAAAGGTGGGGTTTTCGACCCCATTCACCGTTGTTGATGTTCAAATCACCAAAACAGACACACCCCTACCCCCATCTCCAGGTTTCGTCAGCGCTCGGTTTGACTAATGTCAATCCTGTGCACTGTGCACCATACTACTGACTGGCTAAAAGATTGTTTTGGTACTCGCCCGACTTTTCTAAACAAGAATTATTTGGAAATTGGACAACCCGCCTTTAACAGACACCCATCAAAAATAAACACAAGTGCAGTGGTGCCAATAACAAAATTGTAAACTGACAAGTGTGAATCTTGGCCTTGAAAAAAAACTTTACGCAACTTCAAGTTACTGTAAATCCCAATGAAACAGTTAGTCGTTACAAACTATTACTGCAACATCATGTTACTGTATGAATAGCATTCCCAACACAGGCTGATCTTCATTACTGTTCAATTACAAGTGCACAAACAGGCTATTTTCCATTGCCGGTGGCCACTAAAAACATAGCTCCCACGTGCAGGCTTGCCAGCACACCCTGTACCAGAACAGCCGAAAATAGGGCATCGACATTCAACCGCTGATCTGTTAATGGTGAAATGCACCAGGATAAACCAGTTCAGATCCTGTCAACTATTACACCCCATCCTATCTGTAATCGATTTGTAAAATATTAAGATAATAAAATGTGAGGATGGTGATAACAACTCACTGAAAATTGCAGATGTGGGTGTATATCAAATATTTAATATTTTTGAGGTAATTGTGTAGAAGATATAAAACTACAGAATATCACGAGTATTGAATATTGTTGAAAATTAGGATTTAATTTCCCAAAAATTACACGGATACGCAAATTCCCCCCACGTGCAGGACAACGTCATCTACATTTATTCATTTACTTGTAAATACTAAGTTGCCTCTAGGTAAATCTATCAAAACTTCTACAGCCTCTTTTAAGGGGTTGTTAAATCAGGTTAGACCTAAATATATTAGTAACAAGTCTCAAATCTCGTATGTTATCCATAAAGGGTCATATAAAAGTATTGAATATGGCTAAAAATGGGCCAAATGTCTGACTACATTCACATATAGCAAGTAGGAAAAGGCCTGGAGGGGCCTACCGAGTGCTAAAATAGAAACCTTATTTAATTGAGAAGCAGTTGTTGGAATTAGAAATCATGTTGGAGGCTAATTGGATCTGTGACCCTCAAACCGCCTGCCTTCCTTGAATCCTTTTGAATAAAAGAACTCCAGAGTTCTGTGTGTGTACTGCATGTTTGTGAAGTACGTACTGGGAGTGTGCACCTCCTCGACACCAGTGTAGGATGAGAAGACCTGTCCCATGAACTGGTCCTGCTGTTCTCTGTAGTTATTCTGAAGGTAGTCCATAAGCATGACATATCCAGCCTGCTGCATAGTCATTACCTCGCAGAACATCTCCAGCTGCACACATGGAAACACAAGACTTGGATGGCAAACATCTATATTCACAATTCATACGCTTGAAGCTTTCTTAAAAAAAGCTATTCAAAGATGCTGAGTGTAATTTTTTGGAGGCTCTAATGACAGAAATACAATATAATATATATAACTATGTCTTCAAAGGTGTATAAAGACCTTACATAATGAAGCGTTATGTTTTTATTGCCTTAGAATGAGCTATTTCTATTTGTATACAGGGTCCCCTTATATAGAATTCATCATGTTGTTTCTGTTCTACAGAGAGCGTTTCGTAAATGTGTCTCCTCCTTTGGAAAAGAAGCGGAAGTTTGACGGCATATTTGTCATGTGAGAGCCACCGTAGTGCCTCACCACTAGGTGCTGCTAAGTGAATAAGCAATAATAAGGCTCATTACTCATTCATCGTCTCAATATTTATATTATTTTTAATCACTCCTGGTTATAAAATACTGTAAGCAAACTTTACAAAAGATAAATATGTGAAAGAGTGAATAATATTAACGCTTCAAAACATCATTACTTTATCAGTCTCAGACTTTAAATTTCTATTGGATTACTGAACTCATTCAAATTGACTCTATATGTTACTTTACACACCATTTTTTTTCAACTTCAAACATATATACACAGTGTAGGCCAGCGGTAAGACATTTCCATTGTGTACAAACTTCAAAGCCGCTCTTTAATGTTCGTGAGTCATTTCTATTGTGACGTCACCAAGCGTGGGTTTGTTACCTTACGGTAAAACTTCTGTTTTCACCAGACGTTTCGACTGCAACTAGTATTGACTTGTCACTCGAGGGCAACAGCCCCAGAATGAAAGACACACATTACAAAAGGTGTATTTAAGTATTTACAGTCTTTTGTGATGCGTAACCCTATACTTACTCTCCTTTATAACGTGACAGCGTTCTTTTGAATGCGTGGCATTTTATATTTCAATAATCAAAGAAAAGTTGTTGGTTTCTTGTTTTTAAAGGAGATGACTTCCTCTTTAGTATGTGTTGTCAAAAGCTCAGCAGACGTAATTATAATATGCTATGAAATGTCAAACCAAATGTAAAACACAAACACAACATACCACAAAAGAAATGAAACGGATCTATTGTAAAACCAAAATAACATGTGGGAATGCTAATTGACATATGCGCCTTCACGTTTGGGCGTGTGCAACATTTCAAGCTAATTGATTTCCGTTCCCAAGTGTTTTTGTCACACAGAATCTGGGTTACGCAACAGAAGCTGACTGACTCTAAGACAGACGCTGTAGAAACAGAATTCCTTTTTCTTTCACCTTAAAGGACAACATCAGACGTTTGTCATGATTCTGCCGCATCATGTCATTTTTCTCTTGATCTATTGGCAGGATAATGACAGAGCCTCGTGTTTTGTGTGTAGAGAGGCATATTATTGTTGTCATGCTCTCTCCGGTCTCGTCTTTGTCCCCGCCCATTGTTTTCTCATTATTGCTTGTTAATGATTTCACTTCCCCACCTGTTCCCCTCTTGATTTGATCCCTTATAATGCTTGTGTGTTTCTGTCCTGTGCTGCTTCATTGTGATCTGTTTGGTGAGTTGTGCTTTTCAGTCTAGTCTTGTCTAGTCTAGTCATTTGTAGTCCATGTCAAAAGTTAATTTTAGTCTTGTGTTGGTGTAGTCAGTCTTCGTCCTGTCCTGTGTTGTCATGTTATTACATTCCTCTATTCCTCCTCGAATTTTATATAAATTACAGCGTTAGCTGTATCTACTAAAGGTACTAATACATTTTGTGACTCTCCAAGGACTCAGCTAAAAATCTCCTTAACTGTTCAACTGCAGTAAATGTCCCCTACATCTTGGATGGGCTTGGATGGTCAATTGTAATCTCCTATTGACCTTTAAACCTGTTAAAAATCATTACACATATTCCCTGCTTACAAAACATTTACCTGTACATCTGAGATGGCCACAGTGTTTTTGAAAACAATCCACTCGACAGTCTCAGAGCAGGGAGGAGTGGTCAGAGAGCCATTATAGATGAAGTACTTCTCTGTGGAGTTGGGGAGGAGTCCCTGAAGAGTGAACGGAGAGACAGGGCCACTCTTTCCTGACCAGAGGAAACGGTAAAAAATTATGTTGAAAATGGAGATATTTCTAAGATTATTTATCATTAATGCGTTTTATTTTTCTCAGGGTTTAAAAGCGTCCATAAGAGACAATATAATTCAATATAATACTATGTTAATACCTATTTTGGTAATGAACGACTTAGCCCAACTTGATGAACAACAGTGCGAGCTACAGCAGACAATCATAAGAGCTTATCTGCATGCAGAAGTCTAAAATGTAAGATATAAATGAATAACGGAAAATGTGCTATCTACACTCCAAGGAACCCTGAACAACTTCAGAAAAATATCACAATTATTAATATGAAATAAAGATATGAAGACAGCTCTTACCATAACGGCTGACACTGTTGACAGCATCAAAGATGGCCAAATAATTTTCATTATCCTCATTACTCGCCTTTACAGAGACAAAACACATATTAAAAATAAATAAAATATAGAAAATATTATTAAATATGATTCAATAATTGATTTGAAAAATGTTAGCCTGATTTTCAAAAATGAAAAATGTTAGCAACTGACAGTTCTGGGACATCATTGACCACCATACTAGGAAAGATTCAAATGTTGGTCAAAAGTGCCCCAGAACTGTGTTCATTCCTCAAAAATATTAAATTATGTGTTTAACAGAACAAAAATAAAATGATACAATAATTGCTCCTACTTTGGTAATCAATGATCTCTCAGAAATGTCAGTCGCTAACATTTTTCCAAATATCTTTCTTTGTGTTCATCAGGACAACTTATACAGGTTTGGAACAACTTGAGGTTGAGTAAATGAAGACAGATTTTTCTTTTTTGGGTAGAGTATCCCTTAAATTGAGACGGTGGTCTCTGCAGAGCAAAACTTGGGCTTTTCTTACCCTGATAGACATTTTCAATCTCTTCTCTCTTGGCAAAGTCAAAGTACAAAAAAATAGCGATTCCCAATTCGTATCTCCCATAGCTTTGTTAAAAACGGCCATCCTGTTTGAAAACACCCAATCCTTTTTTGATTGGACGGTTGAAAATGACTATCCCGGTTGGGAAACGTCCAATAATTGAGAAACGCCCCGGCCTGCGTTGTTTGCAGAGACCTGTTTTCCTTTAATACTCTAATACTTTTACAAGGCTCATATACCCTTTTGGCCCCTAATCCTTGTCAAACTGCCCTTTAATCCCACTGTTTCCATGCATGTGCTTAAATTACATTTACAAGACACATAAGGACCGACCTTTAAAACGTTGTGTAAATATATCCCTCCGCATCTTATTTGCATTCAAAACTACACGGTTGCTACGCAATGAGGACACGTTCATACAAGCATCACCTTGAACAACTTCATTAAATTGCACACACTAAATACCAGAACATCCTCAAAAAGGATTACGATAGTTTACAGCAATCAGCTTGCGGTAATGTTGTTTATCTTCAACATCGGAACAACCGTGCGAAGATGAGGACTTCTGAAAGCGCTCTCTGCCTAAGGGTATAGGGGTGTGGTGAGATGTTTTCAGGAGCACTTAACATGAATAAGATAGCAAAAAGACCCACTACACAGCACAAAGCCAGTTGACTTAAGAAAACCCATTGCACCGACCGAAAAGAGCACTGCCAGCGCGGTGATCTTTCCTCCTTCTCTGAAGGCCTCATCGAGATCATCGAAAGCATCTGCCTCGTAACAGTATATCTGCATCTGTGCCAAACAAACAACATCTGAGACGCATTAAAATCATATTACTAATTCATAAAGTTTTAATATTAAATGCAAAGACTGTTGTACCTCCAGGGGAAACTTCTCTCCATTTATGCTGTGTTCAGAACCGTCCGAGGAGGCATTGCACAGGCCCCAGTGGAACGTTATGCGTCCCACCTTAAACCTGGACTTCAGACCCCCTCCACTCACATAGAAGTCTCCTCCCACATTAATTGCCACTAAAGAAAAAATTGATTCACACCAATTCAAATTTTTGCAATGCATTTTAATTTTTTCATATGTGCATTATGGTAGACACCGTTTCCATTTGATCAAACATCTCACCAGTTTTCCCATCATTATTTGCTGTAGTGGAAACTGATGTTCTTTCTGTCCAGCCCTCTAATCTCAGCTTCTGGAATTGAACTTTGACCTGCGCCAAGCTCTCCTCGATGTTGATCGGTGATTGTTTGGCATTGTTGCATGACGGGTATTTCTTTGCCCAGTAGTTTTGGTTTAGAGTTCCTGCAGGGAATACAGTTTATTGGATAAAATCATTTGACAAATCTTAAAAGGATGATCATTGGTTTTACAAACACAGGATTTACAAAAATTAGCCATTCATAAACACACTTTATTCGATGTGTATATAGTAGTTTGAGTTATTCCGAGTACTTTTTGTGGAGGTCCCAACGGCATAGAAAACAATGCTGAAGCAGGTCACCAGCAGTTCTAGGTCACAGTCATTAGCATATCAATAGTTGTATTACACCCCCAGCAGTCCAAAACACTGCTGTACACTGCAGATGAATACAGCACACAAAAAACAATAAATGACTAAAGCAATAAAGGGTTTGGTAGAGTTCTGCCAAATTTGTCTATCTGAAACAGCATGATGAAAAAACAGATCGATGATCAATAAAAGTTGCTATGAAATCTAGGGCTGGAAATGGGGGAACGTGGAGGGACGGAATGCAGGGAGTGAATTTTAAGGGGGTACAGAGTTCTACCTCAAAATTACGATGATTTCCAGCTTTTATCCATGAAATTGCCCCGAAACCATATGTACATTTAATCCATAAAAAAGTGGCATTTTATGCATCTATGCTTTAAAAATATAAAACATGTCCCTAACCATTCAGTGAAAACAATAAAATAATAAATATAAATAATAAGGAACTATTTTTGTGCAAATAATATGGTTATTAAAACCAACACACAGTTAATGATTGACAGATGAAGCTTATCATTATTATTGAGTACGTTTCTATTTTACTGCAATTTTAACATCATGTCAAAGTTTAATAGCTGTTTACAACAATCACTATATATATAACAGAGTAATGATAGAGTTTTGTGCAGATGGGTTTTGACTTGTCACTCTATTCTGAATCATGTAAAGATGAATCATTAGACAAGCTGCAGCTGGTGCCGTACTCTGAAAAGTTTCATGTTAAACAGTTTGACAAGCTTAAAGATGGATGCTTTCCATCCGAATGTTTAAGAACCAACAATTTTGCTCTTTTGCTCAGCTTTTTCCTACAGAGGACCGAGAACAAACATCAAATGATTTCAGGATTGTTTACCCGTGTATTTCCATTATTTCTCTCTGTGGAACATACACGTAAACAATCTTCTTCAAGAGGATTTTTTGTTTTCGGAAAGGATAAAATGATGTAATGATAGAAAATTGAGGCTAATTCAAAAGCTGTTTTTATTGGTCATAAAATGTTTGTTGAGGGGTATACAAGAACATCACCAGAACACCATAAGGGTGGGCTTGTTTGATTAAGCAACCACTTAGCACCCCCCTAGAAACCTTAAATTATATAATTATGTACACATTTAACAACAGAACATCCATAATAGTATACAAACATACAGTCTACTCGGTACTCACAAATTCAGATCATTACATATTTCAGAAACGCCTTCCAGCTGTCAAGAGGAATGCTGCATATTTGCTTGCCAGACAATGGCACGAAAAAAAGCTTTGTCTAAATGATAAGACCTTTATAATTGGAAAGAATACCGGGGGACTGCTGTCAAAATTATTGTGGTGTTATTTGTGAAAGAGAATGCTAATGGTATTTTCTTGTAATTGCCAAAACGACAGATCTGTCGAATCACTCTCCCACTCTCATTTTAGATCCCTGCTTTCTTTTACAGAAACAATTAAAGGTAACAAGTACACCATATTCTCTCTAAAGAACAGCTCCACCCATCTCATACAAAATGTAGACCAATGTCAGCATTGTGTATAGATTAAAAAATCCCTTTGGAAGTGGAGTCGATATGCATGAAAAAAACAGGCATCATTTACCAAATTATCCATTTGTGAGAAGCGAAATCGTGTTGGACTCTAAATTGTGAAGTACGCTATATCAGGCATTAACATTGGAATGACCCAGGCTTATCCAGGCTAACATTTCTTTTGATAAAAATAGCCCCTCTCGAAGCGTTTATATCAAAATTAGAGACTGATTTGCCCATTTCACTAACAGTTAGACATAACATTACGAGCGATCTGAAAAAAGGGGTCAATGAAGGGGAGGGGGCATGGCATTCTGGGTATTACTGATGAACAATGTCCCATCTGCACGACCACCCGCCTGCAGCCCAGACGCTATAGTGCCCCCTTTGTTGTGCCAACCTCCAGTGACACCCAAAATACCCATTTGTTGTGGCGGGCTGAAGACAAGGAGGCATAGAATGCCAAAAAGAGAGAGATGAATTAAACAATGAGTGACGAATGATAATTCTCATTAGACAACAAAAGAGAGACTATTGTTTTATCTTGCATTCTCATGTCATAACTTAACAGAACAACATTCCTGGACTAAACCACTTTGCTTGGAAATGATGAATGAAATGGGCAGTGTGACAATGAAACATGAGATGAGAAGTAAAAAATAGAAATTATGAACTTTGAAATGTGGCCGAATTTTATTAAGACAGAGACGGGGGAGTTCTTCATTGTTCCAGAGATGGATGCGAGCTGGAGATGAAAGAATGAGTGCAACAGATGTGTCACTCATGGTGTTTTCTGTTTACTAAACAGGGATGTTAATTCAAACAAACAACATAGTCATTGTGTCTTTAGGGTGCTGGCAAAACTTAAAGGGGTTGTTTAATGAAAAACAGTTTTGTCTTTGCTCTTCTGTATCTCATTTGCTATGAAGAGATAATTTAACAAGTTGCAATCTTCACATCAAATGGTTATGAAATGCAACCTACAAACGACCTTCAACAAACATTGCTTTTTGAAATATTAAAGAATACTGAAATATCGCTTATTGCTCCCTGAACTCTCTATCTTTGTATAAAAGCGTCTGCTAAATGACTAAATGTAAATGTACATTCTTTTGTATTAAAAGTCATCATATTTAAATAAGGTCATATTTTCCAGTTTCACATATTACAATCTACAGATTGAGATGCAAATGTGCCATTTGAGTGAAAACATTCATACAGAATCAAGGCATCCATGAAAGAAAAAAAGTTTCCTAAGATTGCATTTTAGGTACTAATGGATTCTAATGAAAATGCTTAATAGCTTCTACATTTCTAATCAAATGGAATTTCCAATCATATAGGGATTAAAGTGAATGTCAGAGCAAAACAGTATGAAACCCATACCCTTTTACACAAAACATATACAAAAAAGCAGCAGACGACTTTATGAAGAAAAGCCAGATGAAGGGGCACAAAAAATCCCAGCACAGCCTTAAATTTTTGACATGCACAGGGCGAGACAGGGACGATGATTTAGGCCATGTTAACCCTGACAGCCCATATTAAAGGATGAGGATGAGTTTAATATGTGGCAACTCCCAGCATGCTTAGACAAGATGATCTTTAAACCTGTGCTGGAATGATGCAGAGATGTCATCATTGCAAAGATAATTCTGATTCCTGATAATCACTGTGCAGATGCAAATCCTGTTTGAAATAAACCCGGGGAGGTATACAACAGAAGTATTGTTGGAATACTAACCCTCATAGGACCAGTCTATGTTCTCTGAGAGTTTCTTCTGTGATCTGATTCCATACGCTTCTGATAGATCTGCTGAAGAAAGACAGACAAAGTTTATTATTCCATCATAATGACCGTAGATATATATAACAAGATGCTGCATTCATGAGCTCCAGACACGTGGACATGTCCGCCATCTTGGAACGGTCCACTGACGTCACTCACAGTTCACTAGAATGCCATAAAACTGCGCCACGCACCCATGGCTGTAAATTCCCTAAAATTGTCACGTGATAGTGTAACTGACTTATACTGCCAAGTTTTGATCAGTTTGTTATTCTGAGACAACACAATCTATTGCAAACATGTAAACATTTTCGGAGTTGGCGATAATTCGCATGAATTCGTACAATCTCATTAGTACTTTATAGTAATATTTGCCTTCGTGCCAGTGATGTTAGGTTTAGGGGCGGGGTCAAGGCAGGGTCTTCAGTATTGCTTTTTCCCTAGTATTCATACATTTTTGTATGATTCACTTCGTATGAAATCAGACGAATAAGCCAATTTAAAATCCCTATAGATATAAATAACTTTGATTTTCCACAGCAATACATATGTTTTCGTAATCATACACAGTCAGCTTGTTCTTAAGTGTCTAATGTGGTGGGAGACCGGCCTATAGCGGCCCATAGAAACATCTAGTTATTTATATCTATGATAATGAAAAAAACATGTACTCAACTGTAAAACTACAATACAGACCAAAATTCTGAGAGTATGTTTTCAGACAACCTGATCTCAAAGGCGCTATTTTATGAGGTGGCTAATTCGTATGATTTCACATGAAGTGAATCATAGAAAATTATGTATAAAAGTATGCTTACTGGGGAAAAAGCAATGCCCCTGATGCCCCTGGCCTAACCCCGGCCCTAAACCTAAAATCGCTGGCGCGAAAGCAAATAATACAAAAAACTATGAATGAGATTGTACGAATTCATGAGAATTAGCCAAAATTAGCCAACTAGGAAAATGTTTACATGTTTGCAATAGATTGTGTTGTCTTAGAATAACAAACTGATCAAAACTTGGCAGTATAAGTTTACGTTTTTCTTGGCCCATGAACATCACAAATCCCAACAGAAACAATAAAACAGCATTAAAAAACAAATATTACGACATATTTATAATTAAAGTTTAACCTTACTATTCTGCAGGCTGCATGTTTACTCAAAATGTAGTATGCAAAAATTGATTGACGTAAGAAAGATTTAATTTAAAACAAAGATTGTGCGTAAAAAATGAATAATGAAATTCCTTTAGACTTTCCTTTAGACTTTCTCTCACCTCATGTGAAAAGCTCAAGAGTTCTACCACTTAAAACAACACTTAAAGAGAAATGCTTTCTTGTTGTAATCCTATTGTCAGAATCCTGTTATGTAGCAATTCCAAAATCAAATGACATCATTATATTACGACAGCTATTATGAGTCAAATTTGAAGAACAATATGGAAATCACACATCTTGTGGCCTTAGGAAAGAGTTTAAGAAGTTCACCTCTTGACCTCTATTATTCCCATTGTGTGGTGGTTTATTCGGTCATCTTGAGTACGATTTTATTAGTGTTAAGAAGGTCATCAACCTCAAGACTTTAAGGTCATTCTGCAAAATTCATCTGTAGAGTTCATCCTCTTTGCTTTTAAAAAGTCAGATCCCCTACTGCTCACCAAGGTTTGCAAAAAATCTAAATTCTGAACTTATAATCATGTTAGGACACAATAAAGCATATCAATCCTTGTCGATATTCCATGGGACAGATTTAGTCTGCAAATCCCATTCCCAAAATCAAACAAAACAAAGACGAAAACTTTGTCCTCTACATCAAACAACATTTATTTATATTTAAAGGAACAGTTCTCCTTCATTTAGCGTGACAACCCCATTCAATATCATTTCACACAAGATTAAACCATTTTTGGGAGTAACGTAAGAATGACTAGATCATGACAGAATGTTTATTTTTGCATGAACTATTCCTTAAAACTCTCCACAACCATATACTTCATAATTTCCAGTCATTGACCCGCACAATAAGAGGAAAATAAACTAAAAGCCTTTCGGGCAATGCATTAATTACCAAACGATTATTAAACTATGTTTCCATGTGGGTCGGACAACTGATCCACAACCGTCCACAACTCTGTCCCATTCCAATCTAACCACTTCAACTGCAACTCCACAAACATAAATAGACCAGATCTGGGAACTGATCGGCAAACCGTGCTGCTTTGCTCAACTGCAAAGCAAGAAAGTTGGGCAAATTTAACAAAGAACCACAGATGGCATTCAACGTTCACTGTTCACTTATAAGGCTGATAAGAAACTATTAAGCTGTCAAAAAGTTAAACTAAGAGGAACCATTTAATGCCCCCATTCCTTTTAAGCTAACTATGCCTTTTGAGTCAATGGCCCACAGCCAAACAAGACAGCGTTAATGCTTTCAAAAGATAAAAGAAACCGCCCTAAAGAGGGCCCTGTCCTTTGGGTACAAGTGCACAATGTTAGCAACAATGGCTTTGACATGAAACACCTTTACACCTTTTTGCTAGGACACTGTACCTTACACTGGCGTGTTAAATGAAACGGGCTGCATTCACCAGCAGCAAAACTATGGTCTTAGCTCATCTTTCTGCCAGCTTTGTCTGTCTTTCTACATACACTTTTCAAGACCACATGTGCACCTGTTAGGCCATACAAACATACACACTTTCACACTGTATAAAAGTGTCTAGTAATACATGCTAATTATAGCTTTAACACAGGGTTTCGCTTTCCTTGGTCAATTTATAGTTTTTTCCAGTGCCACGCTCTGGCAAAAGTCAAAAATGTATTTATTGTACCCTTGGAATCCACTAAATAATTACAATAGTGAAAATAGCTTCTGCCAAAACCCATTGTTTACTGGAACAACAATAAAGAAGTTATTTCTTTCAGTATACTTTTAAATAAGAAATTATACTTTAATTATGCTTTTTATGCACTTCTCAGAAATATACTTATGTTTACTAGACTTATAATGACAGAAACGTAGTAGAAATGCCTATTTTGCCAATACGTGACCTCTATTCTACTTTTAAGAACACAGTAACCAAAGTATTCAAATTATACGTGTTTACTTGAATACCCTCATAAATACACTTTTCACATTTTTTTTCTCTTGTAATATACTAAGAGTATACTTCAAAGTGTACTTCAATCAGCTAAAGCTTTGTTGTTAATATTGAACTGAACTGTGAGTGCATCTATAAGTTTACTTGCAGTATTCAAATAAAAAAAACTGTTATAAACTAGTTGTGTACTTTACTGTTACTATTACTGGTATTAAACTAAACGGTGGGCCGGTTAAGACCATGGTAGTATACTAACTACATAAACTATACTTAAAAATGCACTTGAACTTTACTTACAGTAAGTAAATTAAGAATGTGGAGTAAAAAAACGAAATACAGGAAATTTTGCTGGCTTTTGAAAGCTTCCATTACCAAGATAACACAAAAAAATCCAACTCACTTAAAGGTCCAGTCAGTTATATCTAGCGCAAGGTTGCAAAATGCAAAACAACAGCTCTGTCCACCCCTTTCTCTCCCTCTCAAAACACTACGATGGGTGACAGAACATGTCGAATTACATGCAAGGGGACCCGCGGTGTATAGAAATAGCTCATTCTAAGGTAAAAAAAACAACGCTTTATTGTGTAAGTTTTTTATACACCTCTGAAGACATGTATATTATATCACATTTCTATTAATAGATCAGATCAATTACGCACTGGACCTTTGAGAATCTTGAATGGAATGGATGCAAGGAATACAATAGCACACATTAAAAAATGAGTGCTAAGCACATTATTAAAGAGTGGTATCATCAAAAAATTTCATTTTCCAAAATGCTCTAAAAACAATTCATCAAAAAGGGACAAAATTAGTCTTTAGGTTAATATAACCCAACAACTGGTATATATCTGAACCAACACTGGGTTAAAACAACAAGGTTTATTTACGACCCAACGGTTGGGTTTTGACCCAACGATGGCCATTTTATTAGGCAAGCGTGGTGACTGAACATTTCTTTTTGTATTGCATTCAAAAATATGCTATAAAAACCAGGAAGGGGAGAACATTCTGCCGAAAAATTCTGAAATCTTTTTGTGTGAACTGTCTCTTTGACTAAAGATCACCACAAACTACTTTCACATGATCACATCTACAAAACAAAATGTTTACATACGGCCCAGTACTAACTTACAAGGGGACATTCTGAAACATAAGCCACTCAGGTGAGAATAACAAAAGAACATAAATAATGAAACAGCACTGAAGTCAACAGAGAAGCAGCCATTCGCTCGCTCCCGCCCATATGAACTGCAACCGTGTCCTTTCTCATGATCTGCCCCATTCACAGCGCCAATACAAACACAACAATGAGATCAGTGCTTCAGCCGTGAGAGCCGCGGCCCGACTGCAGGTCTGAGCATTGTAACGCCCTGCTGCCCGCCTGATTGCTTTTGTCTGAGAACCCATATTCCCTTTCACCCAATCAGCAGCTCCCGTTTGAGCCAAGAGCTTTACGAAGGGCTTGATTTCCCGGTACATGGTGTAACAGACAGTGAATGAATGACAACAAAGAGGAGTTTGGTTTCTGTCAACTTTTAAAAAAGTTGGGGCTTATAAGCGACACGTCGTTCTTCTAAAAGCTAGTCTTTGGAAATATTTTTGCCAATGAGGCTTTGATTTGAAATGAAAGAGGATGACAGAGAAAAAGATCAAGTAAAGAAGGTGATACTTTCTTCGTACCTCTCTATTACATTAGGAACCAGAGAACACAAGCAATCCTTGAAGAGATGTGCCACAGGAGACCTCAGTTGTCATTAGTGAAATTAAAGCTGTACAGACACCCAGCAGTGTACGCAAGAGTAAGATCACAGAGTAACCAACAGATGACACAAAAGACCGAACATTATTGATCAATCACCTCAAAAGACTCTCATTCTTGCAACATTATGCTAAAGTGTTGATATGCTGATAAACAGATCCCTCCTTAGTATCTACTTCTGTGTCGTCCGCCATATTGGAGCAATAGGCACTCGAGAGCGAGTTGCCTGTGTGCGTGTGCAACCGTAGATATAGATATAAATATTTTCCTCACTTTATTTACTGTATAACTTGACAGACGATTCAGAATACAATTTTACATTTTAATACTATTGTAGGGGAGGTATACATATCTTCAAATAATACATACTGTTATGCAGACGCAAGTATTATATGCTAAACTTACTCAAAAAGTAAGGGGGTAGGCTAACACAACATTGCAGTTAATAGTTAACACTACAAATGCTGTTAGTTATATTGAGTTAATAAATATAAAAAGAATATCCAGCTTTCCTGTAGCTCGGTGGTAAGAGCATTGCAAGGTTGTGGGTTCGATCCCAGAGGATTCCACATACAGTAACTATGTATAAATGTATAGGATAATACTACGTCGCTATGGATAAAAAGCGTTTGCCAAATGCTTTAATGTAAATATCCAAAGCATGCTCACCTGTAAAAGGTAATCTAATTTCTTCAGGAACTTAAATCTCTGTGGTTTTTGGCATTCTAGGAAATCTTGTCGAATTTCTACTGTGAAGGATGACAGGACTGATGGGTCTACCACTGTGTCATCTACATATACATATCTATGTGTGGGACACTTTCCTAAACTTTAGGATACCGTTCATGATTTAGTACTTTTAAACCGATCTGAAGAGCCAATTATGCAACATGATGAAGTTGATACAGCAAACTTGAAAAAATAGGAAAGAGGAATATTTTTTCATTTTCAAGAAATGTAAATAAACGCATGCCAGATATGAAAGTCATCATGAAACACAAGTAGCGATGATCATATTGTCCATATCGTGATGTAAATACGAGTGAAACAATGTGAAAAAAAAGTAGGGAGGGAGTTGGTTTCATCTATTGAGAACTGATTGGAGAACCGTCAATTGCTTCGTATCGAGGGGGGTTAACGTTATGGTTTGGGGGCACATGAATTAAAAAGTAGTCATTTATAATAAATAAAAAACACTGCGATATTACAAAAACAGTCATATTTTCATAGTTACTTTAACTGTTTCAAAAGCAAATACACTAAAAATTAAATGAAGTTACGTTTTCTCTTAATTCATGGGGTAAATTCTGAAAAATATTCTGTATGGAATATAAAACTAATATTCTGTTCAAGACATCAAAAGTGAGTACATAAAAGAATAGAGAAATGGTGCCCGCAAGCTAAACACTGTGAACAAGCTTGTACCAGAGCAAACAGATTCTGTTTATAGGTGTGCGAGTGTGGAACAAACATAATCTCATTTTGAGTGTGTGACAGGATGCTTCTCAAGTGTGTGTGGGTTATATGTGCCTTTAATTGCACTGAAATATCAACCCACTACATTTCAACATCCATTTCCATTGAGCTGATAAGAGCGACGGGAACATCACTGACAAAACAGTAGAGATTTACTTCCCATCATCCTCTACTTCAGCAGACCCTGCTTAGACCTTTTAAGGGCCTGGTACAAGATTCACATAAAAGTTAGGAGAGTACATGATAAGAACTGATTTTAGCCTTAATGCTATACTGTAGGTCATATAAACTTCAGAAAAACGGTCATATTCCAAATCTGCATAACTTGTTCTATACTTAAAAATGAGATTTTTACGATACTTATGATATTATGAGATTGTCATGCTTATTTTGCTTGAAAGCTCCAGCCCCAGCAAATTCTATAAAAATTCCTGTTGTGCTTCATGGAAGAAAGAAAGAAGCTATTCTGAGGTTTCTTTTCTATTTCTATAATAAAACAACCCCAGTCCGGTTTACACAGGCCATTTTAGTCAAAGAGTCGTATTGACCAATCAGCATGCAGGAAATGTTTAGTTACTACTCTGGGAAAATAAACATGACCCCTCCCATCTCGCACCCGTCGCCATGGACACAGTTTCAACCCCGTTTCTTTCACTACGACTCAGTTTACTAATGTTTCTATTCTTTGAGTGAACTTAACACCATAGTCGTGTTACATGTTTTGTGACACTGAAAGCAGTGTTGTTGTTCACAATTAGCTGGTTTTGATAACAATTTCCTGAAGCAAAAAAGCAGAGTGTGCTACTCTGTCTGCTAAAGGCAAAACAGTTGTAAACACAGTTTAGACTTGGATTGGCAGTGTTTTGAAAATAAAGAGCCCTTCTAAACCTTTTGTTTACAATGTAAGAGCGCTTTGAAGAAGACAGTTTTACTCGGAGCACTTACTCAGAATTTTACACAGTCATAAAAAGACTTACAGACCAAAACTAGCAAAAAAGTGAGCGCAGGAAGAAAATGGAATAAAAACAAATTACGATGCTGTTCCCCAAAAGACTAAGCTATGTCACTACCATCAACAATGGAAACTTTTATGATATGATTTTTGAAGGCAGATTTATCTCAAAATACTTGGGTAGTTGGTTTGAATGTGTGTATAGTTCGCCGTGTTGTTTCTACAGTATAGTACAGAAAGCGTTTTAACGTGACGACATCTTAGTCCTGTGTCAGCCACCGTAGTGCTTCGAAAAGGAGTTAGTCCTTGGTTGTAATTCGCAACCTCACCACTAGAAGCCGCTAAATTTCATACACTGGACATTTAAAGCTTATTTGGCTACTTTTTGAACTGTAATAATGGGGAGATATTAAGAAACAATGGATGGGATTGATATAATTCAAACCTATATCAGATGTTTACAGTTTTGTTCCTTTTTGTTTTATTTATCAACTTTCACCTATTTTAAACACATTTATTGATTTATTTAGAAACATATCAAGTTACTGCAGCATATCTTGAAAACTGTTCCAGATGAGAGATACAACTAAGAATAGTATTATAAGACACTGGGTGAGAGATACGTAACATTAAAATTCACAAGGTGATAAGGTTTATAATGTTAATAACTTTTCACATCATTTCTACGCCCTGCGGTTCGCAAATGTGACGCAACTGGTTCGTGAACCCTTTTGTGTCACAGTTTTTAATATCTTTGATGGATGACAGTCATACTTTCATTTTAAGAGTATGTAGCTGTGATCTTTAAGATGAAGATGTGGTAGACCTAATGTTTTCTCTAAAACAAAACATCCTGAGTCGCATTAAACAGATTTATTTCCACTGTCGTTCTCTCATTAAAGAAAAAGCTTACCACATCTGGGACTATTCACTGAAAGCAGATCTTCACATGCACAGTGGATTCATTTTGAATATGAACATAAGGCATCTCTGATCGGTTTGGTCTCGCTAAAAATAAACTCAATCTAAGGCCAACCAGCCAAAAACAGAAATAGTGGAACAATTAACCCAGATCTAAGACGCCTACGGTCTTCACACAGCTCTAACCAGGCATCCAACCTGTTTCCAACCACTTTTCTTAGGTTCTCTAGTTTTCTTATATTATGTTGAAGAAGATTCCAACACAACATAATAAACTTCTTATCTGATCACATTAAGAGTACAAAACATTTCAGAATATAAAACGAAGGGTTTTAAATACTATTGAAATCCCTGTGACCACCAAGTGCAAGTCTAGTAAGGTCAGTGACAAAGCAATTACCTTTAATATGAATTGCAGCTAATTGGCCGCCAAAATGAAGCAATGGGAATTCCAAGAAATGTAAGAGGCCCTGTCCTCCACTCTGTCTTCTTACATTCAAAGAGATTGCACACTCATCCTGGTAGATATGCTGAAGCATTACTAAAAAAAGAGAGGCTGAATGAAGTCGCATAAGAGGGAAGGAATTTCTGATTGTTCTGTCACCTGCATCAAGTCACAGTTTTTTCCCGGGACATATGTACAGGACGGATTAAGCACAATCAGCCAATTAGGAGACTTTCATTATGTCTTTGATGGCCTCGAGGACTCATGTGAGTGGCTATTTGAAGCGCTACCCTAATTGAAAAGGACATGAATTCCCAGATGGGAAAAGACAGAGTATCCAGAGAACCATGAGCGCCACTGTCTCATTGTCTAACCCTGAAAAAAGACGGAGAGAAATTCATTCAAATTCGACAAGCATGTCGTCAAACCTAACTGAAGGGTGTTTTATATTGAGGAGTAGAGTGTTGTTTAGGAATCTCTGTAAGGAACGGTTCACCCAAAAATAAAAATGAAGTAATTGTTTAATAACCGAAAGCATTTATTTTTCAGTCTTAAAGGGACACTTCACCCATTTATTCTTCCTCATATCATTCCTAACTTCTATGACTTTCTTTCTTCTGCAGAACACAAAATAAGATATTTTGAAGAACGTTGGTAATCAAACAAAATTGGCCCGCCATTGACTTCCATTGTATAGACACAAAACCACTGAGACATTCCTCAAAATATCTTCTTTTGTTTTCCACAAAAGAAAGTCATCGCAGGTTTAGAGCAACGTGAATAAATGATGAAAGTTTTGCTATTTTTGAACTGTCCCTTTAAAACTGAATGTGACATATGTGAAACGTTTGAAAGCGAAAGATTGACACGTACGGTCACAATTTGTTTTCATTGTATGAACAATATTGACATAAAATAATACTTTTCCTCTTTTCCTGTTGTGGTTCAATGAAAAGAAATGTTTTGTTTTTTGGGTGCACTGTTCTTTCAAGTTCCTTTCTACTATTTGCTTCATATGATTTCATGAAAGAAAGCAATTCAACACTGTAACTTAAAAGAGCCTTTAATGTGAGATAAGCTCTCATGCCCTGGTCTCTACCAGACTGAATTTATCGGAGAAAGCGAGTGCCATCTGGGGCAGATCAGTAAATAACTAACAGATCAACCACCAGCTGGTTCCCTTTTATCCAGATGTGCAACTGTGTCATCTGTTGATGAGGCTTCATTGTTTATGTGATCCAGACAGTTTTAAAACAGTTCTGAAGCTTTCTATTACAGAACGTTAAAGCCAATGAGTGCATTTGATCAGCAAGAGCAATAAGTCAACAGAAACAGCCAAACATTTGTGAATGTGAACCTTGCTTTCTGGGAATAATTTGCAACTAGCTGAAAGCAGGTTTAACAGCCCAGAACCTATAACATATTTATGTCTTACATGGAAGTGTTGTGATCAGATTACTCTGTAAGAACGTTGCAATTTTAATGATTTTTTTTTAAATGCTACAGTAAAAACAAAGTGGTTATCTGTAAAAATGTTTTTATTATATAAATGTATTTAATTGAACAAAATATTACAATTATTGTTTTGAAGGTAAAAGTTGTGACCCTTACCATATAATTCTACATAGGCAATCTTTATATTTAACTATTATAAATTTTTACAGTTATATATTGTTAAAGAAATTTGGAAGCTAGTAATACAAGTCACTGTATGTTAAAAAACAGTTATAAGGTACAAAGCAGATTTATATAATTATCATTTAGCCACAGAAAAAGGTCTCACAGAAAGAGACCATTTCAAAATAACTTTTCCGTTTTTCTTAATTTACTATTTAAAAGCATGTGTTTAGGTATATTATTCTTTACGTTTATTTCTATTAACTACTAAAAATATTTCTCCTATATTTTAAACAAAAATATTTTATTTCAGTTTGCATTTAATTGCAGAAATGACAGATATGATGCTCTGTATTTTGTTCAGACCTCACATACTAAAAAAAGAAAAAAAATCATATTCACTGTTACTGTTCACTGCAATACAATAGTAATATTTGTACATGTATTAAGAAAAGTTCAAAAAACAAATTTTATGTGACAATCACAGTTATCATGTGTCTTGTCATGCTGTCAGTCTTTCACATTGCTGTTGAATGACTTTATGTCACTCCTGAGGTTTGACTTTGTTGAAATGTATTGACACTGGACTGGAATGGCCACAATACATCTATAAATGCTGATTAAATAAAAATGTCCTCTTAATTTTTTGCGTGGCTGTATGTTAAAGAATAATTAAGAACTGTGAGATATACAACAATTTTCCATAATGCATACAATTTTGCTACCATATTTTTTACAGTTTTAAACAGCAAAGATGTCTATATGTTATCTGTATTTTTTGTTTTCTGCCAACCCCGCTCCCAGTTGTTTACCGTAAAAACAGTTGTTTACAGACTAGAATTAAGAGTCCAACCCTTTCATCCCAAGCACTTTTAACGTAAGAAACTGTGCATTTGTTAAACCAATAATGCGCCAGCTGTTAATTACAACCCAGAGCGCTGGTGTTCTTTAAAGGAGATACCATGTAAAGTATAGTGTAACCCACACCTTCGAACCTTGTACTTCAATACAGTAGTAATACATTCTATACATTATTGACTGCTGTGTGCATTGCCCAAAGTGTGCACTTTGACTCCACACAAATGAAACTGAAGCTACTTAAGCCATTTAAGTAACAAACAGTACTGCTTTGATTCTCTTTGCGATGCCGTCTATCATGACCCCACAGTCTAAGACACCAGACATCCACTTTATCGTAGTGTCCAAACTTTCCTTCAATTGGTATTCAACGTCCTCTCCAAGGACCATTGAACGAGACCAGAGATCCAGACCACACACCTCAAGCCTGGAAAAGATCAGGAAAGGATCTCAAAGCATCTTAAGCTAGCACTCAACAGACCTGCTCTTGTTCTCACCAATGGCAGACGGGAGCGGCCCTTTCAGAGGCATGACAGCAAAACCTAGCCTGCTGTCATTAATTAAGTGGCGAGTCAGAGATGCTGACCCGCTAGGCACAGAGCCACAGGGGCCCTGGAGGAGCCTGTCAATCCGCACGCACCGTGATAAAGATGCAAAGATTCCCAAGTGACACGTAAAGAGTGCCGGACAATCGAGATAGTTGAGATGTAAGGAGAGGGGACAAACATAAGGAAGAACAAAATATGTTTTAAAGCTGAGCAAGGGATGATTTTGCAGCAAGGCTAGGGAGTTTTGTAATGTTGTCAAGGTGTTGCTGGGTTGCTAAGGTGTTCTGGGATGTTGATGATGCTTTGTTATCCGGAACAAAATGATCATCGTAACCATCGCTTTCTAAAATGGTTATATCCATGAGAAAGAAAACTCAATCATTTCTGCAGTACATAAATGATATTAAAAAGAGACCAAATGTAAATTTTCGCTTAAAGGGATGGATCACCCGTAAATGAAAATTCTGCCATTATTTTGTCATTTCAAACCTGATTGACTTTGTTTCTTCTGCAGAACACAAAACAAGATATTTTGAAGAATGTTGGGAACCAAACAATGGTGGTACCCATTGACTTGCATTGGTTTTGTGTCTTTACAATATAAACACTGTAAATGTCGCCAGTGTTTGGTGACCAGCATTCTACAAAATATATTCTTCTGTGTTCTGCCGAAGAAAGAAAGTCATAAGGTTTGAAATGACATGAAGGTGAATTAATGATGACAGAATTTTAATTTTTGGGTAATATACAAGTTTTCAACATCTAAGATATTTCTCCTGGGAAGAAAATCTTAAAATTGTCTCCATTAGTTTTAGAAGAGACCTCATTGTCACAAACTGAGCTCAGATGTCTGTAATCATAAGTTAACATTATTAAAGATCTATAGATATGAACTCCTATAATTACCCAAATCCAGATAAGTTGATTTTACCTACATTCTACATACATATAATACATTCCATAATATTGTCTCATTTGCTCAACACTTGATACAAACTCAAAACTTAAATCAAACACTGAAAGCTACAACAATTCTACTGAGCTATGAAAGAGCAACTACTATCTGCCATTGCGTGAATGCAGAAGTAAACTTTACGTATTTAATGCCTTGAAACAAATGAAAAGGTGGAAATGTAGCTAAATTTACACCGCACCCTCTCCATCATCACGAAAGAGAAATACACTGAGCTGAACTCTGCATACTGTACCACAGCAAGAACATGAGGGTCCTAGACTCAGTTCAGATTCCCTCATCTCTCCCACACAGACACACAAAAGTCCCCCAACTTGCTCATCCATCCTTTGTGACATGTGAGCAGCACCACTGGGACAAAACGGGGGCCCTTCTCAATGTCACACTCGCATGCCATATACAATAAGACCCCCCACCTCAGCGCAGTTCGCTGCATTGCATGTCCACGAGCACCGGCCGCCTCTTGCCAGCCAGGCACAAAACAAATCGTGCAGCTGACAGCATAATTCACTGAGAGACTGGCCCAAGGCCATGAGCAGGGCCGCGTAACGTTTTTGGCTCTGCACCGGAGCCCCCCTCTACCCCCCCTTTTTCCATTCATTCGTGGTCTCACAACCGTCCCGGGAAGGAGAACTCTGAGGCTCTGTGCGTCCCCTCTGCATGCCTGAGTGAATGCGCTTGAGCTTAATACGACTAATCTGCTCTCCTTTATCGCAAGCCGATTCAGACAGGGGTCTAGATGCCAAACTGCCCGAGTTCCCCCACCGGAGAGAACAAAATAGATAGAGACAGATACATAGATTCAGATTTCTGAGCATTTACACTTAAAACTGGATTGAAACCAGATAGAGATATGATCAAAGGTATGTTGCTTCATTTAAAAATGTAGGCCTGAAATAGTAACAACAACAAATAACAACTAATTGCAACATGTAGAAACACACACGTTCACACCTCCCTCACAGGTGGACACACAATCTGCATGTGGCAGGGGCGGAGCCACGTGAACCCCGACCACTCCCCAGACTGACAGCTTCACAGTCCGCAACCACCATCTGTCACCAACCCAAGACGCAACACACAACACAGGGACTTTTCTCAGTGGAAAAACAGAGCAGTGCCAAAAAGTGTAAAAGACAAAAAACTTCGCTATAGTACAGCGCAGATGGTAAGAGAGAAAGATTTCATTCATTAGCTCGCCTCCCAAAGATTCAACCGTTCCTTTTGAGCCTTTTTTTAGCAGGTACCAACTTGCTATCCCGGTTCTCTATCTGATTTACAAAAGGGCTTTTCCACCTCTTAAGGAAAATGGCTTTGGCCAGCTTTTAGGGGCTTTGTGTCAGACGGCACCCAAAAGATTAATCCAGGCATATCGGTCGCCCCCTTGGCACTACTGAACAAAACACTGGCAAAATAATGAGTCTAGGATTGAAGTCTGCGTTTGTGTAAGCATTCGTCACTTTCGACTGAACTGTCCAAGTGGGCTATCTGAATAATGGTGGCATATGTTAACTTTGGACCCAGTTGCACTGTAAAGAGCAAATGTTGATTTTCTTAAACTATTTATTTTATATCATTCTGATCAAATGTTTTCATATGGAGTAAAGTACAGCTTTACAAATGATTGACACTCAAATCTGACATATAGTTGAGACTCTGGAATGTAACCCAAACCTCCCATCCCACCACAAAGTATCTTCACTGATTTTAAGAATTCACCTTCTAGTAAATCTCATCTTAAAAATAAATAAATAAACGAGTCCAGACCTCAACACAAAATGTTTTTGCCAGCATAAACAAAGAGCTGACAAAATTCTAAGAGATGGCACATACCCAAGTCCATTTTAAATATATATACTGTATGTGAATATGTAAACTATTTACTAGACAGGACTGGAAACGTTTAGACAAGAATTAAAAAAACAAAAAATAAAATAAAACATCTCTGGATCAGATAATGGTTCTTACAAGACACATGTCAGACCCTTTATGTACACTATGCTTCATACCTCAAGATCAATCAGTATTGTGCAGTTACTTTCAACAATACAAAAACAATACACTCTAAAAAATATCTTAAATTATTCAAGTTAAGCTGGCAAAGTTTTTTAAAGTCTGAAGCTCAAGTTTAATAGGGTGCGCAAACCATAAAAACGCGGAACTTTGCGCATCCGAAGAGAATTCAATAGCCTATTTTATAACCATACATAAGCTCGAGGATGAACCGATCTAAATAACACAGATCAGATATATCTGACTATGGTGGACATACCTGTGTTGCAGAACAGAGCGATCTGTGCGATGAAAAGTGCGCATCTAGTCCCGAGCGCTTCCATTATTCACTGAATGTGGAGCAATATCGTAGAAGGAAGATATTTGAGTCAAGGACGATAGAGGAACTCCTCTCCCAAAAATCCGGAGGGTATCACATTGGTTGGGTGACGGGATGCCCCCTTCCACGGTCAAATCCACTCCAGTGTCCGCCGCATAAAAGTGAGCGCGTCCGGATGAAGCGCGTCGTCGTCTCGCGCAAGGTGCGTTTGGCTGGGAGTGCGTGCGCCGCCCACAGACCACCACACAAAAGTTTGGAAACACTTTTGAAACCCTGAACATATGATCAATTATTAAAAGCCATTCGTATAGATCACACTGATTAACTCATTGATAAACGCAATAATACTTTTTTGTGCTTCATTAATGCATTATGCAATAGTTTGTTAAGAATATTCTTGCATTGTATTATATTATTGACCATTGTAATGCGGCAACAATATGAACCTTAAAACGTTTGTTTCTGCTTGTTTAAAAATTAAGTAACAGCATACAGACACTCACACAATTGTGTTCATTATGCATGAAGCTTGTTCCTCATATGCCATGCAGAAATCTGCTGAGGGTAGCCTACTGACCTCTTGACTTTAAGGAATGAAAAGTGGTTGAGTAAAATTCTCCAGTGACCCCATAAACAAGATGTCATAGGCATATTTGCACTTTTTTATTCATGTATGCACCCCCTGGAAAGCACAGTCTCTCTCAGTCTTGTTCATCTGTAAATATATAGATGTTATCAAAACACATGCACATACTTTAGGAACAGAAATTGACTCGCTGAATATTGCGTCAAGTGATGGTGTTTTAATTCACGCCATAAAATTCCACCCGGGAACTTAAAGGGTCAAATCATGTAAAAATGATTAACTCCTCTCATGATGCTCCAAACCGGTATAACCTTATTCATTATACATAAAATAAGAGAAAAATGCTTACGAAGAATGTTTTTTTTTGCAGTGTTGCTGTGCTAATGCCTGTCTCTTCTTGCTCATTATGAATCTCAAAAGTCAAAGTGTTTAATTTTGACTAAAGTAATTGAAAACAGTACTAATTTGATATTAATACTAAGAATATTGAGTAGCAATTTAATCTACAGTAAATTACTGGCAAACCTGCTGCAAAAACTACAGCAAAGTTTTACAGTATAAGCGTACATATAATGTAATATTGCCAGAGTCTTTTTCAATGGACCACTTTAGTCACACTAAAGGTACTAATTATGGTTTTACTAATTAACAATTTTATGCATTAAACATAAATCGGCAGGAATGCAGTCTCTCAAGTAAGGTTACCTTTGAGGATGCTGAGTAAACTTGGCTCTCATTGGACACAATGAGTTTATAAACTGTTTTAACCGAAACTGATCGAACGAATCCAGAATACTTATTCTTAAATAATACACTCTCCAGGTTACACATGCAGGACCCATGTGAATACATTAACATAATTTTCCAAGGATTATCTTTAATTTATGCAGGATCTGTTCCTTGTTAAACTGCATGTTTAAAGGGGGCCCGCTTAAACTCTGTTTACATCGATGGAGTAGCCATTGTTTCTTTTAAGTGTATGAGTGTGTTCATCTCCGATACTCGTTTAAACCTGACATTCTCCCCAAAATAAAAAAATTGATTAAAAAAAGCTTGAATTAACAGAATTGTTGACCTTTATACATTATTTAAAATGAGAGCAGTTCAATTTAACTGTGCACTAGAGCATAAAATAAATATAGATTACTAAACATTTTTGCTGCGGTTATGCAGCTAGTTGCCAGTAACTTACTGTAGATTTATATTTATCTAGTTTATTGGCAACCGTTTGTTAAAAGATAAATTAATATTAAACATTAACAAGTCTTTATCTTTACAGAAAAAATGATAAAATAACATGCAAAGCATTCTGGGAACCAGAAATCGACATTTACATGTTTACATTAAGTCATTTAGCAGACGCTTACATGACTACATTTAAAAAATGATTTTTGCTACCAATAATACTTTGCATGAGGCTGTTCTTTTATAATTTTCTGTTTTTTTCTAATTTTGGTTCCCAGAATTCTTAGCATGAGGCTGTTATTTGATCATTTTCAGTGTTTTTCTTATTTTGGTTCCCAGAATGCTTTGCATGAGGCTGTTATTTTATAGTTTTTTTCTGAAAGGATAAAGACTTGTTAATGTTTAATGATCATTTATCTTTGAACAAACTGTTGCCAGTTTATTACATTAATGTAAATCTACAGTAAGTTACTGGCAAACTGCTGCCAGTAAAACTGTAATTTTTACAGACATTTTTTACAGTGTACAGAACAAGTATATCAGTTTGTGTGTGTACATCAACTGAGAAGGGAAAATATTTTCTACATATTCAAGTCCAGGTCCAGTAAAATGGCTGTGGGGCACATACACATCAGTCTAAACATGCCTTAATTTACCGAAGAAAACAGGATTCCACATTCCTCTCATTATGACATCCATCCAAGCATCTATGAAGGTTAACCGTCATGAACTGTTTGAAGCTCAGCACGTGCAAAGCATGAGATCAATATGACTGGCTGTCATTATGACCTACAGTAGGACTGAACGATCAATTGGTAATTTAAAAACTCCTCAAAACAGGGTTCAAGGCAATACAAGAGAAAAAAACTTGCGAATATTGCTTTTGCAGTATCATCAGTACACCATCTGTCTAATTGATACTGCCACTCAATTTTGGCCCAGAGGTTCAGCAACACAGCTAATAAAGTTGACATTCGATAGACAGAACTGAAAGCATCAGAAATGACATGTTGACCTGCCTCCCTGAACTCTCAGGGCAGCCCTCATTGTCAACAAGTAGAGTCATTGCGCATGTTAATGTGCCGACTTGTTTGATATGAAGAGCAACTGCCATCTTTTCCAGAGCCAAAGTGAACTTGAATCCTGGGAAAGATGCTGATTAGTAAACGCTGTATAGGGGGCTGTCCCGAACTCCTCAAAGCCTACAATAGCTGATATGTTTTGGATGCATCCGTTAAGCTTTCCTCACTGTTTTCCCTAAAACCCCATCGCTTCTCCTGCACGATAATTTGGAAATTTCTCGGGTGCTTATCCAGTATCGAGTATTTTGATCCTGCATCGGCCTTCGAAATCCCGGGGAGCCATTGTTAAAGCCCAACAGTTTGCGGGCCATGGTTACCATTCACACTTTATGAAGATTAACTGTCATTGTGGGGACCAGAATGCAACAGGGCCGGTGTACAAAAACTTCCCCAACTCATTTTCTCCCGTCGCAGTTGTGTCCACTGCTGCGTGGAGCTCTCAAAATACCAGCAGCAGAACAAAACACTTCTTCATAGTCTCAACAGAGGCTTTAAATCAAAGTGCATCCAAATGACATCAGGTTCCTGGAGTCCTGAGAGAATAAGGAGGAGAGAGAGAGCTGTGAGGGCCTTTTATTTGAGCTTCAGCGGAGGAGCCAATCCCCAACTCACGTCCCGGCTTCTCGATGGGGGACGGATGACACATAAACGCTCGCGCACAAAGCACACGAATTTCGGAACTCCGCAATATGTGGAAAAAAGAGCCAGGATGTGGGGGCTTTAACTCTATGACCACCTCGCTTTTATCTGTCCTTTCTCACGTTGCTCCTTTCATGTCTCTCGGATACTTCATTTCCTCAGTGTTTGCAGCTTCATTTTTACAATGACAACAGCTTATATTGCTAATACACATAAACTATACCTACATTTTAAATCTCTGCACAGTAAAAATAAATATATAAATATATATAAAATAAATAAATATATATATATATATAAACTACACTGAAAAAAAATGGACTTACTTTTCATTCATTTTTTTTTTTTTTTACATTTTTAAATTTAATTGAAAAAAATTATGTGCATAAAATAAGCAAATTAACACAAAAAATTTGGTAAACCCTATTCGTTGTTTTTTTTCAGTGTAAACCTATAGTCAACTCAAGAGCAGCCAAGAAATGCTCTTTTATGACACCTGAACTTAGGGTGGAAAAAACATTAAGGACGTAAAGTCAAAAACCCAAATAGGCTAGTTTAAAATAACACTTAAATCATGTATTGTTTTAATGGTACAGGCAAGAAACTAAAAACAATATTAAGCTAATACAAAGAAAATCTCTTAGTGTCCATCAAACCCAGAATCAAAAAGACAACCCCTAAAACGGTTGTGTTGTTCAGCAAGGAGAACACATTCATAGCTCTTCCTGACCTTACGTGTAAGATTTAGCAAGCGCAGCCTAAAATGCACTTTAGAAGCCCAAATGAGATGTTGACTTACTTCTTATATCACAACAGAGCCACCAGACAGGCGAGGTGGTGAGCAATATGACCCTGACAAACAGCAAACAAAGTATTCAAAGCGCTAATTGTTTTCCTCTCATATGTAAGCTGTCTTCAATTAAAGGAAAATCTGGTGAGTGGAGTAGACCTTAAAGAGAAAAGAAACTCAAGCGCTCCTCCAGGGTTTCCTAGCAACAGGAGAGCGGAGAGGTAAAGGCCGGTTATTGCGTTCCTTTGATTTCACATTGGGGTAGACACAGTGTTCAAGCTCTTAAACAGCCAATCAGAAGAGTTTCACCTTTGGAACATTTCAACAATCCTTGTTAAAGTGCTTTTCAACTTACAGCATCAGGATGTTTTTAAACACCCGCCCATCTGGGTCATTCAACAAAACAGGGGCCGTTTGTGTCTTTCATAAACAGTAACTTTGACAAAATAGTAACTTTAACTTTTTTAATCATCCTCATGACTACCAAGATCAGATGTATGACTTCCTTCCTTTCTTCTAGTTTTATACAAATAATCATAAATGGGACTCAACATGGTGAAGCTCCAAAAAGCACATTTAGCATTAAAGTAATAGTGGAAGTAAAACACTGTAAAAAATATTTGCTGCCGTTAAAGTCATTTCTAGTTTGTACTTAAAAGGCAATTTCAACATTTTTTATCTCCCGAATGGCCAAAATTAAAATTTTGTTTAATTTTGTTGACTATATTAAAATAAAGAAACTTTTAAACAGTGTTAAACAGGGCAGTTAAACAGTGTTAAATAGGCCTAATTGGCAAAATAATTGAAAGTGCACAAAGTAAAAAATGAGATATTATTTCAATGAAAGTAACTTGCCTGATTTTGCATTTATTTATTTATAAATAAACGTATTAAATTGTCTCTTATTTTCAAGGTTTAGCTACTTTCTTCAAAGATTTTGAAAACCTTTTTATTTATTGCCAAAAAAAAAAAGCTTTTTGTTGCTAAAATCTTGACTATTTGTCATATGGGTGAACAGATACATTTTCCTTCTATTGGTAAAACCAAGTCAAATACAATCTAGGGTGGGAATCTTCATATTTGGGTCAACTACATAACTTCAAGAACATTACAGCATCTTATGTTTTGTTGCCATTTGTCAGTAGGGGGCAGAAGTACATTCTGAACCTGTTGTCATGATTTTGTGATGATGACAATGATTTTTTTTGACAACTCATAAACAAACTGATCATCATTACATAATTTTTAGTAGAGCACTATTCAATTCAATTCAACAGCATCAATAAACACACTATTGACCTGACAGATGGTTTAAATGTGCTGTGTGTAATTTATAAGAGGATCTATTAACAGAAATGCAATATAATATAGATAACTAAGTCTTTGGAGGCATATAAAGACCTTACATACTGAAGTGTTATGTTTTTATTACATTAGAATAAGCTATTTCTATCTACCGCAGGTCCCCTTGCATGGAATTTGCCATGATGTTTTTACAGTAGACCTAAATGGACAAACTTCTCAAAGAAGTGAAAACATGTCGACATCCTGTGTCCTGTGTCAGCCGCCGTAGTGCTTTGAAAGGGAGTGAGCCGTTGGTTGCAATTTACAACCTCACCACTAGATGCCACTAAATTTCATACACTGGACTTGGTAAAAACAAAGCCTCATCATGCTGGAAAAGACATGTTTTATAAAACAACCCATCTATATCATGTACATATTTAAAAGTTAAAATAGTTGACTATGTTATACTATTCGCCTTTATATAGATAGTTCCCAACAAACGCTTCCGAGTGCAGCTCGCACACAAACACATGCATAACCGATACAATGAAACAGCATTTGCAATTATGCCCCGGACTCCCCATCCCTAATTTCTTAATCTTCAAAGCTGCCCAGTGGCATTGTCTTGTCTGGGTATGGCTGTTTCCGATGCTATTCAGCCCATTCAGCCGGCTAAGGCCGAGCAGAAGCATCTGCAGACAACGGCTCTGGGTTCTCTCTTTCTCAGGGTGTCCAGCTGCACAATGGATTTCTTCAGCTAGCGGACAAAAGAGTCCTGCGAGTAAAAAAAAAGGTTCAAATTCAATGGCATTCCTCTTCACAATCAAGCCTGGTATATACGCTAACTAACCCACTCTCAGAAATGGGTGATATGTTATGGTAAGTGAGACCTATGACCTGAAACAAACAAGAATTAGTATATGAATCAATTAAACATCACAAAAGTTTCCAGGGGTGCGGAATGTTCTGGAAATGGGGGCTGTTGCTAAACTATCAGAAAATGGGCCGCTTGTATATCTAAAATATATATTTAAATAATTGCATGGTTTCTTAATAGTCCAATTGCTATAATATATATATATCTATAAAATATAGAGAAAATTGATCAAATCTTCCAAACTATACCGAAATGTCACATTTTCTTTGCAAGTTATTATCCATAAAATCATTACCCAGTATGCACTGGGGTTGAGTGCTGCTCATATTAACTACACAACAATTTTCCTCCAGCAATGCTCCATTGGCACCCGAAGCCTCGTCCATGAGGATGCATTAGCTCTCTTATCACATCCTCTGTCTGGGTCCAGGGAGCCCTATTGTCACCCCATACAACAGCCTCTTTGGCACCCCGGCAGCTTAACACCCGAGGCTCCGAAGTCTCAATGGCTGGGTTTCCAGCAGGCAAAAAGGGCCTGGGCGTACGTCACCTAGTGAACTGCCTAATCTCCTTGCCCTGTGCATTTGCACCAGCCGTTCTGTTCAACGAATCAAAAGCCTCCGCACTAATTAAAGCACTCCATCCTTTTCCTGTTATTCCACCATTGAGAAGTGATCTCTGTTTCTTTATGTATAGAAATAAAAGCAATAAAATGCATGCGGCCCCAAAGGACGCATTGGAAAGCTGATCTTTAGCTTGTGCAAAAGCGTTTTAAGTTGTGGAGTCCATTGAAAAGGCAAAACAGCACTTGAGAGTGTGCATGAAAGAATGCGGTGGAATTTTACGCATGTCATTTGAAGCAGCGTTGTGTGACTTTTGCCATTGAGGACCTGCATTCGGGGATTTTTCGGATATAAGGTGATTAGAAACGTTTGGCTTGAAGTCAACATGAAGGTTAAAAACAAGCAATGTCTTACAACTTGTGACTTGAGTTCAACTGCTCTGAGAATGGCATAAGTGCAATAAATGGCAATAAATAAAAAGGTTTTCAAAACCTTTGAAGAAAGTAGCTAAACCTTGAAAATGAGAGACAAGTTTAATACGTTTATTTATAAATAAATAAATGCAAAATCAGGCAAGTTACTTTCATTGAAATAATATCTCATTTTTAACTGTGTGCACTTTCAATTATTTTGCCAATTAGGCCTATTTAACACTGTTTAACTGCCCTGTTTAACACTGTTTAAAAGTTTCTTTATTTTAATATAGTCAACAAAATTGCTATCAGTAAACATATATTAATAAGTGAGACATCCCAATAGTATGTGTGACTTTTTTAAGCTTTTTGCACTAAATATAGTCTTGCCAATTTAAACGGCGCCCTCTAGAGGAGTAATTCCTAAATTACAAAATACAACTGGCAAGTCTCATACATTCTCAGAGTAGATCAATCAACATCACAATTAAAATCACAGTTACAACATATTAATAAATCAATATATTTTAGTCATAGCGATGAACTTAATTCGAACAAAAGTCTAAGAAAACGTGTTTTAGTGACACGCATAAGGTTCATCACAAGTTGGATCCATGGCAACCAGACTGTGGTCTCATTCACCGATGCACCACACTGAGTCAGTGTTCTTTCAGTCTGCAGGTTTCTCTTCCCTTTTGAGCACCATTCACGCCCAGTCAGCTCCACCACTGTGGTCCTTTCTCCACTCACATAATTGGTGAGCTCAGGCAGAAATATTCAAACCCAGCACACCGTGGCCATCCAGAACAGAGCGACCCTGATGCTATGTGGCTACAGGCCAAACAACACTAATAGAATCAACTTTCCCAAAGATATTCTATAAAAAATGCACAGAAATCTTTGGCTGCAATTAAAATAGTTAAATTATATGTAAAATATCATTCTAAATAGAATATTTAAATAGAAGCCAACTATAGACTACTTCACATGAGAACACTTGTCCGGAATACTTTACTTAAATCTTACATATATAATTAAATCTTAAAGTTAGTTGTTTAACATTTTGATTTTGCTATGATGTACTGTTGGTTGTTGCTCAAATGTTTGTATAGTGTTAAAAAACTGATACAGGAAGTTTTTGTGGACCAGTGTAAAATTAGAGCTGCTTACGTTTTCCAATGTGGTCTTTATATGTTACATTATATATATATAAAATATAATAATAAATAGAACTTATTAATTAGAATATATATAGAAGCTATTACCATGTATGTTTAAATATATTAAATATTTATATAAATACATATTTATACAAATATTTATCAATAGAATTTACAAATAGCAGCTATACCAAAATAAGTCAAATTATATAAAATGTCATTATAAATAGAATATAAATAGAATGACTATATCTGTGTAATTATATATAAAATACATAATTAAGGATTATAGTAAAATGAGACAATTCGAAATCAAGGTGAAGATAAGGATGTAACAAAATAATATTACTAAACAATATGAGAACAGTATATAATGATCAATATTAGTAATATTATTCATTATAATTAATTTCTATGAGAGAGTTATTTATTCATTTCTTGCGAGATAAAACTTTTTAAATTCACTCTGTAAATTGTGTAAGATATACAGTATAAAATATTTTGTTTATTCCCCCGCCTTTCAAAAACATCAAAAAGGCACAGCAGACTGTAACAGGACTGGATTTCACATTTCACATGCTGACTAATTTGGCACTGCCTCTTGGCCACCTTTCACAGCGTGGTGTTATATACTAGCAGCATCTTGTGTTGTTGAAAGTTTAATTATCTATAATTTGCTCGCACCGCATTGATACATACTTGTGAAATGAATTTGAGAGAAATGTCATCAGGTGCTTCAGCTTACACTATTTGAATAAACAAACAAGCGTATAATATGGGTGTCGGATCAACATGGGTGCCGGTGGAAATCTGTTCTATCAAAACCATGAATCACAAAATGTCACACCTGGAGATAGCGGTGACCATGATAAAATACCTCGTAAAGATTTATTTAATAAATTTAGGTCAAATCCTTGGTACTGCAACATAAAAAGGTAGTGTAATAGTGGTACATTTATATTAAATAATTACAAACCAAAAACTAGTTAACTTCTATAAAAGGAAAGGACAGCCATTCAACAAACTCATTACACAAGTATGTCTCACATCTCTGAAACCGCTTTTATCATCATTGCCCAGCAGGCACACTGCCGACACATCAGTTATCTTAATAACACCCAATCGAAGGCCTTCCTGAGTACAACAGACTGGAAACTTCAATACGCTTATGAAGAGAAGCAGTCAGTAAACATTACTCAGAAACTTCAGTAAGGAGAAATAATGCAACCTTGCCAAGTCTGTTGTTAGGTATCTACAAGATTTCACGTGACTGTGAGAAATGGTCAGTCTTGGTCTCTAGCAATGGAGACTGCATTTGCATCACTTCCACAGGAAGAGCTCTAGAAGAAGCATGCCACCCGTAAGTGCATTTGATCGACGTGATGGCCACCTCCATCAGGGGGTCTTTGAATCTTCACATCCCAATGGGACGGTCACCATGCCTCGCAAGGAACGTAAAAAGCTGCAAGCGATTGTTTGTGTTCTGTTCGTGGAGCTGTTCGAGAGGTTTACCTTTTTTGGGATTGTTTGCAACATGATCCTTTTCTGCACCATCAAGTTGGGATACAGCAATTATCAAGCGGCCATGGTGAACACATGTTTTGTCGGGGCCAGCGTTCTCACGCCTGTTCTTTTGGGATGGTTCGCAGAGACGTGCTTCGGGAGGACAAGGGTTCTGGGCTTTTGTGCTCTTCTTCATTTCTTCGGTTAGTGAGTTGAATGGGTTGAAATTTTTGGTATTTCTATGAAGCCTTTATTGTTTTGCTTGGGGTTTAGAAAACAAACTGTAATTTGGAGTTACTCCGTGGAGTTGTGCAATTTGCAAAGATTATTGGTAATGTTACAAAAAAAAATGTATGACCGGCTTTACAAGTTTCTTGTTACTGTTAGCCGGATATTTCATCTGAAAATAAAAATTCAATACTTTAAATTTGTATTTATTAATTAAATTAAATTAATAAAATGATATTATTTACTCATCCTCGTGTGATTTACATTTCATTCATTTCAATTACGTATTAAAATACGATATTTTAAAGAACTTTGGGTACCAAACATTGATTCCCATTGTATGAACACAGACCCACCAAGACATTTCTTAAAATATCTTCTTTTGTGTTAAAGAAAGAGTCATAAACAGGTTTTAAACGACATGAAGGTACATCAATGACAGAAGTTTTATTTTTGGTTAAGATATCCCTTTATGACCGAATAAGTAAAGCCAAGTGTTTGCAACAGAGAATAAGCTCCCATAAAACACCCGTTAGTAAGAAAACTGTTCACAACTGCTTGTTAAAACCATAAACCGGTTTGCCACTGCTTGGTTGCTTACAGGTACTGCCATGCTTCCAGTCGTCGCCTTCCCTTTTGAGGATTTCTATATTAACACACATAATATTGTGCATCAGATAGAGCCGCACGAGCAACACATCCTCTTCTACACAGGACTTGTTGCCGTGGCTCTTGGCATTGGTGGCATCCGTGCCATCCTCTGCCCAATGGCAGCCTATCACCTTCAAGGATGTGATCGACACCAACTGTCGTCATTCTTCAACTGGTAAGCTGGTATCGTCACGAAAAGTTTAGGGCGGTATATGGTACATTTAAAGCACATTTTTGACCCTGGACAACAAAACCAGTCTTCTGGGAATTTTTTTTGAAAAACTGAAAGTTAAATAAATAAGCTTTATATTTATGTATGGTTTATGAGGACAGGACAATATTTGGCAGAGATTAAACTGTTTGAAACTCTGAAATATGAGGGTGCAAAAAATCTAAATATTGAGAAAATCTCATTTGAAGTTGAGATTTTGAGGCACAGAGGTGCTGTAGCAGGCTGTCACTAAGAAGAAACAGGTTTTTGTAAGTCTCTCTAAAAGCTTACCTCTGTAATGATGTTATGGAGAGTATATGAACATAAATGTGGAAATAAAGCTTTACATAGATACCAAACTTGAGAATGTAATTCCCAAAGAGCGGGCAGCAGCAAATGCAGAGCGTTGTTTTCCGGCCATTTTTGTTTGCGATTTTGCTGCATCCACTCACAAAAATAAAGTTTCTATATATTTACGGTAGGAAATTTACTAAATATCTTCATGGAACATGATCTTCACTTAATATTCTATTCCTTTTTGGCATAAAAGAAAAATCATCACGATCATTTTGACTCATATTCCCATACTGGTTTTGACTAAATTGTAATTATTCTACAATTAAGATGTCTGTGGTGAAACTATATCTTTTATCCACAGGTTTTACTGGCTGGTCAATCTGAATTCAATGGTTGTAATTTTAGGGATCGCCTACATTCAGCAGTCAGTGGCCAAAAACTTGTGTTTTCTCATCCCTTTCACCTCAGTTCTTCTGGCCCTCATCGCCATACATATGGTGCGCAACAAGCTCACATTCCACCCCAAAAAAGGTAAGAAGCTATTCAACTAATATAGTCATTATATTGAAAGTCCCCCTGTGGTGAAAATCATGTTTTTAATGTCGTTTATATTACAAACCATGTGCAAATTCACAATTTTAAGCCATTGCAAAACTCCAGTTTATCAAGGACTGCCTCTATCTATGACATCATAACCCTGTAACCAATCATGTTAACAGATTTGAGCCATAGATATGTAAGGATGGCGCATTGACTCGGCACTGAAACGATCGCTGCTGAGCATGTGCCGCTCACACGTCGAATGAGGCATCAATGTACCTATAATTAACGGTCCGAGATCTTCTTTCGCGATTGAATGGACAAGGGTACTAGTTTCATATTCTAAATGATGCAAGGGTTTAAACTCTTTAAAAAAATGTGCTTCAAAAGGCTCTTCGATGCCATAGAAGAACCTTTTGGTTCCATGAAGAACCTTAAACATCTGAATATAAAAAAGTAAGAATGAGATGAATGGTTCTTTGTGGAACCAAAAATGGTTCTTCTATGGCATCGCTGTGAAGACCCCTTTAAGCACCTTTGTTTTAAAAAATTCTATTCAAGTAATATAAAGGCATGCAGAAATTATTATCACATTATTATCTTTTTTTTTTCAACAACTGTGAATTTTGGTCTGTTGAATGAACAGGAAGTTCCCTGCTAACCACGTTCGGTGTGTTCCTGAATTCTCTGAAAATGTGTTGCCTCCATTACCGCCACTTAAGCGGCGACGTTGCTAACTGGCTAGACCGGGCCAAAGAAATCAACGGTGGCTGTTATAGTGAGACCAATGTGGAAAATGTTAAGATCCTGGTGAAACTTTTTCCTCTCTTCGGACTTCAGGTTTTATATCGCGCTTGCATTACTCAGGCAAGTATGTATGACAAATAAGGCCTTAAGTACCCCCGATTGCTCTGTATTCCGTCTATAAACATTTGCTTGTTCTCTAAAATCTTTACCATTACTTTGGCAGATTCCATCGGGCTATTATCTACAGACGATGCATTCAAACCTCAAACTCAATGGTTTTATCTGGCCAGTAGCAGTGATGAAGGTTATCAGTATACTGCCTGTGTTTATCTTGGCACCACTGCTGGAACTTCTGAACACTTGCTACCAATCTCCCAAAAAAAAAATCTTTCCCTCTCCAGCCACATTTATCAGTAAGCACCTCCATCAAGATAAAAGATTCAACTTCAAGGGACCCTGACAATTACCCTATATAATGGCATACTTGTCACCGATTTTCTAATAATAGTGGATTTAGCAAAATATAAGACATGGAGGAGACTCCACCTTAAATAGATTTTTAAACAGATTTCACACCTTTAATTTCCAAGGTTGGCCAACTCTATACTAAATACCCAGAATAACATAAATTCTCACGTGCACATTTTTATATTTCTCCACAGCTATGGGCCATGCTTGTGCCGCTCTTTCGGCATTACTGGCTGGAATCTCAGAGATCCATAGAAAGGATTACCCACAGGTGGAGCAGACATTGTCAGGCACGGTCCTTCAGGTGTCCTCCATGAGATGTTTTCAGCTGACTCCTCAGTACATTTTACTGGGTGTGGCAGAGGCCTTTGTAACACCAGCATGTACGTATTTTAAAGACACCCATTAAAAAATTATATATTTTATGTTATATAAAATATACACAAATGTTTATATAAATATAAACATTTCAAAGACACCACATTAATCCAACTATTTTTGTTTAGAAAAACAACATAAACCGAAAGGGAGGTAGTCGACATTATAGACTACTTTCACTAAACTACTACATTTTTTTTCTTAGAAGGATGTTTTTCCTCCTGTCCCTCTGTATAGGCTCCTTCATCGCCTTCTGTCTGACTCCCAGCAACCTCAGAGGCGTCTCGCTGCATTTCCTGACCCTGTCATATGGAGGTGGCTGCTTTCTTGGCGCTTTCCTTATTCAATTCCTTTATTTTGTGTCAGGAGGTAAACAAGTTTTATTTAAATTACTAAACCATAAAAAAAGTTATTGATCATGTCACTCACTATCATCTATATTTGATTAATACTTAATTATTTGATTATTCAGAGTGTTATCTGCCGATCCCAATGCCGATTCTAAAGATTTATATTTCTTAACATTCTGAATGTTATTAATCCCCATAATGACTATTAATATTGAACATCAAACTGGTGATGTTTCGTAATGTTTTCAATATACAGATCACAAATGAATAGCATTTTCCTGTCCTTTTTTGTTTGACAGGATGTATTGGCCAATAGCTGATATAATGTAAAAAATTGCTTTTATCGACCCATACCGATTATTGGCCAATATATATCGATGCACCCCTAGTATTTTATTCATACACATTTTGTTAAATGATTGCAGGAAACTTTTATCCGAATAACCCCAGCGCTGGCAATATGGAGAGGTTTTTCTTTACACTGGCTACGTTAATGGCTATAAACACACTTGTGTTTTGGAGAATATCACAGAGGTACACTTTAAGCCAAACATATTCTACAACACACCCATTTAGAATTAACCAAACAAAAATTGTTTAAATAATTGACAGCTCATTGTGTATAATGTTTCTCGGCAGGTACACAGATTTGAGTGTGGAGTTGAGCAGTGGAGCAAGACAAAGTCATCTGTCTGAGAAACTTCTTCAGTATAAGACCTATCTTCGCTTCTATGACACAGTGGAACGCTCTGAAACTTTAACCTCCATGGAAACTGTCTCGTGACTTCACAAAACACACAGAATGTGTAACGCTGGCGTTACACAACAGACACTAGTGAATCAATTCTGCTCTTATGGAATCAGAGCAGTGCTTGTAAATAGCCACATAATAGTGTCAACCTATTAGAAGATATGCTGTCAAACCAAACCCATGTTAAAAAATAAAGCTATTTTATGATATTTTTTATATTTTTTTATATCATTATCATATCACTATCAAAGAGAAAATGTATTATAGAAAACATTATTATAGAGCATTGCATAAAACAAAAAAACATTTGCAAGCAAAGTAGTACAAAAACTTCTGGGGCCAAGGATATCATCCAGACAGAAATGAAAGAAAATGTTCATTAAGCTTAACATTTTGGTGTAAATTGGAGTTTCTGCATTAGTTTGATCTCAGCTGTCTCAACTCCATTAATGTTGATTTCCAGGCTGATGTCTATTATTAGTACCTGTCTAGTATTTGTCATCATGGTCCACAGCTAATATATTAGTTGCCTTAGAGTTGGTAATACAGTGTTGTACGAAATCACAAAGGCATTTTGCAACACACTGAGGAGTTTGGCAACAAACTGAGGAGTTTGACATTAAAGTATCGCGAGAGAAATTCTACTCAGTGATATTTTATCACTCCCGCGATACTTTGATGTCATACAACGACCGATCAGTGCAGCGCCGCATCCCTCTCTCCAGCCGCATCCATGTGCAAAAACAAATGTTAAATACAGTAAAATGAACAAAAACACACACATTAAAATATTTATTTACAAAGACGTTGTAACATTCTACCACATTATGTTTACAGCTGTTTTATATTAAAGTAGTAAAGTATGCCCTTTGAACCCTCGTGTAATCGTCAACAACTTCTTCGTAAATAAATGGTGATTGTTGTTTGATATAAATACATTTTAGTATTGTTTTGATCGCATTCATCCTTCGTTGCGACTAATGAGTTAAATTCAGCACGGTTGCATCTGCGCAGAAAACACACCTCCATCACAGCTGGAGCAGCGTCGCGACGAAGCGTTGCTACGGACTCGAGTCAGCTCAACATCAACATGGACCTGCCCGAACCTATACGAAGGCGGCTTGGCGATTTTTCCAGAACCGTTTTCGTGGATCACACCCGTACGCAGCCTTCCCCCGGAGAGCATGCGAATTTTTTAAGAGAGGGCAAGTGTGTTTCAGAGGTTTATTCTTCACTTTGGTGCTGCTAGCTGCTGGGCTAACTCAGCTGCTTAGCCGCATGTGTATTTGATGCTGCCGAATTCACTCATATTTTAGATTAAATGTGATTTAAACATATTTTGACGCTTTTATCACTGTTAAACATAACTGGCTGTGTTTTAAAACGTTTCAAGCTGCCTAACGTTACATGGCTTAGCATGTTTCGATTATTGGCGCGTCAACTGAGCCAATCGTTGCACGCGCATATGACGTTCACTGTCTAGGTAGGATGCTCACCTTGTTTTAAAAACACAGTTTGTTTACTCGCTCATTACATTCATTTTCCTCCTTAGATAAAGATGTGATATCCAACCTTCCTCTTCAGATGGCACTTCACTTTAACATGTGGTTCTTTCCTTTCTGGTGGATTAGTGAGGTTGTCATGCTTCAACTGAAGGTAACTCTGCACTTGTCTTAATATCTTCAATCTGGCATGACTATTGCTGTTTTAATGTACTGAAATGATGTCATATCAATGAGAGCTTACATAACATTCTTCTGTCCAGTATCTGGCCCTTGTTGATTATTACAAGTTCATCCTGATCACTGTCCTTATTTTAATGACCATCATTGAGGCCATCAGACTCTACCTGGGCAATGTTGGTAATCTGCAAGAAAAGGTAAATAATTACGTTTTTAACATCATTTTCTAATAGAATCATGCTTGAGACCTAAAATTGTATTTCTTGATTTCATTAGGTTCCAGAATTGGCTGGATTTTGGCTCTTGACTCTTTTATTGCAGTGTCCGATGATTCTGTTCCAGCTCTTTAATGAGGCTATTCTCATTCAGCCTCTGGAAAGAGGAGTTCATATTATACTGGCCTTGTTTATCTTCGCAGAGGTATAAAGGATTGTATATTTGTGTATCAATATGAGATTCTCTATAATTTATTACTTATCACATGCTCATGCGTTGTGTGTTTATTTTAGGCGCTTTTTGGCTTTGTTGCCCTGCGTGCAATGGTCCGGCACACCGAAACTCATTTCCATTTAAGGCAGTTTGATGGGATTCAGGAATTAGGAACATAACATTGGACATCTCTACTGATGGACTTGATAAAAAAAGAATTTTTGCACCAAGATCACTACAATGATCTGTTATCCATAGAAAACATTAACAGATACTTGACAGTCATTGATGTTTGTTTGCTGTGGAAATATCCAACGTAGCCTTTGTAGTATTCTCTGAGCGATATTTTTTAATCAAATTGTATATCTACTTTTTCAATTTACTGAAGTGCCTTATTTAATTTATACAAACACATATCTCAAGTGCCTTATTTAATTTATATCAACACACATCGTTCTTATTATATTTTGTATGTGCTTTTATTAAATACATTAACAAATAAAAATGGTTGTTCGTGTCAGGATTGCACAAGTAATATGACAATAAAATTATAAGGCACTTTGTTTTAAATCTTTTCTTATTCCTCACATGCTATTATCCAGAAAACTGACCAACTTTTTTAATCTTTGAGGGAGAACATCTGTTGACTTTGGGCTCCTGAGGCAACCTTAGAAAGAAAAGGAGTTAACGTACAGAAAAAAAATAGGGTATGATCTGAAAAAAGACAGGTTTGATACACTTCCCAAGTAAGCTGTAATGTTAAAGATCCAGTGTGTAATGTTTTTGGAGGATCTATTGACAGAAATGAAATGTAATACACATAACTATGTCTTCAGAGGTGTAAAAAAAAACCTTACATAAGTGTTATGTTTTTATTACCTTATTATGAGCTGTTTCTATCTACATACACTGCTTACATGGAATTCGTCATATTGTCTCTACAGTAGCCCTAAACAGACAAACTGCCCTGTTAAAAACTTTATCTCATTCGGTAAAGAAGCAAAAACAGGACTACATCTTAGACAGCGTTTATACTAGTGCGTTTTTCTTAAAAACGGTAACGCCCGCGCTTACACTACTCCGGAGTTTTCGACCCCCGAAAACTTTTGGAAACGCTGCAGACCCTGTTATAGTTTGAAAACTCTGGTGTAGCGTTTCTGTTTAAACGGATGAAAATGGAGACTTTAGAATACGTTCTTGCTTTTCAGTAGTGTAGTGTAGTTCTAAGCAATGTGAAAACAACAGTAAACAAGGATCGTTTTCATTTTAAAACACAATTTTCGTACAACACCCCCTTAGTTCTGTGTCAGTCACCGTAGTGCTTCAAAAGAGAGGGTGGAGGGGTAGAGTGACACATTTGTTGCATTTAGCAACCTCACCGCTAGATGTCGCTAAATTTCACTCACTGGACCTTTAAAATGAGGAACCTTATAAATGTTGCCCCAACAGAAAACACAAATTATAACTGCTACATACTTGTCCTCACTACTAAGGCTGTCTGTGGAAGCAGCATCTCTTCTGATAATCAGTTGTGGTTTGTTTCCTATGGACGTCCTCCCTAACATCAGACCTCCGGTTGCAGCCTGGTTACCAAACTGCTGAGTTTGGCTACAAAAGAACACATTATAGCAATAAAGAGAACGCTTGACAATCTTCAACATTAACAATCTATTCAACAAGAGTAAAATAAAACCTGTTCAGGTCCGGGAGGAAACAGGAGGCATTTCTTACAGCTTGTTTACTGGTTTGCTTGGCTTCAGTGGCAGTAACTGGCGATGCAAAACCACCCAAAGCACCTTACAACATAAGAAGCATCTTTGGAAATTGGATCGGATTCAATTTAATGAAAATCAATTGGATTGTACTATCATAATAAACTGATATACAGCCATAAGCATTTGGAGGCTTTATTTATAAATACAAAAATATCGATGTTTCACCCATCACATCTGCTATAGCAGTTTTAGAATGATACATCTTTAAAAATCTTACCTTGTGCATCTGTCTTGTGACTGATTCTTAAAGTTCCCATGTTGTCTAATGGCATGAAGTATTTCACAGGAATATGGACTCCTTTTGCTTGTCTCTCCTGCCTGAGTTTCTGTTGGCTATGAAAATGTAAGTAAGTACAGTACGTTTACATGTGAAATGTAACGTGATGTAGAACTTTAGCCAACTTACCTTCTATGTATAACGTTTGAGACATGGAGTCTTCCTATGAGATACAGGAAAATAAATGTCATCACCCAAGCACAAAGATGCAAACCTGCTCGAATGAAAACAAAGACATACCTTTTATTTCTGGTTGTGATCTAAAATCAGGGTAGAAGGGTATGTTGTGCGGATGGACTGGTATGGACGGTGTCCTGTTTCCTGAGGCTGGGACAGAGGGACATCTTTTTTGACCACTGGTGGCTAAGAGAGTTTGGCGCTGAGGTTGCCCCTGCGGGTGAGGAGCGGATGAGGTAGTGTTACGTCCAGTATCATCTGAAAGCAGAATGCTTCATTATTAATATATACATATTGAACTGTTTTTAAGTAAATGATCAGTTTTAATCATTACAGTTACCTGAGACAGAGTGGCTACAAGCTGAATAACCATTGTGCATATTGGTAGCCGGTTCGACCTGTAATAAATACATATTTTGAAATATATGGTTGTACGTGATGTAAAGAGAAAATGTGCCTTAATGCAGGGTATTTGACAATGTCCAACATATTTTAACATTTCACTTCCTTTACCTTGTCTAGTCGGCCCACCCAAACAGTCACATGATCTACAACACCTATGTGTGGGGTGGGATGAGGTATCCAAGACCTGCTGGTCTGATTGGCCCTTACCATACATGGCACCTACACACCAAAAATAGTTTCAATATCCATTTTATGCCACTTCAGAGCTTTTGTATCATCTTAAGTTTTTGACTATGCTACCTTTTGGGTGGCACTGTCCTTCATGGTGCATAATGTTTTCTCCTGGATTCTCATTTTAACCATATCTTCATTTGAGGGCACAGGGGCCTTTAGAAAGGCGTAAGAATATGATTCGGATATGACGATATCTACTGTACATTTCTTAAAAAGTCTTCTTTAATGATTTTATATGAATATTTTGTATAATATACAAGAAAGATGCAAAATGCATATTATGTTTAACCTACCAAATGTTTGACGGTCCTTTGAATAACTTTGGGTCCTGCACTTCGAACTCTTTCCTGCCTAAGCCGGTTCCTTTCTTTACGACTTCGCAGGTTTTTTTTCTTGCCTTGTTTTTGCTACAATCACAGAACAAGGGCAACTAAGTTAAGTTGTGATCAAGCTAAATGTAACAGCTGTAAGGGTGCTTTAGGGATTCTTTACCTGGTTGGTGGCATTTAAAAGATGAACAGGAAGGCCGTCTGATTCTGTGCTGTTGGATCCACTTGTGCTACACAGAATTTGAATATTGTGGAGTAGTGTGATGTTTACAGGTTACTTTTTATTATTATCTTTTTTTATTATAAGTACAAACTGTATATTATGAAAACAATAAAGCTGGATGCAATAAAACTTTTGTTACCTGGACTCAATATCGATATCAGAGAGGTCATCTAAGGAGTCAACCTCTCTTCCGAGCTTCTTTCTGACCTCTTGCCTTAATAACACCCCCAGCTCCTCCAGACAGTGTGTAATCTGCACATAATATGTTGAAGGAATACACTTATTTTCAAAGCTTAAAGGGATAGTTCACGCAAAAAAATAAATTATTTGAATCTCCCTCATGTCTTTTCAAACATGTATGACTTTCGTCTGCAGAACACAAAAGAAGATACTCTTGAAGAATTTTGGTAACGAAACAACACTGACCCCACTGACTTCCATTGTATGGACACAAATCCACTGAGACTTTTCTCCAAATATCTTCTTTTGTGTATCACTGAATAAAGAGTCATTAAGTTTTGAACGACATGAGGATGAATAAACGATGACAGAAATATACTTTTGGGGTGAACTATCCCTTTAAGAAATGTAATAAAACAACACGTTAAGCCTAAAACTGGACCACCTTAGCTGGGTCGGGGTCACAGAAGTCTAGTAAAGTGTCACAGAAGCTGTAGCCCATTGACTTCAGGTCCCGTGTGCTGAAGTGTGTGCCTTTTCTGTCCCCTGCAAACAGAGTGAACAAATGCAGCCAAACACACACACACATACAAATTGTATTTCTGGTGCAACTCCTAAGAGCTTAAATTGAATTGAATCCAGAACAAGTACCTAACGATGAGCCTCCAAAGGTAGACTCCATCGTATAGCTGTTTCTGATGCCTAGTCTCCACATGACGATGCGACCGGTGCCCTCTTTGCTCTTGTGCATTTTGAACTTGCAACTTCTAAAAGAAAACTAGCAAAGACAAAGGAAATCAATTTAATGAATTCAAAAACTGGATTATTTTACAACAATATTTTCAGCACCATGTCTTTAGCATTTTTGCTCATCATCAGAGGGAAGATGCGCTCATGAAGACAATGTGAGGTGTCCTTGCGATCGGTACAGCCGTACATAAACACATTGTTTTTCCTGCTGTGACCATGGAAGTCGCAATAGACCACAACCTCTCTCTCGGTGAGCAACCTGTGAAACGAATGAAGCTGGTTTCATTATCTCTTACACAAAATAAGTTTACTTTAAGTTCATTTTATTAAGTATACTTAAGCACAGTTCAAGTATTTTTTAAGTATGCTTTATGTAAAAAGTGCTAGTACTTGTTTACTTGTGTAAGAACTTGCAACTAAATTCGCCTACTTTTCATTTTATAAAAGTGTACTAATAAATAAACTTCAGTTGTAAAAAGTAAACTTTGAGCACACAACCAGTTTACAGCTTTGTTTTTCTGAGTATATAAGTACATAAACTTAATTAGACTGTATAAAGAATATAGTAGACTGAAAGTATACTTATAGCACATTTTATAAAGAATTTTTTTGTAATGGATCTCATTTATTTTTTGCATAAAGCATGTAACACATAGAAAGCCTATTGATCCAATATTTACCGTTTCACCATGTTACGAGTGTGCCAAATGCATGGAAAAGAATCCCGTAGCATACTCCGGTAGTTTCGGTTCAGATCACGGCCAGCCAATGAGCAGCGGTAGTTTCCCAGCACCACACCGTCAGGGTTCAGCATGGGCACAACCTGTAACCAGAGTTATTTGAGGGTTTTCATTTATTTTATTAATATTTGGAATATTCATTTTATATTATTGTTTTTATCTTGATTTTAGTTACATATTTAACCATTTTGTTACTTTGTGCTTGTGTCATTATATTATCCTTTTCTTTTTTAATATTGTCATAGGATTCATTTATTTTCATTTTCAGTATTAGCTTAAGTTGAGTTTTTTTTTTCTTTTCTTTTATTCCTAGTTAATATTTTTGTGCCTCAAACATATTTCAATCTTTTTGCACAACTAATGTTCATTTCCATTATTCAAATTATATATAGGCCTAATTTTATTTTATTTTAATTAACCAAAAAAAGTTTAGTCGTTTGTAGACAATATTAACCTTGCCTGTAACTATTTTAATGCATTGAAAAAAAGCATCCAAAAAATCTTTCTAAGTTTCAATTAAGAAGCCATACAGAAAATAAACAGATATACAGCGGCAGAAAAAATAAGAACCCTTTTATTTGCATATTTATTTACTATTTATTGGTGTGTGTTTAGGTTATGATAATTTTTGTTTCATTCTGTGAACTCAGAATATTTAGGGAAGGTTCTAAAATTATTCATTATGTGACAACCTGGATTTTTATCACAGTTTTCATGTGTCTTGTCATGCTGTAAGTCTTTCCCCTTGCTGTTGGAAGACTTTATGTCACTGCTGAAATTCAACAGATGATGCATCTAGAAATGCTGATTAAGTGAAAATGTGGAATAGTTCAAACCCATTTTGTCCTCGCTTTCCTTAACTCACCTTAAAGACAAACGTTTCCCTCAACAGACAGGCATCGGGCTCATCACTCAACAAGAACTCCAAAAAACCCTGCATCATCCAAGAACCATTGGTCTCTCCCGGGTGGACCCGCGCTGTTACCACAACTGCCCGTTTGGCTTTACGTTCAGCCAAGCTGTTGGACGGTGCCGTTATAGTCAACACGTACACTGCATTGCCTGCCAGGCTACGGCAAAGCACCCGCAGTTTACAGTGAGCCGCACGGACGGGGTCTGAGATGACCTCACGCAGGTATCGCTGCAGGTCTGAATATGTGTATGGGTAGCAGTGGGCCAGGTAGCAGGTATCGCTGTCATAAGGAAACTCAATAGTCCAGGTGAGGGAGTACAGCGGTTTACCGTCTTGTTCCGTATTGTTTAGGTAGTACCTGAAAAGACACGGGTTACAAAATGATGACCGTGCCACAAGTGTGTATCAAGTCAACATGAATTTACAATGAGTAAATAAATAAATAAATGATACCGGATGTTAGTTCCGGCTCGCTTCCAACCCTCCCCCTTCATCCACGCAGCCTGTTCGGAGTAAAGCAGCGGGCGCATGCCAGCACTATACAGACTGCTAGTCTTCATCAGGTTGATAACGGTGAAGCGATAGCTGACCCCCGCCTTCATGTTCCTCACCCGGAAGTAAAACCACTGGGTGTGCTTAGTGGTGTACAAATCGCTGCGCAAAGTCAGCTCATAGGCATGCTGACCACTGCAAATATGTTCAAATAAGCCACAGATATGTATCAATATTGTCAGTTACATTATTTATGAAGATGTTATCATTGAATCGAGTATATAACTCACACTCGCACCGCTTTCTGAAGGTTTCCACTCTCAAAACGAGATTCGAAGACTAAAGATCCCTCCTGAGGACTGGCACAGCACGTGGCACGTTTAATGGTCCCTCTGCTGCCACCCACACGAGAGTAGGTGAAGTAGGAGGTTTTTGTGGCTGTGGAGGTTAAAGTAGCAGGAGATTTCATGCAGATAAAAATCTGATATGCTATTGTATGTAGAATTGTATTATGATGTTACCTGGGTCTATGCAGTAAACTATATTTCCTTTCTCCTCCCGTACTGGCATGGGAGCTTCCTCATTACATGTCGACTCATAGAACGGCTCAGGCTCTTTTGGATCCCATTCTGTTTTTCAAAAGGTGGAAATGTGGGTCGACAGAATTTATTTTTCAAATGGGGTGCAGTAAAACGGATGGTTGCTAGGCACTTCAAAACAGTTGCGTTAGCAAGCACCACTAGTGACATTCAATAATAGAAAACAATGGAAAATATTGGGCTAAAATACCAACTAGGGATGTGTCGATATCACAATATAACGGTACGGTGATACCTTGTGTTGTGTCTGCGGTACAATATTTATTGCGATATTTAAAAAGACAAATTAAGACTTGGAAAAAGCGCCATAAGTGTTTAAGAAACAATTATTGAACATTGAAATGATGTACAAATTGTTGATGATGTACAATTGTACAAAAACCATGTCACATCCTGTCCTCTTTTCTTTGTCTTCTCATCACAACTGTTGCTTTGAGGTATGAGGTATAGTATGAGATTTAAGACTTAAAACTCTCTTTTTTTAAATAAAAAACTGCACCAGCCGGACCTTGAGGGAGGTTCTTTGTTAAAGGGCCGGAAGAGCTAGCATTTCAATCAGTCATGTGACCAAGATAATATTGAGGCAATTTTGATATTGCGATACGAATATATTCTTACATCCCAACTATCAACCAGACTAAGCCTGCATACATGTGGTATAGAGTCTGACAAAATACTGTATTATTTGTTGGAAAATAATGGAATTTTATTTTTAAAGTCATGCAAGGCACTGATACCTATGTGCTGGATTTTGTCACGGATCACTTCACATTCTATGGGCCAGCGGACACCCTGGAATGGACAGGAGGTAGACGGGATCGTGAGAAGGTCCAACGGGTCCCTCAGACGTGGAATAGGCCTCTCACCATCAAAGTCAAACACTAGCTGCCGGGTTCTGAGAACTTTGTCTAGACTGAAATGGTCTTGAGACGAAACAGAACACACAAAAACATGTGTAAGACAAAATCGAAAACATACAATAAACATGCTGTTCTGCTGTCTATAGTAAACATACTTTGGAGAGCAGTGGTTAGCAGCAGGTACTATCAAAACTCTCCTTGTAACCACGAAGCACAGTCATTGTGTTGTAAGTCACTGAATCTTTTATAAAGGCATGGGAATGGGAAGTGCTGTGTATTGTGTGACAACTTGACACCTTAAAGTGGGATGGCAATTATAATTTGGTGGTATATATTGCATCATTTTATGCTTGCTTTTAAACGCCTTTAGAATTGAATCAACATATCAACATTGTGCATGCGTCGTTGCATTGGATATGAATGTGTCAATAAAAGACATCCGGAGTAGGAGCAGTATATTTACTGTGACATGGCTTTGGTTCCTCCTGTTCCTCTATGTTGGAATCATTACTCTCAGTAAGCGAGATGATGATATCTGAGGCGGTGGAGTCTTGGTTCCCATCCCATCTCGAGACACCTGAATGCACAGAAGAGCCATTGTCTGAACAAAATAAAAATGAGAGATGCAAACATGAGTTAGAAAAAATATGGACTGCATTGGACTATTGGTGAATTAATACAGTATAAAACTGTTATTGAAACAGCTTAACGCAGAAAACATTATCAACCATCAGCCGCTTACCATTAAAACCATTACAAAATGTAAAGTGTGTTTTGGCTGTTATTCTAGTAGGATTCAATAGTGTCCTTTTGGTTCCCATCCACCAGATCCCACCAAAAGAACCCAAGACATTAACCACAGAGCCACGTTCCATTAAAACCAATACAGAAAACTCCCATTATAAGCATTACATTTCTTGGGTGGTTCTTTTGTTTGTCAGAAAGGCACTATTCAGTAGGCCTATGTATATTTATAAATCAACCTGCATGTCTTACCTGAGATTAATCCATAATGCTGAAGGTGTAGCAAAATGAGCCTCTCGTAAGGACCATCCACGTTCTTTTGTTTAAAAAGTGAGTTGTAACACAATTAGAAGGGCATGTTGTTAATCGTAACTGAGTATCAGCATTTAAACCAACAGTGTAATGTTAGACTGTAACTGTGGAGTTAAACACAGCAGTAAATTTTGTGCGATCACTCACCTGCATTGCACCTCAAAGCGATGCGATTAACTGCGGGTCATGAAGTCATCTCGAGACACGACAACCGATCTTAAAAACTTTAGCGTTTAACAAAGATATCAAATCACACAGCGTCACTTTAAACACAATCACACAGAAATCATCAGAATCAATATTTTAAATGAGCAACCGCATGATAGAAACCTAGAATTACACTATTTTAATGTAAATCTCTTGGTAACTATTTTTGTCTAGGCGCATCTGACGTTGTTTGTATCCCGGTTGTTATGGAGACGTTTCTGCGTGTAGATAAGAGGTAAATAAGAGGTCTCTATTAAGTTTAAATGACATGTGTATTATATAACACTTTCTTTTCTTATGAGTACTTAAATAAAAACGTTGTTTTTATTGCTTGAAAAGTTTTATTCATTATCCACAATGTAGAAAATGGCCTTACATCCCGACTCAAGGAAACATTTAAACCGAACAAAAAGTTCTCTGTTAAAAATGGACTAATGTGCTGTTGATCATACTGACAAACGTTCATTCGTATTTATGAAAAGAAAACAGTTGGCACATTCATAAAGAACTTTCGCGACACATTATTACTTAAAAAGTAGAAATTTCCCACAATAATGTGTAACATTTAGTGCAACGGAGTTACCACAACGACCTTGCTTTTGGAAGCATTAAACTGTTGATGAGATTGATCTCTCAATAATTAAAAATCGGTAAAAGTATGTCAATGAAACAATTGACATATGGTTAACTGTATACACAGAAAGCAATGTTATATATTAATAGTGCACAGTTGCTTACTGTACAGCTGATCCTTGCACCCTTAATGTTCCACAGAACAAATCTAAAATATTGTAGCGATGGAACAGTCCTTTAATATTCAATCATTATTTCCATTTTATTTTATAGACAAACCATGCAACATGTTTCATGGTGGGAATGACCCAAAAACAGAAAAATTCTGTACATATGGGGACTAGATTCAGGTTCAATATTTTTTATAAAAAAACAAGGCTGGTAATGTAGTCATTATACAATGACCAATAACCTAAGGTATACCTCTATTTACAAGATGATGCATTTTAATTAACCAGACACATTTTAGGCTCTGACAAGCCAACGTGTGCATATAAAAAGGAGACATTCACATTTGTTCAGTCCATACTGAAGCTTTGTAACCTGAACAAAACGGCAAAATACAATTCAGTACACCCTGATGGAGGCTCATGTTTAGTGTTTCCAACAGAGATGTATTAACTTGGCATCATCTTTCTCTTCTTTAGCAGTCTATCTCTCCAGTCATCGGGCAGTGCTTCAAAGTTAGCATTGTTGTGGGCCTTCCCCCTATAGATAAAGACAAAAATATTTGAGGTCGGCATTTCGTCTAAAATGTTATCATTCTGGTTCAGTTTTATTTGTATGGCGCTTTTAAAAATGTGCGCTGTTGCACATTTGAAAATCAGTATACAAATAAAACTGAACTTCGAATTTATCAAATTTATACTACCACGGGAGAAAATTAAAGTTATCAAAAAGCAAATGCATAATGCATTTGCTAAATTTCTTTTCAAAAAATAAAACTTACGTCGTGAACTGTTGATGTTTCCATTCTTCGATACGTCGGCTATTCATCTGCTCTCGATCTTCATCGCTGGAGCTCGACTTCTCTTCTTCATCTAGCTCCTTCTGAATGCTCTGCCACTTTTTCACCAGGGACGGCATTTTCGTCTTGCTCTTCTTTGTCTTAATATAAATAAAGGAAAGCATTTTCAAATTAATTCCCATGAATATTTAAGTAACTGGAATATGCAAGGGAACTAGAAAAATGCTAAAAGCAGGAATTAAACAAAACCAAAAGCCATCTCATATACCCACCTTATCTTTCTTCGGCCTCTTTACTTTGTCTGTTGGCACTTTGCCTGGTTCCAGGGTGCTTGGGAGTTGAGGTGTAGGAGGGGGTGGTTGGACAGGTATGACAGGCATTGGTGGAGTTATGCTCTCTGTAGGTAGAGGAGGTGCAACTGCAGCAGTCATGCCCCAGTAAGCATTTCCAACTAGAACTGGAACTGGGAACGAATGAAAGGAACATAAGCTCAATGTTTATATTTAAAACCAAACTGTACACACGAGTAAGTGCAAATGGTTATTATTAATACCAGCTGTGGCAGTGGGGTGAGTGTAGAGAATAGCGCTGCTTCCAATGGTTACTGCTTTAGGGAGTGTGCTTGAGCTTGTGGCTTTACGTTTCTGACCTCTAGCCAAAAATGCTGCCGCTTCGGCCGCCTAATGAAAAAACAACAAAACATGATTTAGTGCAAAGGCAAGATAAACTTTGTTTTGCAAGTCCCGAAAAAGTTACCTTAAATTCTTCTGTCCCAGGCGCTGGTGGTTCTGACTCCTCATCCTCCATCTCCACTTCCTCGATCTCCCCATCATCGCTGAGGGGTGGTGGAGGGGGTGGAGGAGGAGACTCAGGTGGTGGAGGGGGTGGTGGGGGTTGTTCTGTTGGTGGAGGGGGCGGGACCTCTGGAGGAAGCGGAGGGAGTGGTGGTTGTGGCGGTTGGGGAACTGACCAAAGAGATGTCATATCCCCCAAGGAAGCTCCTGTTAAAAAAAGGGAAAATGTCAGACAACAATTTTCTTTTCTGGGGTAACTGTTTTCAACTACTCATCAGGAGACCCACCTGCAATACCGCCCGTTGTGTCTGCACACAGTTGGCTGGGGCCTCCAGAAACAGCTGTGGGGGGCAAAGGTGGTTTGGATTCTTCTTCTTCCCTAACTGGAAACTCCCACTGGGAGGCACCGGACCGGTCATTCACATAGAAGTACCGCCTGTGGTCTCTAGAGGTGGAGAAACAAACACACAGACACATCTTAGAAAATTTCCCTATGACTGATTTCAAGGTCAAGAGACCCCTGGAGAGTTAAAGGGAAGGGGGCTCTAGTTCCCTAATAAGGGATTGTTGAACTAGGCTTCATTGGCAGCCCAGAGGAAGAGCCAGATTATAGTGGGGGTGCACTGATAAAGAACCCACCTTATTCCCTTAAAAACAAACAAAAAATGTATTGCATAAACAAAAAAGCTCCAAGCCAATCCTGAAACCAACATCAATATTTCATTATTCAGTCTCAATCGTCATGGCAATACTCACATTGACAGTGACAAAACCCCTCCACTAGATGCCTTAAAGCAGGCATCTTCGACAGAGGGTGAAAAATAACATTTTTATTTAGCATTCATCAATAGTGCAAGGAAAAGAAAACCAGTAAAGCAATGAAATAGATTGGTCTGACCTTCAGGCTCCGGGGGCAAGGCATCGTCTTCCTTTACTGATGCTTGTGTGACACGCTGCTTCCATGTGGTCACTCTGTGTCACTCATTACTCCCATCATTTTGGGGCAGTCCTGTAAAGTTCAAAGCTCTCGCGCGCGCGCAACCACCTTCCTAAGAGCTAGTGAACCCTTCTGACTGATTTTGAGGGGAGAAGATGCAGCCCAATATCTTTGGGGCTCGGTTTGGTGGTAAAGCCGGTACTTTAGAGACGCTCCCTTATTGTTTACCACAACCATCTGTCTTTATCCTTGCTCGCAAACACTCCCCAGTAATACAACCAAGTGCAAATCGATCACACGTTTGTCAAGTGGTGGAGGCAGTGTGGTCAATTGTCACATGTTTTAGGGAGGGGGGAGTGATAAGGATGTGAAAGGTAAGGAGCGCGTACCTGTCCCAGTGGCAGGACCAGCCTTTAGGAGTGGCGTTAAGTTCGTAATGTTTTATGTGCTCTGCGGCTTCCTGTAGCCTGCGGCGGAGGTAGTTTCCATTCAGAGCGCCCTCTCGCCAGTCTGCGATCCGCGTCTGGTGGTAAAAGATGGATGCTCAATTTAATACAGACGTAAGCGGAATAAACAGTCCCTACCTTCAAAGCAATTGTCTTTTTCATACCTCCGTTTGCAGCAGCAGCAGCTGAAAGTTTGAGATAGTTTTTTTGTCGATTCCTAAAAACTCCATTTTGCTGGTAAGTGTGTTGGCGAGCTCTCCGATCTGAAACTAAAAGAGTCATTGCATATGATCACAAAATCATTTTAAACTAGTGTAATTTTGGTAGCCAGTCTCATTTTAAAAAACTCATAGCGGTGCATTATAATTTATAAAGATTATTCTAAAGAGATCAAATCAAAATTGGTCCTGTACAGGTTCAGTCTCTAACTGGCTAACTTAAAATACCTTAAGATCCTCTTCCTCCTTTTGAAGAGCTCTGCAAACGACCTTCTCCTTTTCTTCTTCCTCTGGCTGCTTTTCAGCTGTTTTGGAATGTGCTTGAAACACAAGATATTCAATAAGTTATTGATCAATGCAATATAATGAGCTAAAATCATTGCTATAAGGGATATTTCACTTGTCAAAAATGATCAAATAACTGTTCAGCACGGCTCCGTGGTCTTAACAAAGGTCTTCTGAAGTGAATCGATGCGTTTAAGACAAATATCCATATTGACAACGATATTAAGATTGCCTGGATCAGATCCAGGCATACGAGAGTCTTGTTTTTCCGGCAAATGACACCGGTTCCTTTTCAGCCAATAAGACACAGTCTCCTCTGGGCAGGAGCTTTCATCACTGTCATTTGACAGAAAAACAAGCCTCTCGTTCGCCTGGATCTGAGGGATAACAGATAATGTGATTCCCTCCATTTCACACAAACAAGCGGCTCTGTCTTATGCTCCTGCCAAACCGTCTCGCACGTGTACACCATTTTATTAAGTCTTAGCCCAGACTTACATATATGTCACACTGTACAGTCCTGCTTACAGGTTAATATATATGTATAAGTGAACCAAGATTTTACGTTGCTACGAAATAAGTTAAGATGATGTCTTTACCATTGTCTGATTGCTCAGGTGTGGCCCATCCTGCTTTCTCTGAGCCCCGGCTGCCCGAGTCAGGACTTGGCGCACGGAGGAAAGAAGTCTTCCATTTGTTCTTTTTCGAAAGCAAATTTTGAGGCCCATCCTGACTGGCTTCAGAACAGGGGCTTGAACCCCCACCACTGCCATCACCTTCCTCCAGGGCACGAAGCTCAGCCTGCAAAAAAAAAAAACATTTTTCGTTTCTTTAGACATGCACACACAAATTATATAGTAGATATAGCAGAAAAAGTGCAAAAGTCCAAAACTTTAACAGTAAATACTAGAATCCACACAAAGTTAATTTACTCGACCACTCACTAGTTATTTCTAGACAGAACTCACTTTTTTCCTCTCTAATGCTAGTTCCAGTTCCATGGTGTCCTCTTCAGCTTCCTCCTCCCGGTCTGAAGATTCGGCAGACTGGTTCCTGCTGCGCTGGTTACTTTGGCTATCAGTGTCTCGAAGAGCCGGAGAGTTCATAGATGGCGTCTCTTCACCCTCCACATCCTGGGCATCCATGGTCTCATCCACGGCTAGCACCTTCTTTCTCCATTTCTCCTCTGCCTCCTTCACCTCCTCTGGGATGAGAGGAGCGAGGAGAGTAGCTGCCACCCCTCTCCTTTCTTCTTCATCGCTGGTCAAGGCAACAACACTCTCTATGACTTCCTGTGGAAGAGTAGATACAAAGTCAAACATCAACACAACTTAAACTGTAAGCGAAACAACGTAAAGACAAAAATAAATCTTGCCTTCTTTTTGATTTCCCTTTTTAATATAGGGGCCACGGGGGCCGCTATTGCAGACTGCTGTTCTGTACAAACGGTGCTGTGATGTTCAACACCATTGCCGTTTACCGATGAGCTGTGGGATAAATATGTACGCTTAAAATGTGAGTCCATTCAAAAGTACAAAGTATTAAGACTCTTAAAAACGTAAAACAAAAACAAGTTAATTGTTATCAAATGCAATGACGCGCATATGTTTTTGGGTCTGCCTCAAGTGTCTGAATACTTTGAGACCACAAAAAAACTTTGAGAGACTAGAAACCTGTTTATGGGAAGATTGCTGACAATATACCTGCAATATTTTATTTCCTTTAAATCTCACCTCTCTGTGTACTGAAGACTCTGCATCTGGTCAGCCAGGTAATGCGGAAGCTCCCAGGCCACTTCGTTGGTCTGAGTGTTCCAGTAATAGTAACAGCCTGTATTTTCATCCCACACCTCCTGCCAGTCACCCATCTCCAAACCAGCTACAGCGACCCCAAACATCAAACAAGCATTAACTTCTACATCCCCATTTTAAAAATTAAACAATCAAAACACAAGCCTACAGTAAAACTCACATCCAACAAGGGAATACTGGGTGTTGTACTGAAACTCTTGTGTCGGCCCGTTCTGAGCAGTCTGCTGGTCTATTTTAGGAACTGGGCGAGGAGGAGTTGGTGCTGGGTCAATAGCCCCAGTCTCCGATTCATTTGTTTGGGTGGGTTGTGTGGTAATGGCATCAATTTCCTATGGGAGAGATACATGATAGGCTACATCAATATAAACTATAGTCAGATTCCTAAGTTCAACTACAAGTAGACATTGTCTGGAGAGGGTGTACACATATAAACTGGATATACTCACCGCCATAAAATTGGCTAGGGTGCTGTCAATATCTCCTGACTGATTGAGTTTAGCTTTTATGGTGGTCGCTTGGTTCTCCACTGCATCTTCTTCTTCACTATCTTCATATGCGCCCAGCAAGGACAGGCCCTCTAGATAGACCATACAGACATAAGCAACACAAATTCCACAGTACATTATTTTATCGATATAACATTGAATAATATAAAACAACAACACATAGACTATTATCACGATATATGTAGTATACACAATAGATCTTAATTTTTCCATAATATCTACAACCTATGTATTATTCAATGACAACAAACAGATCAAACTCACGTGTGGCCTTCACAGCTGGAATCTTCATAACTATATTTACTTCTCTCGGGATTCCCTGTCCATCAGCGTTACCTTCACGTTCGTCTAAAATAGATGACAAACTGTTAATAACGTATTCAAAACGTTTTAAACGAGTTTCCCCCCTCTGCTAATTTCAGGCACAGGGCGAGTTAGCATGCAGGCTAACGCTTTGTTTAAAGCTAACCAACACGAACTCGAAATGTAGCTTATAAATTACAAAACTAAAAAGGCACTTATGTTTCATATATAAAAGTGGTCTCTGTTACATGTCTATGTTGGTTTACGGTTGCTTTGAACAGCCCAACAATCGCTGACAGCCCAAGTTTATCGGTTCAGTGACGTTAACGTTACCGGTGGCTAAAGCTAAACCAGCTAACTATCCCAACAAACGTCAATTCAAGAGAACTTTATACATGTACCTTTGGCATTTTTTATACTTCCTGTTATTTTAAATAGTACACAACTATTATTTACATTATGAATATCAGTTAAATGTCACCATTTACAATAAGCGAGTTGTCGTTACTTAACACAATAAATAAGTTTCCCACTCGCGTGTTCTTTTTAAAATGGTTGGTGTTTCTTCATATTTTTAGTATCCTATGACGAAGAAACCCAATAAAACAAGCGTTTTTCGCTCACCTTCTGACCCAGAACCAGCTCCGTCCTCTCTTGCTGCTCCCGTAGCAATGCGGTTCGGTCCAGGCGGAGAGAGCTGTAATATGGTTCTCCTGCCCGTGCCGCCTCGAGTCTTCTTCCCCATCGTTCCTGTCGTTGACAATATAATGGAGCTCCGCTCTCAATCAGAGCTGCGTTTCCTATCTGCCCTTTCCTTCCAAATGGCTGAATGACTTTTTTTCCTTCAAAATAAAAGTCCTCATGCGACGTCTCGCTTTATAAGTCCAACGTATAACAGAAAGAACTAAAATGTATAAACCACAAAAATTGTGTCATGTTTGTTAGGCCTATATAATTACGATCAAAAAAGGATGTCAAAATGTATGTATTTTTTATTTTATTCAATTTTTAATCTTTTATAAATTAATTTATAAAATACATTTTTATGTATTTCATTAAATCCATAATATTTATATAAATATATATAAATAAACAGTGTGTGCTGGGGCAGGGGGCTCGAGCACCCACGGAAATGTTTTCGTGAGAAACACAAAAACGTATGCAATTTATAAACATTTATTGTAAAACAATCCTTCCTTTGTGAATTCGGACATAATTTTTGTGATAACGATTGTTAAGAAAATACAATGTCAAATACTTTGTTTTTTTCTTAGAAATAAGGAGTTTAAATATACCAAGTTCTAGTCAAGTTCTTCATGTTCAGTTTGTAAAGCCAGTGACCTGCTTGACTACAAAGAAGAAGCTACAGAGGATTATAAAAACCTATTAAGAGTCTTACATCAAAATGGAGACCCAAATATGTTACAGGAACTCTACATAATTGATGAGCAGGGTACATTGTTAGAATTTTACAATTTATCTTTGACAAGGAATGGTCGACCTCACTGAAGATTTTTTTTGAGAGAGAGAGAGAGAGAGACAACTGGTTATATTTATATTACTGAGATTACTTTCAAACCCTTGCTGCAATTTTGGAACTATTTAATAGAAATGTACCATAAACAAAGAATGCTAAATACTAAAACAATTACATAACCACAAATTAATGATGTATAAATTTGCATTGTCCAAATCGTTTGCTATAAAATCTTGCTTTCTACTTTCTCACAAAAAAACAAATAATAGCCTATACTATTACTTTAAAAACAATACTTTTGTAAAATCTTATATTCTACTTAACAATATTGATGAAAGAATATAGGCCTACTAGGCTATATTATTACTACAAAAACTATGCTTTTGTAAAGCAATTTTGATCACTTGATTTCCAAGGTCATTTCCACAAACACCTTGACCAGTGTTCCTCTGCGATATCTCAAAAATGCATATTTGCACATCAAATCCATTGAACCTTTCTGGTTTTGGTTCGTCACTTCTGTTTCCCAAATCTTCATTTGTTGTCTTCCAGTGCCCCCTGCACCTTCATGGCGGCCTTGTCAGTCATTCCTTCACTCTCCCCTTCTTCATCATCCGAGCAGTCTGCCCACCGGCCCACCCGTCTCACACCTTCAGCCACCACCGGTGCATTAACACAAGGATTGTGGTCATAGATAACAAGCTTCAACCCTCTCAAATGGGCAAGAGATTGAAAATATTGAATACGGTTTCGGTCCACATCAATCACCTCTAAGTAATGCATCTTCAGTAGCACGGGAGGGAACTCATTCAGCAAGTTCCCCGCTAACCAGATGCTGCGTAGCTCTTCCAGTCGCCCGAGCTCTCCGGGCAAACTACGTAGCTGATTATAGCCCAAGTGGAGCGTCTTGATGTTGGGAAGGTCACAGACTACTTGAGGGAACTTGGTAAAGCAGTTAGTCTCCAGCCACAACGTTTTAAGTTCGGTGAGCTGCCGGATCTGCTTGGGAAGTGCATAAAGCTGGTTATTGCCAAGGTAGAGAATGTTAAGCTGCATAAGATTGCAGACAACCAGAGGGAGTTCCTCAAAACAGTTGAAATCCAGAGCCAGGAGCTGAAGCTTTTGGAGGTTTCGAAGTTCTGGTGGCAGGTTGGTGAGGTGATTGTCACTCAAGTAAAGTTTGACTAATTCGCTAAAAGCAGATGCTCTGATGGGAAGGCGACGTAACTGACGGCTGCTCAGGTCCAGGGTTCGATCAAGGGGCATTTCTTTTAAATCTCCTACTAAGTAGCGTTGACATCGCTCGGAGGGGATGAAGGCGACGGCACCACGCACAACATTTCCCATCTTGCCTGATACACATTCGAAGTCTCTTAAAGGGGAGAAATAAAAGAGAAGCAGAGTGGTTTGATTGAAATAAAAACAAGAACATTTTTCTTTTCTTTTTTATTATTGCAATGATCACCTTTCATTGTATAGAAAATGTGGTGTTTTATCAAAAAAATTATTCAAGGTTAAACAAATAATAACTAAATGAACCGAAATGAGGATAGCATGCCTGTTGAACTGAATAGGAACGTTATGAAGCATTAAAGAAAAGATCAAATTAAATCTTAAATAGTCTACAACTTACCAAGCCGCAGAAATCGTTAGATGTTTGAAGGTTTTTTGTCAAAAGGAATGAGAATGCACGATAGGTAGCAGTGATGTTTCATGCTCCTGTGTTCTGCTGACACCTCTGCCCTGCCAGTCGCTGAGAGCACCAGAGATGACAACCAGCACGCTCCTCCCCATTCCGGCGAAATGAGTTCTCTGGCACTGACCAGGGGCAGTGATAAGCCTAAAGGTGTCTTGTGATACAGGATTTTTAAGGGTCCATTGTAGACGTTCTGTATGGGCTTTTATCTTAGCCAGGACCTTCTACTTAACTGAGACCACTTGAATGCATCATCCCATTGATAAGACTCACCCAGTTATAGAAAACCACCAGATGCCATCAACATCACATGGCAAACTGGTATTTAGTAACACATGATTTGGAAAAAGTCTGAATGGATCAACAAACGTAATATAGGCTATATATGTTTTCCTCTATTGTTTTGACAGAGCTCAAAGTTCATTTCCTGATCTCATACCCCTCTCTCACCCTCTCCTTTAGGACAAAACTGTGCTTTAAAGAATATAGGCAAAAAATAAAAAATGTACAGTAGTTTTTCAGAAAACTTGTTGACCCATTCTGCACTACACAGCTGTCAATTAAGTCAAATATTCGACACCTGTATATCACAGCTCAGCACATTCAAAGCTATCCGTATTTATCCATTATACTACTTACACATGTGACCTTTTTTGATCTCATGGAAGAACATGCGTTTGGCTGCAGATGTGAAATATACAATGCAAGTGATTTAGATGTGGATGTTGCCTACCTCATCACTTCACAGATTATGTCTTGTCAGCAGAGCATCTGTATACAGAGGCTTGTAACAGGGCAGATAACAACATATTAACTTATGAACAAATATTACAAGGGAACTGTATGTTTTAATGTTCATGTCATGTAACTACTCCTTTATTTAGTCTTAGTTTAACAGATGATGAATTTCAGCTCTAACCAATCACAATATGCTGCGCATGTGACAAATACAAATGTATATTTTTACCTACATCATCAACATCAGATTACAAATATTATAATTGCAAAAGATCATGATGCTTGGAGAAAAATGAAACTATATTTATTATTGCAGTTTCAAATCTCATCTCTACATTTACTCTTTCATCACAAAATACTCCATCGTGCCCAGAGACGGTTTCAAATAAGTATTATAGTGTGTCCAGAACAGTTTTTATTCCTGTGTGTCAGATTTAAACTACACCGAAGGTCAAGAGGTCAGAGGGTAAAGGCTATTCCCCCAGCATTCACGTCTGTAGGATACACAGCCATCTTGGATCTGCGAGGAGAGGGTAAATTAATGCGGTTAGTCAATTTCATTTTCACCAAAAAACACATTACACCACAGGGTTTAAGTCGCACATAAATGACCAAATGATCAAGTACAGCTTTACGCATATGCACAAGAATATATATAGCAGTTGCATGAATGCAGTGACACGTTTGCATGGTTTTGGTGCTTTCTGTTTTTGTTCCGAGGCCAGAGCTAGCCGACTAGCGTTAAGCGCTAACAAAAACAGAGAACCGAAACGGAGGCCTTAAACGTTTAAATAGACAAATACACGTTTTCTTTATGTCTAGACGTCCGCTACAGACTAAAACACTTTAGACCAATGAATTGGAAATAGCTCCATGTGTTTGGTTGTCATTCAGAACATTATTTAATAATAGTAGATGTTCATATTTGTGTTAGCCGCTACTTCGCTAACGGGCAAAGCTAACTAGCTAATCTAACTGATAACATTTCGCGAAATGTCACAATTTTGTTTCCATATTTCACTCGGTTTGGATGTTTATAACACCTTAACGTGCAGGAAACGGTTTTAATATTTCTAGAAAGGTTGTGTGATTTAATAATAGGAGTGTGTCAAATTAGCTTACGTTTCTGCTTTGGTTTAGCTGGTCTTTTAAGCTGGTTTTGTATGTTGTCATTTGTCAGTTTAAGAAGGCTTATTTATTTTTTTAACCGTGCGGTAAACAGTCTTTGTTTTGAAAAGATGAACAGATTATTTTATTTCATAACATATCGCCATAACAGGATGGGTTCAGGCTGCAATAGCAGAATAGTATTTGCTTAACCACGTTGAATTGATCAGGTATGAGCGCAAGATTCAGATTTTGAAACTTGAAAAAAGTGGGTTGACAATGTTCTGTGTGCTGTTTAATTGTCCGTTTCAAACGTGGGTTAAAAGTGCACATATGCATTACTATGAGGAAGATGTTTTTACACCCTGAATAGTATTTCCATGTTATACTTTATTATTTTGTTATATATAAGTAAAGATGTCAGAAGTTTCGCTTACATGTTTTATTTTTCGCAGGTGACATACGGAATGTTCAGTACAAGTAGAAAGAAGTTTGTGGAGGGGGTCGATAGTGACTACCCGGATGCAGAGAGCATGTACCAGTATACCCAGCCAATGTTCCCACACCGAGAGAAAGACGTAAGAACTATTTATCGATGTTGACGCGTGCACTCATTGGGACTTATTTTTTAAAAGCTTTCATTGATAAATTAGCAGTGATACTGAAAAAACATTCTGATTGTTCTGGATTTTCAGATGCTGACATCTCCTTCGCCGTCGTCGTCAAGTCAATTGTCACAGCTTGGTGCGAGTTTGTACGGTCCGCAAAGTGAGTTAAAGTCTATTTTCAAATAAACCTCTGCTTATATCAAACGAAACTGATTTTTTATGTTTTCTGTCTTTAAGGTGCACTAGGTTTCCCATTAAGAGGCATGAGTAATAACAACCCTCAACTGAACCGGAGTTTAACGCAAGGCACTCAGCTACCGAGCCATAGCACCCCAACAACAGGCGTCCCAACAATGTCCCTCCACACGCCACCGTCGCCGAACAGGTACGCGATTTCCTCCTCCTTATGATGTCATAATGTGACAGTGCTTTGTGCTCGTCGTGACTCTTGTTTTGATGCTTCACAGGGGCATCCTGCCCATGAACTCCAGGAACTTGATGAGCTCGCAGGTAGGGCAGGGCATGGGCATGAGTGGCAGGACCAACAGTATGGGCAGCTCGGGCCTGGGCAGCCCCAACCGCAGCTCCCCAAGCATTATCTGCATGCCCAAGCAGCAGCCAGCACGCCAGCCATTTACCATCAACAGGTACAGCTGTCCGCAGGGCCACAATAATGACCGTTTGAAGAGTTCTTCATTTAAAGGGTTTACACTGCAAACATGTATGCGTTTTGTGCACACTTTTCCACTTAACGCATGTCTTTTCTTAAGTTAGATTTTGAAAAGCCAATTCTCATAATGTCAGACACGACTATTGTATTTCAATTAACTTTCACCATAGGCCAAGATAAGGCCAATCAGGACTGATTAAGACTGACCTTAACAAAAGGGTCAAATCCTCATGTGTGTCGTTGTAGTATGTCAGGATTTGGAATGGGGCGGAGCCAGGGGTTTGGAATGAACTCCTTATCCAATAACATCTTCAACGGGACAGGTGAGTGCTCAAGTGGACAGGCACATCATTGGACATGTTTAATGTATTGCAAAAAGGTGTGTGTACAGGATTCATATATAGACGGTCTCATACTAATAACATAAACAAACGTTACTGCGCACGCACACTTTAGTGACCCGAACTTAACTTCCGGTACACATTCACAATCAAAAGAAACTGAGAAGAAACGTTACTTGGCTAAACTTGTCTCTGCTATATTTTGAATTTAGATTGATGTCAATGTACCATACAAATTGTTTAAATACGAGCAAACTACAGGACCCATTCAACAAATTGTTTATTTAATAAAATGAACATGCAACAAAATTCAACAAATCGTATATTTAATACAATTATTACATGGCTCGTTGGAATGCTTGATTCTGATTGGCCAGTCTTTACATTTGCAGTTTCATTATTCCCACATAACAGCCTCTCAAAACTAACAACACACGGTTACCAGCATGCAGCAAATCATTTTGTCTTTTAATAACATGTATGACATTATATTTACATATGATTAAACCAAATTGCCTGTTTGTGACATTTAAACGTCATTTCTTACCTTAAAACCGAAAGTAAACAGATTTTCCTCGTTGAAGGTCTGCATTCGGTAAAAATGAGCTAATAAAATATTTCAAATTCACATTTCTCGTCCAGTTTTTTTCCTCATGTGGCAAGTAGCCATGTAATAAGATGGATAATGTACAAGTGGCTGGCTGTTATCGCAGAAATAAGCCCCTTTAGTGTGATACAAGACCTTGGCTTCGGGGTCCTGATCACACTGTCTGGGCTTATTTCTGCGATAACAATGGGCTGCCTGTACATTATCCCTTACTTACTATTATCAAATTAAAAAATATATTAATACTTATATTATTAGACACTAGCCAAACACAAACCGGAAGTTAACCGGCGGGCAGGCATCCAATGAAACTGTCTATAACACAGTGAAACAACAAACAAAGAAGTTGTTTCGCTTTAGTTTTTACTGTTTCTTTATCAAGTTTAACATTATAAATGTATCATCGATGGTAAAACAACGGTTAAAAACTAACTTGCACATTTATATATTTTGGTATTATTACTCGAACACAGAAATTACAATGCATAACACTGAGCTCAAAACAAAAGTTGAACATAACAGTTACTAAAAATGAGTCATCTAAACTGCAGAAGTGTACATGTGATCGTTTTTGTCTTTTTTGACTAATACTGTCCTCACAAACCAAGTTCCAGACGTACTCATCCATCATCGCGGCATCCCTTAAAATTTTAACAATAGGAAAATATGAAAATGTGATTTTTTTTAAAGTTTTTGTTTATTTGCAATATACCAAAATTAATGATATAAGCTCAAAATATACTTTAGCTAAATATACACTAAAACATTGATGCTACATGAAAATACATATAACCACAATAATTTGCACCACAGAATTGTACAAGAACTATAAAAATAAAAAAAAATGGTTTCACTGTGTAATCTGTACTCTGTTACTTAAAAAGCAATGTGCCTGAATTGTGTGAATAAATATGTTTTTGTTCCATCAGATGGGAGTGAAAACGTGACCGGAATAGACCTCTCAGAATTCCCAGCACTCGCAGACAGAAGTCGGAGAGAGGGAAACGGCAACCCAACACCATTGCATAATCCGCTGGCTGGAAGGGCACCGTATGGTAGGAGTTCATTTTACACAGTCCAATTACCTACCTGAAACTGAGAACTTCCCGGTCTCAATGAATAAGCTCGCGTCCACTTGAATGCACGATAAGATCAGCATTTTATGTTTGTTATGCCGCGACAATCATAAGACATTTCTTTTAATGAATCTTGCAGTTGGAATGGTCACAAAGCCATCGAACGAACAGTCGCAGGACTTCTCCATTCACAACGAAGACTTCCCAGCTCTGCCCGGGCCCAACTACAAGGACCCGACGTTGAGCACGGATGAAAGCAAATCAGTCAGTATTGCCTGAATTTTATCTTTCTTGAGCTATAGAGAGACACATTGCATAAGTAACATCCATAGTTTTAAAATATGGTTAAGGAAGCCTTGCTATACCAATCTTTGTTTAAAAGAACGTTCATCCAAAAATGAGTGTTTTGCCATCATTTACACGGCCGTATGTTATTCCAGCCAGTTTTACTTTATTTCTTGCCAAAAACACAATTTGACTTTTGACGCTAAATTTCATTGTTTCATGAAAAATGAAGTCTTGCATGTTTTGAACATCATGAGGGATGTCATAAATGGATAAATGTTGTATAAATTAATGTTGTATGAACCAGAGCAGAATGTTTGTTTTTGGGGGTACTGTCCCTTTAGGTGGTCCTGTCCCAGTTCTGTGAGCTTTACCAGAGTTTTTTGGTTCAACAGAGCTTGAACTCATCAGGCAAGGGCAGCTCAAGTGTGGACGGACCTAAGTTTCCTGGCGATAAGACATCATCAGCACAGAATAACAACCAGCAAAAGAAAGGAATCCAGGTGTTGCCTGATGGTGAGCCTGTCTAGCAACAATCTACTGTATGTAATGTAATGTTTTCTTTTTGATAAACATCTGATTTGTCATGAGGAATGTGCAAGTATGTCAATTTATTCTAGAGGTAATCCGAAAGCTTTTTTTACTATTGGATACATATTATAAAAATGTCATTTTTTTTATAGGCAAGGTAACAAACATTCCCTCAGGAATGGTGACGGATCAGTTTGGAATGATTGGACTCTTGACATTCATCCGGGCAGCTGAGACGGACCCTGGGATGGTTCACCTAGCTTTAGGAAGCGACCTAACAACGCTAGGACTCAACCTGAACTCTCCAGAGTAAGATGCTTTCTTTGTTTGTCAAGTTTAGTATTCATTTAAAGAATTTTAGAGGGATTTAACACAAGTTACATTGAACTGACAGCATCGGAGGCAGACTGATTATTTGCGAAGAAGTAATTTTAAGAAAAAAACTGATGGCTTTAGTATGAACAAGGTTACAAAGAACTGTTTTAAATGTATAGGCAATAGACCAAAAATAAAAATTCTGTCATCATTTACCCACACTCTCGTCATTTCAGACCGCTATGAATTTTTTCTTCTCCAGGACACAAAAGAAGATATTTTGAAGAATGTCGGTAACCGTACAGCGGCTGCACCCATTGACTTGCATTGGTTTTGTGTCTTTACAACAGTTGTAAATGGGTATTGCCGTTGTTTGGATAGCAACGGTCTTTAAAATATAATCTTTAGTGTTTTGCCGAATAAAGAATGTCGTACAGGTTTGAAATGACGAGAGAATGAGTAAATAACAGAATTTTTCCTTTTTTTGTCATCTGTCACTTAGCCACAGTATATCAAGTAAGTGTGATCAACATGTTCTCCTTCTCTCTACAATTATTTTATAGCTGACTACATGGATTTTTTTTTCTTTTAGGAATCTGTATCCCAAGTTTGCATCACCATGGGCTTCGGCTCCATGTCGACCACAAGACATCGGTGAGTGTTGATGTTAAGTGGATTTAATAATCGATTTAATGATTCCACTTCAGTAATCAATATCATTCTTCTCTTTTTTTTTTTTTAAGACTTCCATGTTCCCTCAGAGTACTTAACCAACATTCACATAAGGGATAAGGTGAGGTCTTAAGAACACATTTCCTGCTCATGGGTCATTTCAATTGAACCACTGGTCTTAATGACACGCACCCCCTGATCTAAATGTCGTCCTTTATACAGCTGGCTGCAATAAAACTGGGACGATACGGTGAAGATCTGCTGTTCTACCTCTACTACATGAACGGAGGAGACCTCTTACAACTCCTCGCTGCTGTGGAGCTGTACGTACCAATGCTAAAATTACCAGTTCAATCTTTATAGGTGGCAACGTAAACGCAGCCCAAGCGTGCTTCGTCCTTTGTGTGTGGTCAGAATCGACGGATGGTTGAGGATGTTTATAAATGATGTTGTGGCTGTATTGCAGCTTCAACCGGGACTGGCGGTACCATAAAGAAGAAAGGGTTTGGATAACAAGAGCACCAGGCATGGAGCCCACGCTAAAGACCAACACTTACGAGAGAGGAACATACTACTTCTTTGATTGTCATAACTGGAGGAAGGTTGCAAAGGTAAAGCTACGGAGTTAAGCTCCATCTTGAATTGGTGATGTATTTGTGATCGTTCTATCATTTAAGCAAAGGTATATTGGAGTTTAGCTACGAGCTTTCCTCTCATCCCTCAGGAGTTTCACCTGGAATACGACAAGCTAGAGGAGAGGCCTCACGTGCCAACCACCTTCAACTACAATCCGGCCCAGCAGGCGTTCTGAAGCTGAGTCCATCAGCGCCGGGGAGCTCTAAGAGCGATCGGCAGAGACAGCCAGCCGACCTGCCCGACCACAAACCTGGTTTTATTCCTCAACTGTTCGGACAAGGACTGCGGGAGGGGGGGTGGGGTCTCCACCATGAGAGCTGTGGGGAGGGGCCCTGCCTTACGAATTATGTGCTGCCCAAAAACAAACTCTATATTTTCATTCTGTTTTTAATTCCCCTTATTTTCTTTCTCCCTCCATTTCATTTCGAGCAGGGTCAATGTTTTCTTTCTCCTGTGATGGGAAGCCCCTATTGGTGTTTGCCTGGAGTCTAAGTTGCAGAACAGCACACACACACCCATTGGTATAAAAAGCAGCCGGCGCTTTGTTTTCCGAAGCGTCGCGCTGACAAACAGGACAGACACAAAGACAAATCCAATACATGTGAATACACAAGGGCAAAAGAAAATGCAATGTTCATTGTTGCACTATTTAGTAATAAAAGAACACAAAAATCGTTTTCTGCTTTTCTTTTAATGTGGTAAAAACGCTCGTTGTTCGGAAGGACGTGCGGCTCGCCGTTGCCATCGTGGAGGCTCACCTTTGCTTTTTGTTTCTTTTCATTTGGCTTTCCCCCGAAACATTCCTTTGATCCATCACCCAAGTTCCCCATCATCAGTTGTTTCCGGTGAGGCGTTTTCTGCTTAGCTTCAATAAACACAAATCAGACTGTTCAGCAACCGTAGTCGGGAACAACCGGACCAGGCGGTTGTGAGATTACCAAGAAACATTGTTCCGGAATACAAACCCTTTTCAGTCTTTGTTACGATTTTGTAATAAACGTGTACATTTTTTTAATTTTTTGACATCACATGAATAAAGATATGTATGTATGAATGTGTATATATATTATATATATAGATAGATGTATCTATATATATATATACATGACGTCTATTTTGGAAGTAACTATGCTTGACCTCGTTTTTAGGAGGTGAACAGAAATGGCATTATGTGGTAGAAGCAAAAAACAAACACACAAAGACAAAAAAGAAATTAGTGACCAGTATGTTGAGCTGCCAGACAGGGATTCACGTTTGTAAACCTGTGCACTTAAGACCAACGAAACAAATAAAGGAAACAAGGAAGGCTTGAGTTTCAAGGACATCTGTATTCCAAAACAAAGAGGGTGGAGACATCTCAGCTGCAGCTATTTGAATAGAAGCATTTCATAGGAAAGGGAAAACCGGTAGTACAAAAACAGACCAATCTTGTATTTTCTGACCACCTTTAAAGCTCCCTTTCTTTGTAATAAAGCAGAACGGCTTTCCTGAACCAGTGTTTGGCCTCTGTGTGGAGGGGGGATGTGGGGGTGGACGCCTTGGAAAAGCGGTGTTTTTTTTTTCAGAGCATCAAGTCACGAATTATGTATTGCATGACTAATGCTTTATTGGAATTGAGCAGTTTACAGACGGATTCTTCAATGAAGATCATATGGCATTTGGTTAATACATAAACCATTTACAAAATTAAAAAAACAGGAATGTCAATGAAGTGGAGAAATTGCTGTAAAGTGCCATCAACAAACGTCAATCTGAATACTGTGAAAACACCAGCAACTTCAAGGCAAGTGCTATTCCATTTTCAACATAGTATTATCCTGATGATTTATGAGTATTAAATGACTTACTGGCCATTGGTTGGACACATTGTGTTGGGTACACAAAACTGCTACATTTTAATGTTTTCACATCAATTGAAATAAATGCTGGCAATGCTTGTTAAAATGGACTAAAATCGTATATTAGTAATCCGACTACTAACACATTCTAGTTTACAGAAGTTACATATGATATAAACTTCATCATCGGACCCTTTGGTAACTTTTACAATGAGGTTGTATTTGTTAACATGAACAAACAATGAAGAACACATCTACAGCATTTATTAATCTTAGTTAGTTTCAGCATTTGCTAATACATTTTTAAATCAAAAGTTGTATCTGTTAACATTAGTTAATGCACCGTCAACTAACATCAATAACTGTTTTTACATTAACAAACCTTAAAGATAAATAAATGCTAAAATTGCATTGTTTAATGTTAGCTAAAGCCTTTACTAATGTTAACAAGTACAACATTATTGTTAAGTATTTCCGATCCTTCAATCATAGAATTTCTTAGATTTCTGTATCCCAGAATGCAGTATTATAAAAATATTGTGTCTGCTTTAAGAAAAAACTACAACGACACACAATCATAGTGCTTCATCTACCAATCAAAAATGGTTATGGACTAGACAGCTGCTGAACAGGTTACGCCAAAACAATGGAGGTCTCAAAATAAACCAGTCTGTTCCAGTCAATTAAGTGCATTTAAAAAAGATACTATACAATGTTTGAGTAGTGCACTCCAACAGAAGAATAATTTGCACAACGTCTATGTTTTCTAGAGAGATGACTGAATGCATTATCTTCAACAAAGAATTCTGTTTTGAACGTTCTGGTATCAAACACTCCTCACTTGGCACTTGGGTCACCAGGAGAACCCTCGACGGTAGAAGAACCGGCACCGCTTTTAGTCACGTCCTCTGAGAAACAAAAACAAAAAAACACTTTACACTCATGAGAAAGGATCATAGAAGAACCAGAAGGTGATCCACCGTCAAACCAGCGATCAACCAACCAACCTCTGTCCTTCTTCTCCAGAGTCTCCTCTGCCGCTGTTTTATCAGCCCTGAAGAAGATCCGAGCGCTGCTCAGAGAGAAATACAGCAGCTCAAACTCCTACCAAGAGAAAATGCAAGATGTTATATTCCTAAACTGTCTGATACTAGGTGTCATACATTTTGAATTGTGAAAAATGCTAAATTCTCTCTATTTCTTCACATTCTTTTACACCCACAATGCACTTTAATTTTTAAATGTGGTTTTCTAATGACCTGAAGATAGACATCGAGTCTCTTCTGCGTCAGGTTCATTGTCTGCATGAGCTTCTCATCGTGGCTTGTGGACTGAACGTTCTGCTCCTTCACCATCTCTTTCTTGTACTTTTCCCTGACAGCCTGGAACCAGTGCAGCGAGTCAAACTCCTGATACTGGTCTAAAAGCTTCAGGATGTAGGCAACACCTGGAATAAAATGGAAAATTAACATAGTCAAGGGAACACATCCCATAGTCAAGGGAACACATCCACAAGGGATAGGTCAAAACATCTAACACCCACCCATGGCAAAACCGTCGTCTGTGAAGGTGGCTCCTTCCTTATTCTTCTTATTGAGTTTTTCTTTGCAGCTGATGGAGTGTTCCACAAAATTTACTGTCTGGGTGAGAAACATAAGATACATCTGAGAACCGAAATTGCATTTATGCAATTGGCAGCCGCTTTTATCCAAATCGACTTAGTGAATTACAAGATATGCATCATTATCCGTATGTGAGGTCCCTGGCAGTCAAAACAATGACCTTTAAGATGGAAACACAATGCTTTGGAGCTACAGATTGTTATCAAGGTAGAAGACACATTCAACATTTGTAGACTAACCAGAGGAGGAACGATCATGTAGAAGTTCCTCAAGTGCATGTTCTTGGCGCTGCGAAACTCTGGAGCGAAAACCCCCACCAGCATCTTAAAGTACTCGGTTCCTTCGGCAGAATTGCTGGTTAAGTCGCTAAGCACACAGTCAAGCTGGCTGAAAAAAAGAATGTGGGGAACTTTAGCCTCACAATAATAAAGTGGAGAAGCTTGTGATGATGTTGGTAACAATGATATTACATGGCCACTCAGAGGTACCTGGCAGCTTTCTGTGTCTCTTCTGAGAGACCCTCCTCTTTCACAAGTTCTTCAAAGTTCACAATATCTTCAAGATCAGGAACAAACCTGGAACAATGTAATTATAAAATATCTCTGTAGCCCTCATAACAATAATCATTTAAAAGTAAATATCGAAATATTCAAAATATAAATTGGTTAGTTCTACATGCGTGTAATTCAGAGAAACATTGTAGGAACATTTTAAGTTTATATGACGCTAATAGACGTTTATATCAGTTTAAGTGATTAACCTGATAGCACTACTGCAGCAGTGCAGACCTCCAGAACGAATCATCCTTACGTAGCCCATCGCATTACCTGGACAATAGGAAAAAGCAATTATTTAAGACAACAATTTAAGCAACAATTTAATTTTCAAGAAAAAAACGACAATTCATTTTGACATTTTTAACTATTGGGAAAATGTATATTTAATCATTTAAAGTTTCGAAAGGATCAAATTTATTGGATGTAAAATATGTTTAGATACTGCAGGCAAACAAATAAATATCTTGTTGGAGTTTTTTTTTAACTATCAACTATATTTTCTCAATTAAAATTCAAAAACATTACCGATCTGACTGATCAGCTGTCTATACTGGTCCAGGTAGCTCTGCCCATCCGGTGTTAGACCCAACTTCCTAATTCCACGGTTAAACTTCTCTGCTCGATCGAAAGGATACTACAAACAGAAGAAATATACTAAATGCTCATTACCTCATAAAAATCCATCCTTTTCTAAATCAAAGACTCGCAGATGAAGACCAAGGTACCTTCTGGTCTGTCTGATCTTTGGTTTCCCTAAAGAAGCGGATGTCTTTGATGAGTCTGGATTTGATGTGCTCGTCGTACATGAACTGACTGAAAATGTAGAATTTCTTGCGGAGGAACTGATACGTAAAGTTAACCTGCAGAGACAAATGCATCTTGATGAATGAAGACATCTTCATCATCAAATCAATCTGGATGACATCCGTACATACCGTTGTGTTCATGATGCCAGTCCCATGTGTGCGAATAGAGTTGGCAATGTGACGGATGTTAATGGTGTTCAAGTGCTTGTTGTTGCTGGTCTTCTCTATGAAAATCTACAAAACAATTACAATTATTTTTACAAACTCATTAAAACACATAAAACATTGTTGATCAATGGGTTAAATATTAAATGGCTTGCCTGGTTGTTAAGGTTGTAGAGGTAGCGGGAGACAAAGACGTGAATGTTCCTCATGATCTCAAGAACATCAAGTCCCTAGAAAATCCCATTATAAACAACAATGTAACAGCATTACAAATAGCAGTATTTTTGGACTAGATATTGTAGTACAAACCTGTTCTAGAGTTTGGCTGGGTAGATGGGCTTCGGTCATGAACAAACCATAGCGCTGGGTGGCGAGATTCCTCATCTCGCTGTATGTGGCCCAGTCATGAAGAGCCACAGTCGTCAGGTTGTAGAATGTCTTGTCTAGATAGTGAGTCACGTAGGCTGCAAAGAACAAAATCATAAAATCTGAGAAATTCGCTTAAATAAAAATATTAAACAGCTTTTACAACCAAGTTTAATTTAATAACACACGAATAGATTTTGAATTCAAATTTCAGGGATAGTTCACCCAACAAGGAAATTCACATCACCACAAACATGTATGACTTTCTTTCTTCTACAGAACACAAAAGAAAATATTTTGAAGAATGTTAGTAAGCACTGTCCTCCGTTGACTTTCCTTGTATGAACACAAAACCATTGAGACATTTCTCAAAATATCTTATTTTGTGTTCTACAGATGAAAGAATAGTATACAGTGAAAGACACGAGGACCGAATTTTAATTTTGGGGTGAACTTTCCCATGAAGTCAAGTGATAACATTCTTATCGGGTACAATTTAGCATCCATACCTTTAATGTCAATAAACCGGTTAAAGAAGCGAACGGGTTTGAGAGAGAAGAAGTGAGCCAGGTCCTTCATGCCCACTTTGAAAGGGTTTCGGTCATCCAGTTTGAGGTGCGTGTGCACAGACAGACGCAGGTCTTTCTCGATCTCCTTACACAGCTTGTCCAGCAGGTGCTAATGAATGGGCAACAATAGATATAAAATCTGTTGAGAGCATCAAACATACGTACTGAGAGAAAGAGACAGGCCTGTTTACCTGATTGAGGATTTCCATGATCTCAGTGTCATAACACGCCAGCAGCTGATCACATGACTCCATGTGTTTGGCGTACAACATGGTGGGAACACAGTCTCTGAGCGCACTGAACATGTACTGAAGAAAACAGTTAAATGCATTTTTTTCAATGTTTATATTGCAAAAAGCTTAAAACTGTTCAAACGAAAATACAAATTCTGTCATCATTTACTCGCCCTCGAGTTGTTTCAAAACTGAATACATTTAGTTGTTCTGATGAACACAGAGAAAGATATTTGGAAGAATGCTTGTAACCAAACTGTTCTTGGCCACCATTGACTACTATAGGAGGAAAAATGACAATGGTATTTAACTGTATGCCTTCCTACATCCTTCAAATTGTCTTCCTTTTGTGTTCAACAGAACAAAGTAATTGATTAAGTCTTCCTACAATGGTAGTCAATGGGGTCCAACAATTGTTTGGTTGCAAGCATTCTTCCAAATATCTTTCTCGGTGTTCATCAGAACAAATACATTTATACAGATTTTGAACAACTTGAGGGTGTGCAAACGATGACAGAATTTTTTATTTTGTGTGAACTATTATTTTGAATTTTATTTTATGAGGGATCCTTTACAATGAATTTATATGACAGACACAGAAGTTGTCTGATACACGATGTTGCTTTCCACAAATTGTCATTATACCATACGTAGACTACAACGAATCAACTTTTACTATTATAACAATAAATCTATCCAAAGTTTCAAAATAAATTGTCCTATACGGGTCAAACCGATTTTCTATATTCTACAAAAATGTCAAGTTTGTATAAATGTTGTGTGTTGTTTTACGTGTATTCTGGCCGCATCCACAGCATTTTCATACACATCATCCAGATAGATAGGGAACACTGTGCGATGCCAGTAGAGGAAACTGCAGTCACATTGGACTTTCACTCTGAAGAGAGAGGATATCCCATAATGCACTTGCAACACACAGAGTATACAGAAAACTACTATTGGCAAAGACTTATAGGGACAGCTCACCCAGAAATTCTGTCATCATTTATTAACCATCATGTCATTCAAAACCTGTATCCGACTCGTTCTTCAGTGAAACACATAAGACGATATTTGGAGAAATGTCTCAGTTGTTTTGTGTTCTTACAGTGGAAGTCAAAAGGGACCAGTGTTGTTTGGTAACCAACATCCAAAATGTCTTTTTTGTGTAAGTCATAGACGTTTTAAATGACATGAGGGTGAATATATAGTATAATTTTATTTTTGAGTTAACTATCACTTTAAGGCAAAACTCAGATCTCACCTTTCTCTAAGTTCACTGATTAAATCCAGTTTCTTCATCACAAGCTGTAGAGGAAGAAGCTCCTCATCCTTAAATGTTTTCTGTGCAAAAATGAGCAGAATGTATACAACCACAACCAAACACCTAAAGCAACAAATGTCTTGATGTGCCATTTTTTCTTGTGTTTACATTTAAAAGCACACAGATCCGCATCATCACTCACCATCTGAGTGCCAACGCTAAGAGCCAGAGACACTACTAGCCTCCTCTCTTTAGTACTCGGGCCATTCAGAGTGTTTTCAGCCAGAACCAGAGCAGACAGAACATCCAGTCTCTGCTCACTGTACTTCTTATCCGAGATCACTCTTTTCTGAAGACAGTGAGGACAAGAGCACGAGGAAAGCATCACTTATAATATCACAAATAAACTAAGACGCTGGTATGGCCTCTAGATCTGGTGTATGGGTGGAGGTGGTCCCTCAATACCTTAGCAGTGGAGATGGAGGCCAGAGCTTGAGTCTGTAGCTGTTGTGTGATGTGAGACACAGAGTCTGCGACTACCAATGACCGCCGGTGGAAAGTGTGCTCAACAGCCTGCGCATTATCATGTGATCTCTTACTATATTGTATTTCCCACACAAATTGAATTGAAATATAATGACGATACTCATCTACCCACTTTTAACAGCTCCATCATTCGACACAGGGCTTTCACAGAGGTCTTGGTCATGGGGCGCTGCATGGACATGTACATGTTCATGGTGGTCTTGATGATGGTGCTGATGCTGTAAGCGTACAGTATTCCCTACAGAACAAAACGTTAATACATACATACAGTTTTACTGATAAGAAATGACCTTTCAAACATTTTGAAGTTTCATCTCTACCTGTACAAACGTATTACATCTGTTGCTCAAATCTTCAGAGAGTTTGTCTGGTTTGGGTTCTTTGGACAATATGGACTCCATCTTCATCATCCAAGAAGTCACGAATATGTAGTAAGACTGCATGTCCCTGTATACAGTATTATAAGTGTTTATAAAATGATTAGAAAACAAGCAACATAAATATGAATTTCATTTGTCCACAATATTTTGAAACCATATTTTTATGGTCCAGTGTATGAAAGTTAGCGACATCTAGCGGTTAGGTTGCGAATTGCAACTAATGGTTCCCCCACCGCTCATCCTCCCTTTTGAAAGAACTTCGGTGGCTGACAAAAAATGTCTTAACGTTTTCACTACTTTGCTGATGGGCATAACGTATTTACGAAACACGCTTTGTAGGGAAAATTGTCCGTTTAGGGCTACTGTAGAAACATGGTGAATTGCATGCAGAGGGACCCGCAGTGTATGTAGATAGATATAGCTCATTCTAAGGTAATAAAAACATAGCGATTCATTATGTGAGGTCTTTATACACCTAAGACATAGCTATGTATATTATATTGCATTTCTGCCAATATAGCTTTCAAAAATACACATTGCACCTTTAACAGATATAAGAGCTTACTTAATTAGCATCTGTGCTTTTTGCTGTAAGAACGTGTCTCTGTTGCTGCGGATGCTTTGGATGCTTTTCTTATCCATCAGTTTGGCTCCTGCGGGGACTTTGTTTATTAAAAACGTGTCGGGAAACCAGACGATGTTTGCTGTTAATGTCACTGCGGGGACCTGGTGGGCACAAAAAACTGTGAGATTTCATAATGACTAAAGGAGGACGTTTATACATGTAGCATACTAGGTGAGCATTCTCACCTTTTTACACACATCCAACAGGGATTTGTAGATCTTCTTATCAACGGTCCTGAAGATATGAAAGTGCAACACGAAGAGACAACAGACGCCAGCGTACTTATCCCTCTGATCGATCTCAGAGGGTTCTCCTGCAAAAAACATATCATGATTATGGGTCCGATTCTCGATGTCTAAAGCCACAAGCAAACAACTTTATTTTTCATAATATTGCGCAGTTGTGTGGAAAATGTTCCTTATTTGTCTGGCCATTAGATGCTAAATGACTAAATGAAATGTTATAGTTTTTTGACAGTACTAACCGAGCTTAGACTCCACATTGACAAATATGGTTCTAATATTGTAGAAAAACTCCTCAGCAAAGGCACTGTTTTTAGAGACGGATACTCCCTCTCCTGCATTATCAAACCTCTGCTCCACACAAGCCTACATGGACAAAGCAGAAGGACAATATATGTATAGACACTTTCATTGCATTTAACTTCTATAGATTTATATATCTCTGTCTTTCTAATACAGATAAGCAAATTTAGGATTGTGCAATTCATAAATTAACATAAGACTGCATGTCCCTGTACAGAATATTGGTATTGTAAGTGTTAATAAATAAGAAAACAAGCAATATAAACAGAAATTCCATCGGTCTACAACGTTTTGAAACCATATTTTAAAGGTCCAGTGTATGAAATTTAGCGGTATCTAGTGGTGATGTTGCGAGTTGCTCGCTTACATATACATGCAAATTAAGCAATTTATTATATTTTGGAAATTATTCTATATTCATGCATAATAAGATCAACCATATTAATACATCATTACTATTATATCAAGTATTTTCGTCCAATCAGAATCAAGGATCTAAACTGAAGTCTGGCTGTGCATTATACCTCACATAAATAAGGTCAAATTTTCACGTATCTCATGCTTTCGCTAGCTGAATACAAGGGTCTAGAAACAGTTTTGACCTGAAAGATCATGCTGTCCAGCAGCTGTCCCTCCAGCTTCAGTATAAGCTTCTCAAAGGGCTTCAGCTTCTCCTCTGGAATGGCAAACTTTGCTGGGTTATGATGGACAGATTTGAGTAACCTGTAGAAAAAGAGGACAGGGTTGAACTTTCCTGATGTTCTTCATTTGGTCTCTTCAAATGTGTTTAATGAGTCGTAAAACATCAAACTCAATCAAAAGAAACAAGATGGTATCTCTGGCTACCTTTTGTACATCTTCCAGTGTTCCTTGAGCGTGGTGTGGTTCTCCATGATCTCATCCAGCGTGATGAGGACAGCCAGAAGTTCACCTAGATGCTCGTACACTGTCTGATGAAAGACATGATAATACAATAATTTAATACGATAAACAGGGAACAGCAAGAGATCATATGAAGAAAGAAAGGTTACCTGAAAGTGTACACCTGTGGACTCAATGATTTTTGTTGCAGTCCTATAAGTGAAAGATTAATATAGAAAGCACATTTGCATCAACACAACATTAAACTCTGTAATAACACAGTTAATATTGTTAGCGTCTCACTTGTTGCTGTTGTATAAAGCAGCCAGCTGCTGAACCATATTGACCACCACCTCAAAGCAACGAGAGACGAAACAAGACAGCTCCTGTGAGTGTTAAAACAAAAAAACATTTGTGACCCTGGACCAGAAAACCAGTCATAAGAAGCACAGGTACATTTAACAATAGCCAACAATACATTGTAAGGATACAATTTTCTCTTTTATGCTAAAAATGATTAAGATATTAAGATAAAGATCATGTCCCATTAAGATTTTGTAAATATTTCCATTAAAATATATATAAAAACTTTATTTTTGTATGTGGATACAGCAAAATCACAAACAAATATGGCTAGAACACGACTACAAACTTCACTCCCTAATGCCCGCTCCTTGGGGATTACCCACGTAAGTTTGGTGTCTTTGTAAAGCTTAGAATTTCTGCTTTCGGGTTCATCTACTCTCCACAACGTCATTATAGTTGTAAGCCAACAGAGAATGTTTTAGCAATGGCCTGCTACAGAGCCTCTGATGGACAACTTTTGCATCCTCAGATTCCCGATTTTTTAATAGTTGTATCTCAGACAAATATTGTCCTATCCAAATAAACCATAAATCATGGAAAGCTACTCAGTTTTCAGATGTTGTGTAAATCACAATTTCAAAAAAATTTGATGTAATGTATCATTTGTTAAAGGCAATAATAAAACTTTATTAAACAGTTAAATATCAAACCTGTAAAAAGGAAATGAAGCGGCCCATCTGTATTTGAGACTCTCCTTCCACCACACTTGTGTCGGACACTGCAAAAAAATAAATAAATTAAAAGATACAGTTGAAAAAGTTCAATAAGCTTAAAGTCTTTAAAACCAAAATTGACTTGTTAGCATACATTTGACATTTCCATTCATGTTTTAATTCATCGCTGCATGTTCGAAATTAAAAAAAACTTTGCGCTGGCCCGAAGTTAACTTTTGGTCTTTGTTTGATTATAATACAACAATCACTTTTATATTTATTATTATTATTAATATTAACTTATATTTATATTTGAGTGAATATTAATTGTATTTAATTACATCTGCTCAACAGTTATTGATTCTTTGCGAGGTTTACCAGAAGTTAAATTTGTCTGTAGAGACCACGTTTCTTTCTTTATTTCCCACAACTTTCGTATTATTTTGTTTAACTGAGAAACACATCACATTACAAAAATAAAATGTGTTGTGAACAGAATTAGTTTTATGTATAATTGAAAAATCTTTAAACAGCAATTGTTACCTCCTTCGCCGTAGTACAACAAGCCGTTATAGAACTTTGTTTCAGCCTGAAAGTAAAAACAACAATTGACAATAAACACCTCATGATGTCCTTCATTAACTTATTATAATAATTCAATCCATCTCCGTTTATTCTCCATTTTACCTCATACTTCAGCTTTTTGACCTCACAGCACAGAGCTGCATAAACTGTAATAACTTTGTTGAGCACCTGATGGAAAACATGTATTAATGGGTCACGACTGCGATATATTGAAGTAATAAAAACACAAGGCTGACAAAATAGCTAAAAGTGTTTGATCATTATTTTGCCAGGTATTTCAATACCTTATTTTCAGTTTTGATGAGCTCCAACAGCGAGGACTGTTCATACGGGATGAGCTGTACAAAAAAGCGAGAAGTTATATTACATTTCACAGCCCAATGGAGGGTGAATGAAAATCAACAAGTGGGAAATGCTGGTATAAGTCTATAAATACCTTCAAAGCAATAGGATCGAGAGTAAAGTCCCACACATCTCCGATAGAGTCATCTAACGCTTCCTCGATCCCCTGGAGCTGAGCAGCATACTCTTCAAGAAACTTCTCATAGCTTTTAAGCTGCACTTCGGTGTGGATTTCTGCACAGGAAGGAACCAAATGCAACGCAAAACTAGTGAGATTGATTTCCTTCCTTATGTAAGGGAATAATACTTCATTTTCTCACACAAGAACACAATATGTTTAGTATAATAATAGTATAGAGCCCAACCAGGGGTCTACAAATGTACTGCAAATGAGTCTGAAATATCAAGATATATTTTTATGAAAAAATACTATATAAATACATTAAAACACTCATGCCAAACATAATTACATTAGATTCTGATTTCTACAGATGAACAGTACATACATAACTTACTAATGCACCAAATTAATTTCTATTAATAATTCAGTCATCCTATGCATTGTGTGAACACGTTTAAATGAAGTACAGACATTTTATTCTAATTAATTGAGTCTAAAGAGAAATCTGATCAGAGGGCTTGAACTTGCTCACTTTCCCTGGTCATCTGACATCTAGCTAACATCACACTACACAGCTAGCCACAGCAAAGCTTTCACGTGAATGACAATCCCAGCATCAGCCAGATCGGACGCGTTACTTACTTTGCGATCCATCATCAAAGCGATCGAACTCCCAGTCAGGAGATAGTGAATCCACTGCCATTGTGAAATAAACAACACCGATAACGCTACAAGAAAGCTGCCATTAGCTCACTGTGTATAGATTTCATTGGCGCACAGTCACAAACAGCACAGAGAGGGGAGGGGCTGTGCTGAGGATCACATGACTCGCACAGCAACGCGAACTTCCTGTCTGAGTTCGGACTGATTTTATAATAAATCACGCGTGATAATAAATAGCCTATCATATTAGGAAAATATATTAAACTAAAATCTGAATCAAATCTAAAAAAATACAAATGCATTTACGAATATATTTAAGACTTAAGAAGACTATAGGTGAAAGATAAAAATATGTATATGAAATAAAAAAGTCAAACCTGAAGTCCAATGCTTATTATAATACGTATTTATCCAAACGTTTTCTTTTCTGATTTTAATATTCTCGTGTGTTTTATATTCTTTATATACTCATAGCTCTATAAATAGTTTCATTAAGAGTACATATGAAACCCTGGACGACAAAATGGGTAAATTTTTCGAAATTGAGATTTTACATCATCTGAAAGTTGAATAAACAAGCTTTCTATTGATGCATGAGATGTTATATATATACAACATAGATATAACAATATCTGGCGGAGATACAACCGTTTAAAACTCAGGAATCGGAGGGTGCCCAAAAATCTAAATATTGAGAAAATTGACTTTGAAGTTGTTAATAAGAGGAACTGTGGCAGGGAATTCACTCACAAAAATAAAGTTTTTATATAATAACTTTTATTTAAAATCCTAATGATTTGAGCTAAAAATGTTGCCGTGCAATTTAAGACATTCATGGTATTTTTGTACTTTGCTATACACCAAGCTAATTTCACGGCACTGTACTATAAAAGTAATTCCAATATCTGACCTTACTGTGTTTAAAAGTTAAACTTAATCAAGTCTACTAAATGCTGTTTTAATTAAATAAATGCAGTAATTGTTGACAAAGTTTTGTGCGGTGAAACTTGCATTACTCGCTCTGTCCAATAGATGGCGACATACAGCAGACAACCTCACAACAGCTCAACTGTTTTCTTGTACAAAATAAATGCAACATTACTTGCCGATCTGCAGGGGTATGAATGGCACATTCATAACCACCGCTTCGACCCTATTTCAATGTTCCTTTTGATTTTTCCTAATACAATATGTGTGCTGAATTAGTTGATGGGGCGTATTTTAGCACAAACACAATAGTGTCTGCTGGTCTGCTGCCTGTGTCCTACTGTGTGAGTCTGTGATACTTCAGCTTCAGCCTGTACAGAGTTCAATTGACGAGTTATAAAAGTACATCCTTCAAAACTTGCTTTTAAAGCTGTGCTTATGGGGTAAGGTGTGTTTTTCGTGTAACATCTCTTTAGAACTACTGGAAAAGTAAAGTTAATAGTCAAAAACAGACAAAAAAACTACTTTGTTTAAAAAATATATCATGATATTTTGCTAAATTTGCTATTTCTCAATTTATTTTTATCTTTGAATGTGATATGTATTTTAGACCAATAGATAAGTGTAGATTAAATGTTAATGGCATTCTGCTTTGATATTGCACTGCTCTGTTTCACAGTTGTTTAACTATTAATGCTGGCATAGTCGCTTTGTACATTAGATTAGTTTCATAAATTCATAAAAATTGTCTTCATAAATTCATAAACTAGTCTTATACTTAATTTTATATATGTGTGTGTTTCTAAATTAACATTACTTAAGTGTGGATAACTTTTCTACAATAATCTTTGACAATTTTTGTATTATTTAATACAATTGTATTCGTGCCCTGTAGAGAAAAGTATTAATTTTAATGACAACAAGTACTGTTTTATGCTGATTTGATGTAGATTTTAATATTATTTTGATCTTTGAACTTCATAGTTTACAATTCAAGGCTTTTGTTGAAACTCAATTAAATGAGAATTCATAAGTAATTCAATGACTGTTGTCTATAACAGGCTATACATAAAAAATCATATAAAATTAAAAACCGATTTGATACTATACATTTAAATAGTTAGGAAAATATTTGCTAGTAGTTTATTTAGGCAGACAAATGAACTGGTTTGAGTAATACATTTCTCAACTTAACTTCATTTTACATTTACTTTCATGTTTGTGACATTGTTGCTCTTCTTTCAGGTGAAATGCCAAGCATTAAACTCAAGCATTGAAAAAAACCAAGTGACGCATACAGGCCTCTGTTTTTTACTTGTTCCAAGCAACTTGACTACAATGATACTCAGTCATACTTACATCTGTGTATAAATATTTGACATGGGATCTGTCAATGAAGCACAGCAGGTGGGCTCAACTGACCCGCCAAAAGATGGGCATCCGTTTATTCCCAGTCCAGAGACCGACGGACCCCGCTTTACCCGTTCTATCTGCAGTAACAGAAACACAGAGTTTTCAGACTTAGATCCCCTAGTGCCCAATGCGTGTTACGGGACATCATCAACCTCTGGATCCCTGATACAAGATGAACAAGTGGAGACCTGTCAGGAAATGCCAAGCGAATCGGTCCGGGTGATGGTGCTACAGATTTTGTTTCCGTTCCTCCTCGCGGGCTTTGGAACAGTGATGGCGGGCACGTTACTGGAACTCGTGCAGGTAAGTATGGGAGACGATGGGATTTGGGTAGATTCGGAATGAGTTCAATATCAACTAATGTTCTCGTTTTGGTAAGACAGCATTGGGATATTTTTCTTAACGTGATGGAGATCTTCATTCTGGTCCCACCTCTGCTTGGTCTTAAGGGGAACCTGGAGATGACTCTGGCGTCAAGACTGTCCACTGCGGTAAACATACAGATGTTGCTTATGTTGGGGAAGTCATTTTGGTGGGGTGCAATTGAACATGTTTCAAATATGACGTTACATTAAAGGGGCGTTGCTGAGGTTGAAAGAGATAAATGGCTTATCACTTCTAAACCTAGTTACACCCCTGGTGTGTCTGTTAGGAGCGTTTAAACCAGTTTAACCCGATATATGCTGGCCAAAAATCTAATAATATACTTTTTATGAATTAAATGTTGGTTTTGCATAGTATATGCCTTCCAATTGCAAAATTCAAGTCAACAGAAGTTTATTTTTTACAATGTTGAAATGATATTCCCTTAAGTCCAACTAACTATTGCAGGTGAATGTTGGCAGAATGACATCTTCAAGTGAGAAGTGGAACCTCATCGTTGGAAATCTTGCCCTGAAGCAGGTTAATTCAGCCTTTTGGTTTTTACTCCTTTATTGGCTGTTCGGTTAGGTATAGTTTCTGTGCATTTATTTGCTTTCTTTTGATGTGACAGCTTCAAGCCACTGTTCTGGGCTTCTTAGCTGCTCTGATAGCTTCGGGTCTTGGATGGATCCTTCAAGAGGAGCTTCTCATGAAAAACGTAGCATTGCTTTGCTGTTGCAGTGTAGTGACTGCATTCATGGCTTCATTTTTGCAAGGTTTGCATCGACCCAGGGAAGAATTACGTACCTAATGGACTCTTTAATATGTAAAAAGATGTGATTATGAACACTTTTCTGTATCAAATAAGGTTCTTTTCATCATTGTGGCTACATTGATCATGAGATTGTTCTAGTTCAAATAACTCATGACTTGTGATCCGAGCGTGCAAACTCATTTTCCATGTGTGTGAATGCATGGGCTGAAAATAGACCTAATATCCTCAGGTCAAAAACCTCATGTTATTGGTGTTTAGCATGTGCTTTGAAAAGCAAACCAGGTTTAAGCAACTTGGTCTTTTAACACATTTGTGTACTATGGAAAAGCATCACAAATACTATTAGAATTTTGATTTGTAGGAAATACATTGAAACCAAAAACCATATATTCAAATGTATTCCGTAAATTTAATACACAAACTGTTTCCAGGGATCATGATGGTTGGGGTTATTTTTGGCTCAAAAAAGGTGGGCATCAACCCAGACAATATAGCCACGCCCCTTGCAGCCAGTTTTGGAGACCTTATCACATTGGGACTTCTTGCCATCATCGGTCAAGGCTTTTATTACTGCATGGGTGAGAAGAGCAAATGTTATCATTCTTAACCTTTAAAAAACTTGTTCCAGATTTGGAGATTTAATGCTTTATGGATGGTTTACGCTTCTTTGTAGGTCTTTTAAAGGTCCATTGTGTACTTTTTTGAGGATCTATTGACAAAAATGCATTATAATATACATAACTGTGTCTTCAGATGTGTATAAAGACCTTACATAATGAAGCGTTATGTTTTAATGACTTTAGAATGAGCTATTTCTATCTACATACTCACGGTCCCCTTACATGGAATTTGTCATGTTGTTTCTACAGTAGCCCTAAACGGACAAACTGCTCTATAGAGCGAGTTTTTTTAATATGTTATCTCCTTCAGCAAAGAAGCGAAAAAATTATGACATCTTAGTCCTATCTGCACCACCATAGTACTTCAAAAGGGAGGGGTGGAGTGAGCCGTTGGTTGCAATTCTTAACTTCATCACTAGATGCCACTAAATTTCATAAACTGGACATTTCAATCTGAACTATTTTCTTCTCCAGTTATTTTTATTGGTCTTATTTATTCTCTAACTTTACTTGTTTGTAGACCCTTATCCATACATTTCCTACTTGGTGTGTGTCATATTCTTGTGTCTGATGCCAGTGTGGGTGATTATTTCATTTCGTCACCCTGAGAGTCGTAAACTGCTACTTACTGGCTGGGAGCCAATCATAACAGCTCTTGTGATCAGCAGGTAAAACTAAAATTTACCTCCCTTGTTACATCTATACATCACTTGGTACATCTACACTCACCTAAAGGATTATTAGGAACACCATACTAATAATGTGTTTGACCCCCTTTCGCCTTCAGAACTGCCTTAATTCTACGTGGTATTGATAACAAGGTGCTGAAAGCATCCTTTAGAAATGTTGGCCCATATTGATAGAATAGCGTCTTGCAGTTGATGGAGATTTGTGGGATGCACGAAGCTCCCGTTCCACCACATCCCAAAGATGCTCTATTGGGTTGAGATCTGGTGACTGTGGGGGCCGTTTTAGTACAGTGAACTCATTTTCATGTTCAAGAAACCAATTTGAAATGATTCGAGCTTTGTGACATGGTGCATTATCCTGCTGGAAGTAGCCATCAGAGATGGGTACATGGTGGTCATAAAGGGATGGACATGGTCAGAAACAATGCTCAGTTAGGCCGTGGCATTTAAACGATGCCCAATTGGCACTAAGGGGCCTAAAGTGTGCCAAGAAAACACCCCCCACACCATTACACCACCACCATAATTACATTAATGAGAAATTGAACAGGTGTTCCTAATAATCCTTTAGGTGAGTGTATAACTATTGATACAAGTTACACACAACTGTGAGAGTACCTCCTTTTTGTAATTGCAGTCTTGGTGGACTAATTCTGGACAAAACCATCGCCGATCCAAACCTTGGGCGTATTGTGGTTTACACACCTGTTATAAATGGTGGGTCCGATAAAACATTCTAAAACACTTAGGTAGGGTTTTATTGTGAAAACTACTTGTTTCACTTGTTTGTTCACTTTCCAATGTTAACCTTAAGGTGTTGGTGGTAATCTGGTTTCCATCCAGGCTAGTCGAATAGCTACATATCTGCATTTTCAATGTACTCTGGGTGAGCCACCAGAGGATTCAAAAGGATGTTACTGGCCCAGTCGCAGCTTTTGCGCCAAAGGTGAAAATGTTCTTGCTTACCTTGATTTTTTTTCCTGGAAATATGTAGAGCAGAAAGTCAAATGAGCCTTAAAAGTGCTTTCATTCAGGCATATTTCATACAGAAATAAGGAAATACATATGTATTATACTAATCGCTTTACTGTTTTGCTTGCAGGCCTGAATGGAAGATCGGCACAGGTGCTGCTTGCATTGACCATCCCAGGTCACCTGGTTTTTATCTACACAATTTACCTAATAGAAGGGAGTGAGACTCCGCCCACTCCTGTCTTCATATCTCTCTATTTGGTAGCAGCTTTTACACAGGTAAGTGACATTATCGCTGTGATATTTTTCTTGATTTTAACTGTAATAAACATGAGCCATACCTCAAATTATACATTTAATATGAATGATCATATTAAATAACCTTTTCCTGATTTTATTTAAGGTTTTCTTACTGCTTTGCATCGCTGATGTGATGGTTCACTGCTTGTGGAAGTGCGGGAGGGACCCTGATAGCTTCTCCATCCCTTATCTGACAGCTCTGGGAGATCTGCTGGGCACTGCCTTTCTGGCACTGTGTTTTTATATCATATCATTGGTGACATAACTGTTGATATGGGTGACAACGGACACTATCTGTGTTCTGAAAGCGCGGTATCTAATTTATGAAGGCACTTAATGTACTGGGACATTTCTTGCATTTCTCAGCACATCCATTTTATTATCTGTGGACAGCTTTATTTAAAATACATGAAGTGAACAAAAAATCCACTTATACAGATGAGGTCCCAATATGTGGCCTGTATCATGCATCAATAAGTTTTTTTGTACTTCCATGTCATGTGACTGTTTCTATTAGAAAAAGAAGTACTGTTGTGTGATTCCATTATGACGTTAACTGTGCGAATGTCTCAAAGGTGCTTTACATTGACACTTTATTTACATACTGCATCTCTGCAATGAAAAATCTTGCAGGATTGAGAACAATTTTCCCTCACCTAGATGGAAGGAATAGAATTGATTCACATTACATTTAAAATTTAGCAGACCCATTTATCCAAAGTGACTTATTTTGCTTGGTTGGTTAATAAAGGTTTGATAAAAATGGTAAGTATCTAAATGAACACAGATACGTTTACTGTATGCCATCAAATCCATTTGTCGAACAAAATAAAAATATCATGATTTTGGTCTTGTTTTCTTCCATTTTGTATCACCATTGGCTGGTTGGCTGTGAATTTATGTTGAACATTCAAACGTTTGAACAAAACACAACAGAATATTTAAAATGTTAAAGAAACATCTTTAAGATCTAATTAAATATGAAGAGCTCTTTTCCATAACGCTATAAATCCATTTGAATAGCTTTCATGAAAATGACATATTTTTACCTAGACCCATACATTTTGTTAATATTCAATTTATCCTGTTAAAATGATCTGTTGGCTCAGTCTGAACATGTTAAACAATGATTGTTAAATGAAACAGCAATATTGCCGATTATATATTCAAAGTTTTTTTTCCAAAACGCTTCAAATCCATACTTTAAAAAAAAAATGTTTTATTTCTTTTTAAAAACAAACAAACAAGAGAACGTGCAACATATTACATCAGGGACTCATACTATAAATGAATATAAATAAAATAAATGCAAATGCATGAAATAAATAACAGCCAAATAAAATAAACAGTAACAAACTAAATAGTAAAATAAAATAAATATTTTTCACCACATACATAAAATAATTTAAAAATACCACTAACGAGCGAATGAGGGGACAGGCTAAAAACAGGTTCGGAACATATAGCGTTTTGGAAAGAAACTGCATCTTGCAATACATTTTAAACAAGGAAATATAGCCTGAAACATTAATGGAGCAGTGAATAGGTTTAGTACACAGCAAAATGTCATGACAAACTATTTTTTTATTAATTTGGAGTTTAATGCGTTTTGGAAAAGAGCTCTTCATATGTAAATATGTACTAATGATAAATAAAAAGATTTGCTTCTGGACCAGTGTTTACATCTTGCGAAGTGGTCTACAGTATATTATATATTAGAAAGTTTAAGAAAAAGCATTGCTTTTCTTCCCAACTGTGCTTAGATTTTTCCAATTTCTTAGCCAGCATGTTAGGCCTTATCAAGACTTTACAATTGCATTATAATTACAATTTCATTTTGGCGTCACTTTTTGCTTTATATAAATGGTTTGTATATTACATATGCATAAGCATTGCAGTGTTATACCCACCACAACCAAAGGGTGGCTTTGACATCGATCTTGAAAATAACATGCGGCCACTTGGTGGTTCAGTGAGCCTCCTCCTCAGCTCTGCGCAGGGACTGGCTCTTCCGCAGCCATTTTCTGTCCAACCAAACGGCCGAACAGAGACAAGAACCAACCAGGGCTTCATCGCAGGTTAGTGTGCGGCTCCGGCCAATGATTGTTAACCCATATTGCGTTACATCGAATGGAAATCTCCGCGCGCGACTCTTTTATTATTAGTTGGCGGGGGTAATGAGAAATTAAGCGCGGGAAACGTTAAGCAGCTCGTCGTTGTGACAATAAACCGTTCGACAGGGCGCGCGGCCCCTTTGTTTACTACGAGCGTTCACGCTTTTTGCTTTACTTGTCCCTCTTATGACCTTTCTGTGGGGTTTTATACATTCACGAATGAAAATAACATACTGCAACTCTTTCGTCTTTTTTGATCATATATAAATAGATGACATGTAGGTAGTTTTATTTAACGTGTCTACGTTAACCCATTCTACCAAATGGCTAGCATGAATGCTACGTTAATTGTTAACCTCAACATTGTTATTTAAACCACCGTGGTGTGTTCTATAACTTAATCATGCATGTATCTACAGTATACAATGTGTATATAAATAGGTTTTTATAAAATCCTATATCTAACCCAAACAGCCTGGCTACCATGTGTAATGAACATATAAAATACACGTTATATTAGACGGTTTCATCGGACGCATGCGCTGACCGGAAGTTAACTTTCGGTTTGTGTTTTGTTATAATGTAACTATTTATTTGATATTTAATTAATGTTTTATTGTATATTCTTTTTTTTAAATTAATTTAACAATACTCAATAGTTATTGATTCTTTGCGGAGGTCCCCCGGAAGTTTAGTTTGGGCCACACGTCTGTTTATCTAATTCTGTCACATAATTGTAGATTACGGTGTCAGTTTTGTTCTATTTTTCATAATGGTTAATGTAATGTGTTTATGCGAACTAAAAGTATTATTTAAATGAAAATGTGTTAATAAAATACTGTTTAGGTCAAGTCTTGTCCCAGCCATGCCCCCCCCAGTATAATAATCTGAACAATGGTACATAAACGGAAGACAAAATGGCTGTGTCCCAAAACCTGTGTTCCCCACTTCAGTATACTTGGCTATTGAATGATTGATCAAAAATGCTGCCTATTAAGATAGTTTAGAGTAACACTGCGAACAACCTGGTGTTAAGACCCTCATATACTTCATACATTCTTTATCATGTGACGTGCATGTTGTGTTTTCAGCTTTAATACAATTTTATTTTTGTTGCAGATGGACGGAGACGGCTCAACCACAGATGCCTCCCAGCTTGGCATAACAGGAGAATATATGACTGGTGGACACTATGTTCTCCAATCTCAAGATGGTAAGTGAGCGGTTTGCAGTTATTAGGCTGGATTTATTCACAGATATTAATGTATTTGAATTCATTTCATTTTAAGATGAGGGTGAAGAGGGACTCAATGACCATGAGGATGGGAATGGAAGCAAAGATAACTTTAGGGAACAAGACATCTTTCTCCCCATCGCCAACGTCGCCCGAATCATGAAGAATGCAGTTCCCCAAACTGGAAAAGTGAGTAATTTTTTGAAATACTGAAATCAGACATAAAGAGCAGCTTTCATCATTTGAAGGTAATACGTTGCTCTTATGGAAATTAACACAGTTTAGCCTGTTTTCCTCCCGCTCCAAAGATTGCCAAGGATGCCAAGGAATGTGTTCAGGAGTGTGTTAGCGAGTTCATCAGTTTCATCACTTCAGAAGCCAGCGAGAGGTGCCATCAGGAGAAGCGCAAGACCATAAACGGGGAAGACATCCTGTTTGCCATGTCCACTCTGGGCTTTGATATGTATGTGGAGCCTCTTAAACATTACCTGCAGAAGTTCAGAGAGGTATTGTTACTGACATTTTATTACTCGTCAACATTAGCTTAACCTGAGACTTAATATTGAGATCAGGGACTGGGGTGAAATAGTTTCGCTTCCTTACTCAGATACTAATAAAAATCTACCATCCATTTTGTATTATAATAAACATGTTGACTTTTTTGAGTTCAGCACATTTGATTGACATGGTTTCATTATTCTCATGCAGGCCATGAAAGGAGAGAAAGGAATAAGTGCTGTAACTGTATCTGAAGGCATGGGGGAGGAGCTTGCAGATGACACTTTCAGTAAGTCATTCATCATAGGGAGGCTCAGAGATGACGTATTTCTGTATGCAAAACCCCTGAAGCGAGATAGCATTTTAGGACTTCCGGTTCCTTCGCTCCAAAATCTATGTTTTTTTTTAATGGGTTTTTGGTAATTCGCCCGAAATAAGGTCTGTGGTAAACAAAACCGCTAAATATTTTCTACGTTTTATTATTCACACCAATCATAACCCGCTTGTAATATTTTTAAAGCCTTATTGTGTCTAAAAAACGGCGGTTGCTAACAAGTTGCTAAGAGCGACTACTTCCTTTGGCAGGGATGTTAGACCTCAGTGCACATATAAAGCTCACAAATAATACAACATGGGCACAAATCTCTTGAAATTAGATGTGGATTTACTTACGGAGTAATAATTTACCAGGGAACGGGTGTTTAAAGGAGTCATAAGAAACAGCTAAAACAAATAATATTGTTTGTTTTAGATGTAATGCAATGTCTATACACGATTTAAGGTTCAAAAACGCTGTACTTTCCACATATCGTGCATGTTTGTATCTTCTCTTTGCCCCGCCTCCCTGAAATGCGTGGATTTATAACAAATCTCATGGCACTGAAAAGCGAGGTGTGCTATTATTGGCCAGTTAACCAGTGCGTAGTGATTGGTCGAACACTGCAAGTGTGTGAAGAAAATGTAACGCCTCTTACGATATTTGAAACATCAGGTTCCAAACGCAATTGTACTGACAGGTAGACCAACCTTACTTGCGTATACATGTGGGCGGTCTTAGTCAACTCAAACCAGGAACTGACGTGGATTTGTGGGAGTGTGGTTACATGGGCGTTTCAGGCAAGTCTGGGCATTCGCTTTAGGGATTTGGACGTGCGTAAGCTAATGTTGCGTGCGAATACACCAATTTAACTACTATGTAGTAGGAAAAAACTGTACTTGAACAGAGTAGTATTCTATGTCCAAATCGTCAGTATTCATAAAAGTTTTATATTGTGCATTGTTTTAATTAATTGAAATACATAGCATTAATATTGAGCTTATTTTTAGCAGTTTATTTATGTTTACCAGTTTACTTAAAATTAAATAACTTTATTATCCACACAAAAAATTAACAGACATGTAAAAAATGGTGTAGTTTCATGGACAAGGAAAGAAAAGAACAGATGAGGAGAAAGTGAAAGTAAAACTAGAACGTGGTCAGATAACATTCGGATAAGGTCCATGTTAAAACGTACTTGGGACATAAAAAAGATCATAGAAGAGATTTTCTCAGGTTGTTTTTAATACTAAAATGTAACGTATATTACAGCAACGTGAGAGACATCAACCAATAGGCAGAGAACACACAAAAGAATAATTAGCAGCAGTTTACAAAAGGAACATTCCAGTGGCATAATCATTCTTTACAATGGGAAGTGTGAATGGGCCTTTTATTGCCCAAGTGTAACTTGAGAAAACACATAGCACAATCACAAAGCTACTGTATTCTTTAGATTTTTTTGCTTTTATCAAAAGCATATAGACTTACAAGATAAAAAGGAAAATAAAAAGCTCTGAATATGCTGTACTTGAAGAAAATTGAAAGCTTTGTTTCATGTGTTGTTTACTTGTACAAACCATATAGTAGGTAAGATAATTGACGCAACCTGTCTCTTATAACTTAAGTTGTTGCACTTGGCATTACATCACATGGCTAATCTCTTGAGCAATCTCCAGTACAGTATGTGCTGGATATGCACCTCAAGCGGATGTTCCCATCCGCTGTTAAAATGGGTAATAAGAATTACCACACATGATCACGTCAATAAGGTGGACAACGCCCTATCGTATTCATACTACTCCCATTCAGGCAAAACACTTCGCACCCATTTAGCCCACGTTAAGAACGTTTTTACTGAAAGTCTACTCATTGATTATGCCATTTTGGATGCAGCCAGAGAGTAATTATATTAATGGAACAGTTGAACCTGTTCTCAAATGTCATAATCTGGATCCATATATTTATCTTGAATTAATGCAATGTAATATTTTTTCTTGAAGCAAATCAACTACCTGCAGGGATTATAACAGCTGACGGACAGCAACAAAATGTGATGGTTTACACGACTTCTTATCAGCAGGTAAGAACAGTCCTCTGTAAAAGATGCTCACCTAGTGAATAAATGAAAAGCAAATATTTAAATAAAAAAACCTGAAAGGGTAAGGGTTGTTGTTAAAAAGACTTTGTGTTTTATGTTACAGATCCCCGGTGTTCAGCAGCTTCAGTTCTCTTGAATATGCACTGCGTAAAGAAACCAACACTTATCCTCAAAAATGCAACCTCCATATTTCCACACACAAGTAAAGGTCATGAATGGTTGGGGCTGTTCATCAATACTTCTGTGAACCCATTTCTTGTGCTCTTTGAGGGTCAAAGTTTAGCCTGTTTTGTGTGTGGTCTGTGAAGACTCATTGTTATTTTAAGTGACTAGTTTGTTTGATGTTACTTTTTGTTTTCGTCATGCATTTGGAGTTTTATGCATTAGGTTTAAAGGTGTTCTAAGGGGTAATTCACCTCAGTCACACTATTCAAGCAATAAAAAGAGAACATGTGAATCTTCCCGCATTTATTAGAATGAGTGGGTTTCTTCTTTTTTTATAGATACTAATGTCAGGTTGCATATGTTTTCAGTTGATGTTAACGCTTAAAATGTGATTGGGGTTTTTGTAAATAATTCATATCTTCTGTACAGTTGTTTTTGTTTTCATGAATTTGTATTAAACTCAACTCAACAGAAGGAACAATTTCAGAGCAATGTGATTTGATCAGTCTAAAGACAAGTTTTCATAAAACAGGTTTTATTTTCCCTATGCATAATATTACAATTAAATTTGCCAAAAGACGAGATTATTTGGCCATAGCCCAATTTCAATATGAACTTGTGTATATTTTTATTTTATGTGTTTTACCTCTATGATGTTTGAATTGAATTAATCTTTAGTAATCATCATCTCTTTAGACTACAGTGATGGGGAAATATAGAAAAATAAATGTAAAACAAACATACAGATTTTGCTTGGATGGGGATGTTTGTAAAACATTATAGGAGTTAAACATGTCTAATCCTATTTTAAAATGTTTAAAAGTTTAAATGTCAATTTCAGAACTAAACGAATCTGTGTCTAGACGTTTATCAGCTGTGTGATGCTATAAACGTCTAGACAGAGTCATTATCACAAACATTAGAGATATTTAAATTTCTTTGACTGAATAGCATCAAAGGAGCTGTCCTGGCCAGGAGAATGAGACATTACCGGGTACTTTTGCTTCGTGAAATGGGGTTGTCAGTGCTATGCTGCAGGGGAGGGTAGGGGTGGCGTGTGATGTGTCATGTAGAGAAAAGGACCCAAACATATACCATAACACAAAATCGAATTGAAACATCACTTATTCAGTAGACATAGATTAATAAAAAGGCCATGAATAAAAATCAAATAAACTTAAATAATAATATATAAATATAAAATAATAAAGTCATTAATGTGTCCAAAAGTCATGTCAATGTGTCCAATATACATAGCATTTCAATATAAACCATCTTCAGCTTGACTGTTTAGAAGGTCAAAAATTAAAAAAGTGACACTTCATCATGATTGACAGAATGGTGATGTACTTGACAATTTTGCATGATTTATAGCTCATTTATTACAGACAACAGCACCATCTTCATCCATCAATCAAACAAACATGTGTGAAATGATGCCGCAGTGAAATGTGATTGGTTCATCAAATAAAATGTTTGTGTCTTGTTAGATTTTTTTCCTAAAAAGAAGATTTTGACCGCAGTTATGAGATACTGTTAGGTAAAAATTTCACAAAAGAAGGTCCACTTGTCATGAGAATTAAGCTCTATTTGCACAAGCAAACCAAGTGAGATGTCCACAAAGCATCTGGAAATACAGCATTTTGCATCAGTAGTTATACACAAACTTAAGGAGACGGTCTCCGCCCTTTACCAATCAGGTGGGGTCCTTTAATACCTTATTTTCTGTGGCCAATCCTATTTGGTCTGCTACCATTATTTCCTAAACAACAAGGTATGGTTTCAACAGTGGCGGACAAATCGTAATTTAGTTTTTTTAATAAATATACATACAATAGGGACTTTACTTTTCTCTTTGATATAAAACCTGCTTGTACCAAGATCACTTGACCAAGACCATTTTTATAGATACTCATGGAAACGCCCCAGAACTTGGGCAAGTTTTAAACAATGGTTGGGTCACTTATAGGTCAGAGCAGGCTCCTTTTGGCTCCAAAATCTTAGGCCTCAGACATTACTGCTTGTTCAAAGTGCTCAAAACCATATAAAGTGCATTTGTGTACGTAATCATTTATTAGATATACTGATTTCAATGTCTTTAGTTATAATAAAAATGTAATGTCATAAAAGTTGGCAACGTTTCCTATGAATACTTCTTAGTTAAACATAATCACAGTGCATAACATAATTGTGATAAGTGAAGAATTGATTGTGGGTGCTTTTATTTGATACTATAGTGAAATCAATCACAAATTCCATATAAAAACCCAATAATACACAGTGATCAAACAGTTAAAAGTAAAAAAAACTTGTTTGTGTTGGCATTTAAGATGATTGACAACTTGAACATTTTAATTACGGTGTTGCCAGATACTTTGCCAGATAGATTCCAGTCCATACAGTGGCGAAACTGCTTTTAAAAGGTAAAACACTCCTCTTGTGTGTGAGGATGCAAATACTCAATACAAACCATAATAATAATCTCGTAATTATAAAAAAACCGAACCTGGCAACCTGGGCTGTGATGTCCAGTCCCGCCCTTCACCTCTCGCGCTCATCAAGCTTTGATAAGATCCCACCGCTCACGCGCCACAAGTGACGAGCAGTAATCAACAACAGCAGCTGTGAGTGAGATTCCTTAATTATTAACAGAAGAAATCCTTCAGTAAGTCTTCCTTGTTTGTTTTTTTATTGTTTTGATCGCGAAGTGATGCGTCTACAAATATATTGTTACGAAAGTGTTCACGGATTAAAAAATTGATGTACTTCGATCTTCCGGAGATTTTCAGCGTGTTCAAAGTCTCGCGTTACTCACCGGATGTTTATTAAACTTTGTCCTTTGAATAACGCATTAGGGCAAATGTGTGTATTTTCTTATAAATATTGGCCAGTTAGAAATAACTGTCCTCGGGATTGCGTTACTGGAGAGGCGGTAGCGAGTGTGTAGTTTGGTTTGTGCACGTTACACTAAAGGAAGTGGAGGTCTTAAATACGTATTTCAGTGTTTTGATTTGTATTTGTATTCGTATTTGTTTTGAAACAACGCTAACTGATGCCTTGTATGTCTTGCTGATTTAAGTCTCAGTCCTGCTACTTAATGGCTGGAATTATGGTGGAAACTCTAATGTAATCTGTGTTTTTTAATATAACACAATGCACAATAACTATACTATGTTTACACAATATATGTTTTAGTATGAGCTTTGAACACAGGAGCTGCACATACTATGAGCATGTTTTTATTACACAAAAGCACATGAAAGGCGTAGAGCAAACTTTGAGTCAGGCTGTGAGAACATGTGATGACACACAATGGCAGATATGGATTTCATACATGATGTGGGTTAGAGATGCATGTGTACGTGTGTCTTTTAGAAATTTGAGAAAAACGTGCCTGGGTTAAATTGCAAATAAGGAAGATTGAAGTCTAACTGTGGGAGAAGTAAAGATGAGTGGGCTGAGGGGTGGCTCAGGCACTCGGATTGTAATATAATGGCGGCATACGAGAAAGGGGACGGGCTACTAAAAAAGGTGATATCATATGAAACCTGATTGCTGAACGACGTGAAAAACAACTGGAGATTTGTGTATAAACTGTGGAGTCAGGTGTACAGTTGGTAGATCACCTTAGATGAACTATGAATATCTCACTTTGCTTGCTCAAGCAAGTAAAGATTGAAATCTTGGCATCTGGAACCTTTGTTTGAGATTTCTTTCTGCGTTGGACGGTCGATTCGATTCAAGACTTAAATTTACAAGATTCTTGGCCAGATTTTACCACGAATTTTCCCTCCTGGGTATATTTGAAAAAATCGTATCCATGGCCTCGATTGGGTCCGACGTTCGGTCCAGATTATCACATAATGTGAGGCATCTTAAACATCCTGACCTGCTCCGAGAACAATCGGGGCAGCCCTGATCATATCAAACATGTTTCATATTTAGGACTTCAAATTGGGGTGGTGAAGCTGGTAATTTTACAACAACCAATGAGAGACAAGATGACGGAGTGACTGACAGAACAGTAATCATGTAAATGCAGTGCGATGGATAGCGGGGATGTACAGATTTCAACAGCTTGTTGAAATGTGACAACATAACACATACCACTATAATGTGTCTTTAAAGTTATTGCTTTGCGATGTCCATTGTGTTTTGTTTTTTACATGGATAACAGGAGCTGATGCTTCCTCACACAAGTTTATTTATCTAATACCAGAAACAAAACCTCCCTGCTTGACCACCAGTTGACATGACACCATACGATCACTAAATTTCGCCCTGTCATCACATTATTTACATTTACTTTTGGTCAATTTTAGGGCTTGAAGGTTGCTAATAAATGTCCACACTGTTATGTACATGATTTGCACTTTTGTGGACCCACCATGAATTTCTACCTGACAGTCGATACAGTGTTATGTAAATGTGTCTTGTAGACCTCAAAGGGGACAGGGGTCTCAACTCTCGGTTTTTGGACCAATTGCACGTTTTGACATTCTCTTTGACTGACACACTTGTATGAGTTTAATAGGTAGAGTTAATAGATCTTTCCATCTCTTTATCATGTTAAATCAAGGAGGTGTCCAATCTGCAATTCTAGATTACATGCGTCTCATCTCTGTTTGAAACATTACTTGTTGTCTGATTGGTATGAAATGGGATACATCTCTTATAGTTTGGTTCGAGCAAATAAAGTTTCAATTTTTGACACCCGGGCCGGAACCCCTTTGTCTGCAAGAATCATTCCTGCAATTGAAGATTGGGTTTCCTCGTCAAAAGGCATATAAGGGCACGTTTACGCGATGAAAAACTGAAAAGTTTCCTTTTGCGTTTTTTAAAAGTTTCACATACACATGACAGCGTTATCAAAACTCTGCATCGAAACGGATCATGGAAATGGATAAAATTGCTGTAGTATGCATGCCAGGCCAGTGGATTTCGATGTTGTTGTGTAAAGAAACGGGACTTGCTTTGGGACATACACATGCACAGTTATAAGGCAAAAGTGCTTTTTAATACCGTTGGTCGGCGTATATGAGTGCTTTTCCACCATCGCGCAGAATTAGGGCTGGTCCGATAAACGATATCATATCGAATCGCGATAGAATTTATTTTGATAACGATGATAAGTTATTGACATTTTGACTGGATATGGGTTAATCTTACAGTCTAACAGACAGCAGAAGTAAACGCAACAACAGTCAGTCAGCGTGCAGCTTTTACCAGAAAAATATATCGGTACTTGTACTTGGTCTTTAAAAATGGTATCGGTGCATCCCTAATTACCATCCGCTTCAGCAGGATTCTGTCACACTGCCGGCAATAATATATGTTATCTTGTCCTGTTTTGGCAAGCATCATTCACAATGTCTCCTGTTTTCGTCCACAACATTCACAATGTGATCTGACGCTGCAAAAGCTTGCAAGTAAAAGTTAAGCCTAACATTAGATAGATTCAATGCGGTGTGCTTCTACATTGAGATTTTTTCATATTATATGCTATTTTTATATTGATTCCCCATTTAATGAAACATGAAAGAAACAGAATAAAGAAAAATGTTTCTCATATTGCCTGCTGTCACTGATGTGCTGCGTTTGTAAATCCCCTATGATAAAGCGTCTGCTGCTTTAGGCTAATAAATATATTTACATTGTTCTGAAGTCATACGGCATCAAGAACAATATCGACACATCTTTCTGTTGTTCCATCTATTAGTGCACATGACACTTTCAGTTGACTTGTTGTAAATGTCAGGAAAGTTTGCTCTGTACACACGCTTCAGATCTGTCGTAACGCTAGGCTGCTGTAGATATACACCTGTTGCTCTTTTACTGCAAAACCTTCCTACCACTGACCTCGCACTTTAATTTAATTACATTTAAGTTGTTGCTCTTGTGCAATAGATGAACAACCTTTTATTTATATTCGGATATTCGGATATTATATATTTAGAACCTATTTTGCGTGAGTTACTATCAAATCTTGTTGCAAAACATTAATTCCCTCGCTATTATTTATTTATTAATGACGTCATCGACTAGTTGACATCGATGTGACTTTTATCACATAATAGACTGCATAGTATAATTCATTAAAATATCTTCCGTAGACATCTGACCCATTAGTACAGTCTTTTACTTCTTTTCTAATTTCCTACACCCCAAAAAATTAATCTTAGCTTTGTGTACTGTGATGGGCTGACTGAGACCAGTCTTTACTGAACTATGCATTGTTGTACTTTTGTTGCACAAATTGCTTCTATTGTTTTCCCCTACTTTGTATGTCGTTTTGGATAAAAGTGTCTGCTATATAACTTAAATCTAAATGTAAAATAGAAGTTAAATTTTTGCATATATAGTTTTTAAGGTGAATAAGATATTATTATCTCGTTAATTGGTCTCGTGGGATAATTGTCTCGTCACACCCCTGGTATCGATTGTTGTTGATCTTTACACAATCTAATAAATATACATTACAACATTATTTATCCGTGGTAAATAAGAGTATGTTTTTCCAAATGGTATTGCTCCAATCTAGTGGTGGAAAGAGTACTGGAACTTTGTACTAAAGTATAAGTAATGTTACATTGCTGAAACTGTACTCCGTTCCATGTACTGGTGTTAAAGTAATTGAGTAAAAGCAAAAATTACTCTTCTCATAATCTTCTCCGAGTACTAGTTACTCGTTAGTTTTTATCCGGTAGCTATTTAATGAATTATTATCAAATTTAAAGATTACGTAGAAAAAAAGATACTTTTAATAAAACAAATCTTTACCTTGCTGATATAAAGCATATAAATGGATAAAACTCAGACAAAATAACCATTTAATGTGTTTAAGAACCAAAACTGTTCTGTCTGTCTATCATGAGCTCAGTTTTCCAGTTAAAACCATTTATGCAATTACGACACTGTTCAATCTTGTGTACAAGGCCCCAAAATGCAGAAATGAATAATAGCCCAAAATACTGCATGCAAGAAAAGCTAAACATTTTTAACCAAAATTGCATTGGATTAGCATTAACAGGACATATCTGTAGAGGAGCTGTCTGATCAATTACTCAACCTAAAGCCATCCAAGACGTATGTGACATTATTTCTTTGGTAGAACTATAAAGATTTTTACCAGGAATTCTGGTCCATGGTCTTTCCTTAAATAAAATTCACAGGTTATGTCTTAAAAAATTCAAAATACAGATAGAGGCAACATAAGTGCACTAGTCCACTAGGGGTCAATGCACACACAGAAAGTGTGCAGTGTGCCGTTGTCGAAGAAAAATGTTACAAAACCAACCTGGTGAAACTAAAAACAGTAAGCTAAGAAGCATATCCTTGTCCATACTGTTTGGTTGTTGTTCTTGTTGGCTTGCTGTTTGCTCGGATTGTTTTCAATGGCGAAAACACTTAAATTATTCATTTACAGTGGGTCCGTGAATAAAGCGACTCAGCACTGCCCTCTGATGGTCTGGTTCAGCACACATACTCATTTGCATTGTGCTGAACTCTGATGTCCACGCTTAATCCGGGTTAAGTATGCTCAGGAAGCTGTACGGATGCCTTAGTCCGTGAGACTGACACGGATGTGCAAAGTCAGGTATGCCTGGGCCTTTTGTGATCGAATCCTTGCGCAGAGCTCTCTATTTCACATGACCTGTGAAAGCCCCGAACAATGGCACTACAAAACGGCAAAATTCTTTGTCAAATACATTGATTTTACCAAGAAAAAAGGTTTACATTCCGTTAAAAAATATCACCAATATCCAAGACTAAGCTGTTTCATTGTAAAGAGCCACTGCAGCTTTCTGACTGTATTGTATTGTGTATTGTGTCTTTCTGTCCTTACTTTTTACCATGGTGTTACTGTAGTAAACGTGTAGTAACCATGGTTTTATGGGCTAAGTTTTTGTTAGAGCTCTTGTTGTTCTTAATTTTGAATATATTTTTCATTTTTACACCAGACATTCATATCGGTTCAAAATATTGTTTATCGGTCTACGTGATCTGTAATAATCAATATGGACATCGGCCCTAAATAACACATATTGGTCGACCCCTTAATTAGTTGCATTCTGGAGCCCTGTAATGGTTAATGGTTTTGTTGTTTGCAGGGGTAGCAGTTTTGGAATTGCTAGATTTTAATTTGAGGATATATGTAATTTAGTTTTCCTGGTTATATTTGTCACAAAAAGACATTCATCGTTTCACTTTTTTTTTACAGGGATGTGATTTCACCTGAACAAAAGAGGCTTGCAGAATGCCGTTCTGCAGAATGCATGTGATTTCACAGCACCCAGGACAACGGTAAACCTTGGATGCAAATGGGGGAACCATCCGGAGACTGTACATCCAACAACTTAGACCATAACTATTCCCGGAAAAGCTTACTGCCTCACTCTGCAAATCTAACATATCCAGAACAAACCACCACTGGAAATTACTTTCAGCAATATTCTTGCAGAATTCTACAAGCAACCAGTTACAAAATTGTGACTGGTAGCACTCCATTTTCTAATGATCTGAAGCCAGCACAGGAGAATCACTTGAATTCAAAATGTACAATGCCAACAGGAGAGCAAAAAAACAATATTGTTCTCTGGACTCCGCCCGGTTCTAGAGTCCAGGTATTTGTACCTGTAAACAACATGCAGGAAACCAATATTGTGCAAAACATCTCGAACTGTGTCGCGAGACCAGGCACGGAAGTGTTTAACTCTAATCACAGTGTATGTATGCAACAACAATCTTCCTCTGTGCCAGCTGACGCAAGTAGTTTGCAACAGTTCCAAACAAAAACAATTGAGAATAAGAATAAGAATAAGAAGGACATGCAGAGAGATTTGACACATGCAAATGCTACTAATGATTTGCCACAGCAAGACCCATCCACAAAAAGGATGACCTTACCATCCAAGTATAGATACAACCCCATAACTACAAATGCACCTAATGGACAGAATAGTCCCCTCGATGGACCTGTTTACCATGGAGTAAGAGCTGAATACTCGTCTGACCATGCTCACCTACAAACACCTTCTACATGTAAACTAAATGTCCAGCAGAACAACACCACGAAGAAAGCTGTTGCCGTTGTCACACCATTATCTCCAGTAGAAATGGCATCTGTTAACTTTTCAAACAAATCTGCTCATGAGCTTGATGCAAGATCTGTGCCGATACACCATCTACCTAATTTTACACATCCACTGAAGATCAACGCTGATCCGCAGACGATGAGAGAACCAAATGAACCAGCATGCAAGCACCAACGACCAAAATCAGCAGAGCCCAAGCTGGGTAGTGATGTGGTCAAAAGTCCAGTTTGCCTTCTCGAATCAACCAGCCCATGTAACCACAGAAGCTCGCTGAAGCTTAATTGTCCAGTAACAGACCGAAATAAGCCTTCTGAAATCCAAAAAGAAACAAGTGAGAAGATACCCAAGGATAAGCAAGCAGTGACTGATAAGAAAACGAACACGGGAGAAACGGACAAGTACTCCACAATCCCTGTAATTGAATGGCCGTTGGACAAATTGCATACGTTAATGAATATTATTCAGCAAATAGAAGATGTGCATCAGAAAAACGTCAATAAAATGGATTCCGGAAAGGAGATCCTGAGGCTCTTCTGGAATGGGGACGTTTGCATGTTTCGCAATGCTGTAAAAAGTAGAATATATCAAAACGTGATGGAAGATGTCTACAATTACTGTCAGGGGAAAGATGATGTGATACTTGCACAAATTAAAAACGACACACGCAACCAAGTTGCCAAGAATTTTCATGTTTTGAAACACGACGAAATGCCACCAAAGATTGAGTACAAGTCGTCCTGGTTGAATCTTGATGAGAACCTTGATGACATTGACAGGGAATGTGGTATTTCTTGGTACTTCCGACATCTTCACCCATTCTCCCAAGAAAAAGGAAACGCTGTAGGTAAATTGCAACACGGATTGCTAGATGCCCCTGATAAGCATCAATGCTCAACTGAAACTAACTGTCAGAACCTATTTCCAGAAGATGTACAAACATTCCCTAAGTCAAAGGACGAAACCATGGACAATGAGGGTCTTTATAAACACTTTTTATCCAATAAACAATTCCTACCTAGTCAAAACACTGCTGGACAAACATATATTCCAAGTGACTCTTTAATCTCTATTGAGAATGTTTCAACGGCTGAAACCTCATCGGTTATATCAGCAGGAGGGCATTGTTTAGAAGAGGACCTGCAGAAAGTCAATACACCACAAGAGATGACGCTATCCAATTCAAACCCACCCAAAGAACTTGAAAAAATACCACGGGATGAGCAGATAAGCATGGAGAGGTTTGAAGAGAAGACCAACAATTCTGCACACACAATTCAAAACCCCTTACCAGATGCCTCTCATAAATCGCCAATAACTGGGCATGATCAGTTTGCGATGGAAATTGTGAGCAAAACACTGGCAGAAGTACAAACATCCAGTGTTCACGAAAACTCGCCTGATTCCATTATTAAAAGGTCACATGCTGACACTAATAGACACGTGCCAACGCTTGATGAAGTGGTTACAGAAGAGACCAGTTGTCAACCAAATGCTATAAATCCTCTGATGGCCATAACAAATTTAGTGACGAGGTTAGACAATCAAGCTGTTGCCAAAAGTCGCTCAAGCGCTGTAACATCAGGAAGGGGTCGGCTATATGGGGGACGTGCTGTCCAAAGTAATGAATGGACTAGGAAGAGTAACTGTGCAGGTTCACCTAATGTGAAAGCAAATGAATCTCAGGTAAAACATTCAGCACATGCAACACTAACCGCATTTAGAGAAGGAACAGAACATCGGGATGCAAAAGCTGTTAACAAAGTACGGGTAGAAAAACAGATGCAATTGCAGTTTGAGAATAAAAACTCTGACTATCAAGGTGGTGGCTTATTAACAGAAACAGGAGATGGAGAAGATAAACGCTTATTGAAGCCTGAAAGCATGGTTACAGGACAAACCAATTGTCCACCAAATAATGTAAATTCACTAGAAGGTTTAGCAAACGTGTTTAGGACACTGGAAAAAAGTGAAATTTCTTTGAGGATTTATGAAAACCAAATAGGAAAACAAGAAGTTTTGAAAAGAAGTGGATCTGGAGGCACAAGACCCATTTTGACTGATTTGCTCATGAATAGAGGTTTACCGAAGCTCAGTCCTACGGTTACAGAACAGCGGGCTCAAATACAAAATGGATCTGATGAAAAACCGACTAACAGTGATTGTGTGGATAAGATGATTGATGAGCCATCAATAACCGAGCGGGATGATTTTCCAATGGAAATTGGAAACGAAGTACCAGCAGAACCAAAAATCCCGCCAGAAAATTTAGAGCTTTGTAAGAACTTGCCTGGGTTTGTGCGTGAACAATCATTAACAGAGACTAACAGTAACCACTCAATGAAACCCAAGCGTGTGGATACAGAACAAAGCAGCCATCAACCACATATTGTAAATCCACTGGCGGCCATGACAGAAATAATATGCTCAATAGATAAACGTGTTGCTTTAGGAAAATCAGGTATGTCAAAAACTAAGCATCAACACTCTGCGAAAATGTCTAGATGGGATGTGCGGTCAGGGTTTACTAAACCCGATATCCAAAGTGGCTGCACAAACTCAAAACCTAATCCTGTGGTTGAAGAACAACAGAAGGCTGTGCAGTCACCGCGAATGCAAAATGAATGTAATGAAAAAACTGATAACATTAATGTTCGCCCTCATAAAGTGGCTAAACTGTGCTTTTCCAGTGAGATGACGGAAGGGGAGGATTTGCAAATAGACACGGCCGGAGAATCAGAAATTATGCATTCGTCATCACAGGTGAATTATGAGCAATGTGATAACACTGACACGCAATGTGATTCTTTGTCATCCTCCAGGTCGTTTCATGCCATACCTGAACGGTTACAGGAAGAAGACTTCATGGGAAGTTTTGAAGACGAACCAAAGAATTCCACAAATGCGGGACAAAACGCATCTCTAAAATTGTATAAGCCAACAGAAGATCTTTTGGAGGGAATGCATCGCTCTGCTGGGTCAGAAACATCAGGGCTGGTTGGTGGTGTTTGTGATGGTACTGATGATGAATCAACCATTGAAAATAACTTTACAAGCCCACCAAAACTTGATCCTGTGGAATTTGTCCCATCACCTCAAATGCAAGATGAATCCAGTGAAATGATTCCTAATGATACCTGTGCGCTTGCAGAAGAACATGTGACAGAAGTTGCTCTGCATGGTAATAAAGAAGAACTTGAGCTGGATGCTTTTGCTTCGATTAAGATCAATGTTCTCCCGCATGGAATTGCAGAATTATGGTTTGCTGGCAAGATGACGGAAGATAAGGAGTTGCAAAAAAACATTGATGTACAAACTTCCAGTAAGGACCAGGTAGATGTTGAAGTCCTAGAACACAGTGATTACCAGGTAGATGTTAACATTTTGGATTACGGTGAGGACCAGGTAGAGATTGAAATCCCAGACCACAGTGATGACCAGGTAGATGTTAACATTTTGGATAACAGTGATGACCAGGTAGAGATTGAAATCCTGGACCACAGTGATGACCAAATAAAAGTTATATTTCCTGAAAAGCATGCAGAAGACATAAAGCCCATTGAGTGGAACAATCTAGGTGAGGTTGATGAAAAGCTGGAGTCTTATTGTTGTATTGCTAAATGGTTTCAAGCTTTAAATTATGGAGATGGTTCATTTTGCATGTGTCAGGTGAAAACAGAGTTGAGTGAACAAAAGCTTGAAATTAGAGCCAGTGACACAAGTGTGAAAATGGACACATATGAAGAAGATCGTTTTGGTGTCATCTCTAAAGAACATGGATGCATTGATTTAAAAGTTGATCTTTTCACCACTGATGAAAAGTCATCTGAAAGCACAAAAGCATTATTAACACTGGATGCTGGCACACCAAATTATGCTGCTGTGGACAACATTAGGACTGTGAAGGCCTGTCCGGTTTCTGAAGTGATATCAGAAACATCAGAGCAGATAAATGATGACTCTCCTTCCAAATGTGCGACGGATAAGATCCCGATGCTTTCTGAGAAAACAAAGCCATCTCCTGATGTTAAGAAAAGTTCTGAAACTGTATGTCTTTCACTGTACGGGTCTTCTAATAGACGAGATCGACTAATACGAAACAAAATATATAAAAACGGTGGACAAAAACCACCAGAAGACCTTGAAAGAACAATCGGCTCCCATCAGAAGAATGACAGAAGAATGTCAAATAAGCGCAAATGGGACGAATTGATAGAAACCGAAGATGTTTCGAATGTAAGAAAGAAAAATGTGAGAGTGTCTCCTCAAAGTTCTCCTCAGGGACACAAAGCAGCCCCAGTGAAAGTTTCTGAAGTTACCAATGAAAATGCACTTTCCTCATCTGCGTTAACTAGAAAACGGTTTAATCCACCTCATAATTCAAAGAGTTTATCAAAGAAAAAGAAAAGTTTAGGAACAAGACAAATATCCATGAATAACTATGTTACCAGAAGGAAGACCATGTCTCCAAAATCTTTGCATTCACCTGAGCCTGTACTGAAAAGTAAATATGAATTGAGGAACCCTGCTTTGATGCCATTACAAGAGGATTTTGGATTGGAGTTTAAAGTGTTGCCGTCAACTTTCAACTTTAAGGATGGAACTGAACCCGCCAACATTCAAGCAGACGCGTTATCAAGAGCAAAAAATGGTAAAAGCTTCCGTTATACTTTAAAAGTCTAAGCTTTTTGTGTCTAGTCAAAATTGTGTCCAATGTATTTAACTCTTTTTTTTTTTTTTTTTTTTTTTTTTAGGGATTCCATACACCGAAGATAAAAAAGTTAAAGGGAGGAAAACCATCCATGCTCCAGTACAAGGTACTGGACACAAGGTTTAATTTAATTAAAAGTGATGCTTTATGGGGTAGTTCACCCAGTTTTGCTTTGTTCGTGCATTTTGTTCAGTTGTATATTTGCTGGTTACCATGCAACATTATAGAACATCATCTAAAAGGTTTTGATGCGCTTATTTTCAGGGAAGTGGTCTTTAAGCCCTTTGAAAAGCAAGCAGATCCAGTCTGCAGACGTCTCTAGCTCATGTAGCCTCTTTCGAGAGTTCAAGAAGAGGTATCAAGACAAAAAGAAGGAACTTGTATCCAGGCAGAACTTGAATTCCAATTAAATTCCATTACAAAACTTAAATTTCTATTAAAGTTTAAACAATTCTAAAATGTAGTACATTCTCATGTTGTTACTTTCTGTGAAATGTGATAAACGTCTATACTGTAAATAGGCAACAAATATGCAAATTGCACTATATGAACATTTTACAGTGTTTTACCTTTACTTTAAGGATTGTATATATTTGTAAATGCATGCATTTACTCACTGATGAACAGCTGTGGTAGCTAATTCCTCCCGTCCTTGGTACGAATGTTAGTTACATATATTTTTCAATATTTGAAAGTTGTTTGCATTATTTGAAAGGTACTCAAACAATTCTATATTCTGATGTTTTTAGTTGATTTTCTGTTTCGCAAAATTTAAGACTTCATATATTTTTGCTTTTTTTTACATGACTTAATAAAATAAACCTCTTGGTCTAAAATGTTACTGCTTTTGAGTGACTTCATTTTTTTAAGGTTACAGAAGTAGAAATAGCATCATCGATTGCATAAAAGGAAATATTTATTATTGTTAACGTTAACCTCTTGAATATAATAATTTCTGTCTCATTAAAATGGTTCACATCTCCAAATAAATGATATGAAGTCATTTTAATATGCTTAAAATTTAAGATTTTCAAAAAAAGCAGACGTTTTATATTTACATTTATTATGCTAAATAATAATCATAATATTAACAACGTTTTCAGATGCTCTAATATTAATGTAGTATTATGTAGTAAAAATCTTCAATTTATACGTTGTTACTATGGTACCATAGTAGCGTAACATACAAAACACCGCCTACTTCTATTACGTGTCGCTTATTGATGACGTAATTTTACAAGGCGACTCGTCCACGGCGATATACTTGCAAACGAAGGAACCAAAACAAAACAACATGATGACAGACAGCCCGTTTAAAAAACGTCAAATAAGGAAACCATAGTCTGGAGTTTTTTCGCAAAGGTCGTCATGCGTATAAATTAGCAGTTTATATACAGTCGTATAAACAGTGTCGAAAGCTACCTAACAATGGCTTACGTTACTGTGGATTCTCTATTGAGCCTGTGAGTAACGTTACTGTAATGTACAGTATGCTGCTATTATATCAGTATATAAAGTAAAGAAGTCATTGTATGTATACATTCTGCTAAAATTAAAGGTTGAATATCCCTATATTGGAGATCTAGGCGTGATGGTTTTAAATAGTCGTGTGTAATTTGTACAGGTGCGCTTTGAGTGTTGCCCAGCGTCCTGAGAACTATGACGACATCAAGCTCTTGCCTGCTGGCGTTAAAGACAAATTATTACGAATTATGTCGTCTGACTCTTATGGCACGATCAACGACTCCAACATAAATTGGGTATTAGTATGTGTCCTATGTCTAATACAAGCATTCGGGATGACGGCTTGTAAACGAGCACAATAATGTGAAATTGTGATTCGTGTTTAGCTGCTGCACTCTGAAACTCGCACATTGGACTTGCAGAACTGCAATGTGTCGGACTCTGCGCTTATACAGATTCACTGTCGGCAGTTGAGGACCATACTGCTAAGAGGCTGTGCAGAAATAACATCTGAGGGTATTATTTTACAAATACTAATGAAAAATGTATTTATATTTTATGGATTTTCATTTTCTGAAAAAATACATGGACAACAGTACATTTCATTGTTTAATAATGTGAAAATATGTCAAAACGTTGTCATTTCTCCTTTCCCCCAGGTGTAGAGGTGTTGGCATCTCAGTGCCCTTATCTTCAGCTAGTTGATCTCACAGGCTGTCCACTGGTGACAGATTCAGGAATTCAAGCACTGGCTCGACACTGCAAAAATTTAGAAGTGATTTCACTCCGCGGATGCACTGCTCTCAGTGATAAAGCCCTGCTAGAGCTGGGGGAAAACTGCAAGTTTCTCCACAGCATCTATTTCTCTGGGACAGATGTAATTCACCATTAAAACTTTCTGATTTTGGAAGTGAATTGTGTTGCTTGTACAAGGTGCTGTTATTTTTTATTGCTTTTACATATTGTTTGTACATTTATGAAGGTAACGGACAAAGGAGTCATTGGACTTGCAACTGGGGTTTGTTCACACAGCCTAAAGGTAATCTACATATATGCTGTTTGGCAGCACATTTTTCTAAAGACACCATTAGTTTAGACCTCACTTCAGTTGTTTTACTTATGCAGGAGTTGCAGATGGTACGGTGTCGCAATCTAACCGATCTGGCAGTGACTGCTGTTCTTGCGAACTGTGCCAACATGAGAATTTTTAATTTCCATGGATGTCCCCTCATTACAGGTAAGTCCAATTTTTGGTTCATCAAAATAGTAACAGCTTGCCAGTTACATATGTATGTGGAATTATTGTATTTTAACCTGCCAAATGTTTTCTTTATCAGATAAATCAAGGGAGGCCCTTAACCACCTTATTGGCCCTAACAAGATTCAACAAGTGTCTTGGACTGTTTACTGACATGAACTGACCAATCGACACACTCACACATCAAAAATCATCAGTGTTTGAGATGTGAAATTGAAACAATTTTGTATCATTTACTATTATGAAAATATTTATTATGTAAAAATAGTGTTGTGTTCATATTTTGTTTGTATTTCCAACAACAGTGGAACCTGATAAACATACAATGAAAATACATGTAGTGTATGGAGAAATTTCTCAAACATGTGATATGTTTTCACAAACACATAAGGAGTGAATATACTTGTGCACGATATGTTACAATAGGTAACATCTCACGTATGATGGTGGTCTAGTGGGTTAAACCACTGAACTGGTAAATCAAAGGTTGCTGGTTCGATCCCAGCAGCCACCACCAGTATGTCCTTGAGCAAGATACTTTACTCCTCCAGGGGGATTGTCCCTGTAATAAGTGCACTGTAAATCAAAGCGTCTGCCAAATGACTAAATTACAAATTATGTATATTAATTTAATATTGATTTACACAAATGCCCCTTTAAATGCACATTTGGGCATTATAAAATAATCCAATGATGTCTAATAATATGAAAGACCCAATCAAACCAACATATTGTTTGAAAGTCTGTGAATCCTGGGTACTTTCCAAACGATCTCAGTTCAGTAATATTGGGAAAACATGTTTATATTCACCATGGAGAATACTGTCAAAACTTGAGTTGTCTCAATGAAAACGTTTTTATAAAAAAACAAAAAGAATGCAGTTTGCCAAAATTACAAATGAATCAATATGCCTAGTAACTAATTGTGGCGGAGGAGAAAGGGGATAAGTTAATAAAAAAGTAACGATAACCTGAAGTTATCTGATTGATTTAATACAAGATAAACCTCTTGAAAGTTTTGGTATAAACGTTGACCCAAAAAGCTGGCTCGAGCGAATTAAGTTTTAATTCTTTGGCAGCTGGACCTTTGTCTGCAATATTTCGTCCTGCATTCAAGACCAACCTTCCATAACAATAGTAATAAATATAAATGGCTGTGCTGCAGAATGACATCAGCTTTTTTTTTTATCTCACGTTCCAAAGAGCATTTTTATCAAAGGAAAAATATCTACACTTTCTGACATATGAACAACATATAAACAAATGTTAGAGGTCAGGTCTGTAGCGCCACACTGTGCTACTAGTAAGTCCATAATTCTCTTCTTTGACCGAGTCTGGTAGCTCAAAGCGTGCCTCCTCATGTAATCGTTTCCGGATGTCATGGCTCTCAAACTGAGCTCGTCCCGGGTCACCAATGAGCACATGGGTGCCATGTGTTATAATGCACATCTGGAGCCACTGATGCAGACCGTCAGCAAGAACTTCATCATAGAACATGTCACCAAGAAGGATGAGGTCCCACTGATCAGGTACTAAACCAATCATGTTCTCTGTGAGACAGGTCAAGGGCTCCAAGTCGTTCAGTTCACAGTTCATTTTTGTGGCAACAGCAGCAACTGAAATATAACACATTTTCAAACATTTATGCACAATTGTAAGGTTACTGCGCATGCGCGTGTGGTGCAGGCGTTGAACTCTCACCTGGATCAATGTCATTGGCCACCACACTGGAAGCTCCGGTGAGTTTGGCAGCAATAGCCGAAGCTCCACTTCCGCAACCGAGATCCAGAACTTTCCTCCCCCTAGAAATCCGAGGGTTATTTAAGAGATACCTGTGTGAAGTTTATCAAGATCAGATTAGCGCTGGTAGACCCAACCTAAGTGTGCATGATGGCAATACGATCTACGTAGGCAGGAGACTGTTAACGTTACCTAGCCAGTGCTTGTCCGCCAGGCCAATAAATCGCCCAAAAAGGGTCAGAGAATGGCCATAATTCAGGTTTCTCGGTCCAAAAGCGGCAGTTCGGTGTGATCAACCTTAAAGAAATCTCTGGGGTTAAACTTCGGCCGCTCACTATTTCTGTGTTGTCAATGATGAAGTTCTTCACTTCGTCCTCTGTTTTGGTGCTAAAGAGCAAACAAAACGTGTCTCTTTTAAAGCCCTTAGAAATGAGCCGATTGCGTAAACACGTGCCTATTTTTGAGTACATGTTGACGGCAAAGAAAAACGATAAAATTTGCTCCAAAACATGTCACTTCTAATATGCGGCTCCTGCTTATATTTACACCAATTCACAATCACACATGTCTACGACACATGCGCAGACTCGCCGAATCCTTGTGACGTCACAGACAAGAGACGCTGAAACCAGAGTTGCGACACACTTGGATGCCGCCTCGTCGTCAGGTGGTTCATCATGTAGCTCTCAATAGTTCTAACCTGTCAGTCTGATTGAATGGGTTGACGCATAGACGGTAGAAACAGCTGTATTTAATTTAATTAATTAATTTCAATTATAATTAATTTAGCAGACGCTTTTATCCAAAGCGACTTACAGTGCACTTATTACAGGGACAATCCCACTGGAGCAACATGGAGTAAAGTGTCTTGCTCAAGGACACACTGGTGGTGGCTGCTGGGATCGAACCAGCAACCTTTGATTTACCAGTTCAGTGGTTTAACCCACTAGACCACCATCTCACATTTTTGCAATAAATTTCACTAAACAATATGAACAAATATACGAACAGATTACTATGTTTATTATATCATTTTGTATGAGTGTTAGAGAGACTGTATTGATCAGTTTTGTGTTTAATTTGACTTGGAAAAATGCATAATATGCAATACATTAAAAGTATGCATGTACTCATCTGTTTCGTATACTTCTATGATCAGTAGTATATACTAATGTTATATGTTGAGACATTCACATAAAAATGCACAAGTAGTTTATCAATAAATAATCAATGACTGCAAGTAAATGCACCACAAAGAACGCTGAAAAATGAACTAGGCAAACCATTTCAGTCAGTAAGAGACTTTATTATAATATTTATAGAGGGTAGATACAATTTTTATTAACAAGCAGTCTTCATAGAAAATCATTCAACCGATATTTAGTTTTGGGAAACAATATTTTGTTTCAAAAACATCCTTACAATAAAACAACACAATAGCAGATATGTATTTTATCAACTTGGCTGCGAATGTGTTTGTGAAACATTGAAATGAATGGGCTTCAAAGCCATGTTAGGAACTCTCAATTACACTATGCGAGTGTCGCAACTCTGTCTTTAATGGCTCTGTACCCGACCAATCAAAGCGCGTACCTTAAATAGTTTAAATTAATGTGATGAGCTAACATTTCAAAGCGATTTTATCAATATTTTTATTTATATATGTTTTGTTGACGTTGGATTTTAAATGTTGTTAGCACCAGTGTAACGGTTGTTATTGGTGCATTATATAATATATATATGAATATATGCTAATCATTCCCATTGTATTGCTATTTTCATTATGTTTTTTAACATTTATACCTTTATCAATTAATTTTACGTGACTATATTTGTAATGTAATTTATTGATTGTAGTTATTGTTATATGCATTAGTTTGTTTGTTTATTCTTTCATTCATTTATATCAGTGTTCATTTAAATACATTTATGTAGCCTATTTAAAACGAGTGGAATACATCTGTTAGGGCCTACATTTTTAATGAACTACATACATTTACAATTTTAGCAAAAATAAAATGTATAAAAATACAAAACCTCTCCTAAGCTATTAATATTTCCAGAGGAAAAGATTTAAAGTCCTCTTACTGATACCAGCACCGTTCAGAAAAAAACAGTGACAACATTGTTGCAAGTACGTGTTAAATCTTTCTCATTGTAATCATATCCTCCATAAATAGCCCCATGAGCGCACAAAATGAATGCTCGCTGAAGAGGTGGGCTGGACACACACTCTCTGTGTCTTGTATATGACAATCACCATAGATACCCATTACCAGGGCTTTATTTTCAACAGCCATGTCTGCTTAATAGGAAAGCCTATTGAGTGTGTAAAGCACTGAAGCAGAGAATAAGAGAATAATAAACAACCAAAAACCAAGGCAACAAAAGGTATGTAGTATAGTATTGGTGATTTGTATTTCTAGATTTTAAATATATACTAATGGTGACACATTTCTCACAGTTGTTCAGAAATTGATATTGAAAATGAATGTGTAAATGATAAAAGCTCCTTATTACATCCAACAAATGTCAACAAAAACAAACAAACATAATGTGTTGTTTGGATGTTGTTATGGTACTCTGGCGTGCTTGGTCAGAACTTGCCGTTGAGTGTGAAATTTTTGTATAAGGGCAAGACAGGGCAGGGCATCCTTGTGTCTTCCATCTGCAGTCAAAGCAAACACTTTTCAGTGCTCTTGTGGTTATGGCCATGTGGAGAGGAGACAGAAACAGCCTCTCACCTTTGGGACACAGGAGTGACCAGGGATGGGATGCTGACCTCGGGCGTAAATCCTTCCGGAACACTCCTGGACCCTCAAGCCCCCTCACATTCTTGGATCATGGCTTTTGGGACAACAGGTCTCTTTTCAAAGATCAGGTATGTGCAGAAAGTATTGATAAAAAATATTGACAGATCACCCAAAAATTCTGCCATCGTTTATCCACCATCTTGTCATTTCAAACCTGTATGACTTTCTTTCTTCTGCAAAAAGAAGATATTTTGAAGAATGTTGGTACAGCGCCGGCACCCTATAACTTCTATTGTATGATCTCAAAACCAATGAGGCGCCAGTTACCAACATTCTTCAAAATATCTTCTATTGTGTTCTGCGTAAAAAAATAAATTCATACAAGTTTGAAATGACATGAGGTTGAGTAAATGATGACAGTATTTTCATTTTTGTTGTAATGTAAATGTAAATATTGATTGGTTCATAACCTTGTAAAATTTCATGTGTGACCTCGTTGTTTTAGAAATCTTTAACATGGAGTTCTATAGGTTTATCTGGATCAAATCGCTGCACAAAAATGAGCAACAGGTTAGTGTTTTGGAACCCAGTCATCTAAATCTCACATCACTTGAATTTGAATAGATAATTTGATTGTCATTTCTGATGGTAGATAACAAACATTCTCCACGAATCAGCTCTCTCGACAGTCATTGCAGACAGAAACATGGAGGCGGTGTGGACATCCAGAGATGGTCGTCCACATCTCGTCCAGACGGTGCTCCACGACCACAGTGTTCAAAAGAGGAGTTTGAGCTCAAAGCTGCACCAGAGGAAAGCAGCGTGAGAAGAGCAGAGCTCGTCCGGAGTCTCCGAGAGGCCAAAAGTCATCTGGACGCTCAGACAGACCTTTGTAAAACCAGAGACACACAGCTTCAACACAACCACAGCATCTCACAGTTTATGGAATTAAAGCACAAGGTTCAGATCTTACATTTTTCCAACTACCACTTCAAACTTTCTTAAATATTTAACCATCACAAGTCTTTTGCAAGGGTGCTGTTCTCCGTCACAAACACTCACCTCTGTCGTGTCTCTGTCTCTGTAGCAGCTGTCTGAAACAGTGAGTGTTCTTGAACAAGACAAGGAAACAGCAGAGCAGAGCCACTTTAATGAGAGCCGCCGTCGAGCAGAATTACAGGACAAGTGAGTTCTGCAAGGAGAAAAAAAAAGGGATGTTACGCAACATATGGAATTAAAGGGGGGTTCATATCCATATGTGATTCTGTTGATTTTTGTAAGCTTTACATTTTAAATGCTGCAAGATTTGAAAGTAATTTCAATAATATTGTTTATGGACATTTTTTTTTAAGTTTATCTTTATAGTTATTGGCATCATTGCCATAATATTGGCATCATGAAACCTAGAATGCATGCTATTTGTCACCATTTATTGAATCAAAGTATGGCCCTTGAATTTGGACCCTACAGTATATTCCATTTAACTCTGTTGATTCTTATGGAAAACGAAGGGTTCTGCAGCTAGAGCTGGACATTTTGAAGATGAGGTCCAACCTTGAAAGAAGAACTCCACCCGCATCACCAAACCCACTCATCAACACTTCACCTGTTACAAAAGATGAAATCCTCATAGAGGTACGTCTCATTGTGTACAATAGACAAAACTCAAATACCAGGAACATTTGATAAAAGAATGTGCTGTTTCATATGATGTTGCATCCATCAGGGACAAAAGCAGACTGAGATGGAGACGAAATGGCTCAGAGAAGCTCTCAGAAGAGCGGAGGAGAGAGTGGATGATCTTGATTATGAGAAAAAGGATGCGCTGAGACAGCTCAAATCTTATAAAGAGGTAAAAAAACTGATTTAAAAATATGTGAAACAACTCATGTCGTTTCCGAATTTTACAGACATTTCATTATTTAAGTTAAATTAAACTAGAGATGCAAACTTTTACATCCCAAAACAGAACCAACAAGAGGCCATGAACCAAACAGAGGAGCTGAAACGAAGACTGAACCGTTCTGTACAGACCCAGACCGAGCTAAAAGATCAGCTGAAAGAGTCCCAGAGTCGCCTGGAACAAATGGAGCTGGTAATACATTTAAGCATTTGGTGGATGTGTTTATCTAAAACAATTGACAGCATATTAAAGTGTTCCTGGTTTTTGTGTTACCTGGAAACAAACCCCTTAATCTTGGCATTGTTGCCGCTTTGCTATAGACGGTTTCAAAGCAACAACATAAACAAATGTTTAACTTCCGGTAAACATTCATAAAGA